>NC_080418.1:131777822-132390822 GCF_029873635.1 Malania oleifera
AGGAGGGCAGTACCCTTTTATAAGGAATGGCAGCGTGTTGTGGAAATCGAGAAGAGAGAGCGGTGTCACGGATATCGAGCAAAGCGTTTGCACAATCGAGAGAGACGATAAGTGTCAAGAGAATCAAGCGGGGCGACGCGATTAGATATAATCAAACGCATTTGCACAATAAGGATACGAATGTGTGTCGTGAGAACCGGAGCTGGGGACGAGTGTCCAGATATTCGATTAACGATTTTGCACAAACGAGGGATAGCGGACATGTGTCGCGTTGAAATTGAGCGAGTGGACACTATTGCAAAATTTGCAAACTCAGGTTCTTGTTATGTTCTTACATTTTTATTATGCTTAACTATAATTAGCTCATTAGATCACCACTGGGGTGGGGGGCTAGTTGGTAAGGAACGGGCGTGCATCCATGTGATCGCGGGTTCGAGTCCCCAATACGCCCAGAGTTCTATGCCCCTGACGTGATTCGGGGAAAGTGAGCTATAGCCGATGATGCCACCATGAGGCCCACTTTTTTTTTTTTTATAAATACAAGAGTACCCTTATAATATTATATATATATAGATGTATATATATAGTCCTAACCTTAGTATTGTTATATTAATATATTAGATCCAAATAAATGTTGGGCATGTTTAGCGATTGATGATTTGGACATTGGTTAGTTATTTGAAGGAAAATTCGTCCTTTTTATATTGCTCATTAAAAAATATAATATTAGATATAATTTTTATTAGAAAATGTAAGTTGTTTAACTTTATAAAATTTATACCAAAATTAAAGTGTCATCAAAAATTTGTTATCCTAAATAAAACTTGGATACTTGATGAAATTGAATATGGAATGGAAAAAAATAAGATATACAGATTTAACGTGCACATGTAAAGCGGATTAAGATATATTGGAAGTTAAATATAAGAAGGAATAGTGAAATGATATTTAATCCTTATATACTAAACAAAATGAAAATTAAAGATTTTGTAAAAACTATTATATTCCGAGTAAGCTTCGAATGGTTTTGTTGATAACTGAATAGGTAATTAAAAATACATATCATATCCAAATTATCATGCAAAGAACTTTTGGGTAAATGAGATTTGCATATGACTTGGTTCATCTCTAGTTTGTATGTGTAGCATTCTAAATTCAGTAGGCTCTAATAGGTTAGTTCTTATAAATTTAGTGAAATAACAATAGGAAAAATATTAATCAAATATTATTATTATATTTATAGTAAAAAAAAATTTAAATGATAATGCTTGACAATTAATTATGAATATCAATATGGGTAAGGTTTTCTTACAAACATAAAAATATTATTTAATTAATAACGTGTCTTCAAAATATACATTTTTTCTGAATGTATTAAGTATTACTTATCCTTGGGAGCCTTCACGTAAGGAGCATCATTCCCCCTCCAATGCTATATATTTAGGATCAATCTTAAAAATATCAAATGTTATTTTAAAATAATAAATCGATTATTAACGTAAATAATATAACAAATACAATTAAATTTCTAACACCCCAATCCTGACCCAAATCATATTTTCTACCTAGCTCTGATAAAAAAATTTCTATATGAGATATACAGAATCCTATATCCTATGCTTGGTAAAAATTATCTTAAGGCTCAGAACCTATAACCTATTGCTCTGATACCAAATGTAAACCCCGACCCCGAGGGTCTGGGAGATTAACTTGTTATACGATTTAAGCGGAAGCAAAATAAACTCAATTTTATTCAAACCGAGCGCTAATTATTAATGTTACAATCATTATTTCAAAAGAGAAAATACACAAATCGTAAATATCTGAATCATACTATATTTCTAAGTAATCTTTATTTTGGTTCTAATCCCCACCCGCAGCTTGAAAGCTGAGTGCCGAAGCATGTTTCCCCCATAACTGGGTTGTGCGGTTCCCGGAAGCTGGACTTTAGTGGCTGGCCGACCAAACTAATCAACGTACGTAAACTTTAGTGAGATTTTCCTTATTAAGTCCTGGACTTTAACCAGGTGTGCACTCAGAAGAAATCCACTAACATAAATAACCACTCTGTAAACAGTGTGGGTGCACTCTGATCGTATAAACTTTAGCTGCGGTACCGAGCATCTGTAACTTTGAACTTTCGTTGCCATAAGGGGTTTTTAAATCATCTTATTATAATTTATGCAATTTAAAATAATATCGTGAAAATCTCATCTTTACTCATATTTTCATAAAAATGTAACGTAAAAATAAACTCATGCCACACAATTTTTGTGTTAAAATATATATAATTTTATTTTTGAATAGAAAGAAATGCTGAAAATTTACCCGAGGGGATTGGAACATTTCTTAACCCCAAAAATAGATGCACGGTATATTAAAGATAGACCTAGTATAATTAAATAGTGTAAAAATAAACTCATGGAAATTTTGTGGAACTAAGTAACATAATTAAAATTTACGTACATAATAAACTCGGGTATGAATTTAAAATAAAAAGAAACTAACATAATCAAAATTTACTTACCTTCTCTTCTTTTACCGTGTGCTACGAACACAATAGTTATCTTTAAGAAATGAGATCGGAAAAATGGGTGATTGAGAATTTATTCAAAAATTCTCTCTCCACCACAAATTCTTCACTCACTAATCCTTCTCTTCCTTGGACAATTGTTGTGAAAAATGAAGGTTGAGAGCTCCCTATTTATAGGAAAATTTTGGGGAAGAAATAGATTTATAAAAATGTGGGGGATGGAGTGAAATTATTATTATTTTTTTTTAATTAAAGAATGGGCAAGGGATGGGCAAGGTATGGGTTGAGTATGGGATGGGGATGGAGGCCATGTGGGAGTGCTTGCCACCATTCCCACTAAATAAATTTTAATTAACTACTTACCTAATTAATTAATCAATTAGTTAATTAATTATTTTATTATTTATTATTTTTCTTAATCATTATGTCATTATTATTATCATGTTATTACTTAAAACTATTTAAGTATTTATTTATTTTATTATTTATTTTTGAACAAGAATTAAATTTAAATTTTAAAAACTCATGTGGGCCCCACATGGTCTTGTGGGCCCCACACACTTCGAGACCCGAATGGATCCTACGTAACTCGAATAACTCTTATACGATTTTATGCATCCTACATAGCTTTGAGACTTGTGAAAACCTCCATACGGCTTCGGGACTTATGTGGGCCCCCACACAGTCTTGTGGGCCCCGCATAGGATACCTATATTATTATTATTTTATCATATATTTCTACAAATTATATCAGTTAAAACATTATTTATGTACTTATTTACGTATATAAACAGTGTCTTGTGGCTCCGGGACTCATGTGGACCCCACATAGTCTTGTGGGCCCCACATATGATACCTATATTATTATTATCTTATTATGTATTTCTACAAATTATGTCTGTCAAAACACTATTTTATGTATATATACTTATTTACGTGTACAAATAGTGTCTATCCTGTTTATCCTATGAAATTCCATTTTGACCAGGCTGACCTCCAGGGAGCGACTGAGCCGCAATGGTCTCTGAGCACTCGCTAAGACAAGGTCTTTCTTAGGCATCAAACATGGAATCAAGGATCCTACAGAAAAACACTTCTGTATTGATATTAACTTAATGACTATTTTTATTATTTTATTATTATTGTACTTTAATCATATATATATATTTTTGGGTCATCACACAATGCCTCCTGTAAAGTCTTCCAAAATCGTGATGTAAAATGTGGATCACGGTTCGAGACTATGGATATCGACACTCCATGGGGTCGAACAATCTCCTATGTATATATCTCTGCTAACCGGTTCATAAGGTAGCTAATCTTAATGGGCATAAAGTACGCTGTCTTCGACAACCTATCAACTATTACCTAGATGACATTCTGACCATGCAGCGCTGGTGGTAGCCCTATTAAAAACTTCATGGATACATAGTCCCACTTCCATTCAGGAATGAAAAGTGGCTGCAATTGCCCTGCCGGCCTCTGGTGCTCAACCTTCACCTGCTAGCATGTCAAACACTGCTGCACAAATTTTGCTATCTCCCTTTTCATGTCACTCCACCAGAAATATTCCCGCAGATCCCTATACATTTTTGTACTGCCAGGATGAACAGTGTATAGAGATCTGAATGCCTCCTCTAAAATTATCCTCTTGATGCTGTCATCTGCAGGCACACATAATCTGGTGCGAAATCTCAGAGCCCCATTGTCAGAAATGCTGAATTCTCCCCCATGTCCATCCTGTACTCTGGCTATTACTCCTTCCAATTCCGGATCATCCTTCTGAGCAGCTTTAATTCTCTCATAAAGTGTAGGCTGTACAACCAAACTTACAATAAGCACCTGAGGATCATCTTCCACTAACTCCACACCGAGTCTTTCCAAGTCTATCTGAATTGGATGCTGAACTTCCGCTGTTAGTTGTGCTGTGTCTCCTGATTTACGGCTCAGTGCATCAGCTACCATATTTTCTTTACCTGGGTGGTAACTGATGGTGCAGTCATAATCCTTAATGAGTTCTAACCACCTTCTCTTCCGTATATTCAACTCTTTCTATGTGAAGAAATACTTTAGGCTCTTATGATCAGAGAATATCTCACACCTCTCACCATATAAGTAATGTCTCCAGATCTTCAGTGCATGTACAACCGCAGCCAATTCCAAATCGTGAGTATGATAGTTCTTTT
This sequence comes from Malania oleifera, assembly GCF_029873635.1. Lineage (NCBI taxonomy): Eukaryota > Viridiplantae > Streptophyta > Magnoliopsida > Santalales > Ximeniaceae > Malania > Malania oleifera. Next base: position 131,782,542 of record NC_080418.1, read on the forward strand.
CATATTCTTTCAACTGCCTGGACGCATATGCTACCACCCTACCATGCTGCATCAGTACACAACCGAACCCTTTCAAAGACATGTCACTATAGATAACATAACCATCACCTCCCGATGGAATCTTCGGAACTGGTGCAGTGACGAGCCAATGCTTTAATTCCTGAAAACTCTGCTCGCATTCTTCATCCCACATGAATCTAGCATTTTTCCTAGTCAACCGCGCGATAGGTCCTGACAAAGTTGAAAATTCCTCCACAAATCGGCGGTAATAACCTGCTAGTCCTAAGAAGCGCCTAACTTCCTGCACATTCCTCGGCCGGGCCCAACTTACCACCGCATCAATCTTCCTGGGATCCACTGAAATACCGTCCCCTGAAATCACATGGCCTAAAAATGCAACCTTCTCAAGCCAGAACTCACACTTACTAAACTTGGCGTAAAGCTTTTCCTCTCTGAGTGTCTGTAGCACCAGCCTCAAATGCACCTCATGATCCTCAAAATTCATCGAGTACACCAATATATCATCAATGAAAACTACTACAAATTGATCTAAATACTAGTGAAAAACATTGTTCATCAAGTCCATGAACACAGCTAGGTTATTCATCAAACTAAACGGCATAACGAGGAATTCATAGTGCCTGTACCTGAACCTGAAGGTTGTCTTCACGATGTCCTCTACTTTTACTCTCACTTGGTGATACCCGGATCTGAGGTCGATCTTGGAATACACGTGTACCCTGGAGCTGATTAAACAAATCGTCTATACGGGGTAGAGGATATTTATTCTTAATAGTTACCTTGTTTATCTCCCTGTAATCAATACACATCCTCATGGACCCGTCTTTCTTCTTTACGAACAACACTGGAGCTTCCCACGGAGATACACTAGGTCATATAAACCCCTTATTCAAAAAATCCTGCAACTACTCCTTCAATTCTCTCAATTCAGCTGGAGCCATACGATAGGGAACCTTAGAGATTGGCGCAATCCCTGGAGGTAAATCTATAGGAAAATCCACCTCACGCACGGGAGGCAACCCTGGTAGCTCCTCTGGAAATTCTTGTACCACTGGGGTGTTGTCAATCTTCAATTCATTTTCAGATACTTCTTTCACAAATGCTATAAACCCCTGACCTATGTCCAAGAGTACCCTGCCCGCCTGCACGGTTGACACCTGCTGCGTTGGAGCATGTACCCGTGAACCAACGAATCTGAATTCCTGCTCTCTAGGGGGTCTGAAAATTACTTCTTTCTGATGACAGTCAATACTGGCATGATTGGCAACCAACCAGTCCATACCCAATATTATATCAAACCCACACATATCAAATACAATCAAATTAGCTGGTAACACTTTCCCCTGAATTTCAATCAGATAGCCTCTAAGTACCCTCTGACATCTGATCACTGACCCTGATGGTGTAGTTACTGACAGCGCTATATCTAATGACTGGGTCTCACTCTCAGATAATTTAACATAAGATGCAGAAATGAAAGAATAAGTAGCACCCGAGTTAAAAAGAACAATAACTGGATATGATAAAACAATAAATGTACTTGTCACCACATCCGTAGCAGCCTTTGCATTACTCGACGTCAGAGCGTACACTCGCGTTGGGGCCATATTCCTCTGCTAGCCTCCACGAGGCGCCTGGTGTCCTCCCCGAGCTGCTTGATGTCCTCCCTGATAGAGCCTGGGAGCTGGGACCTGGTCTAGCTGACTTGGGCATTCGCATACCATGTGACCGGGTCTCCCACAATGATAATATACACCTCTGCCTACCCGGCACTCCCTTCAATGATGTCTCCCACATGTCTGACATACCGGGTAAGTCGGTGTACCCTGATTCCCACGAGGTCCTGCTATCTACCTCTGATCTCCCCTATCGCGACCTCCTTTCCATGGGCCCCTACTGGAGCCAGCCAGAAAACTCTGAGGTGCAGGCCTCTTCCTCTAACTCTGAGCTGCTAAACCCCTCTAAATACCACTCTCAATGATCGCAACTCTATCAACAACCTCTGTGAATGTCTGAGCCCTAAAATCAATCACCTGCTCAAACAAGTTTGCCTCAGTCCCTCTTCGAACTTCCTTGCCTTTTTCTCTTCATTAGGTGCTAGATGTGGAGCAAAACGTGATAACTCAATAAATCGAGCCGCGTACTGGGATACGGTCATCTGCCCCTACACCAGATGCATAAACTCTTCTACTTCGCGCTCCGAACGATCGCAGGGAAATACCGCTCGACGAACAGCTCCTTGAATCGGTCCCACGTTAATGGTACTGGAACCAGCCTCTGCTCATCTATCAGACGTGCTGATCTCCACCAGTGCTTCGCCTCCCCTGTCAGTTTGAATGTCGCAAACACCACCTTCTGCTCATCTGTGCAAGAAAGCACAGCCAATGTCTCTTTAATGTCCTGGACCCAATTCTCAGCTACAATCAGGTCATCTCCTCCAGCGAAAGATGGGGACTTCATCTCGTAAACTGCTCGATTGAACAGCCACGCTCCTCAGAACTCCTGGCCATTTCAACCATCACCTACTGAGTGACATTACACAGTATAACATCTGTATCTCCTACACCTATGCTGGAAGGTCCTGGCCTATCCTCCCCAGCATTCATGCCACTGCTTCCTAGGTCCATCCTAAAACAAGAAACACACTTAAGCACTTTATCTCCTATACGGACCTATCCTGTACCAATTCAAAATTAATTACTTTCCCTAACCTTAACTCAATATCCAGTTCTATCACTTAGACACACGACCCGATAATAGTTTACTATGGTTTTCCTGAAATCGTCACCCCAGGAAAAACACAGAAACCACCATGGTAATCTTGTACCCAGACAAAGAACAAACCTCAAATCCTTTTCTTATACTTTGGTATAGCTTCTCCTGCACTCTAAAGTCTACATAACCTAGCAACCTAGGCAGTGTTGCACTGCACTGATGAGTAAAGAGTTTTATATGCCACGTTTAAGCTGACAGGAGAAGTTGAGCGATTTTGGTCAGCGGTGAAGCTCCTGGAAGAGCAAAGGCTAGTACCAGTAGCCTTGACTTGGGGGCGATTTAAGGAGATCTTCTTCGACCACTACTTCTCTGCCTCTATTAGAAGTTTTAAGATGGAGGAGTTTCTGAATCTAACTCAAGGTCATCTGACAGTGCCACAGTATGCTGTTAAGTTTGTGAAGTTGTCCCGTTTTGCCCCATTTATGATCCTCGACAAGTTGAGGAAGGCACAGAGGTTTGAGGGAGGGTTGAGGCAGGAAACATATGAGCAGGTGGCAGTATTGCAAATACAAGACTTCTTAGAGTTGGTGGATAAAGCCACCGTAGCTGAGGCAAGTCGGCAAAGGGGTACAGGAGGAGAGAGTCATAAGAAAAGGCCTGCGCCTCCTAGTTTTTAGGTGAGTTCTGGTCAGGGTCCGTGGAGGAGGAACAACAATAATATGGGCTAGAGACCAGTGGTGGGAAATCAAGCTGAACAGGGTGATCTGTCACGCCCTCCATGCCCTAGGTGTAACAAAAGGCATGTGGGGGTATGTCAGCCGGAAACAAAGACATGTTATCAGTGTGGCAGACCTCTTGCTTGGGAATGTTGTGCATAGCTAATCAATGTCATCCCCATTATCTAGTTTTGGGGAGATAGTCAGGCACCCCGAGGCGGCCAGCGAAGGAACACCGCCCCAGCTCGGGTCTATGCTCTTACGATGGGAGAAGTAGAAAAGGCAAATGACGTGGTGATAGGTAATATTTCATTTCTGTCAAATAAAGTTATTGTATTGATTGATTCAGGGGCGACACATTCAATTATAGCTAGGGAGGATTATCAAGTCATGTGGGGTGAAAACTCAGCCATTGGGTGTTGATCTATCAGTGGCCATGTCGACGAGGACCGTAGTAATGTGTAGAAGGATTTCTAAGGATTATCCAATCAACATACAGAGGAGAACACTGCTGGCTAATCTTGTGGTTTTTGACATGTACGATTTTGACAGAATTCTGGGGATGGACTGGCTAGCATCCAGCTATGCCAATATGGACTGTTATAAGAAGGAAGTAGTATTTAGACCTCTCGGGGAGTAGGAGTACAGATTTGTAAGGTCGTATGTACGCGCTTCACCACTGATCCTATCAGCCATATAGGCTAAAAGGATACTCCTGGATGGGAGTCAGAGGTATATAGCTTGTGTAAGGGAGTGCCAGAAGGTAATTTAAAACATAATGATATCTCGATAGTAAGGGAATTTCTTAATGTGTTCCTGGAGGATTTGCCAGGGTTACCTCCCAAGCGTGAGGTGGAGTTTGCTATCGACCTGTCTCTGGGAATGACACCAATTTTTAAGGCTCCATGAAGAATGACTCCAACAAAGTTGAAAGAATTAAAAAAACAGTTACAAGAGTCATTAGACAAGGAGTTTATTAGGCCGAGTGTATTACCGTAGGGTGCACCAGTGTTGTTTGTTAAAGAAGGATGGGTCGATGAGAATGTGCAACAACTACCGAGAGATAAATAAAGTGATTATTAAGAACAAGTAACCGCTTCCTTGTTTAAATGATCTGTTTGACCAACTTCAGGAAACACTTCCTAAGATTGATCTTCGATCCGGGTACCATCAGGTGAGGGTCAAGGCAAAGGATGTTCCCAAAACAACGTTCCAAACTCGATATGACCATTATGAATTTTTGGTCATGCCCTTTGGATTGACTAATTCCCCTGCTGCATTCATGGACCTCTTGAGCAGAGCATTTCATGAATATTTGGATCGGTTCGTGGTGGTGCTGATTTACGGTATTCTAGTACATTCAAAGAGTCATAAGGAGCACGAGGATCATTTGGGGATGATACTTTAGGTGTTAAGGGAAAGGAGATTGTATGCCAAATTCAGGAAATGTGAGTTCTTTTTTGAACATGTTGCATTTCTCGAGCACATGATATCCAAGGGTGGTATTTTTGTGGACCTAAGTAAGATAGAGGTAGTGGTGGACTGGAAAGATCGAAAAATGTCAATGAGGTTAGGAGTTTCTTGGGATTGGCAAGATATTACTGTCGATTCGTAGAGGGTTTTCTTTTCCAAGTTGTCAAGTGTTTTGACCAAGTTGACCAAGAAGAATATAGGATATGAAAGGACAGGCGAATACGAGCAAATTTTTCAGGAGTTAAAGTAGCGACTCGTCATTGCACCGATACTGACCATTCCTTTAGGAGAAGGGGGTTTTGTATGCATCTCAGAAAGATCTTGGTTGTGTGCTAATACAATGAGGGAAAGTAAGTCTGTATGCTTCTCAGCAACTCAAGAAGTACGAGAAGAATTACCTGACGCATGACTTGGAATTAGTGGCGGTGGTTTTTGCATTAAAAATCTAAAGATATTATCTGGACTGTGGAAATGTGTTTATATATATAGAAATGTAATTTTTACTGAGTTATAGATATAATAGTTTGATATGAACATGTGAATGAATGGAAAAAGGAGGATGGCGATACAAAGCGCCTCGATCCTGGAGACTTAGGTCCAAGGGCTTGCTGATTTGAGGGATAGTGATGCGAGACGCCTCTCAGCGAGTACTTGAAATAACGGTTATGTGCCGAGACGGATGTGTGCCAGGGTATAATATGATGACTATATGCCTAGATCTGATATGATGGTTGTATGTCGGGTTATGATACGATGGCTTTATGCCGAGACACGACATGACAGGATTTATATGATTATTTGAATATGACAGTTTTATGTTGTTTAAGGATATGTTCGACTCTGCATTGATTTGGGAAATATGAGATGACTATGGGAACTGTTGTGTGAAGATTCAGTATAGAAACTCTGTGTGAAGTCTATACTGATGTCGATGAGAAGTTATGCTCATCATAAAAACTCTGTGTGAAGTCTATGCTGATGCTGATGGGAGAATATGCTTAGTATAGAGTTTATTTGTATGTGTATAGAAGTGAAAATCATTTTTATTATTTGTCATGCTTTTATATATACTTATATACGTGTAATTACATAAGTCAGAATGGTATTCCTCTACCACAAGTGAGGGTTATTAATAAATTTGAGACGAGACCGCTATGTGGGTGGCCTCCGGCTCTTTCAAGAGTTGGATAAACATTCCAGTGATTCCTAGAGGAAGTTGAGATAAATGTAAGTTAGCAAATTTCGAGGATGAAATTTTTATAAGGAGGGGAGAATGTAACGACCTCAAAAATAGTTATACAAGATTAGTGGAATGATCTTTAAAAAAAATAAAAAAAAATTTAATTAATTAATTATTATTAAATTGAATTCATTAAATAAATAATATGATATATATATAAGCAACTTCAAGAAGAATCCTGAAGCAATTCCAATTGAAACAATTGGAGATTGCCTCAAAACCGAAGGCTCTTAATTTTCTCTCTCTCTATTTTCTCTTTTCTCAACCCCTCTCTCTCTCTTCTTGATATTCTTGGCCAAATGTGCGCCGATCGAAAAACAAAAAATACCCTTAGGTTCCCAATTCGACCACCAACATTTTAATTGGAATGGATTTGTTGTAGGAGCGTTGTAGGTACCACTCCTAGGATAAGTTAAGGCGAATACATTGTTAGCTTTACCGTGATCCCAAGAGGGCGGGTAAATTGGTATTTTAAAATTAATGCCCTAGGTCAATATCCTAACATCAGTATTTTCACAACCCTAAAGTCAATCTAGTGCACGTAAATTAAATCAATTGCAATATGTAACGGAAATTGAATAGCATAATTTAATCAACCAAGCATGCACCAGAAAGCAATAAAAGTAAGTGACACCTAGAAGTGTTATCGAGGTTCGGCAAATTGCATACGTTCCCGCCTTAGCTAACAAGTACAAGGATTACCACTATAATGCTTACTTAAACGGGTGGAGCAGCACCTAAACAACCAAGTCAATTAGCTCAGAGCTGACCTTAACCTTTACACACAATCCTTACTGGACTGGATTACCGCCCCCTCAGGCCATGCTTAGAATACAACAATATTTTTCTCAATCAACTGGTATGGTGATTATGCTTTCATGTAAAGCAGATATGTACCTAATACGCGCAATCACATACACATCAATAATATGGATATAGTATAAGCTCAGTGATGCAAATAGTTGTGCTAACAACACTCAATATGATATTATCAATGAAATGCTCAAGAGTGTTCAATACAAGCAAAATCTTGGAATTTAAGTAAAGCACATTTGAATAGCAAACCAAGATTCCAAAGATATCAATTAGATATTCAAACTAGTTTAATAAGATTTTCTTCAATGAAATAAGTACACTACTAGTTTGAAAATATTTTTGCTTGTTGAAAATATTTTTGCACAATAAAATACAAAGCTATGGAAGTCTTGCAACAATTATGCAAAGACCCCAAAGTTTGCTAGTCTATCCCAACAATGATTTATAATGTGAAATCAGTGGGATAAAACTAAACCAAACTTCCCAAAAATAATATCACAATCAAACAAGCAAATGGAAGTTTTTAGCAAAATCTAGCAATCACAAGCACACTAAATATGCTCTCACAATCTCAGAATGTATCAAGGGAATGGAAATTTGAGAGAATTTGGACAAAAGAGTGTTTGGAAAAGAGAGAATTTTTTGCTAATGAAATTTCTAATTAATTGTTAATCCTCACAAATGAGCCTATATTTGTAGGTAAAGTAAAAATTATAACAGTTTGGGACTTGTTGGGAATTCTTAGAAAAGTTCCAAAATGTTTAAATGTAATTTACCCAAAATAACCTGTATTTACCACAGTTAAAATATTTTTAACCTGGCGAGGTTCGAGTGGCTGAACCGTAGTTCGGTCACCCGAATAGACACAATTATATATGTCCTTTAAATTAGTTCGGCAGCCCAAGTTCCAGTTCGGTGGCCCGATTCAAAGTCAGAAACATTTCTTTAAATTTTCGGGTGCGCGGTCATACGTTTGGTAGCCTGAACTCATGTGTTCGGTCGCCCGAGGCTTAATTTGAACTAAATTTCTCGATAGCCCGAATTGGTGAGAGGTCCTTTTCAGGTGGTTTGGGCTCTCGTGGAAGGTGTGCACAAAAATGTTCGATCGCCCGGGAGCCTAAGTCAACTGTTGACTTCTCAACAGTTCAGGCGCCCAAGAAGTTTTGAACTCTTGGGGTTCGGTCGCCCGAGCTCTCTCAAATTCCCTAAAAATATTCAATTAAGTGCATTTTTAACACTCCTATATTTTTTATGATATATGTGCATGAGTGTTGGGACCTAGAGTCATACTAGGGTCTTACTGAGCTTACCATATATCCTATATGCATGATATGTAGGTAATACATACCATATCCCCAGTTACTATTACAGGCCCATATTACATAAATTGAATTTACAATATGAATTAAAACCTTCAGGGTCTTCATGTCTTGCTTCAAGTGTCCTTCCTTGAGATGCTCATCTAAGCCTGCACAAACACTGGAAAACCATCAAATACTTAAGTATTTGTCATTATCAAAACCGGGTGTGACGTATAAGGTCAACATTCTTTCCCTTTTTGATGATGACAAATACATCATGCAAAAAATGGGTATAACCTTAGAAAGCTCCCCCTAACAATGTGCATTATGTAAAACTTTAAATAATTTTCTATTTGAGTTCAATTCAACCCAATTTTCAAGTCAACTCAATTTTTTCCCTCTTATCCATCTCTCCCTTTTGGCAACAGCAAAAAGGGTCATGAAACTAATAACTTTAGGCAATGGGTAAGAATCATTTGTATACAAAAGAAGTTTGGGAATTTAAAAAATTTTGACAACATGATGTTTGAAAATAAGAAATTTCCAAAAAATTCCTATATAAAAATGACTTGTTTTGAGTTTTAGGATCTAACAGTTTATCCACAACTACTCAACTCAAATAGTTCCAGTATTGTCAATACATACAACATAAATGCAATTATCATCATGCAGTAGATATAAGAAGTGTGCATTGTAAAGTAGAATCAATTTCATAAAGTCCAAGCCAATGAAAGATATCAATAGTTATATTTGTTGTTAGACTTTGAAATGATTTGAAAGCTCCCCCTAAATTTATGCAAACTATGAAATATCTAGGAAACATATATACTATGCATGAGACCTTGTGATGACCCAAAAATATATATATATATATATATATATATAATTAAAGTACAATAATAATAAAATAATAAAAATAGTCATTAAGTTAATATCAATACGGAAGTGTTTTTCTGTAGGATCCTTGATTCCATGTTTGATGTCTAAGAAAGACCTTGTCTTAGCGAGTGCTCAGAGACCATTGCGGCTCAGTCGCTCTCTGGAGGTCGGCCTGGTCAAAATGGAATTTCATAGGATAAACAGGATAGACACTGTTTGTACACGTAAATAAGTATATATACATAAAATAGTGTTTTGACAGACATAATTTGTAGAAATACATAATAAGATGATAATAATATAGGTATCATATGTGGGGCCCACAAGACTATGTGGGGTCCACATGAGTCCCGGAACCACAAGACACTGTTTATATACGTAAATAAGTACATAAAATAATGTTTTAACTGATATAATTTGAAGAAATATATGATAAAATAGTAATAATATAGGTATCCTATGCGGGGCTCACAAGACTGTGTGGGGCCCACATGAGTCCCGAAGCCGTATGGAGGTTTACACAAGTCTCAAAGCTATGTAGGATGCATAAAATCGTATAAGAGTTATTCAAGTTACGTAGGATCCATTCAGGTCTCGAAGTTGTGTGGGGCCCACAAGACCATGTGGGGCCCACATGAGTTTTCAAAATTTAAATTTAATTCTTGTTCAAAAATAAATAATAAAATAAATAAATACTAAAAGTAGTTTAAAATTAATAACAATGATAATAATAATGATAATAATGATTAGGAAAAAAAATAAAAAAATAAAAAAATAATTAATTAAGTAATTGATTAATTAATTAGGTAAGTAATTAATTAAAAAATTATTTAGTGGGATTGGTGGCAAGCACTCCCACATGGCCTCCATCCCTATCCCATACACAACCCATACCTTGCCCATTCTTTAATTTTTAATAATTATAATTTCACCCATCTCCCCACACTTTTACAAATTCCATATCTTCCCCAAAATTCTCCTATAAATAGGGAGCTCTCAACCTTCATTTTTCACAACAATTTTCCAAAGAAGAGAAGGATTAGTGAGTGAAAGAATTTGTGGTGGAGAGAGAATTTTTGAATAAATTCTCAATCACCCACTTTTTCCGATCTCATTTCTTAAAGATAATTATTGTGTTCGTAGCACACGGTAAAAGAAGAAAGTAAGTAAATTTTGATTATGTTAGTTTCTTTTTATTTTAAATTCATACCCGAGCTTATTTTGTACGTAAATTTTAATTATGTTACTTAGTTCCACAAAATTTCATGAGTTTATTTTCACGCATATTTAATTATACCAGTTCTATCTTTAATATACTTGCATCTATTTTTGGGTTAAGAAATGTTCCAATCCCCTCAGGTAAATTTTCAGCATTTCTTTCTATTCAAAAATAAAATTATATATATTTTTAACACAAAAATTGTGTGGCATGAGTTTATTTCTACGTTACATTTTTTTATGTAAATATGAGTAAAGATGAGATTTTCACGATATTATTTTAAATTGCATAAATGATAATAAGATGATTTTCAAACCCCTTATGGCAACGAAAGTTCAAAGTTACAGATGCTCGGTACCGCAACTTAAAGTTTATACGGATCAGAGTGCACCCACACTGTTTACAGAGTGGTTATTTATGTTAGTGGATTTCTTCTGAGTGCACACCTGGTTCCGGACCAGGACTTAATAAGGAAAATCTTACTTAAAGTTTACGTACGTTGATTTAGTTTGGTCGACCAGCCAGCTAAGTCCAGTCTTCGGACCGCATAACCCAGTCACGGGGGTAAACATGACTTACGGCAAACAGGCCTAAGGGTGGGTTTTTATAATATATATTTATGCATATTTAATTACGTGTACAAAGTCACTGATGATTTGAAGGAAAAGTGTAAGTTTACGTGAAAAGGATCATTTTGGTACTTAAATGATGATCTAAGGAAAACGTATAAGGAAAAGTATATGTATGTTTATCATTAAATATTTTTACAGTTTTAAAGTTAAAAGTTTAATTTAGCAATTATAGTATATGATTGTAAAAAATTTACTATTGAAATTGATGACAAAAGTTTTATGTAGAAATTTTTAAATTTATGTTTATTCTAAAAGCAGTCTTGAAGTTATAGTATTAAATATTATTTTACGAAATTCTTTAAAAGCTCATTTTGGCCACACACTAATAATAATCTTATTTACTTACTGAGCATCGTCTCACCCCAATCATATTTTATTTCAGATAACTCTGAAGGACATGTCAGAAATCAGGCTTAGCAAGCATGCGGGTGGGGATTAGAAAAATAAAGATTAATTAGAAATATAGTATGATTTCAGATATTTACGTTTGTGTAATTTTCTTCTTTTGAAATAAGTGATTGTAACATGAATAATTAGCGCTCTGGTTTGAATAAAATTGAGTTTATTTGCTTCCGCTGTAAATCAGTAGTAAAAAGTTAATATCCCAGACCCCTCGGGGTCGGGGTGTTACAGACCTAATTCACGTCTAATTTGTATTAACCTATCTTATGGAAGTGGTTTAGTGAAAATGTCTGTCCACTACTCATTAGTGCATACAAACTCAAGAGCTACATCCCCTTTCTACACATGATCATGAAGGAAGTGATGTCTAATTTCAATATGCTTTGTTCGTGAATGTGAGATAGGATTTTTAGGGATGTTGATTGCACTAGTATTATCACATTTAATCGATACTGTATCGTGATGCAGCCCAAAATTCATAAGTTGTTGTTTCATATACAGAGTTTGAGCACAACAACTTCTAGCTAAAATATATTCTCCTTCGGCTGTGGATAAGGCAATTGAATTTTGTTTCTTGGAGAACCAAGAAACGAGAGATTGTCCTAAATAGTGATAAGTGCGCTAATACTCTTTTTATCAACCTTACTACCGGCAAAGTTAGCATCAGTATAACTCACAATCTCAAAGATAGTATGCTTAGGGTACCATAAGCCTAACTCTATAGTTCCAATTAGGTACCTAAGGATTCGTTTAATTGCTATTAGATGAGATTCCTTAGGAGTGGCCTGAAACCTAGCACACATGCACATACTAAACATAATATTAGACCTACTAGCAATGAGATATAGAAGACTCCCAATCATGCCACGACACTATTTCACATCAACAAGGACCCCTTGCTCATCTTTATCAAGTTTAATGGAAGAACTCATAGGGGTACCGAGAATTTTACAATCTTCCATATTAAATTTCTTTAGCAAGTCCCTTACATATTTAGATTGGCATATGAAAGTTCCATATTCGGCTTGTTTAATTTGCAGCCCTAAAAAGAAACTAAGCTCACCCATCATGCTCATTTCAAATTCACTTTGCATGCATTTGGAAAACTCATTACACAACTCGTCATTGGTTTCTCCAAAAATGATATCGTCAATATAAATTTGAACTAGGAGCATATCGTCATTTTTGGATTTGATGAATAGTGTAGTGTCAATCCTGCCACGGGTAAACCTATTTTCTAGCAGAAAACCACTAAGCCTCACGTACCAAGCTTTAGGAGCTTGTTTCAATCCATACAAGGTCTTAGACAACCGGTAAACATGATTTGGATATTTATGATTTTCAAAAACGGGTGGTTGTTCTACGTATACTTCCTCATTAATATAACCATTTAGAAAAACTCTTTTACCATCCATTTGAAACAATTTAAAATTTTTAAAAGCGGCATAAGCAAGTAGCATACGAATGAATTTCAACCTAGAAATAGGAGCATATGTTTCATCAAAATCTATTCCCTTTTCCTGATTATAACATTGGGCAACTAGTCTAGCCTTATTCTTAGTTACTACTTCGTTCTCATCTCTCTTATTTCTATATACCCATTTAGTTCAAATAATTGTATGATCATTAGGTCTAGGAATTAGGGCCCACACTCTGCTTCTTTCAAATTGATTAAGTTCTTCTTACATGGACATCACTCAAGACTCATCCTCTATGGCTTCTTTAATATTTTTAGGTTCTTCTTGGGACAAGAAAGCAGAATGACTCACTAGGTTCTTCAAGGAAGATCTTGTGGCTACACCACGAGATGGTTCACCTATGATTTGATCTATAGGATGGTTCCTAATGAATTTCCAATCTCTAGGAAACTCCTGAACTTCATTTTCATTGTCATTATCTTCAGATTAATTATCATTTACTTCTGAATTTTCACTTGCATTCTTTTCAATAGATAATTTGTCTAAGCATTTTCTAAATTCAATATCGTCGTCATCATCTTTCTTAGAAAATGGATTAGATTCATCAAACACGACATGAATAGAATCAATGACAATCAATGTTTTCTTATTGAAAACCCTATATGCTTTTCTATTAAGAGCATAGCTTAGGAAAATGTCTTCACCAGATTTATAATCAAATTTCCCTAAATGTTCATTATCCCTAAGTACAAAGCTTTTACAACCAAAAACATGAAAATAGGAAATATTAGGTTTATGGTTGTTCCACAATTCATAAGAGATTTTATTAAGTGACGGTCTAATCAACACCCTATTCATGACATAACAAGCAGTATTTATGGCCTCAATCCAAAAATATTTAGGTAAATTATGTTCATTTAGCATAGTTCTACCCATTTCTTATAATGACTTAATCTTTCTTTCTATCACACCATCTTGTTGAGGGGTCCTAGGTGCAGAAAAGTTATGTGATATGCTCTCTAGGTCACAATAATTTTCTATGCCTTCTTAAATTTAGTGCCCCTATCACTTCTTATATGAGTTATCTTATAGCCTTTTTCATTTTGAATTCTCCTACAAAGCTTAGTAAACTGTTCATATGATTCATTTTTATATGAGAGAAATAACACCCATGTGAACCTAGAAAAGTCATCAACAATGACAAAAGCATATGATTTACCACCAAAACTTTGCACAGAATTAGGACCAAACAAATCCAAGTGAAGCATTTCAAGTGGTCTAGTGGTAGATATAAATTTCCTTTTCTTTAAACTTGATTTTGTTTGCTTCCCATTTGACAAGCATCATAGATTTCATCTTTCACAAATGATATTTTAGGTAAGTCTTTTACTAAATCTTTTCTTACTAGTTTTGACATTAAGTCTATGCTAGCGTGTCCTAAGCGCCTATGTCACAACCAACTAGTTTCATTTATTGCAGAAAAACAAGTTACTTGTTGTGAAACTAAGTTATCAAAAGTAGTAGTGTATACATTTTCATGGCGATCTGCAGTAAAAAGGACTTTATGATCTGTTTTACTTTCAACTATGCATTTATCATTTTCAAATGATACCTTATATCCTTTATCACACAACTGACTTATGCTCAATAAGTTATGCTTCAACCCATCAACTAATAGAACATTATCCATAACTAGGGAAGGATCCTTACCAACCCTACCTACGCTGATGATGCGTCCCTTTGCGTTGTCGCCGAACGTCACATACCCTCCATCCTTGGGAACGATTGATTCAAATTTTGCCTTGTTGCCGGTTATGTGCCGTGAGCACCCGCTATCCAGGTCCACTTGTCCTTGGAGGAGGACGATCTCAAACATACCTGCGAAATAGACTAAGTAATTGATGCTGGTCCCCAAATTTTGTTGGGTCCACGAGGGTTAGTCACTAGATCACCCATAACTACCCATACTTTTCTAATTTTTGCATGCTTATTCCTAAGTGGACAATCAAATTGAATAAGGCCAATTTGTTTGCATTTAAAATATTTCATTCTACATTTAGGACCTTTAGGAAGGACTTGAGATTTTGATTCACGTGTGAAATGTCCCAGGTAAAAATTAGGTCATCTAACATTTTCAATACCATTTAAACCTAAACCCTCTTTACTTAGAGAATTTCTTTTGGCACCAAGTAGTTTTTCAAAATTGCGTTTGCCCTTGGTGAATTTAAAAATAATTTTAGAGCTATCCTCCAATTTCCTCTCAAGTTCAGCAATAGTCACATCTTTTTCTTTCAAAATTGAAGCATGAGAGGTTTTTGCAATTCCAAACAATTTTGACCAATTTTCACATTTCTTTTTCAAATCATCATTTTCTTTGGTCATTTTATTCAATAGTTTAGATTTAGATACACGAATATATTCAAATTATAATTCTCTAAACGTAGGTATGCAATTAGAATCACAATCATTAGATGAATAATATGAAGATAAAAAGGAAGAGGACGATACCTTATCATCGTGTGCCATCAAGCACAGATAAGCAACCTCTAAGTCGCTGCGGTATGAGTCTGAGTCACTGTTGCTTAATTTATTCCACGAAGTGCCTGCTTTCATGGCTTTCTTCTTTTTCTTAACATCCTTTTTCAATAGTGGGCAATCCGACTTGATGTGCCCAACTTTGTTGCAATTGTAACACGTCATTTGATTTTTCTTTCCTTTTACTAGACTCTCCCTTCTCAAATGCAGACTCCCTATATCTTTTGTATGACTTTCTATTCTTCCTAAAAAATCTGTTGAATTTTCTAGTTAACATGACCATATCATCCTCAGAGTCAGGTTCGCTGCATTCACTAGATGTATTAGTGGAGGTTTTCAATGCAGACCTATTATGTTCATTGCATCTCTCATTTATTACTAATTCATAGGTAATCAGGGAACCTATCAATTCATCTAGAGTCATGGCCTTAAGGTCTCTACCCTCAGAAATGGCCGTAGCCTTAGCTTCCCAAACAGGTGGCAGGCCTCTAAGGATCTTCCTGATCATCTCATATGTAGGATCTTCCTAATCATCTCATATGTAGGGTAGGTCTTACCTAATGCATGTAGTGCGTTTATAATGTGTGTGAATCTAGTGTACATGCTCTAAATGGACTCACCTACATTCATCCTAAAGGCCTCATATTCGCTAGTCAGCATATTTATCCTATTATCTTTCACATCCCTAGTACTTTTATATGTGACTTTTAACTTATCCCATATTTCTTTTGCATTAGCATGTCATTACTCTATTAAACTCATTCACATCAAGACCACAATCTAGAATATTCATAACAGTGGCATTCAAACTAATTATTTTCATATCATCATCATTATATTCTTCCTCAGTTTTAGGGACTCTAGTTGTACTCTCTGTTTTCATAGGAACATAATTTCCCTTAGAGACGATACCCCACACCTTCCAATTTGTATTTTGAAGGTAGATGTGCATCCTTTGTTTCCAGAAGGTGTAATTAACACCACTGAATATCGGAGGTCGTTTGGAAGATGGTCCCTCAAGGAAAGAGGTCACGGAGCTATGAGCCATATAAGATCTTTTCCAAAATAACTATTGAGTCTATGCTATGTGCCTTTGATACAAATTGTTAGCTTTACCATGATCCCAAGAGGGGGGTGAATTGGTATTTTAAAATTAATGCCCTAGGTCAATATCCTAACAACAGTATTTTCACAACCTTAAAGTCAATCTAGTGCACGTAAATTAAATCAATTGCAATATGTAACGGAAATTGAATAGCACAATTTAATCAACCAAGCATGCACTAGAAAGCAATAAAAGTGACACCCAAAAGTGTTATCGAGGTTCGGCAAATTGCATACGTTCCCGCCTTGGCTAACAAACACAAGAATTACCATTATAATGCTCGCTTAAATGGGTGGAGCGGCACTTAAACAATCAGGTCAATTAGCACAGGGTTGACTTTAACCTTTACACACAATCTTTACCTGGCTGGATTACCGCCCCTTCAAGCCACCCCTGGAATACAATAGTATTTTTCTCAATCAACTGGTACAATGATTATATTTTCATATAAAGCAGATATGTACCCAATACGCGCAATCACATGCACATCAATAATATGGATATAGTATAAGCTCACTAATGCAAATAGTTGTGCTAACAACACTCAATATGGTATTATCAATGAAATGTTCAAAAGTGTTTAATACAAGCAATATCTTGGAATTTAAGCAAAGCACATTTCAATAGCAAATCAAGATTCAAAAGATATCAATTAGATATTCAAACTAGTTTAATAAGATTTTCTTTAATGAAATAAGCACACTGCTAGTTTGAAAATATTTTTGCTTGTTGAAAATATTTTTGCACAACAAAAATTAAAGCTATGGAAGTCTTACAACAATTATGCAAAGACCCCAAAACTTGCTAGTCTATCCCAACAATGATTTATAATGTGAAATCAGTGGGACGAAATTAAGCCAAACTCCCTAAAAATAATATCACAATCAAACAAGCAAATGAGAGTTTTTAGTAAAATCTAGCACTCACAAGCACACTAAATATGCTCTCACAATCTCAGAATGTATCAAGGGAATGGAAATTTGGGAGTATTTGGACAAAAAGAATATTTGGAAAATAGAAGATTTTTGGCTAATGAAATTGCTAATTAATTGTTAATCCTCACAAATGAGCTTATATTTATAGGCAAGGTAAAAATTATAACGGTTTGGGACTTGTTGGGAATTCTTAGAAAAGTTCCAAAATGTTTAAATGTAATTAACCCAAAATAACCCGTATTTACCACAATTAAAATATTTTTAACCCAGTGAGGTTTGGGTGGCTAAATTGTGTTTCAGTCGCCTGAACAGACACAATTATAAATGTCCTTTAAATTAGTTCGACAGCCCGAGTCCTAGTTTAGTGGCCCGAATCAAAACTAGAAACATTTCTTCAAATTTTCGGGTGCTCAGTTATAGGTTCGGTAGCCTGGGGCTTAATTTGAACTAAATCTCTCGGTAGCCCGAGTTGGTGAGAGGTCCTTTTCAGGTGGTTCGGGCTCTCGTGGAAGGTGTGCACAAAAATGTTCGGTTGCCCGAGAGCCTAAGTCAACTGTTGGCTTCTTAACAATTTGGGCACCCGAGGAGTTTTAAAATTCTGGGGTTCGGTCACCCTGGCTCTCTCAAATTCCTTAAAAATATTCAATTAAGTGCATTTTTAACACTCCTGTATTTTTTATGATAAATGTGCATGAGTGTTGGGACCTAGAGTCATACTAGGGTCTTACTGAGCTTACCATATATCCTATATGCATGATATGCAGGTAATTAATACAGACCATATCCCTAGTTACTACTACAGACCCATATTACATAAATTGAATTTACAATATGAATTAAAATCTTCAAGGTCTTCATGTATTGCTTCAAGTGTCATTCCTTGAGATGCTCATCTAAGCCTGCACAAACACTCGAAAACCATCAAATACCTAAGTATTTATCATTATCAAAATCGGGTGTGACCTATAAGGTCAACATACATTATGTCAGTTTTTAAAGATTTTGAACCAATTAAATTTAAGGATATTATACGTATATGCCGTATTTGAATTTCTGTATGATTTGGGCGTATGGAATGATCATTTTTGAGTGTTATATATATATTTGGGAATGATCAGGAGGGTGGTTCGTGTGCCTCCATTTTAGGAAAAATTGCATGTTTAAATTAAATAGAATTTTTGGACATTATATGTATACGTCGTATTTGAATTTCTGTATGATTTGAGCGTATGGAATGATCGTTTTTGAGTGTTATACATATTTGGGAATAACCAAGAGGGTAGTTTATGTGCCTCCATTTTAGGAAAAATTGCATGTTTAAATTAAATAGAATTTTTGAAAAATAATTGGACCAAATTTTAGAAATACGTGCCTTTTCCCGGTGGATTACTTAAATGAAAATTTTAACTTATAACCGTGCGGCATGAGATTAATTAACAAATTATTGTATATGAAATTATTATGGTATGATATTGTGAGTATGTGATGTAATACTAGTTTATTGATATATGTATATAGTGGGATTACTGTGAAATTATAAAATGACTGGTTTGATACGGATATAGGGATGTGACAATTTAATTCCATTAATCATGAAATGGTAAGTTAGATTATGCATTTGATTATAAAAAATTGAAGTGGTGATGCTCAGTATAGAAACTTTGTGTGAAGTCTATACTGATGTCGAATGCCTGAGTGGCATATAAAATTGAAGTGGTGATGTTCAATATAAAAACTCTGTGTGAAGTCTATACTGATGTCGAAGGCCTAAGTGGTGTATAAAATTGAAGTGGTGATGCTCAATATAGAAACTTTGTGTGAAGTCTATACTGATGTCGAAGGCCTGTGTGACATATCAAATTGAAGTGGTGATGTTCAGTATAAAAACTTTGTGTGAAGTCTATATTGATACCGAAGGCCTGAGTGGCATATAAATTGAAGTAGTGATGCTTAGAATAGAAACTTTGTGTGAAATCTATACTGATGTCGAAGGCTCGTGTGGCATTTAAATTGAAGTGGTGATGCTCAGTATAGAAACTTTGTGTGAAGTCTATATTGATGCCGAAGGCCTGTGTGGCGTCTAAATCGAATGAGAAGGCCTGTGTGGCATATAGAAGTGCTATAAGAGTGTTAATTTAATTATCTGTGATGTGTTGTAAAACCTTACGTTAGTAGATTTATTATAAGCTACTTTACCTTGTGTGTGATATGTCGTAAAACTTACTTTAGTAGACTTATCTAACTGCATCATGTTGATTATACTAATGCTGAGTATATTTAGGGGTAATACAAGAGACATATATAAATAATTGTCACAATAGAACTCATCTGCCACACACTGATAATAATGTATTTTGTCTTACTGAGAGGTGTCTCACCCCATCCAGAATATTAACTTTTCAGGTCCTTCAGGAAGTCGAGCCTAGGATCTCCAGGGCGGGACTTAATTGTTCACACCGAGGGAGAGTGTGGGCAGGATATTGTATGGTTTATGTTAGATGTTTTTGCATATTTGGGGTGGTCAAATGTATTATTTTGGGACTGATAGATGTCCTGGTTGGGTTAGTACTTTGGTAGGTATGATTTCAAGAAAATACTTGCTTCCGTTGTTTGTTTAATTATGTTATGGACAATGATACATTAGACCCCAGTGGGTATTTTATGATTTGACAATCGTGGTATCAGGGCATGTATGTGTTGATGGTAGTTATGATATGACATTCCGGGTATTCATGTATATGATGTGTTGAAATTTTTCGGGGTTGTGGTAAATGGTATCAGAGCATTTATTTGATAACGTCGCTAATCATGTTATTTGGTTGTTTTAAAATTTTGGGTCGTTACATTCCATGACTTAAAGTTTGAGCCATTTAGCATAGAAATAGAATTGATGTTGGATGTAATATTAGTAGAAGTCATGTATGAGCACAGAATAACAAATAACCATAAAAAGAAAAAAAAAAAAAGCTCACATAAATCTTGAACCAAAATTAAATTCAAAGAACAGGTAATTCTCATTTCAAGATATCGCGTATTCCGTTAATATTTTACTTTTAGAAAAATATATTAATTTGTAAGTGATATATTGGTGCAGTAATCAAATGCTGATAATAAGAATATGTCGAATAATAAATCTTCCTTTGGGCCGAATTATCATTCACATGTTAAATAGACCGAAAAATTATCACGCATTTATTACCACATGTGCGCATGCAATTCTGTCAAAAATTTATCTTCTTTTGGGTCAATCAATTTTTACATACGTTACACGCACACAAGCTGTTTATATTTTAAAATAAAATTAATGCCACAGGAGTGGTTACTTTAGCGACTTGTTGTTTTAATCAACTTCGTTTCAAAACATATATATATATATATATATATATATATATATATATCTATATATGTGTGTCCTTAAAAATACCCATACTTGAATTTATTTTATAACTTCCATCATTTGACCATCCTCCCTTTAAAAATTGTTGGGCTATAATTTTAATTTGATTCGAATTTACTAAAAGATAAAATAAAAATTGAAACCAAATCTTTATCTCAATAAATATAATAACTAAATTTAAACAGTAACTAAATATCTCACGATCCCTGCAAAGAACAAAATTTCCAAAAAATGTTATTATTATTATTATTATTATTTTTTTTGAATCCAAATTTCCAAATTAAGAAAAAAACAAAGATTTATTCAAAACAACTCAAATTTGAGAAACTATTTCCGAATGATTCAACATGAAGCCGCTCTTATACCACTTGTAGGAGCTTAAAGAGTATTTCTTTAATTGATGAGAACCATCATCGTGCCAGAATCAGCCATGTCAAATCATCAAAAACATTAAATTAGATGCGAAAGCGTACCTGAATCCATAGTGTTCCAAGATGTGTCGAGCCGTGCAGATGACCTTTAAGATCTACTGGTAAAATCTAGAGAATTCCTTTTGCGTTCTCTGTATTCTCTTTTGGTGATGTGATGACAAAAAAAAAATTATAAAACCATTTGTGTAATCCGAGGACCATAACCACTATATATATAACCGTTGGTCATATATGTGTATTTCTGTTTTTGCCCATCATAATAAACGGAAATAACCATTAAAGTATCTATACATTAAAGGTCCACAACCGTTTCGAATACATTAAAGCCCATTATAATCCAAAACAACCGATCACTCTTAAATAGGGTCTTTCCTTATTAGACAGTCAACAACACATAATTGTTTCACATATATGCTAATAATTGAATTTTGATCCAACACTTAAAGGGCATCAAAATTAAAACAAGAATTATTGGTTTGCTATATAAAGTCGTGAATAAAATGGGATGTCTACAATATTTTTTTTCAAGCAAAAAAAAAAAAAAACTACTGGACTTCGTTAGTGGTGGAAAACATTTTCTATTTTACTTTTTTTTAGTTTTTCAAATATTATAAAAAAAGGTTAGTGTTTTTTTTATATTTGTACTAAAAAGATAGAAAATAAAGAGTTTGTTTAAATACGCAAGTTTTTATTTTTTATTTTTTAGATTTCAAAAAAATTGCAAAAAGACGGTTTTTTTTTATCCAATTTTTCAAAAATTAAATAATTGCAAAAAAATAAAATAAAATTATCCAATTCTTCAAAAAGCCTATAATGAAATATTTAGAATCATTTGGAGGTTTGAATTTTGACAAAAAAAAACTCGCATAAATCAAAGTCAAAGATCCAAGTAAGAGTTGAAAATTTTAAAAATAACAAGAAGATGTTTTTTCAACTTTTCTATATAAATTTAAATGGAACAATAAGTTTTCAATAATTTAAGCAGTTAGTAGTAGTCAATAAATTTCATTGACCAAAAATACTATAAAACGAACTTTATTAAACATTAAAATTTTTCATTAAATTAATTATTTAGTGTTCTTCTTTTGCATGTGCATATTTTTAATTCTTTGACATTTTTGAAAGAATGCATTAATTACATGCCACAAAATTCCACATATTATCATCTTTGACCACCAACATTGGCTTTGTGATTTTGTTAATACTTTGAGGTTAGGCAATTTATATCCTTTGGCAGAAAATTTTTTTTTTTTTTTTTTTGGCACAAAATAAAATCAATGCACATATATTTAAAATATAACTTTTAAGATAACAAAATAAGTATTTTAATTTTTTTTAAATATAAAGAGATGGATGAATGAGTCCCACACAAAAGCATGAGTCATTTTAACGAAACTATTAAAAACTAGAAAGAAAAATTTATTACAATTCAACATTATTCGTGTATTTTCATCCTATGAGAATAGAGTAAGATTTAATTTTATTGGACACTTTTATAGAATGATCAGGCACTTGACAATTCAATATTGATATCTTTTTGACATTCTTAATATTTTGGAGGGCATATATGTAGAGATTAGAGAATAATTTGTTGGTTTTTGTTTGTTCGAACCTCTTATAGGTCGAGGTGGTCGACCACTAAATGGACCCTGTCAACTGCTCACTAGTTATTAAAGAGAAAAAAATGACCATTACATGTAATAGTTGTTAGACCAATTGATTGCCTTTACGGTTGATTGACTGATTCCAGCTTCTGCCTAGATTAGCCGATCGCCCCTAGCTCCAAGGTTGGGTTCGATCTTCTTTTGTTTTTAATTTTCAGTTTAAACTCATTTGAGTCGTGCCTTATATATTTTAGAGTTTCACAAGTTAAATACAATACAATTGAGAAAATAAAAAGTACAACTAAATCAAATTAAGTTTTCAAAAATCTTCTCTTAATTCTTTAACTTCAATTTTTTAATTTTGTTAAAAACAACTTAAGCGCAAATACAAAATAATTTGCTATTATCTAAATCAAATTAAAGTTACTACCACATTCTCATACCTATTTGCTATAACAAAATCTTAATGAGTTAAACTGCTACACTCATTTAAATTAAATTATTCTTTTTAATTTATAGCCTTCAACTCACTCACACAACTCGATTATAATTTAAATTAAATTATTATTTTTAATTTATAGCCTTCAACTCACTCACGCAACTCAATTTCAATTAAAATTTTCCTCTTCTTTTTTACCACTCCACTAACTTAAATATTAAAAAAATCTTTTGAACTTATTATCCTTTGACTCTTTACCGATGCAGTCTTGTACTTATTATCATAACTTGTTAGAGAATAAAATAACTCAACGAATTAAATTTACTTCCTAAATTTATATCAACAAATATTTATAGACACAAGCACATAAATAATTATTTCCACTAACTCATATATTAGAAAAAAAAAAAACTCTTAAAGTCATTATCGTTGGATTCTGATATTTATTATCATAACTCAATAAATAATAAAATAACTCAACAAATCAATTACTTCCTAAATTTTCATCAACAAACACTTATGGATATAAACACAAAAAAAATAATTTATATTTTCTTAAAAAAATAATTAATATCATAAAAATTATGCATCAAATATGAATCACGGCAAGACTTTGTTCGCTCTCCCCTACGCCTCCGCCACCGTCGACCAAGCAGACGTCAATTTTGAACTTTACAGTGTCCACATCCACACCCAAATTCGAATATTCAAAGAGCGCCCGAGTTCTGACAACAGCAATGCATCACCTAAGAAATTCATTAATAATCTCGGCAAGCTAACCCCATCTATCTCTAATCTCTGCGTTTAATCGTCAGAGATGTTGAAAATTCCAGGGGAGATGGATCGGCGAGCCGGTACTCGGGCCGGTATTGAATTAGGGCGCTCGGATCCCAATTATTGTTGGGAATTTTGAATTTTCTTCGTTGTCAATATAAAATTTGCAATTTTTTATGGTTTGCAAATATTTTAATGCCGATCGGTGGGGCCGATGCGGGTGAATCGCTTTCCGGCTCGTTTGAATGGGGATTTTGGGCATTGACCAGCTACTTCTGCAGCTACTGTTGCTTCTTCCTCATTTCCATGGACCTGTTGTTATTTCCTCCCTTCGTCTTCTTCTTCTTCGGCTCTAATTTCAAGGGCCTCGTCCCCAGTAGAGTTGATGGTGGCTGAGAGATAGATAGATTTGTCTCAAATGGGAAATTGCTGTGGAAGATCTGCATCTGCCAGACTCGCTCATGCTTCATCTACCCTGTTTTCTGGCAAGTCTATTCTCCTTCTTTCTTTTCGTGGTTATGCGTTTGCGGGTTTTTTGGGTCTTGATTTGTTCTTCTCCGCCGATCCATTTCGTTTTCTGATCACTGTAGACAGAAGAGGAGCCTGCCCTATGTTTCTTGATTCTTGTTTTGTAATTAGTTTGTGTTTGGAAGGGGTTTTGCAGTTTCTTTTCTTTTGTTTTGTTTTGATTTTAAAATTTTTTTTTTTTTGCAATCTTGATGTTTCTGAAGTGGGTTCTTTACATGAAGAACTAAGGATTATATAGGGTTTGGCTTTGGGTTTGTGATTGATTTTAACATCTGCTTTAATTAAGTTCCATTTCAATTCTTATCTAATATTTACTGGGGTACTTATTGTGGAGTGCTGTAGAAAGGTTCATTGTTGTTAATCACGCATAATAACTTCATCAGAAACTTCTAATTGTGGTTGGTTTTCTTCTTCCAGTTGGAGTAGTTGGACATCCTTCTTTCATGTCTTGACTCCTGAGTGTGGTGGGTGTAATTTCATTCTAATTTTGAATATTCAGTTGAAAACTAACAGCTGTGCGGAGTGTAGTGCTCTGGCTGTTTCTGCTTTTGATTTTCTGACCATTTGCTGTTTCTTATTCTTCTTCTCAACAATTTTCTTGTATGATCAAGTCCCCACTTTAATATCACAACGTCCCAACGAAGTTTTGAACCTGAAAAGCAATTAGATTGTCATTCTTTGCCCTTCAGACACACTGATGAACCTGTGTCTTCTGCAATGAGTTACTTCCCTCCATCAAATTTCTAAAGCTAGCCTCTCCTGGTAGACAAATTGGTTGGGTTTGGTCAACGGGCATATGTGGTAAACTCATCATTGAATGGGATTCGAGCTGGACTTAGATCATCTAGGTTCGGCCCATGACCTGGCTAGAGATAATCAGCATGCTGTGGTTGACATTTTGCATTGCCATCAAATGCATAACTTCTGACTTCATTGGTATTTCTAATAAGATTCCATTTGGCAGGATGAAAATTTTCCAATAGATCTAAATTTTTACTTCTGTTGTTTCTGCGAGTGGCATTTTAGATCTGACTAATTTGAAGTTTGACTGCTACTCAAAGGAGCATCTTTTTGTTCATTTAAGCTGAAATAAGCCCAAAAAAGAAAATGATGATTGCTTGCATGTCAATCTTTATTTCACTTTCTTGTTTTAACTCTATTAACCAATCACAGCGTTCAGTTGTTTCTTATACGAGTCTGCTAGTTGCCTCATCTGTTCCATGTTTTCTTCTCCAGGGAGTACAAAATCTCCTGGTGAGGGAAAGCAGGATTTAACTCCTTCTAGTCTGCAAACATCTTCGGGAAGTTTGAACAAATCTCTAATAGCATCCAAAAGTGATGTATCTATCTGCAACCTCAAGTCCTTCAGTTTCAGTGATCTCAAGAATGCCAGTAAAAACTTCCGGTCAGAAAGTTTTCTGGGTGAAGGAGGGTTTGGGTGTGTATTCAAAGGATGGATTGACGAGAACACATTGGCACCCACCAAACCAGGGACCGGAATTGTGGTGGCCATCAAGAAACTGAAGACAGAAAGCTTCCAAGGCCACAAGGAATGGCTTGTATGTGCTAGTTGACCTCTAATTTAAGCCGTTTCTTTTTTCAGCATGTTCAGTTATTATCTGAGCTTAACTCTGGATTGACCTTTCAATTTGGCAGGCCGAGGTCAACTACTTGGGTCAGCTTCACCATGAGAATCTTGTGAAACTCATTGGGTATTGCTCAGAATCTGACAACAGGCTTTTAGTTTATGAGTTCATGCCAAAAGGAAGTCTGGAAAATCATTTATTCAGAAGTAAGTAAATATTCTTCAGTACATTAAGTGTGTTCTCAAGAGTTTCTTATAATGTTATTGTCAATGAACTCCTAGAAGGTAAGGGTTTATACATGGTGGATCCTTTGCGAAGAAATGATGATAGTAGCTATCTGCTTGGTGGATATTACTTAAATAAATTAAAAGTTGCCTGGTTAGCAGCACTCTTTCTAATACAAAAACAACATTCGAGCCTTTGTCTCAACCATTTGGTGCGGGCCTTGTGGATCCCTTTTTTCTTTACTCAGCTTAACTTAAGAATACCCCTCACAGTACCATCCACCTCAGCCAAGTCATTTCCTTTCAAATGGACCTGCCACATAGGGCTTCTAAAATCATGGTCATTGCACCTGCAAGGTGGCATCTCTTCTTATTTTACTAAAACACATGCGTCATCCTTAAATGGTGAACTCCGCTGCATCTATAAATCTTTATCAATACACGAATTTGCTGAGTGCTAATAGCTTTATCAGATGTTTATGTGGCACTCTGTCCTGACTGTTGCAGAACACATGCAGCATGCCTACCCAGGGAACTTCACTGCACAGTCTGCACCAATAAATGTTTACATTTTCTTGAATTCACTCATGTTGTGCTTGGGAGCCAAGCCTTGGATTTGAGTTTGTGTGGATTGGGACAAAACTCAGTACAACTCTGTATTGCATTTTATCTAGATCTAGACAAATCCAAATCCAAGGTTCTAAGCTCCCAAAGATGGGGTCGGTAATATAGGCTGTATGAGATGTTTCTCATCTTATCTTTTGCAGTATAGTGAGTCACAGCAAGGTGTTGTGAATAATAATATCATGTCTCAATTTTCTCTTTTTTGTTATTGTTTTTGTTTTATATATTTATTTATATTATTTTTTGGTGGTTTTGGTGTGTTTGTATTGTGTTTTGTGTACCATTAGATACATGAACAATCCATAGTTTTTACAAAAAAAACGAAGCTGCTAATGTATGAGAACACAACTATATGACAATAATGAATTTAAAACTGATATATAACAACTTCTCATTGATAGTGAGAGCCTGAGTCACATAGTTGTGTCCATGTACCAAAAAAATGTTAAGATAGTCAACCTTCTTCTCTATGTATGTACCAAAAATGCCAATAAGCATGTACTGATTCTGTATCTTCTAGTATGGCTGTGTGGCGTAGAAAATATATTTACTTACTTCTGATAGACTCCTAAAAATATGATCATGTAATCACTAACTGTTAGTCTATGAGAAATTATATTGTGCTATACTCATAAGTCAAAAAGAAAAGCAGAACAACAACATCATCTCTTAATCTCCATCAATTATCCACATCATCATCTCTAAAATCCATGAGAAACTTCTCTTCCTTTCAAAATCAATGATTTCTTCAATATTATCTTCTTAAACAACCCTCTTCTTCCTTTTCATTAGTTCACGTAAATTTCTTGGTCCTAAAAAAAAGTGGTTAACACCAAACATCATGAGGCGTTGCTAATATACTGTTTGTAAAATACGAATTAGTTTGAGTTACAAAGTAGTAAGCAACTAGCACGTAGACTATAAATATAAAGTTTACTTGATTAGTTTCCCTTGCTTTCTTCTTGTTTTAGGCTCAAATTCATCAACCTTAAAGCATTATTCGATGTCCATCCAACAAGTGGCCCTCGGAAGGGATGCATCTTCTAGTTTCTCTTTCTTTCATCCCTTTTTAGGCTCAAATTCATCAACCTTAAAGCATTATTGGATGTCCATTCAACAAGTGGCCCACGGAAGGGATGCATCTTCTTTCTCCATCATCTACTCATCATTGGATTCCATGTTAGATAGATGAATAGAGTCATATGTTTGTCTTTTTGGTTTCTTCTTCAATTCATCTTCAAGTTGATGTTATAATTGACAACCACAAGAGCATTGAGTCTTTGTCTATCTAAATGGTTCCTCTTCTCAGAGTGAACTTGATCAAAAGTGGTTCAATTTCTCTAACAACCCATGGCACTACAAATAAGGTTAATAAACTGTGTCACCATACAGCTAGCCTTTGAAGCTCTTTGCATGCACTCCAACAACTCTTCACCATAGCACTAACCCAAATTCACAGCAACAAGAAGTTGTAACCAAAAAGTTGCAGATGATGAACAAAATATTGTGAAGGAGTACTGGTGTTAAGACTAGGAGCAATTTATTCGGTTTCTTTTTGTCTCTAGAGATACTGGCTATGCTCATTCCACAGACCTTCCACTTTATGAAGCTTCTCCTTTTTTGCATCCATCTTGCACTTGTAATAATATTAGGGCACATCCTATCAGTGGTAGTAGATCAGCCAATATTCACTTCAAGATTGGTTTTAAATTTGGGATCATAGTGATTCTTACAATAAAGAGCCTGTTAAAGACTGGCTTATGGTTGCATTATTTGACCAAGATGTAAAATTATAGAAATGTGAATCTTCATTGGGATTAAGATGATAGGTTGCCACATGAAGGGTCCAAAGATGTAAATTCTAATAGTTGTCGATAGTTTCACAAATATGAAAATATCTCTTCTTGCAATGATTGACATTGTTCAGTTTTCTACTTGGCTCTATTCTTTGCTTCATAAATGCATCCCAATACTGTTTCCTTCAATATTTTCTAGTTAACTTGAGCATAGTACTGTTAGCTTAGTTCTTTATTTTTCTCTTTGTAGTTGCTTTTGTTTTTGCTTTGCTTTGTATGTGAGGATGGATCACATCCTTTTTGTATATGATCCTTCTCTCTTAATGAATTTCTTCTTATTCTACCAAAAGAACTTCTGCACAGCACCCTTGGCCCTTGCGACCTTCAACACATCTGCAATGATCCCATACAGGGTTAACCCGTTTCTTTCCCTTCCTTTTGTCAACCATTCTTAAATTTAAAGGGAGACAAAGTGCCAAGGAGCTTCACATGCCTCCAAGCAATAAACTCACTCAAACTACGACAAAGCACCCAAAATCAAAGAAAACAAAGAACTCTACAAAAACCACAGCCAATAACTTATAGGAATGTGGGAAAGGATGGATTTGAGAACCTGCCTTGGCAAGATGAGAAAAGAATTTTTTTTCTAGAGCAAACGGAGCCAAAATTTTGGTTTTGATGAGGAAGATAGAAAAGATGGGCTAGGTGCAAGGAACCAAGGGTAAAAGATCTTGTAGTCCTTTAGAGTTGTTAACCCAACATAAAAAACTACATAAATGAATAAATTAGATTTTTTAAGTGATTGGGTCGACTAACTGTTGTGACTGGTTAAAAGTATTTTGTATTGTGTGATACGGCTTCTTCTCGTGTTAAAATTTGTTTTGCATGATACGAAGTTTTTACTGCCTGATTGCTTAAACCAGTCAATATGGTCAACAATATGTTACATTTTTCCTTCAATCCAATATGAAGTTATGAACTTGAGAGTTGCTCATTAGGTGAAGTCAGCGAGATGATAAAGCAAATTACAAGTTTTAATAATTGATATATTACAAGGTATGAATTTCTACCTCTAAATGAAAATGGGGGAGCATTACGTGATCAGCTAATGCTGCAAACCCAGGAGAATAAGCAATGTTAAGATGTGAATTGGAGAAGTTTTTTCTTTTTTTTGGTATTTTTTAAAGGAAAATAAACATTAAATGTAAATAACACTGATTCCATCTTAGTTATGCAAGAAACAAGTTCGACCAAAATTACCCATTACTTATGCAGGCGTGGAGCCTATCAAAGGAAACACGGTTTTTTTATCAACAAAAAAAATTAAGAATAAGAAGAATGTACATGGAAGGATATCTTGTTAAGGACGGACTGGAGAAAAGGAAAAAAGAAGGAAAAACCAAATTAAAAACAACGCAAAAATTCCTTCCATTCTGCTAAGATTTGAGAAACCAGTCCTGCAGAAGCAACCAGATGAAAATGCCCACAAGGAGGCAAAACAATCCTGTCCAAAAAATCACAAGCACGGGCATAGGCAATCATGAAAAATGCGAGAATTCCTCTCTAGCCAAATGAACCAGAGCCCCAAAAAAACTGCACACAACCACTGCCTCCTTGCATCCTTATGCCTCCTAATACTTCTGACACAAATCTATAAATAACCTTAAAAAAAGTTGAATTCACCAAATAAACCAAAAGGCTTATTCCATATATTCTAAGCCACAGGGCAATTTAAGAACAAGTGAGCATGAGATTCCTAACATATCACACACGTTATAAGACAAAGCCTTGTATATGGTCTTCTAATCTACTTGTTGCAACTTCACTAAGAATGGCCAGCCAAAAACGAGCTCCATTTTCATGGCCATTGGCATTCAGAGTTGACTAAGGGGCAGCAATTATGTGGAATTGGAGTGTCATTGGAGCTTCTAGTAGTCTGCATAATTTCTTTTGTTTCCATTTTACAAGTCAAAGAACTGATTCACCTAAAAGCTGAAGTTACTAGGACAGACCTTGCACACCCTCCCTCGCACATGAAATAGCATTGGGCTTTAAGAGTGCAAGAAGCGCAGGCCCGCCATACACTGCTGAAATTTCTAATTTTAATTAGAAGAATGCGGCAAGCATCAAATTTGAAATTTTTTGTTCAAAGAGGCCCCCATACCATATCTCTAAGTACTGATCTGCCTAGAATCTTAAGAAGTTTGGTGAGGCGCAGGGATTTTAATATCTTTTTAAGAATGTAACATCGTGGTTTCCAATAATTTTTTTTTTTTCATTTTGGAATGGTTTTAGCCTTCATTCTTTTTACTTTAATGTGGTGTCGAAATTGATTGTGCTCATTTATGTGTCATCCATACAGATCGTGTTTTTTTCCGGCATGTGATGGATGAACACACACCACCATCCCCCCCCCCCCCCCCCCTACCCCCCACTCCAAAAAAAAAACACAAAAAAAGAAGAAAAATGATACATAATATCTTGGTTTCTCTCTGCAGAAGGTGTTCAACCTCTACCTTGGCCTACAAGGATGAGTATTGCAGTTGATGTGGCGAGGGGATTATCCTTCTTACATGGTTTAGATGCCAACGTAATCTACCGGGATTTAAAGGCGTCTAATATTCTACTTGATTCGGTAAGCCTAATATTGGAAAAAACTAGTTATTATGAATCAGGGCTGAATTCATCAATCAGTTTTGATGATTACTGGAACTCTCTATGGTTATGTTTTGTAGGATTTCGGAGCAAAGCTTTCAGATTTTGGCTTAGCTAGGGATGGTCCTACTGGGGATAAGACTCATGTTTCGACCAAAGTCGTTGGAACTCGAGGTTACGCTGCTCCAGAATATATTGCCACAGGTTAGCTTTACGTCTCTCTCTCTCTCTCTCCCCCCCCCCCCTCTCTCTCTCAATTTTGGAGGTGCACATGAAGACTTGAAACTAAGCATGTAGCATGGCCATGAACAGCCCTTACTAGCAGGCCAGCTGCCGCATACTCCCTAACTAATCAATGATGTTGAGAGAGAAAGCAGGGTTTAAATGATCTGAAACATTCTAATTTGTCTATTAATATGGCATTTTTATGTGTATACTAGTCAGTAGTCTTCTCTCACCAATATGGTTCTAGGTGCTGCTTTAATTGCACAAGTGTGGTAAGGAAATAAAAATCATACCATTCCCTATCAAATTGACCTAATCGTGCATTATTTACCAAGGCTACCTTGAGGAACCCTTGCAGGATTTATTTTCCCTTTTATAGGATGGAGATAACATCACTTTTATGTGGAATTCACACTTTCATATTTTTTGCGCTTCTTCAAATAACATTTCTCATTTTAAAATTTTTTTGTGAACTCAATATCTAAAGTTATCTTTGTATTTGCTCTTCACAGTGAGAACCTTGGTAGTGTTTCATAGTTAATTGGTTTGTGTCTTAGTGTCTGACTAATGATCCCACAACCTCTTTCAGTCAATTGGGTATTGATTTTACTTCTTTTTTTCTTCTCTTTCACGGAAAGGGGAAATAAGATTTATGCATGTGATATACTTAGCATTTTTCCGTCTCGGTGCTTTGTCATGCTTGGGCAGGTCATTTAACGCCAAAGAGTGACGTATACAGCTTTGGGGTAGTCTTGCTAGAGCTACTGTCAGGAAGACGGGCACTGGACGATGACAGAACTGGTGGCATTGGAGAAACACTTGTTGATTGGGCCAAGCCATTCCTAAGTGACAGGCGCGTTTTCAGAATTATGGACACAAGGTTGGGGGGGCAATACTCAAAGAAAGGAGCACAAGCTGCCGCTGCACTTGCTCTGCAATGCCTCCACACAGATCCAAAGTATAGGCCAGCAATGATAGATGTGCTAGCCCAGTTGGAACGACTCCACACATCGAAAGACGTTGCAAGGACACCCCAAGCTAATGCAGAGCATCACGGGATCAGGCAGTTGAGTTTGCCTCAAAGCGCAACAGCTGCTGCACCTACCAACTAGGTAGGCATAATTTTGAATTTTCTTGGTACGCAGAGTTCTCCCTTAGAATGGAATGCATTTGGTTTCTCCCTTAGAATGGAATGAAAAATGAGCTTGGTGCTGTGTCCAAAAAATTGTACAAAGTATGCTTCCTATATATATATATTGAAATGGAAATCAAGAATAGAATTCATTATAGGATCTAGTGTATCTCGTTTATTTTAGAAGGTGCTATGCCGCCACTCGGACTCGAACCGAGATGCTCTAGCACTGTCTCCTAAGAGCAGCGTGTGTACTGATTTCACCATAGCGGCTTTCTCGAAATCATATAAAATTTTTACGGATTACAATTTTAGTACAACATTCAAGACCTTTCTGTAAAGTAAATATTTGTTTTGTATACATATACAAATTTATTTAATATTATATTATTAAATTAAAAAAATACACGAATTCCCACCAGTATCATAGAATTCTATGATTATAGCTTCTTTGATTTGTCGATAAAGAGAAATATGACCAACCATGGTTCCAATATATATATATATATAAGAATAGGCATTGTCCATCCAAAAGGCATGCCCCAGTAAATTTAATTTTTGTATCATTTTGTTTGAGCATTATTTGATTCGTAAGTTGAAATCTATTTGCCAGAATTAAACCTTATGTTTGGAAGATACTTTGAATTTGGATTTTTGTGGATTAATTTGTACGATATGTAATGTAAAATTACATTAAATATAGTTCAAATTCACTTAAATTCAACTTTAAAGTCCAAAATTGTACTCCTAGCTTAAAAAAGAAATGAAAACAACTTGGAAGCTATTTTTTGTATAGTTTTTTAAGGGAAAAAAAGGACCCTTTTAGTAGTAAAAATAG
The DNA here is from genome assembly GCF_029873635.1 of Malania oleifera. Lineage (NCBI taxonomy): Eukaryota > Viridiplantae > Streptophyta > Magnoliopsida > Santalales > Ximeniaceae > Malania > Malania oleifera. The sequence continues at coordinate 131,816,202 of NC_080418.1, forward strand.
TTACTCTTCCACACTTGATGTTGCAAGAAAAAGCAAAAGAACTGCGCTTAACTCCTAATCTTACATTTGGTTTACGGAATGTCTGTTACAGGAGTAGATTGGTTATAACTAGTTATATAAAAATTATGTCGACACCATAAGTTAATTAATAATGTAAAATTTTTTTCAGTTCATAACAAAAAATAAATAAGGAATAACTATTCTCATAATTTATGATCTTTTCTTCTTACCAAAAAGAAAAAAAATTGGATGATCCGTAATACAATGATATTTTATGCGACAATTTGTGTTCTCATTATATAACTAATATAGGTGGTACTACCTGCTAAAATTTTTAATTTATACTTTGGATGCAAGTCTAGTCTAATATAATGTGACCTAATTGTAGACACGAAGGTCTCAAGTTTGATTCTCTACATGTGATTTGTCTAAATAATTATCAAGAATACATTAATAAGCGGGTGGCAATGTTTTCACTCCCCTGATTTGGTGCTGCCTTAATACGGATAAGAAGGCTTTGCTCGGATTAGAATTCCGGATCATAAAAAATATATATATTAACACACACCCATTATTAAAAGTGCTTCTTGTTCTTCTTGATTCATGCCATATTGGCTCTAGGCAAAAAATAAAATAAAATAATATAAAGGACGAAGGAAGGAAAAATGGAAAAAGAAAAACAAAGAGACAAGAAGAATGCTGTTGCTGAATAGTATTTATTCTCAACTACAATTGCAACCCCTTACAATTATATCATCACAATTTGCTGACCTTTCACATCACAATTTGGACTCTTTAAGTGCAGAGTTTCTTTTGGCCTTTGTAGTTTTTCAATACCCTCTTAGCTTAAGAAAGAAGGAACTAGAAAGTGGTGTTCCACTCAAATCTTTTATTATTTTAATATAGAGATTTCTTGGTCACTAATCAAATTGTTTATTTTTTTCTACTTAAATAATATATTTTAATCTTAATTAAAAATTACAATGTTAAAATTTGGATCGCGACGAAAATCTTAAATTTACCGACTAAACAACTCTTGAAAGATATGATCTACTCCATTTTTTTTTTAATTTTACTTTAGTTTTATTTATAGTGAAATTAAGTGTACATATTCTTAGTTCAAATTTTGAAAAATAATAAAAAGAATATAAATATCACAATCCGGCTAAAGAGAATAAATGGATTGCTTGTAAAAAATATTTTTACTATACATGAAGATTAATATTTTAAAAATGTTATAATTGAATGCCAAAATATGTAAAATTTGTTGTGTAGCTATAATAATTTTTATTTTTTAAATCATGGCTTGTCGTCCTAATTGACATTTTTACCCTTATGATCTTTAAATTTTTATATTTTAAAATTTAATTAGTGTCGCTTGAATACTTTTGGCCTTTTGAATTCAATTTTCTTTTATATTAATCTTAAGATACCTCACAAGCAAGATCGTACAAGAGAATTGTACCAATTAAGTATCCATACTTAACTTTTTGAGAATAAGTAAGTAAATTAATTTTAGACACTATTTTTACAATACAAAAAAATTAATATTTTTGCTCCCACGACATGGCGCGGTGGAAAAGGATCAGCAAGTAAGAAGGAGCATCGGAGGTTCAATTTCAGGTAGATACACTCACGGAACCAGCAATACCTGTGGATGGTGAAAGTTTACTCTGTGAGCCAGCGGATATCGTAGATGGTGAGAGTTCGCTTTGTGAGTCAGCGGGGACTGTGGATAATGAGAGTCTTTGTGAGTCAGTGGAGATCGTGGATGGTAATGAAGATGTGTCCCGGGAATCGAGTTGACCGAACATCCAACTGATACACAGAAGCCGTGTCCACATCCTGACTTTAATCTGATTAGCGAGACCTGGGGGCGGAGGACGTTGATCCGTAAGTTTGGTGTCGCACCAGGGAGTCCGAATGACTCGTTGTTGGTGGTTGGAGTTCCTATGTAAGTAAAAAAAAAAAAATAATAATATTTTGAGGAAAGTTCTACTTAAAAAGGATTTTGAAATCAAATCAAGTAGAGAATTTTCATTTATAAAATGATATTCATTTTCTTTTAAATTTGGACTTGGCATCCTATGCAATCCTTTCCAAAAATAATAAAAACTAATCAATCTTTAATTTAACTTTTATCATAATAAAAATAATGCAAATTTTCCTTCTTCTTACATGAATGACTTTTACTCACAATTATATCAAAATTTACTTCAGTAAATTAATTTTTCATTAGCAGTTTTCATCAAACTTATTATAAAATCTAATACAAAGGTATTTTTTTTTTTTAATAATCAATGTTCCTGTCTTGAATTATAGTACAATACAAAGTTCTATATGAAGTCTCAATTGCTACTCATAATTTATGTTTGATTTTAATTTTTTATTGGCAATTTTCATCAAACTTATTATGTCCCTTTGTATGAAATGTTTTTAAAAATTAAAAGCAAATAAATTATATTTTTAAGTGGATTCTTAACGGGTACTCATTTATGATCCATTTATTAAACGAACGAGTTTATGTTTATATGCGAGTCACCTATTAATAAACGGGCCAACCCGAACCTGAACCCATTTAATCCCTACCCGTTTACGATCCGCTCAAACTTGACTTTTGTCACCCCTATAAACCATCCAACACTCATGATGTTAAGGGTGTCTTTGCTTCATAGGCTACGTCAAAATGTGTTTTGTTTACCACAAGGAACACGGGAAAAAAAGCTATGTCCAAATTAAAATAAAGGTAATTATAATGGTGTAAATTATGGGAATCGTGATGTCAACTAAAAGACGTTAATAAAAGTAGAGTGAACATAAAAACTAATTATAAGGAAATTCATTTGTCTCATTATTGAGAAAACAGGTAAAATGTCTTCTGTAATCTTCATGTGATTCCAAACAAAATAATGAGCATATTTGATCGGACATAGGTAACACAATAATAATAATAAATAAATACTATATCATTGCAATAATAGCAAACAATTAAACTTTTAATTAGATACTCCAAGTCTAATTAATTAAGACTTAATTTTTTAATACATGTTATTTGTGCATAATAAGTGTTGCGAATAAATTATGGGGGATACAAATTGATTAACTTTGCATTAAAAAGTTAGTTGATAAATATTTTTTTTCTAGATAAGGTTGTTACAAATAATTTGCATTTAGTTAATGCTGTTGTGAAATTATTGTTAGCACTCAAAATTATTAAAATTCATTCATGCCAATTTATATTTTCTTCATAATAACATGGATGACAGTATCGATCGTAAATTATTATTTATTAATTTTTTTCAATTTATAGTTCAAGCATAATTACAATTTTTTGAAAATTGAAAATACTTAAAATGGTAAAATTAAAAAAAAAGAAAAAATTTAACATGTTACCATAAATAAAATAAAACTTGAAAAATAGGTACCAAAATTTTAATTTAAAAATACATAAATGCTTAATTTAAAAATTTAAAAATTTGAAATTTTAAACTTCACTTTTATGAATTTTATCCATTTCTTAAAACTTCACTTTTTTTAATGAGTTTTATTATTCTATAATAATTATTCCTAGCTTTGGTAGGTCCCACTTGTTTCTTTAAATTAAATACAAAATCCACGTGGCTTATCTCATCCCGTTTGATACGAACTTTCCGGCAAACCGAACACGACCCTGCGCCACGGATTTATCCATTTCTTTCCTTTTTCTTTTCATTTTCCTTTTTAAAATTATTTTTTGACGACTAGCGAATTATCCATTTCGCGATATTCGGTATCTATAAATATATATATCCATTCACAAATATCATCGCAAGCATTTGTGAATTTTGAATTTTTGATTATTTTGTGCCGAGCTTCTTCTCTGTTCTGATAATCTTTTCCTCTGTTTTCACCTTTCGTGTTTTTGATTCAAATTCATTTTATGTTCCCTAGAACTAGGGTTTTCTGCGCATCAAAAATCGAAAGGAAATGTCTGGAAGATTGAAGGGATTTACTTTGAGCAAAAGCGAAGTGGAAGCGTAATTGCTGACGCAAAAGAGCTCAAAGTTGCTGTTCTCTTTTGTAAGCGTTTGGAAACTCATTCGATTTGGTCTGGTCTGGATTTGTCTTTTTTGGGTTGCTGTTGTGTTGTTGGGATATTCTTTATCTTGTGCTTGAGTCCCGCGTGGTTGAGATGTGAAGAATTTGCTTGTCGGACGAAGAGTTGATTGATTTTGGGATATGGAGCTTAAGGGAACGTTTGTGCCTCAATTTCGAGTTCGATTAATGCCGCAGATAGCTCACGCGCTCTCCAAGCGGACTCAGGGGTTTACGGTTAAATCATCCTTCGGGTATGCGTGATCTGAACTCGTTCTAATGCAAGATATTATTTTTTCCATTTTTTATTTTCTTAATGATTGTTTTCTTATTTTCTATGATTCTATGCAGCTGTTGTTGAATGTGGTTTGTAATTTTTCTGATACAATTTATATTGGAAATTTCAACTGCGTATCGACTCTGTGTGTGTTGCATGAAGATTAGTGGAGCTTTTCATCTTGTATGCACAGATAAAAATTAGATATGCATTTTTTTTTTTTTTTAATCAAATTGATAACTCACTTGGATGATATTAGCAAAACCTGTCAATCTATTTGTCCAATATTTTAATCAAATTGATGTGAAGATATTAGACCAGCTGTATATTCCTCCCCTTAAAGAGAAAGAAGGAAAAATCTTCTAAATTTGTGGATGGATTTTTCTTGACCTTATTTTATGTTAAGTTGGTTCAGGTCTGGTACAGATCTCCATATTGACAAGAAGTTTGGACAGACTATTCACGTGATTGTAGGATTGTGCTGGCCAAATTAATAAACTTTTTAATTGATTCAGGGTGCGGCAAGGCCAAATCTGTAGTTTTTGGGAGGAGGTAGGGGACTTACTTGGGTCATCATATTCAAATTTAGTGATGCTAATGAGACAGGAAAAGTTTTCAGATGATACGGATCCCCTGTAAATGGGCGAGAACAGCCAATTGCTTAAGGCAGGATGTAGCTGGCAAGTGACGATTGCTTCATCTCTTAAAAGTAGGTGTTCCATCATGTAGCTCAGTTTACATTCTGGTTAAAGATAAGTCAATGGGACCTAAACAGAGCCGGTGGGTATGTAAGGGGAATTATTCATCCATTTCACCTTCACTGTCTCAAAAATTGTTGTGTATTGGAGGGTGTTTAGAGTCCTGTTATTGGAGGATCCAAAAGGAGAAAGAGATTCCAGTTGGAATGTTAGAATGCCTAGACATGCATTATGGTTCTCTATTGTAGCTATTTTTTACCTCATTTTGTGGACTTGTGTTATATTGAGAATATGTGCGTAGAATTGGGGTCAACAGTTTTTTATTCTTTTTGGCGTATCTGTATATACCTGAGTGTACATATTATGGTTAAGTTTGGGTTTCTTTCTTCATGAAAAGTCATCTACAGTTATAACTTATTGCTGTAGCATCTCAAGTTATAGATGACAGTCTTTGGAGGAAAATGATTATGTATTGATCAAAATTTATTCGTGTTGGAAGGCAAGGCTAAAGGACATTATAATTTTGTGTTTGAGCTATGCTTAATACCTTTGTTGATATATATTGCTGATGTAAGACAGCATTTCCATCATTCTTTGCTCTCTATATTTTTTTCCCCCAAAATACATTTGAGTTTTGGGGTGTCTTTAAGCTTCCTTTTAATTAATTTTACTCTTTTGATGTTCTACACTTGTAGTTTAGAGGAATCTAAGAGATGTAGTTATTTATGTTCATAATTAGCGACAATGACGGACGCAGGGTTTATACCTTGCAGAGTCAAAGTATATTTCATGTACAAAAAGATAAGTCACAAGTTAGTCCACGTACTATTAAGTGAAATCTATTTTGGTCCCTATACTTTACTTAGTACAATTAAGGATTGTACTTATTAATATCATGCAATGATTTTTGCCATTCTAATTAAGTCTAATGGCATATATGGATTGTTGAAGTAGCATTATATGTTGGATCACTATTAGTTTCTAGGAGCCTAGCTTTTAAAAAACGCACAATACACGCACACAATCAAAGTTTTAGCCTTGAGGTGCTTATGGTTTCCCATTATGGTCTCGATTTAAAAGTGATGCATAGTTAGCATAAAATTATTGTAAATTATATATATGATATTGGGGTCCTCATTGTGGCCTGACAAATCCTTGAGGTGGAGGGGTCTTCTTTTAATTTCTACCTTTCAATCCATAAAAAACTATTAAATTATTTTAGATGACAATTTTAATTGAATAAAATTAATAATTATAAGCCTTAAATTATACTAAATAAAGGTGCAGGGACTAAACTGGGTTTCAGCTAATGGTAAAAAAACTAACTTATAATTTCACTCTATAAATTGAAAGGTGAAATGTTGTCGTTTGGGGGGGGGGGGGAGGTTATAATTTTATTTATAAAGAAAGAGTTAAATTAAGGAAAAAACCAAGAGTAATGTCCTTATATATATGTATATCTATTTATATATATATATATATATATATATATAATCGATTAACAAGGCTTGGCGGGCAACTGCCCCTTATCCCCCCTTGGTTGGCGAGGATATTTAATGTTTAGCTGCCGTGTTGAGTATCTTTTTTTCTTTGTGGTTGCCTATCTTCGAATATTCTGTTTAGGCAATCCTTCTTTTGCTGATAAAAGAACTTTTATTTTTATTATCAAACTAAATATTAGAGGATGTTAGCATGTGCTTTTCTTGTGTGCTTGCGTCTCACCTCCAATGCACTTTTTTTTTTCCTTTTCATTGTTAATATTTTCCTTGTGCGGAGAACTAGATTGTATGATAAATGGCCTGCAGCATATTTGTAATCAGGTTCAGATTAATGATCTTTTCCAAAAGGTTATGGAATAGTCATCTGAATTAGGATATTACAAAATCAAACTCATTAGTGGTTTTCTGGAAATATGAATAACTAACCAAGGCCTTAGCCTCCCTTTTTTTTTATTCTTTGTGACTTTTTTTATTTCTATCGGGCCCGTAACTATTCGTTAAGAATATTGTTGAATATTGATCATAATGGAATCAATAGCCATTACACTATTTATAGCCTTACTCAAAGACAATATCTAACTCACTAACCTTACATAAGGATGCTTATGTAAGGACAGATGTAGGAGCGTCTGCTATACTTGGAGACGGAAATGGAATCCTTCAGGATTCTTAATGATGCCTCTGTTAGATGCATAAATAGGATAGGATCTTCAGTGATGCTTCCCCAATCTCTTTTGCCATTATTCAGAAAACATTGAATACTGAATAGGGGGAATGCATTTAGCCACCTCTTTATGTTTGAACTCAATGTTCATACTATACAAGTATGAACTATTATATATGCATTTTTCAAGTGGCAATTTACCAGTAGAGAAATCCATCCCTTCCCTTTATCTCAACCTTCCCCCCCAAAAAAAAAAACCTCATAAACAGGATAGGATCTTCAGTGATGCTTCCCCAATATCTTTTGCCATTATTCATAACATATTGAATACTGAATAGGGGGAACACATTTAGCCACCTCTTTATGTTTGAACTCAATGTTCATACTATACAAGCATGAAGAACTATTATATATGCATTTTTCAAGTGGCAATTTACCAGTAGAGAAATTCATTCCTTCTCTTTATAAAAATGCGCCCCCTCACTTATAATTTTGGGAAAGAAAATGTGATGAGATTTATATGAAGACTTCAGGAAAAATTCAGTGAAGTATTCTGATAAAATTAGGAAGCATTGTTCCTTTATAACGCAGTATAAATTAAATTGCTATTGCTATGGAATAGAGCAAAATAGAAAGTTGAAGAAAATGGTAATTTAATATTAGTTTTCTTGAAAGTTAATACATCATCCTTGCGGAATATCTTGCTTTTTTTTCCTTAAAAAATACTTTTACCCATTTATGATCCAATTTATTGTAGGGAGACTTTTCCTGTTTTGCACTCAAGATGTAAAACTCTTGAAGTTCATTGTGATAATAACCAGAGTGTTAGACAGTCGGCTGTTTCTAATAGTGATAGCACAAGGCTGCCCGAGCTTTCTTTCAATCGGTTACAACTCAGTGACCAGGAATATTGTGGATTGCAAAGGCGAAATTTTGGCCGATATATTGCCCGTGAAGCGGTGTTGGATGAAGAATATTGGGTTGGTTTTTTGCTCTTTCTGGTTCTGTTCCCTTAGCAATATATATATTTCTTCTGCCATCTGTCTAAAAGTGTAGTCTTATATATATATATATATACTCATTTATTATCCTTCATGTTGTTTCCATGGCAGACAGCAGCATGGCTGCGGGCAGAAGCCCATTGGGAATCTTTATCATATATGCGGTCTGTTCCCTATTTAATGACTCTCATATGCTTTTAATGTTTCTTGACGTGTTTATAAGTGCTGCTTTTCCATCTTTCTGATATCATAAAATAGTATTATTTGGTATGTGCACATCAGTATCAAAATTTTTCACTATTTAAATTTCAGTAATTTAAACTACTATTAGTTATTGATGGTCTCCAATTTTTCAGGCATGTTGATAATTACAAAAGGAAGTATGCTGAGCAGGTATGTTGTGGCAGAGTACGTTATTTTGATTTCAAGTAGAAATTTAAATTATAATTGGTAAACAAGTAGTAAAAATCATAAGTAAATAAGGGAGAAAAAAACATAATTCCCCCTGAAATGTACTTCAGATGATTGCAGATAATTACTGTGTATGCTAAGTTTTGTTTTGTCTTGTCCAACTCAGATGAACACATCGTAGGCTAGCAAGAAAAGCAGTGTTAAATGATGGGCTATTTTAAACATATGGAAGACTAATTTTTTTTTATTCTTTTAAATATTTTATTTATTTGATAGTTAGCTTTAATATTCAGTCTAATTAATTAATCTAGTTCTTTTTAAACTTATATGTTCTTGAAAAATATTGGAGGTTGAAATCTTAAATTCTTTTGTCTCACAAAAGACTTGATTAAATTTATGCGGATGTGGTGCTGTTTTCTTCTAGACTAAGTATATTATTGACAGGTCTTGGAAGAGTAGATATAGGTGCCAAAGAGAGGTTATGAGTCATGCCAAATTGTAAGGGTAGTGACAGACTAGTAAAATTTTAAAATTTTAAAAGTTGGACTGTGCCTATAATTATGATTGAGTCCATTATTCAAGCCTCAAAATAGCCCTGTAACAATACAGGCAAAAAATGAATGGCCAGGAATTCAAGTAGGTTTTTAAATTAACAGCTCCTGGGCACCTATGCCTGGGGAGCTGTCCCCTGCAAAGGGTGGCAACTGGCAAGGAAATCCTATCAGAGTTTTTAGTAAACAGCTCCCATTGACTGACAGAACTCTCAGGTTACATTTGGTTCGCAGAATACCTATTCCTAAGAATAGATTAGTTATAATGGGTTAGTTACAATTTAGTTATACAAGAAATTATGTTGTTACTATAAAGCAAATAGCAATGAGACATTTTATGAGTCCATGACAATGAATAGACAAGGAATAACTATTCCCAAATTTCACCGTGGAAATGTATATTCCTTCCTTGTACATTTTGAATGAAATAATTGGGAATATGCCCAGTAGCTATTCCCAAATTTTACACAATATTCCATCTTATTCTAAGGTATAACTATTTTTGCCAAACCAAACGAGCCGTCATTTATTACATTCTATTCATGATATAATTGAGAAAGGAAAAAAAGGCCTTATGCTTAACAGTTCCATGACTGCATGCTTGTCTTTTTGCTAGTGCTTCTTGAAGTTGTGCAAGAGTGCAAAAGTTGAAAATTAAATGGTAAAAAGTGATAAGAATGGTCCACGGCTCCACTTTTCACGTGGTTTCTCTTTCTATGATTGAGGAGAGTTTCTTTTCTTTCAGTGAAATTTAGTAATGGTAAGGAGAGACAATTATTTTTCTTTTTCTTTTTGATCTGCCTAATTTTTTTCTTCTAAAGGGGGACATTTGTCCCCTGTTTTATTATTGGCTATGCTTATGAATTTTATTTTTCAGGGCTAAACCATGAGTTTTTTTTTGTCCTTCTTTTAGGGCATTTGCAGCCCCCCTGGAGGCTGTTGATTCTGTCTTGCTCAGATGGGGCTGCTTGGGCCCCTTGAATTTTATAGGTCTGGTGGTGCCTTGGAGTTTGGTACCACCACCTGTTATACTTGGAAATGGTCTTGTGCTATGTAGGCCAGACTTTATGGAACATTTTTTGCTGCTAGACTTTGGTGAATGCTGATTAACTTAATACATGAAGGCTTAGTTCTGAATAGGTTGTTGCTTTGACTAGTTGGTGATAACTAGGGTATTGATTGGATGCTCAGATTTTCCTTCCATGTTCCCCTCACAGATGTCTTGCTACTCAGCTTTACAGGATACTCTGGGATGGATAAACTTTACTGGGCTTTTATTTTGATTTCATCTTTTAAACTTCCCAAAGAACTATATCCTACAGTTTTAGTAGTTAAAACAGCCCCAAAAAGTACTGAAACTCTAAAGTGTATGTCCATAAATCCTTGGTCTGAGTTTTTATTTTTTTTGGGTGGGGGGGGGGGTTTGGGGGTGGTTTGATTTTATTTTTTTAATTGATATCATCATTTGTAAAGGACTGAGTAAATTGAAGAAAATGGGTGCAATTAAGTAATAAAACCTAATATTTACATTCAACATTATGGGTTAGAATTACAATTTGTTTTAGACAAGCCACGCTTACTTATCAATCAACCTCTTCACAAAACTCAGAATTTTGTTATTATTTCAATATTTCTTATGCTAATAACGAGTAAGTTGTACAAAAAATAATCAAAATAGTGGATGGTTGCCAGGGAAACTCTTATTTTCAGATTTTTTTTTTTGTTTTGTTTTATTTTATTTTATTTTTTTATTTTGTGGGGTGGGGAGGGGGGGTTGCTGTTATGGGCAGATTCACCTTATGAGATGAGAAAAGCTCAATGGATCATTAATCCTGGTTCCAACTACACTAAAAATGCAGGCAAATCACCTTCAACTAGGCTATAAGAATGCAATAGGATTTAATTTCCTTAAGATTGCATATCTGAGCAGGAAGATTCTCTGTTTAAAATAAACTCATTCTTTTTAGCATGGAATAGAAAATAATGATTTGAATATTCCTAACAATCAACCTAGGGAATGCTTGGAGGCATTTGATTTTTAACTGATCAGAGTTGGTAAGCTGATTTCTTTGGAATAATTCTTTCATAGGGATAAGGGGAGCATATATTCACTTATTCTTCAATCACGCCAAGAACTTATGATAATTAAGTTTACCATTGGGAGCATAGAGCTCAAACCTTGGATTTGGAATTGTAGGATTGAGGCAAAATGCAATACAAAATTGTGTTAAATCCTTTTGAATTCCATATAATTCCAGATCCAAGGGTCAGAGTCCATGCTCCCAAACACAACATAAATGTATCAATAGTGATGTACAAGCAAGGTCTTAAATTTGGATTTCGACTCAAATTTCGAAGCTCCAAAAGTACAGAAATTTTGATGGAAATTTCGATTTTGATGTCTATTTGAAAAAATAATGAAAATTAGTAGTAAAACATAAAATTCTTTGTGAAACTTTAGAAATGGTTAACAAACATAATAATATAATTTTTAGAACTAATATATAACAAATTAAATACATCTATATTTTGTATGAGATGGAAAAGTTGTATAGTAGCATGTGTATCAAACATATTTGTGAGATCATGTATCATTTAAATATTATTTATTATACAAATAATGATAATTTTGACATGAATGATTAAATAAAATGTTACTGTAAGTTTATTTTTTTTCATATAATTTCAAAAGCACTTGTAATAATCTTTTGTTTCGATAAAATAAATAAAAAGAAAAATTTCACTTAACTCCTAAATCTCTCATTTAAATTCCGACACAATTTCATTGTATGGTTAAAATTTCGATAAGTTTCGCTAAAATTCCAAGATTTCGATAAATTTCGGATGATTCGTTGAGATTTCAACGGAAATTATGCAAGACGGAAATCAACTGCCATTTCGATTTCGAGGGTGATGGAAATCAGAAATTTAGACGGAAATTTCGACAATTTCGTGGAAATTTAAGACCATGTGTACAAGCAGTAGTAGTGGCGTTTGGTTGAAGGAGTATTTTTTATTTGTACTTATAGTTAGTCATTTTTAAAAATATTCTAGGACCTGCATAAAATGAATAGAGGCTAATAGTTGGTATCATTTTTGTCTTGGGTGGATGTAGCATGACTCTCACTCCATATCAATGAGATCAAACATGCCTTAGTAGTGTGGTTTGATTTTGCATTGGATTGTGTTACGATATGTAATCATGACATGCAATTTTGGAAGATAATAATATGAAAAGCTTACAAGTTACAAATAAGAAACATATATACTAAAGCATGTGATTTATAGATGCTAGCCTTATGGTACACACTGTGTAGGTGAGGGGAGAGAATATTGTTGATAGAAAGTTACAAATATGTTAGTGGGAAGTCTTGCTTTTGAAAATGCATGATTTATAGTCATCCTTATGTTTTCCTTTTGGGTTAGCAGTAAATAGGGGTATTTTGAGGTATTTCGAAGAGAAAATGTTAAATGAAAGATGAAAGATAAAAGGGAGAGGCCCAAGGATCTTACCTTTTTATGATAGATGTATTGGAGTGTTGACATGATGTGGAATGCCTGACGTTGGAACTGCCAAAAAAAGAGATGAAGATGGTTTCTATTTGCCTTTCTCTTGTACAGAACTCTTAGATTTCATTTATATATGAAGTATATGCTCATCTCCAAATGTCATCCCTGGTATTTCATTTAGTCATCTTGATAAGGCTCTGGCCAATTAAAATTACCTTGATTTGTGATTATGCATAATGTGGTATATGTTTATTATTTCTCTCCATCTAATTTATTTATTCTTTATCTTGTTCTTGTTTATCTCAAGTTATTTTCTGTTTGCTTTTAATTATTTAACCTTTTTTCTTACATAACAGGAATTTTATGCTCTGAAAAGACGATGCTCTGGGCAGGATGGAAATTCATTGAAGTGCTTATGTTTTGTCGCAGTATGTCTTAAGCTTTAAAACAGTCGTTTATCTTTTTTATGCTTTGATATTGTGCCGAGTGCATGATTAAGATTGTTAGAAAATCTGTAAGAAAGTTCAAATCAGTTCCTGAATTTCTGTCTTGTTATCAATTTTCATAATGTGTGTGCGCGTGTGCATTTTGTTTTTCTTCTTTTTTTTTAATTTACATTTTGCAAATTTTTTAGTAGAATAGAAATTTGAGTCATGTGTGTGTTTTTTCCCAGTCATAGTTTGTCTGATTGGTGTCTTTTGAATCATATTGCAAAATTTTTAATAGATTAGAAACCAGTCATTAATTTGTTTGTCTAAATGCATAAAAACACTGTTGCAGCAACATCGTTCGTGATGTGGTGTCTTCAGAGAAGCTGATTTTGGTATATGCACATAACACTTGAAAATCACATATTTCAATGTCATTAAAAATAGATGCTTCAATGTTAGGTGACTTGTTTACAAAATTACTATGCTCCTTGGGTGCACATAACTGAAGGTTTGAAATCTCCATATATGAAAAAAATTTGATCTTCAGTAAAACCTGGAATGCACAAGATTTTTGTTGTATATGGATAATGAACCTGTAAGACATTCACTAAAAGCTTGGAAGGAGATGATATTCTTAGCTGAGATGATGATGCCACTTGATGAAAAAACTGTTAGTGTGTAACTTGTGCTTCTTTGTGTTGTTGCCTTGATGGTTCTCGCTAAGGATTTAGTGAATGGCTGATGTGTTTATGTGATGACAAAGAAAATGACCCTGGTGGCGTGGGTTTTTTCTTGCTCCTGGTCTTCCTTTTTCTGTAAGTTCTTTTTATATATGCCATTAAACTAATTGGCGGTCATATATGTTTTTTATATTTGATGATGAATATGATTTGCATTATGGTTGGGCTTTGTTCTCCCACCTTCATCTCATCCTCTCTCTCCCCCCCCCCCCCCTCTCTCTCTTTCTCTCTCTGTGATAAAATCCTCTTGCATTTTTGCAATTGGATATTTTTCTTTTTCAGTAGAAGGTTTAAACAACTTACAATGCTCATGTTAGATCTTTGGCCCATAGAGTTTTTATTGAGCACAACGCAATAGAGTTGTTGCTTGGGAACTTATGCTTTTAAAATTTTGCCTTAACAATTGGCTGATTTAATGACTAATTGGCTAGATGTGCATCTAGCTATAAAGTATGAAGCACTGGTCCAGCTTGGCATCTAGATGGTGCGTTGTATGTTTGACTTGTATCAGCGATGGGTGCACCTCCAACAGGTTTTCAAATAAAAATATAAATGTTGAAGTTGGGCATGGGATGGGGACAGCTCTGACATGGTGTCAACATGGATCTGACATGGCTGAGTTTTAATTAATTTAAAAAAAAAAAATTATCATGGGTCTCCTTTTGGAAGTAAAGAAATATAAAATAAAATTTAAAAATGTGCCTTAAAGTTGAAAGAAAAGCAAGTTCCATCAACAAGCTTCTCACTGATGCTTTTCTATGAAGATGAAGCTGGACTAGGGAGCAAATCTGGGACTTGATTGTGACTAAACTTGATTAATGTCTATCAACTTAATCATATGAAAGTAATTTTGCGTATGGATGTTTGATCTTATTGTTATTGTATGTTACTTAGATATGGTTAGTATATTATATTGAGTTATTTTTCACATGTCCATGCCATGGTGTCCATTTTACCATGTTGTATCAACATGGCTCATTTTTATTGTCTCTCTTTTAACATGCGTGTGTTGTGCGTCATAGGCAGCTGGGCAAGCAAATGACATTTGTCAATGTTCTTTGTGTTTTTATGTTTTTGGAGTTAAATAAATTGGAGGATAATTAAAAAGCTATAATATCTCTTTTCCCTTTTCCCTTTTAGCTGTCAGTAGTAACATCCTCAAAATGGGTTACGGTATGGCTACTTTAAGAGAAGTCCCAAGCTACAGTTTAGTATTTAATAGCAATAGTTCTTTGTCTTGAATACCGCAGGTTAAGAAGGGAGATAAAAATGTAAGAAGAACTGTTTTAAACAGTGTGGTGGGTACCCTGGACCTAAGCATCCGGCAATATCTGCGAGGCGAAACATACCCAGGCGTATGTGTTCGACCTTTTTTTCCCCCTCACAAACATATAATAACACTGCTTTGATTATATGAATGCTTGTTTGCATTGCTTGTTTGGAATTACTTCCTTATTTGTGATTCATCCTTGAACTTCAGGAGCTTAAAAAGTCTTCTGTCGTATTGGCAAGCCAAAAGCCATTTGATGCACATAAATATGCTTACATTGCAAATGTTTGCGTCTCAAAGTTTGCTCGCCGTCAGGGAATTGCATTGAATATGCTTAATTTGGCAACTGACATTGCCACCTTAGCAGGTAACAAGTGAACAACTTAAAGAGTGGTCTTATGCATGATTAATTCTCTATCCCCTTTACTATCCAAATATTGTGTTTATCATCCATTATTTTCTTCCCCTCTTTGGATATGCCAACAGGTATGAAACATCTGTTTGTTCATGTAAATGTGGACAACAAGCCAGCTCAAGAACTGTACAAAAAGACTGGTTTCAAGGTTTGGCACCTAAATCATAGTTATATTTCAGCATATCTCATGTTGATTTAAGACATTTCTCATGTCTTATTTTGCCAAGTGCCGTAGAGATGCATTGTTTGGTCTTTGCATATAGTTTTTGGACTGAAATGTCTTCTTGGGAGGCTTTTCATTTGGACATGCTTTCGTACTTGCTCTTGTTCCTTGCATTGAATTTCTTGCTTTATTCTTGTACTTCATTCAAAGTCAACTTTATCAATACTTCTTGAACTATATTTTTAATAGCAACATCATTCATTTGTTTTTATTCTTATTTTTATATTTATTTTCTTTTCTTGCAATTGAACTATGTAATGAGTCTATGGGAAATGCGTGCCTCAAATAGCTGTGAAATTTCTTTTTGTCCATTCACTACACAACTAAACTGTGTCTTCCCTTTGTCTTTGTTGAGATTTTAATTAAATGAATGACCTAACTTGAAGATAGGTCTCTCTTTCTATTTATAATACAAATCAAATACAGTCTAATGATAATAATACCCTTACTAACTCTCACTAATCAACATACTAACAAACTTAATAATAATACTAAAAAACATAAATAACCTCGAACACTCCCCCTCAAGTTGGAGCATAAATATCATATGCTCCTAGCTTATTATAAGTAAATTTAGCATGGGCACCCCCTCAAGCTTTGGTAAACAAATTAGCATAGTAGACTTCACAAAAGGGGTAGTAATGAGCTTTTGCACAAGTTTCTCGCAAACAAAATGACAATCTTTCAATGTGTTTCGTGTGCTCATGAAAGACTGGCTTGGAGGCAATATGAAGAGCAACTTGATTATCACACGTCAACTTCATAGGCTGAGAATGTGAAAAACCCAATTCTTCCAACATGTTCTTAAACCAGACAAGTTCACTAGTAGTGTGAGCCATAGCTCTATATTTTGATTCAACACTTCACGTGACCACCATAGTTTGTTTCTTACTTTTCCAAGAAATCAAATTACCACCAACCAAGATATAGTACCTGGTTGTGGATCTTCAATCGGAAGGCAACCTAACCTAGTTTGCATTTGATATTCATGAATATAAGTGTGACCCTGATCACAATATAAAAGGCCTCTTTTAGGTGCCCCTTTGATACATCTCAAGATGCAAATTACTGCGTCACAATGACGTGTCCTCAAGAGAATCTAGAAATTTACTCACGACACTTGTTGCGAGAGATGTATCCGATCGAGTGACTGTGAGATAATTTGACTTTCCAACAAGTCTCCGATATTGTCTAAGATTAGGCAACAAATCACCCATATCCAATGCTAACTTGTTATTAGGATCTATGGGTGTATCAACCGGTTTGGATCCCAACAATCCAGTTTCATTCAACAGATCAATGACACACTTCCTTTGTGACAAATTAGTTCCCATACAAGATCTAGATACTTCTATATCCAAGAAATATTTCAACGGTCCCAAATCTTTGGTTTGAAACTTAGTCCATAAAAAAAAGTTTTGAGACTTTGAATACCTTTATCATCATCACTTGTAATAACAATAGCATTCACATACTCAACAAGAAGGATCCTACCCGATGAAGTATGACGATAAAACACAGAATGATCCATTGGACAACTTCAAAGACTACTACAACACCGAAACAACCAAACCATGCTCTAAAACTATTTTAAACCATATAGTGCCTTCTTTAGCCGACACACTAAGCTTGACTCCCCTTGAGCCACAAACCCAAGTGGTTTCACCATATAGACCTCCTCCTTAAGATTACCGTGCAAGAAGACATTCTGCACATTTAACTGATGCAAAGGCTAGGGACAAGTGGTAGCCAAGGAGATGAATAGACATATTGATGTAAGTTTGGCAACCAGAGAAAAAGTATTAGAATAATCCAAACCATATACTTGAGTATACCCTTTATCAACAAGACGAGCCTTTAAACGAGCCACAAAACCATTAGGGTTGATTTTCACAGTGTAAACCTAGCGACAACCAACCATAGATTTAGGAAGGGATGTAGATGATAGAGCAGTAACAAAACAATAATGGGAGGGTGATCAGAAACAAACATAGGTGGAAAAGGGATGTTGGGTAAATGTGTGTTTACCTTTCTGAATAGCAATGGGAGGATCAACATCATAGGAAATATGATCATGAGATGAGGAAACCAAACGCATGGTAGTAGTAGCTAAAGGGGATTCTATTCCTTGGAGCCGCCGTCGTGAATACACCTGCAAATTAGGATGATTGAGACAATGAAAAGGGCTTGAACTACATGGAGACTTAGATGGCTGATTGGGCAAGGACAACAAACTAAAATCTGGAAGATTAGGTAGAGGAAGAGACTCATTGAGCTGAAGCACTCAGGGACTGGGTGTAGTAAGTGTAGAGTCAAAGAAGGTAACACCTGTAGAAACAAAGAAACGATGCAACACATGACTACAGCAATGAAAACCCTTTTGAGTAAATAAGTAGCCCAGGTTGACACAAACTTATCCACCCCAGGAGTTAGTTGATGAACAAAGGACACACATCCAACTATACGAGGAGGGAGAGAGAATAAAGGTGGATTAGGAAAGAGAATGGAGTAGTGAATTTTATCACCAAGAATAGAGGATGGCGTTCTGTTGATCAGATAGCAAACAGTAAGTCCAACATCACTCCAAAACACTTTAGATACATGCATTTGATAAAGTAAGGTGCAAGATATGTCTTATTTTCCTTTTTGCAGCCTCATTTTGTTGAGTGTGGGCATAGAATGATTGTTGGACAATACCAAACTGAGTTATATAAGTAGTGAATTGTGCATTGAAATACTCTTTAGCATTATCTGATGTAGGACAATTCTAAGAACCCTAGTCCTACCAAAGACCTTCTCACAAATGTGCACACACCAGATACACTTTAAGATGAGAATTCAATTAACCACAATGAACAATATAAATTATATGCGAAAACTACAGATTGTGGAAAATTCAAAAAGTTATAAGATTCATGTAGACTTGTCCTCAAGGACCTAATCAAGTTGGATAAGATAATTACTTGAAAGATGGTAGATTCAAGCCTTAGAACTAAGCCTAAACATGCAAATTATATATCCTTAGAATAAGACACAATCAAGCATTCAAGTATGAGAATCTTTTGGACTATGAAGAGTTTGTCTACAGAGATTATTCAAAGACATGCAATGGATATTTTGAAAAGGCTAATGGAAGATAAATATTATATTGGCTATCTAGGGTTTATTTTGGAAGTGATTGGAATGAGCTTACTAAAATTATTCGGAATGATGAAAACAACACACTCGAACCTTGCTCGATATCCCGAATGGTGATTCTCGGCGCTTCTTGGGGTTGTGATTGATCTGCTTGATTGTTGAAGTAATAATCTCACACAACAGCTACTGGAATGGTAAGATGGAAAATGGAGAATGATAATCTCGTGGCCTCTCACCGCTCAATCTCCAAAGGAGAAGGGATGTGGTCTCTCACCACTCACTCACAAAGAGGGAACAAGCTTAAAGTTTAAGCACAAGGCAGTAAATCTTGATTCAATTCAAAATACTTGATGTCCCTAATAACTTACATGTCCAGCTATATATAGAGATGTTGGAACAACCCTCCAACCATAAGTAAATAAAATATAACAAGCTTTGAATGGAAAATGATAAAGTGAAACCAAAAAGTAAAAAATGTAGAATTTTCAAAACAAATAGTGTCATTCTTCGGCCTTCTAGACATTCCATACTTTGAATTAGCTCATCTACCATATACCAAATTAAAGATACGGAAGTCTTCTTTGCAACACACTTTGAACCACTCCATTTAGACTTTTCTTGAGAAAGTTATGGCATATTTGGTGAAGGTGTGCAGCTGTCCATGTGATGCATAATTTTTGGACGAATGCCTACTATTATTGGGCTGCCAAGCCGTGTACAATTTGAACTTCATGGTTTTCCCTATACCCAAAGAAAGGTATGAGAGTCTTCTTTCCAGCCCAATTGGAATCGGGTTATTTGGGCCTTTGTAGATGAAGTTATGCATTTTCTTGTACAGGTGCGCGGTTGCCTTCATCCCAGCGAATGCATCCACGTGACACCATCTCAGCGAACGTTATGTTTGGGGAATGTTGATCCCCATCATCTCTCCTTGGCTGAGAAGAATTTTGCCCCGAAGAATTTTGTTGAAGATACTCGGTGTATAGTTCTGGGTTGAGGCGCATAACTTCTTCTTTTAAGATCCAACTTCGTTCTGATAGGGGCTTGCCTTTCCATTTGACCAAGAATTTTTTATATGATCTAGCTCGTGTGTGTGTTGTTTTATCATCCAAAATCTTTTCAATTTGCTCAGGTTTCTTGGGTGGAATTAATGGTGGTGGCAAAGGCAATTTTGGCTTTTTCATAGTATCTGTGTCTATAAATGGGAAAAGATCACTGGTGCTCTAACATCTCTTGAACAAGCATTTAATCTAGCTTATGACTTTGAGCAGATGAACAAAGGGCAAATGGGAAGGCGGTATGGCAACCCCTCAAATGAAACCTATCCTAGGAAAATCCAGGGCACTGATAAGTCTAAACGAGCATCTGTAGGGTAAGTCACTTCTCGTGGGAGCAACCCCACAGTCTAACAACCAGTGGACAAAGGGAAAGCCCTGATAACGGGATCCTCTCGCCAAAATTCTGGCACAGAAGTATGTTTCAAGTGCCACAAAAAGGGACACCTTGCCAGGCAATGCCCTAATAGGAATTTAGTAATTGAGAGAGAAGAGGAAGAGGAAGAAGATGATGCACCATAATTGCAAGAGCCAAAATTGCCTTTGCCACCACTATTAATTCCACCCAAGAAACCTGAGCAAATTGAAAAAATTTTGGATGATAAAACAACACACACACGGGCTGGATCATATAAAAAATTCTTGGTCAAATGGAAAGGCAAGCCCCTATCAGAATGAAGTTGGATCTTAAAAGAAGAAGTTCTGCGCCTCAACCCAGAACTATACACCGAGTATCTTCAACAAAAATCGTCGGGGCAGAATTCTTCTCAGCCAAGGAGAGATGATGGGGATCAACATTCCCCAAACATAACATTCACTGAGATGGTGTCACGTGGACGCATTCGCTGGGATGAAGGCAACTGCGCACCTGTACAAGAAAATGCATAACTTCATCTATAGAGGCCCAAATAACCCGATTCCAATTGGGTTGGAAAGAAGACTCCCATACCTTTCTTTGGGTATAGGGAAAACCATGAAGTTCAAATTGTACATGGCTTGGCAGCCCAATAACAGTAGGCATTCGTCCAGAAATTCTGCATCACATGGACAGCTGCACACTTTCACCAAATATGCCATAACTTTTTCAAGAAAAGTCCAAATGGAGTGGTTCAAAGTGTGTTGCAAAGAAGACTTCCGTATCTTTAATTTGGTATATAGTAGGTGAGCTAATTCAAAGTATGGAACGTCTAGAAGGCCGAAGAATGAGACTATTTGTTTTGAAAATTCTACATTTTTGACTTTTTGGTTTCACTTTATCATTTTCCATTCAAAGCTTGTTATATTTTATTTACCTATGGTTGGAGGGTTGTTCCAACATCTCTATATATAGCTGGACATGTAAGTTATTAGGGACATCAAGTATTTTGAATTGAATCAAGATTTATTGCCTTGTGCTTAAGCTTTAAGCTTGTTCCCTCTTTGTGAGTGAGTGGTGAGAGACCACATCCCTTCTCCTTTGGAGATTGAGTGGTGAGAGGCCACGAGATTATCATTCTCCATTTTCCATCTTACCATTCCAGTAGCTGTTGTGTGAGATTATTACTTCAACAATCAAACAGATCAATCACAACCCCAAGAAGCGCCGAGAATCACCATTCGGGATATCGAGCAAGGTTCGAGTGTGTTGTTTTCATCATTCCGAATAATTTTAGTAAGTTCATTCCAATCACTTCCAAAATAAACCCTAGATAGCCAATATGATATTTATCTTCCATTAGCCTTTTCAAAATATCCATTGCATGTCTTTGAATAATCTCTGTAGACAAACTCTTCAAAGTCCAAAAGATTCTCATACTTGAATGCTTGATTTTGTCTTATTCTAAGGATATATAATTTGCATGTTTATGCTTAGTTCTAAGGCTTGAATTTACCATCTTTCAAGTAATTATCTTATCCAACTTGATTAGGTCCTTGAGGACAAGTCTACATGAATTTATAACTTTTTGAATTTTCCACAATTTGTAGTTTTCGCATATAATTTATATTGTTCATTGTGGTTAATTAAATTCTCATCTTAAAGTGTATTTGGTGTGTGCACATTTGTGAGAGGGTCTTTGGTAGGACTAGGGTTCCTAGAATTGTCCTACATCATTATCCCTTCGAAGTGTTTGAATTGGCAAACTAAATTGAGTCTATATTTTAGAACAAAAGGCACAAAATAAAAGAAATAATTCAAAACGAGCTTTTATTAAATATAGCCAAGTGATTCTTGAATAATCATCCACAAAAGTTACAAAATACTGGAAACGTAACTTGGGCACAACTTTACTAGGGCCGCAAACATTAGAATGGACTTACATGAAAGGGTTTGCAGCCCTTTTATTGTCTCGGGAAGCCAAAAGGACATGATGGTGCTTTCCCAACTGACGACTAAAATTCAAGACTAGAAACAAAGCTTAAATTAGGAGCTAGATGTTTCAAATTTTCTTGTGAAGGATGATCAAGGTGACAATGAATTTGGAGAGGTGTGGTAGGAGCAGTGCAGGCGATAGAAGGAGATAGCGGCTCTAAGTGATACAGTCCACCAGCTCTATGCCCTCTGCCAATCGTCTTCCTTGTCTTCAAATCCTGAATAACCACAAAATCAGGGGGGGAATGTTACTAAACAATTCACAAATTTAGTAATCTTGCTAATGGACATATGATTGAAAGGAAACTTGGGAATATACAAAACTGAAGGAAGAGAAATAGAAGAAGTGGGATTTATAGTCCCAATTCCCTTGACTGCAGTGGTGGATCCATCAGCAGGAGTAACATTAGGTAAATTTGCAGGATACTTTTCAGTAGAGAAGAAACTATGTATACCTGTGATGGGAGAGGAGTCTATGACTCAGACTGGGACAACAAGTATTGGATGACAAGCATACTGCGGGATTACCTGTTTGGGCAATGGATACAATGGGAAGAGAAGCTTGTTGTGATGCTTGATGCTATTGGAAATCAGAATACTCTTCCTTTGACATGGATATAGTACGTTCCCCCCCCACCCCCAACTCAGCCCCAAAAGTGTGGAGTCGGTGGTAGCTGCATTTGGCTGCCCCCAAAGGTGTGAAGTCGGTGGTGGCTGCATTGGTAACACGTGAAGTTCTACCATGGAGATCCCAACACTGCTCAATAGTATGATTATCTTGTCCACAATGAGTGCACTTGTGAAGAGTGCCTCGACCTCATCCATCTCTACCACCACGACCACTAGAACCACCTTTATAACTTTTATGGTTGTTTGATAGAGAACTAGAATCACTCTGCGTAGCAAAGGCTGTCCTCTCAGAGGGAGATGCAAGAGCAAGAGAATGTGTGCTAAAGGAAAGCACGAAGGACACAAGAATAAACATCGGAAAATGATGGCAACTCTGCACTACTAAGTATTTGAAATCGGATTGCCTCAAACTTAGGTCTCAAGCTTGCTAGAAACCCGAAGAACTATCATTTGTTCCTCTGCTTTTGCATCTGACAAACGTCGGCAGTTATAGGTTGCACAACGTTTAAGCTTCTTATGAATACGTTTCATCTCTCCAAAATAATTAGCAATGCTCCTATATCCTTGTTGTAATTGAAAGTACTCCTAGGATAAATCTTACATACGTGTAATGTTACTAGAGTATAGAAACTTAACTTAATTTTAAATCTCCTTGCACGTAGCTGGATGCATGCACATCCATGCAATTTGTGGCTCCTATCTCCTTGTTGAAATTGAAAGTACTTTTGGGATAAATCATACATGCGTGTAATGTTACTAGAGTATAGAAACCTGGCATAATCCGAAATCTCCCTGCACGTATCTAGATGCATGCACATTCATGTAATTTGTGGCTCCATCAAATTCCACAAGAGGGAAACAATCGAGGCATCTTCTTGAATCCACACTTCTTTTCTATTCTCATCAGAATGATCAGATTGGTGCAAGTGGTCAGATTTTCCTAATTTTGTTAAATAAACTTGAACAGCTTTAGACCATTGAACATAATTCTTTCAATCTAACTTTTGAGTTGTTATCTTTGGCAGCGATGAAGGAAACATGTTTTTGGGATTCATAGACTCCATCCCAACATTCACAAACTTGCAGCCACACCAATGTCAAACAAGAAGAACAATCAAAACTAATTGGGATAATCACAAACTATGTGAAACACCAACACAACCACATGAGGTGAATTTGACTTACCAACTGATATACCACTGCCACAGCCTCACAACTCAACTTACCAAATTGCCACTGCTCCAAGAAACTCACAAAGAAGCCTTTATGAACACAAAACAACAACTAACGGATTACCACGAGCGCATGGTCGAAAAATGTTGGATCTTTGAGCAAAAAAAACATGCCCAAGTGCCCAACAGCTTGGTAATATTGTCTAGAGGAGTCAGAACATGACAGGGGAAAAAAAAAAAAGGTGGCAGGAAACTCTCTCACGCGTTGGTGCGTGGGGTTGGCACTGCCAGCAGTTGGCCAGCACATGGCGGCATGTGGGGCACTTGCTGGTGATGGGATTTTGTGGGGGTAGGCTTCAGAGGGCTATGTTTTGGGCTATTTGTTGGTTTTGTGAAATAATAATGGTTGGAGGTGGATCTGAGAAGGGCAGCGATGGGAAGTTGTTTTCCGGCAATGGCTGATTATGATAGGGTTTAGGTTGGATCACTCTCTAATACCATGTTGAGATTTTTATTAAATGAATGGCCTAACTTGAAGATAGGTCTCTCCTATTTATAATACAAATCAAATACATTCTTATGACAATAATACCCTAACTCCCACTAATTAACATACTAACAAGCTTAATAATAATATTAAGAGACATAAATAACCTCTAACAGTCTTGTTTTCCTAGCAAGATCTATTCAGGCATCTTCAAGTTTAAAGTTGTTCTATGCAATTGTCAACTCTGTAATTTGCATATATTTGTGAATCTTGGTGTTGTTGGTTTGCTACTGTCAATGTGCACTATGTATTATAGATGCATTTCATTTTCAAAAGTTATCAAATAAAGTTTGATAGTAGCTGCTGTGAGGGTCATGTGTTTCGTAAAATATAATGAACTTGCAATTTGTATCCATGATGCATGTCATTTTTATTTGTTATCCAGTCAATTGTAACAGAACTTTGAATTCTAATTTAAAAATACTGCACTTCTCGGACTCTTTTGGTTGAAATATGATACTTCTCAGACTCTTTTCAACTCTTTTATGTAAAAGGATTTTCTTTTTAGAGTGAGATTTTGTAAGGACATTGGTTTCTTAATATGATGCACTTTTGAATCTGCAAAATTCAGAACTTCTCTAATAATCCTGCTTTTTGAAGGGGAAAATGATGGTGAATTGTTGCTTCATATTTAACCTTGCTAGTTTAGGAATGAAAAACTTGCAAGCAGATAGCATAAACCTTGATTTTTCCCTTATATGCTTTGAATTGAATCTTATTGTGAAAATTAGTTTCCTAGTCCAAAAATTTTGAATAGCACTATTCTACATGTTTATTCCTTCAATACATTGTCTTTATTACGTGCTGGAAATTCATTGGCTTTTTGAGGAATTTGCACTTCTCTATTTCTCACCATACATATATTTCTGGTCAAGATTTACTCAATTGGATCTTCATTTGCCTTCTGCAGGCTGTAAATTCTGCTTCATCTCCCTTGCCAAAAGACCAAAGGCTTCTCATGTCAATGGAACTTTAGGGCATGACATGCAACTGGCTCTTTTTCAACGCCAGGTTTATGCCATGGGTAGATTGTTAAATTGATGTCCTTCCCTACAACAACAACAACAACAACAACAAAACCGAGCCTTAAGTCCCACTAGGTGGGGTTGGCTATATGAATCCTTCCCTAATGAAGAAAAAAAATCATTCGTTTTTTTTTTCTTCTGCTTTGTTGTAAGCTTATATTTTCTATTGATATAAATTATAATGTATGCATGCTTGGATTGGTGCAGTACTATAGGAATTGTATAAAACAATGTAAATATGCTATAATCTTATGCATATTGGTTCTTAATTGTTACTATTATAAATAATAATTGATGAGGCTGTGGTTATGAGCTTCTACTATCTCTCTCTCTCTCTCTATATATATATATATACACGCACGCGCGAGCGTGCGTGCGTGTGTGCGCGTGTTTATGTATATATGTATATTTTTTTCCCCCTCTTTTTAATTTTGGTGGTGGCTGTTTTCCTGCTTGCAGACCATTAACTACCCTTATTTGCAAAATGAGTAAGCATACATGGGAGTTTCCCAATGGGACTGGTAGCCCTTTAGAGCATCATTTTAACCATAGTACTATAGTGTAACACTTTGATAGCGATGATGAATTGCAGTACAAGCTGATTGATTTTGGCACAATTTGGGATTTGATTGATTGATTGATTAATTGATTAGCTATTTGGTTGTGTGCTCGCTGTTTTTTTTATTATTTTATATTGCAGTTTGTGGAAGCATTCTTAATCAAAATAAATTAGTCTTAAAATCCTTTCTACTCCATTGTGCTAGATGATGTTGATATAATTGCTCAGCAACTTGGGTTCCTGCTGATAAGCTACCGGTGATATATCTGTGTTTTCTTCTTATTTCGAACTGAATTAGTAGACTTGAATGTGAGATTTTGCCAGAGAAAATTGCTGGGAGGATGTGGACACACACAAGCTACTCTGGTATGCAGGCAGACTATTCTTTTTGTAGTTAATGAGTTGGAAAGAAAGTTTAAATCATTGTGATGATTGGAATACTTCCTGGTTGAAGGTTAAATGGAATGACATCTGTAAACCTATTGATGAAGAGGGGATAGGATTATTATTGGATGAATGGAGTGCTGCCACTATTATCAAGCTTATTTGGCATTATTGTGAATCTAAGCAAGTTCTTGTGACTTGGCTTGGCTTGGCTTCATGCCTACAAAATCGAAGATTGGAGCTTATGGGAATTAAAGGAATCGCTAGGAGACACATGGATTTGGAGGAAAATTCTCATACTAAGGTCAAA
The DNA here is from genome assembly GCF_029873635.1 of Malania oleifera. Lineage (NCBI taxonomy): Eukaryota > Viridiplantae > Streptophyta > Magnoliopsida > Santalales > Ximeniaceae > Malania > Malania oleifera. The sequence continues at coordinate 131,843,136 of NC_080418.1, forward strand.
GGTGTACCCGAACATCAAATGGACTGTTGGAAATGGCAAGTCACTCAATATACTCTGATAATTGGCATTTACATGGTCCACTTCTTAATTATTATGGTCCTCTACTCCTTCAAGATCTTGGTATAGCAAAGTTTGCACACTTAGGTTCCATCATTCAAAAGATAATAATTGGTCATTGCCAAGAAGAATCACCCCAAGTGTCAACTATTTGTGAAGTCTAGTGTCTTTTCTGCCCAGCTTAGTTCATAAAGATGAGCTACATTGGAGTATGACCAATTCAGGTATCTTCACCCTTTAGTTGGGAGCTTATTTGAGAAAAGAAACAAAGATTTCCTGATATGACATCATTTGGACTAAGCATACCATGTGGAAACAAGGAACTGCCTGTTGTTTTGAATGCCAAGCCTCAGCAAATATGTAACAAGTAGATATAGGAACTGATAGTGTTCCGAATTAGGATGGAATTACTAATTGGTTAGATGGGCTTGGAAAGTCAAGAGCTGCTCAAGTTACTAAACTCTTTTGCTGTCTCTCACTCCTGAACGATAAGGATTTCTCTAATATCTGCTTGAACTCCTTTAAATATGGATCATGTAGCGAGACTGTCGATAATAGACAGCACACTTAATTGTTCGCAGTTTTAACATTCTAATTTGAGAACTCTATAGTTTTCATATATTTGGCAATATATGAAACTTTTCTTCTATGAAGAAAAAAAAAAAAAAAAAAAAACACTGCAATAGGGTTAATCGCCCTAGATTCCCCATACACTTCATTACAAGGGGTTAGCTTTTGTGTTGCGTGAGTGTGTAACAGCAGTAGAATGGTTGTACCTTAATTGCTTGTATTCAGCAAGATTCATTCTTCGCACTGATGCATCTCAGCCCTCTTGCATGACTCATCCTAATCTGCACATCGGGAGCTTTCCGGTCATATGGTCAACACGAGATTGACTTGGCTTGTGCCCCTTAAGAGACAATTTCCTCACTCGTGGTTGACCCTTGATGACATGATCAGCACATAGCTAACCTGACTTGCCATCCCTTGAGTTGCTAACCTAACTTGAGCCCCATTGAGGTGCATTCTCAAGGATCTAATGTTGTTACTTCATTCTTTCCCTAACATGCTTCATTGGAAAAAAAAAAAAACATGCTTTCACCATGTGGTGCCTCATTGTGTATGTAAATTTTTTAGAAACGGGAAGAAGAGTTTTCACAATGTCATGCCACCATGATTATGTGGATAGTCTTTTGACACAAGTCCATTCAAGTGCCTAATACTTTTCTGTAGAAGCCCCAAATGTTTCCATACAATGAGTTACAAATGTCTATATCATATGAAGAGTATTTTCTCCTTTATCCAACTCTCTTGAAATGGAGCATATGCTTTTTTTATGAATTCTTGGTGGATAGCAAAAGAGGTAACAAGAGAATGAAAAATTCAGAATCACCAACATTGATGACTTTGCAGCAAGACCCGCCTTCTCTTTCCACTCCTATTCTTCCCCAACTCAAACAATTTCATCAAAAGCCAAAACCCTTATTCACAATTCCTCCTCTTTTAAGCCCTTCTTAAACACTCAAAGAACCAATCAAGTCAGTTGATCTCTCCAAAGAAGACAAACCTGTTTTAGGACAATTCAATTCCACATTTCACCAATTTATTTCCAATCTTGGAGGGTCGATAAGTGCTCATTATGCCTCATCCCATTCAGGTGCATCAGAGGAAACCCAGAGAGAACCCATTGCTAGGTGTGTTGCACAAAGCCAACAATTACAGCGAACCACGACCCAGTGTTCTTTGGCCTTTTTAGATAAAAACAACAATCCTTTAGCAAGATTCTTGCATTTTGAATAGATAATCATAGAGAAAAATTGAACAGATAAGAAAATATTAATGAACTTTGCATGGATTGCTCAGCCAAGAAGAGGGAAAAAAAGTAGAAAGAAAGAAAGAAAAAAGAGTAATCTCTTCTTCTCTAGCCAAAGATTCAAATTTTTATAATTTTAGGGCAAAAATGAAAAAAAGATGCCCTCCTAAAGGAAAGATGCCTCCTAGTTTCAGAAATGAGAGTTTGAAAGAGCATGCTTGTGTAGATTTGATGGCAGGCCTCACATGGATCTTACGTCGCAAGAAATGGATTGAAAAATATCCTTCTATATATGTTCGGAATGAAAATGCAATTACCCCTTTTTGATGCACTCTTTGATAACTCTCTGCACACGCGTAGGAGATTGTTGGGTTTGCTCAAAAATCAAAATCTAAGGTCAATAGATTCAACAAAAAAAATTCCCAAGAATCCTCATTAATTTTGAGGAATTCCAACCTTATATAATTCTTCATTATAACTTATATATTCACTTCCTAAAATGGTTAAAGTACGAAGTCAAATAGGTTTATTTAGCAAATAATCCAGGTGATAATCTTGGCAATAGTCTTGAAGAGCAAGCCGCTTGATGGTAATTAATAGCCCGAGGCTAAAATAGTTGATAAAAAAAATGAACCATTTTACTTGTAAAACTTTCAAACTTCGGAATGTGGGGACATTTTATGTGAATAAAAATGTGTTATGCCCCACAATGGTATGAAAGTCATTTTAATAAAGAAGACCATGTTATAAAATTAAATGGAGGATATAAAGATATATAACCCTAACCCTATTGCTATGATATTTAACCCTTGGAGGAGCTTAAAAAAGACATTCTAAAACTCTCCAAGAGCTATGTTTACGATGATATATTATTTAATCCTTATCCTAACTTGAGCTTTAGAGGTCACAAGGGCCTCTCAACCCCCTCCCTCCCTCTTTTTTTTTTGTTATAAATGATCATAAAGAGTTTGTAAATACGAAGTTAAGAATTGAATTTTGATGCACATGATTAAATAACCTTGAAAAATAACATATAAGTCGCATATTTAATATTATTGTTGCTGTTGTAAAAATAGTCACACAATTTAATTAGTATTTAAATTATGTACTAATTTATAATCTTTTTTAATTATTTTGTTGATATTATGCTTTAATGAGTTGGATAATTTTTAAATATTTTATTTCATTGAATTTTATGTGAAAATACATGTATACTTTTATTTATTTTAAGAGTATTTTAAAAGTAAAAAAATATTTATAAATCCATAATATGCTTTCAAACTAACATTTTTCATTTTTCCTTTTTGTATATTTATTATTATTATTATTATTATTATTATTATTTGTTTAAAAATGAAGCTACAGAGAAGAGTAAAAGAGTAGGCAGGAAGCAGTAGCTCAGCCCATGAAGAAGACGAGAGGTTGTTCAGGAAGAAGATGATGGCGTCCTCATTGTTACCCATTTCTGCAACAGCTATGGGGAGCTTCAGTAGTCCCCTCCCAAGACCCCATTTCTCCCTTTCCTTCCGTCCTCTCTCCGAGTTGAAAGGGGAATGCTCAACCTTCTTCACCATCTCTACTACCGTCCCCGCTGTAAGTTCGAGGAGGAGACACTGCAGTTTCCGCTGCAACTCTCGACTCGCCGACCTCGCCCCCGCCACTTCCGCCGCCTACGGCGTCCTTCTTCTCGGCGGCGGTCTCTTTGCCTGTAAGATCCCTCCCCTCTTAAATCATCTACAGGAACCCCTCACTGATTCCCCTTCGCTTGGTTCTCGGGAAAATTGATCAACCGAATAAAAACTATGGAATTTATGACAAATTTTCTTCAAGAGAGTTTTCTCATCGATTGCCTGGAGGGATGTGGGGTTCCTAATTGCCACGAGTTTGCATTCCTATTCACGCAGATACAAGGTCAAGAAGCAAGGGCTCTTTGCTCGGCGGATTTGCCGGAGCCGCTCTAATGGCAACAGTAAGTATAACAGCATCATTTTTGTCGTCTTGTTAAATTTTATAAGATGTTAATGACCTTGTTATGAACCCCATAAATACTGAAAAATGTGGAGGATTGTGATCTCTCAGTGTTTTGGATGTCTATAGCGTGTTGAAATGAAAGCTCCTGTGGTGCATGAAAGGTAATCACTTCAGTGATTTTTAGTGAGGAACTTAGCTTGAGTTTGTGTGCTGTATTTTTCAGTGAACGTACTAAGGCCTGGGTTAAAGGTAATCTTTTAGTGATTCTAAGTAAAGATGAGACATATTGACAATAATGACTGCTTGAATAGAAATAAAATGATTATGGAAAGGATTAATCATTATCATGTCAATGCAGTTTGCTTCCATAGTAATTGTGCCAAATATAGATTCTAACCTGTGTTCGGGAAATATGAAATTTGAGCCATGGACTTGGATTTTTGTTGAAATTTGAAAGAACTCTAGGCAATATATATTTTCATTTTGTCTATGCGCACAGTTCCAAATTTAGGGCCTAAATCCATGCTTCCAAACATAGTGTGAAACTATTTAGAAATTCAAAGTATATCTTTGAATAAAAAATCATGTCTCTTTTCAAAGCTTAAGAAGTTGATGGCATTCCAAGATCAGCATCCTTGTAACACAATCAGAATCTTGAAGGGTGGAATCACATGGAGTTCTGAACTTATATTAAGACAAACCCAGTTGGACTTTGAATTTGTACCTACTAAAATTTTTGAAAGGTTCTATTAATTGAGTTGCCCTTGCTCCATGAGAGAATTTGAAGTGTTTTGTTTTCATCCATCAAGATCGGTATCTTGAAAAGAAGTTGTGAGTGGCCTGAATTTCTTTGAATGCTTTGAAACAACTAGTCTTATCGGCACAGGGCATTTATTATTTTTTTCTTTTTCTCTCTGGACTTATAATTCCATTAAGATATTAAGCTTCATTGTCAATTAACTTTTGCCTTTATCTGGAGAACTGATAGCATGGTTGACATGCCAGATCCTTTTTTGTTTTACAATAATTGAGGTCTTCTTACCTCTCCAAAAACAAAAGTTGAGGTCTTCTATCTGATGATATAGTTTCTTTTGGAGGTTCTCCCGTGGATTTCTCTAAGGAAGTCATTGGTTGGTAGTAGGAGAGAATTTTTAGAGACAGTAAAGTAGGCTGTGGAAACTTGGAATAATTTTAGAAGCTGGATCCAAATTCCAATCCATTACTATTACCACTAAGGTGGTAGCCTAGTGGTACGGCCTTATCTTCCACATCTCTAGGGTTGAGAGTTTGAATCAGACATTAGTTGAAATTGCTTGCAGGAGTACTGCCTGACCTTCAAACAAAAGGGGTCTTGATCTCTAGTACTTCAGTGGTGCATTGGTTGGTAGTAGGAGAGAATTTTAGAGACAGTAAAGTAGGCTGTGGAATCGTGGGATAATTTTAGAAGCTGGATCCAAATTCCATTCCATTACTATTACCACTAAGGTGGTAGCCTAGTGTTATGGGCTTATCTTCCACATCTCTAGGGTCGGGAGTTTGAGTCAGAGATTAGTTGAAACTGCTTGCAGGAGTAATGCCTGACCTTCAAACAAAAGGGGTCTTGATCTCTAATACTTTGGTGGTGCTATGGTGATGGTCCTGGTCTTCTAGTCAACAGCTATGGCTTAATTTGGACATTTTGCAACCGGAAGGAGGGGGGGTAGGGAGCCCCTATGGTAATGCGCAGATGAGGTTGCTATGCTGGTTGTCCCCTGCCTCCTTTTTGGACAAGAAAAAAAAAATCCTTATTATTACCTGATAATTTCAATTGAATCCATTTCCACTGTTCAATGTCTATTTGACAAAAGATTATTTGTACATGTTTGGGTTAGTGTGCTGGTGTGATTGCTTCTCTTAGGCTGCTCTCTAGGTGTTATGTCTAACTCATTTACGCAAAGACACAACAACCTAGGGTAAGGTGAAGTGTCATTATAGAACATCATTTCCTACCAAAAAATGTTATTCATTTGTAATGGTGGAAATTACTATCCATACCCATTAATCCATCAATATCCATGATAAATAAAAGAATTAGGGTACACCCATATAATTATATGAGTCATAAATGGGTGACCTATTTTGACCCATTTATTAAATGGGTTAAATGGGTGTGTACCTGCTTAACCCATCAATCCATTTAAATTTCCAACCTTAATTAATCTCTTTAATTTATCACATCTAAAAATATATTATAAGTAAATAACTAATATTATAATTTGAATTTCTACGTACGTAATGTAATTATGTATTGTTCAGTTTAAATATCTATATAATTATGTACATGGTTTGACATGACTTTCAAACTAATTAATATTCATGTACGTTTGTAATTGCATAATTGGTTTGGCTCATACATGTACGTAATTATGTCGGAATGTGATTATAGTATTATCTACACTCATTATTTGTAATTAAATTATATAATTATGTAATTAAAATCATAATTAAGAAATCTACATGTATAATTTTATAACTATGGACAACTTGATTACAATATGTACGTAATTATACAATTATGTAAATGTAAGTAATTTGATGTACTTTGATTTTTCAAACTAATTAGTATAAATGCATGTACATAGTTTACATAATTGGTTCAATTTAGATATGTCTGTAATTTTATGAGTATGTAATTATATTAATTGTTGACTATACTAACTATTTGAAATTAAATTATATGATTACTTGATTAATATTGTTATTCTAAAATCTATGTATATAATTTTATAATTATGAGCAATTATAAATATATACAATTGGTTTGGTTCATACATATACATGTTTGATTTGATTTAAATCGTAACTATGTAGTTACATAATTAAACAACACAATTGTATTGTTAATACTATAATTTGAAAATGTATGAACATAAGTTTATTATCATGGACAATTCCATTTGAATATGTAAGTAATAACGCAATTATGTATGTGCGTAGTTGATTTGATTTTGTTTTCCAAGCCAATTAATATGCATGTATGTATGTAATTATGTAATTGATTTAATTTAGATATCTCTGTGATCATATAAATATGTAATTATAGTATTAATTATACATATAATTTGAAATTAAAATTCATAACTGTGTAATGAATTTTATAATTCGGATATCTATGTACATAATTTTGTAATATGCTAATAATTTGGTTCGGATCTGTGAGCACTTACATAATTATATGTACATAATTGGTTTATTTTACTTATGAGTGTACGTAATTATGCAATTATGAGCATACACAATCGATTGAATTTGTTTATGTAAACCAATTAATATGCATGCATGCATGTACGTAATTACATAATTGATTAATTAAGGTATATCTATAATTTATAGCTACATACGTAATCATTATTAATGGTTACAACTACCTCTTAAAACTAGACTATATTATTGATTACAAAATCAATATTATAATTTGGAAAATCTATATACATAATTTGTAATTGTGGATACATCGGTTTAAATATATATGCAATTATGCAATTATGAGTGTACATAATTAGTTCGGTTATACAAACCAATTAATATACATAACTCATTGATTAAGATATGTCATAATTATATTGACATGTAATTATAGTGTTTGCTATAATTACCATTTGAAATTAAGCTATATAAGTTATTGCGTAATTAATACTATAACTTGTAAATTTTTACATAATTTTGTAATTATTGACACTTCATTTCAAATATTTACGTAATTATGCAGTTATGAGCATACTCAATTGATTCAATTCAATTATGCAAGCCAATTAATCTGAAGACATGCATGTAATTTATCTAATTACATACAGATTTTTCAATTGAGTAATAGATTGAATAACCTTCAAAGTTGGTGATCAGTTGTGACAATGATAATGTTTGAAGGTATTTATAAATTTTAGTTGGTATTCAATTTCATATGCTTTAAAATTAAATGGGTAAATGGGTTGATCCATGTTTAAATGGGTATGAGTCATAAATAGGTCAAATATTTTATATAAATGGGTCAACATAAATGACTTTTTTTTTTTTCAACTAAAAGAGGGTGGCACCTCCTAATTATTTATTGATATACCCTCACTTTTGGCAGAGGAAAGTCATAAATGACCTTGGCTATTTTGATCCTACCCATCTTGACCCATACCCACCTATTTAACATGTCTACATGTCATAAGTCTGCTAGGAAATTTTATCAAAGTTTGTCGTTTTCTAATTTTTTATTTTCTAAAGAGTATTTTCATTGGCTTTTCTGGCAGCACACGTACAATTCAGATATTGTAATTTCGTTCCGACTTGTGTTTAATAATTATTTGGCAATGCATTATTTGCACATATTTGGGTAAGCATGTTGGTATATGATTGTTTCTATAGGTATCATTTGTGTTGTTCTGTGTGTCATGTCTAGCTTTCACACTTGGTACAGAGACACAAATAAATTGCAAATATTTATTGTTGCCTACTAGCTGGGACTTTTTTTTTTCCGGTAACTCAGAACTCCAGAACCCAAACTAGACTTTCGGATCTTCCCGGGTGACACCAAATTGGAGGCAGAGGCCTGCCCCCCAGGCATGCCCTGTCTAGTAGAGGCAGGATGCATTGGTGAGGAATTGAGCTTGGGGAGCCCATAGCTGTTGAGACTTGAGCATTCCCTTGAAATCCCGCCACTGCCACCAATCCCAACCCCTGGGGATTACTCAAGTCCCAAGACTTTACTCATTTGGAAACAAAAACAATGTTGGGAACGTATCTTTTGGTAAATTTTATGAAAACGCATGTTTTATTTCTATTTTTTATTTTTTATAGAACATGTTCATTGGGTTATGTAGCAGCACACATGTACAACATATATATGGTAATTTGTTACCAGTTCATGACAGTATCAAGCATGGTACTCTGTTTTTTCTGGGCCATTGAGCATGGTACTTTGTTTTCTCTATGCCATCAAATATAGATGCTTCATTTATTTTGAATAGACTATGTGACGGGCCAAAATAAACAATATATATATATATGCATTTGGAAAATTTTCTCCAAATAAAATCGGGGCTGGTTTATTGTTGGTTTTTTAATGCAAAACATGTGGTTTTCCATGTAGGCTTATGTTCTTATTCAAGCACCAGAGACAAAAGAAATAGGGGATGCCCTTGGGTTTGGATCTGCTTTCCTTTTCTCATGCATATTTGGTATGATCCCCGTTAGTCTAGGTTGAAGAATTATACACTTTGTGGTTCAAGACTTTGAGCCTTCTCTATTGTTTCAGGTATACGATTAGTTGCTACTCGCAAGGTAATTCCTGCAGGCCCTCTGTTAGGTCTTTCAGTCTCTGCATTGGCTGTGTTTATCTCGGACTACCTTCAAAATAGTCCCTGAAAATGTTATTGAATTTAGCAAGCTTAAAAATGTGACGATCATATGTGCTTGCTGCTGCCTGAAAAGGAGTATATCATTGTAATCGATCTTGATTGTTGTATTAGAGTTGATGCTTTCCTAGTTTATTGATGAAATGAACACAATGGTGGTTTTCAGAATCTCTCTCTATGTGTTATTCAAAACATTTTACTTGTCTTGTTGGCTTTGCACTTGCTTTTCCAATGGGGGTCCTCTTGCCCTAGTTTCACTATTCAACTAGCTGGTACTATGTTTATACTGAATGGATTTGTATGGAAAGCATTGTTAAGGTGAAATGGGAATTGGTGGCATAGCCCAGTTGGTTCTGTAAAAACTGTTTTGCTGCGTCTCCGCACAGCCCATACTTCAATCAGTGAAATCATCCTCACATCTACTAGGTCACAACCAAGTGTGAGGAGCAATTTGTCAAGAGTCCTCCACTGATGATCTTAGGTTATTGGTTTGCTTGATTTTCGAAATGCCAAACCAAGAGAGCTGACCCTAAAACCATACTCAACCCTAAAACTAGTGTCTAAAACAAGAGAAAAAATTGATCCTTCAATGGATCAGAATGTAATTTATTCTTTGTAATTTTACATATTCGTCGTAGTTTTGTTTTTGATTCCATTCTAGCATACCAATTATTGGAAAGATAGTGCAGCGTGGGGAGTATGAGAAACAAATTATGTTAAAAAAATGATAATCATTCAGTTTAAGCTACAGAGCTGTTCTGCATCACTGATGCTGTGACTTCCATTCAGCGCACAAACAAATGATTTTCTTACACTAAAAATTAAGGGCATAGTAAAAAAGAACGAAAATAACCAAGAATATGTGGCTGCTGGGATTCGAGCCCAGGTCTCTACGGCCACAACGTAGAATTCTTACCACTAAACTACAGCCACTGGTTATTTCAACGGAGGTTAAGCCCAAATTTAACCAATTGATGAAGATTCCAAATTTACCAATTGCCTTGCTTTGTCATGTACTGGACAAATACGTCAATTTAAGGAAAATACATGCGTGTGGGTGTAGGACTGTGAAGGAGAGGGCAAAAAGATTTCCTGTAAGTAATTTCAACGAGGTATGGAAATCAATTTTTAACCAGAAAAAAAGAATTATGTTCTAATTTGCGTGTTCCATGGCAGTTACTATTGTCAACAAGATTATAGATTTTAAAATAGATAACTGCCAAAAATGTTGGGTGTCCCTCCTTGAGGCTTCTTTTCTTTAATGTTTGTTGGCTTCTCAAGGAAGCAGATTTCCCATGCCTGCCTTCATGCGCAGCTTGCAGCCCATTCATTTTTCTGCAGCAACTCTCTCCACCTACAGAAGCTCCTCACGCCTGCGGAGCTGCCGTTGTGTTTCCTTTTATTTGGCCATTTTGCACTGTGTTTCTCACGCCTGCACCGGTCGTCTTCTCCGCTGCAGCAACCTGCTGCTACCCTCACTCATGTACTCCGGCTGTGGATTATTAATAGAATATTGGGTTTTTGTGCTCTACTTTGGTTGGTTTTTTTTTTTAAGCTTTGTTCACAATATTGGTGAGGTTTTTCCATCTTACTCCATTTGTTATACACTTCTGTGTATTTGTAAGGCTTGTTCTTTTTATGCACACTTTGTATAAATTTGGTAATAGTGGATTCAGTCCTTTGTGTCTTGTGGACGTACCTCAATATTAGAGAAAATCACGTTAAATTTCTTGTGTCATATTTTATTTATTATTTGCATTACACCATTGATTTACTTGTGGGAATCATTTATATATTTTTTCCCAACAAGTGGTATCAGACCAGTGTTCTTTGGACTCCTTAGGATTATGTAAATCATGAATGGTATGTTGGCCGTATGATTAGTTTTAATGGAAGCAATTGGGTAACTTGGAAAATAAAAATGCAAGATTTTTTATTTTGCAAAGATTTAGATGAACCTATTAAGGGTGACAGCCGAAAACTTAAAAACACGAGTGATGATGAGTGGAATAGGCTTAATAGAAAAGTCGTTGGTGTCATCCATCAATGGATTGATGATAGTGTTTTTCATTATGTTTCTATCGAAATTTTAGCATATGAATTGTGGAAACAATTAAATGGTCTTTATGATAGAAAGTCAGCCACAAATAAAACTTTTCTTTCTCGAAAATTGGTGAACTTGAAATATAAAGATGGTGTTCTTATTACCGAGGATTTGAATGAGATGAAAAATATTATCAATTAACTTACTACTATGAAGGCCATAATGCTTCTTAGCTCTTTGCCGGAAAGTTAAGAGACTTTGGTTGTGACAGTTAGTAATTCGCAAATGAAATTGTTACTATGAACCAAGTAACTAGCAGTTTGTTGAATGAAGAAATTAGAAGAAAATCAATTGGATATTCTCATTCAGAGACACTTGTGACAAAAAACCAGGGAAAAGGTAAAAGCAAGAGTAAATCTTCTCACTGTAATGATAAATCAAGAGGCCGGTCTAGCTCAGTTTCAAAAAAGGATATTGAATGTCACTATTGCCATAGGAAAGGGCATATGAAGCAAGAGTGTAAAAAATTGAAATTCAAGGAGCAAAACAAAGAGAAAAATTTTGAGAAAAAGCATGAAGAAACAACTTTAATTGCATCTAATGGTGATCTTATGATTGTTTGTGATGAAAGTTGCATTAATTTGACAAGTCAAAAAACTAATTGGGTTATTGATTCTGGTGCATCATTCCATGTCACTTCTTGGGAAGATTTCTTCACTTCCTATTCCAAAGGAAGTTATGGAGTTGTTCGGATGGGAAATGAAGGTTTGTCAAAAATTGTTGGCATGAGAAATGTTTGCTTGGAAACAAATCTTAGATGCAAGTTGGTGCTTAAAGATGTGAGACATGTACCCGACATTCGACTAAATTTGATATCTACTAGAAATCTTGATGATGAAGGGTTTGACAACCATTTTGGTGATGGAAAATGGAAGCTCACAAAGGGTAATTTGGTGGTGGCTAAAGGCAAGAAGACTAGTACACTTTACATGATGTGAGGTAAAATTGGTAATGAGGTTGTGAATGCAATTGAGAGTCACTCTTCCACCAATTTGTGGCATAAGAGGCTTGGGCACATGAATGAAAAAGGAATGCAACTTTTTTTCTAAAAGAAACTTCTTCACGGGATGAAAGGTACCCCTCTTAAAGATTGTGTTCATTGTTTGGCTAGTAAGCAACATAAAGCTCATTTTCGTACAAAGTTTGTTACTAAAAAATCTAATGTTCTAGATTTGATACATTTTGATGTATGTGGTCCTTTGAAAGTTAAGTCTCATGGTAGTGCACTTTATTTTGTTACTTTTATTGATGATTGTTCAAGAAAAGTTTAGGCTTACACTTTGAAAACTAAAGATCAAGTTTTAAATGTGTTTAAACATTTTCAGGTCAAAGTTGAAAGGGAGACCGGAAAGAAGGCGAAATGTGTGCGCTCGAATAATGGTGGAGAGTGCATTGGCCCATTTGATGCATATTGTTATAGCCAATGCATTAGACATCAAAAGACCATCAAGAAAATCCCTCAACAAAATGGAATTGCCGAAAGGATGAACCGCACTATAGTGGAGAGAATGAGATGTATGCTCTCTCATGCGAAGTTGCCAAAATCATTTTGGGATGAAGCAATGAGGATGACGGTAGACTTGATTAATTTGTCTCCTTCAACTCCTTTACTTGGTAAAGTTCCTGAAAAAATTTGGAATTGCCAAATCACTTGAAAGTGTTTGGTTGTCGTGCATTTGTTCACATTCCAAAAGATGAAAGATCCAAACTTGATGACAAGACAAGGCAATGTATTTTTCTTGGCTATGGGCATGATGAGTTTGGATATAGATTGTGAGATCCGGTTGACAAGAAAGTTGTTAGAAGCTGGGATATTGTATTTTTTGAAGATCAAACAATTGAAAATTTTGGCACGGTTGAGCAATCACAATCTAATGGGAATGATTTTGTTGACTCAAAGTCACTTTCTCCACCTTTGACATATGATGAAAATATGGAAGATGTTCATCTACCTTTTGAAGATGTTGGAAATGATGAAATTCCTAGTGATGTTGAACATGAAAATGAGGGCTGGGGAGCAACAAGTTTAAGAGCAAGCTCCATTGAGAAGATCTTCAAGAGAGTCAAGACCTTCAACTAAATATCCATCAAGTGATTATGTTACTCTAACGGATGAAGGGGAGCCCAAAAGCTATCAAAAAGCCATGAAACATGAAAATAAGCTGAATGGATGGAGACTATGGAAAGAACCTTCGGTAGAAGGCTAGACTTGAGATAAAAGGCTTTGGTTAGAAATAGGGAATTGATTTTGATGAAATATTCTTACCAGTTGTGAAGATGTCATCTATTCGGATTGCTGTTGGCATGTCAGCAAACTTGAATTTAGAAGTTGAGTAACTAGATATAAAAAATCGCTTTCTTACATGGTGACTTGGAAAAGGAAATTTACATAGAACAACCGGAAGGCTTCAACAAAAAGGGAAAGAGAATTTATTGTGCAAATTAAAGAAAAGTTTGAATGGGTTGAAGCAAGCACCACAGAGATGGTATAAGAAATTTGATTCTTTTGTGATCGATCATGGTTACTTAAAAACCTCTTCGGATGATTGTGTGTTTGTAAAAAAAATTTCCAGATGGTACTTATATTATTCTCTTACTCTATGTTGATGATATGTTCATTATAGGACAAGACTCCTCCTAAATTGACAAGTTGGAGTTGGAGTTGAGCAAGTCTTTTGCTATGAAAGACTTGAGACCGGCAAAGCAAATTCTTGACATGAGAATTGTTTGTGATCATGAAAAAGGGCAAATTTGGTTGTCTCAAGAAAGGTACATTGAAAAAGTGCTTGAGAGGTTCAATATTGATAAAACAAAACCCGTTGGTTGCCCACTTGCTAGTCACTTCAAGTTTAGTACAAAACAAAGTCCTACAAGTGAGAAAGATAAGGGAGAGCTGAAGAAATTTTTTTATGTTTTGGTTGTTAGTTCTTTAATGTATGCAATGGTTTGCACAACACCGGATTTAACTCATGCCGTTGGAGTTATTAATCGATTTCTCTCTAATACTGGAAAGGAGCATTGGTTAGCGGTAAAATGGATTCTTCGATACCTTAGAGGCACTTCGAAGGTGTGTTTGTACTTTGGAAATAATAAATCTATGTTCAATGGATTCACAGATTCCAACATGGTCGGTGATGTTGATTCTAGAAAATCAACTTCGGGTTATTTGATGACTTTTGCAGGGAGAGCTGTGGCATGACAATCTAAATTACAAAAATGTGTTGCTCTATCTACTATAGAAGCTGAGTTTATTGCCATTACCAAAGCTTGCAAAGAATTGCTTTGGTTGAAAAGATTCTTGAAATAGTTGGACATGAAACAAGAAAGGTATGTTCTTTATTGTGATAGCCAAAGTGCAATTCATTTGAGTAAAAATTTTATCTTCCATTCAAATTCAAAACATATTGATGTTAAATATCATTGGATTCGGGATGTGTTGGATAAAAAATTGTTGCAACTTGAAAAAATTCACATCGATGACAATGGTTTGAATATGATGACAAAAGTAATGTCTAGAGACAAGCATGTGAAGTGTCGATTTTTTGAAAAAGTCCACAGTTTTAACAAAAGAAATAAAAGATGAGAATTGAAAACATTTTTTTTTTATTTTTTAAGACAAAAAGAATTTAATGAAAAGAGGAAGGAGAGCACAATGTTACCTAGAATGCAAAAGATGCTGAGGTGTTCCTTTTATTTGGCCATTTTGCACTGTGTTTCTCACGCCTGCACTGGTCGTCTTCTCCATTGCAGCAACCTGCTGCTACCCTCACTCCTGGACTCTGCTTGTGGATTATCAATAGAATATTGGGGTTTTTTTTTTTGGATTGTGCTCTACTTTGGTTGATTTTTTATGAAGCTTTGTTCACAACATTTGGTGAGGTTTTTTCATCTTGCTCCATTTGCTATACACTTTTGTGTATTTGTAAGGCTTGTGTCTTTTGTGCCCATTTTGTGCAAATTCAGACTATCGTGTTTCGTGGACGTACCTCAATATTAGAGAAAACCACGTTAAATTTCTTGTATCTCATTTTATGTATTATATTAACATTACACCATAAATTTACTTATGGGAATCATTCATATAATTTTTCCTAATAAAAAATAATTTTTTTCTTAATTTTTCAAAGGATGACAAAAATCTAGCTTATTTTTTAGTTCTACAATACTTGTATAAAAAAATAAAAGAATAATAGATGTTGACCTTATTTATTTGTGAAAAAAAATTATTTTTTATTTCTAAATTTTAAAATAATTACATAAATGCAACCCAATTTTTAAATTTTTTGAAGTGTAAAAGACATTAAGTCTCTTTAAGGTTTGGAAAAAAGACACAACCTCCTCTGAGATTTCAAAATTTTGAAAAACCTCAAAATTTTCACAAATTTCTTTTATATTTGGCAAAAAGAGAAACTTCTTTATGGATTTAAGTGTCCCAAAAATCAAATATCATGATGAGATTTGTGCCATGTTTGAAATCTTAAGGGAGATTTGTAGGATTTTTGAAACCTCAAGGAGGTTTGTGTCTTTTTGTCAAATCTCAAGAAAAGTCAATATCTTACCCTTCTCAATGTTTGTGTAGGACAATTAAAAAAATCTAAATTTTTTATTTTTAAGATAACTTTTGAAAGAACAAGGTGTGCTTTTGTAATTATTTGAAAATTTAAAATGAAAATAAACAATTTTTTTTTTTTGTAGCTAATCAAATTCTTTATTTTTTTAATAAAAATCTTGAAAAACTAAAAAATAAGTTGAAATTTTTATAATTATTTGAAAAAATAAAAATAAAAATAAAAATCACTGACCCTATTCTTCGATATAAGCCTCCAAATTATGTCGAAATGATCCATCCGAATACCCGCTTCTCATTGTGCAGAAACCTGCAGCCTGCTTGAGTTTTTGACAGTAACATTGTTGTTCCTGATTTAAGGTGTCTTTGTAAAGGAATGTTTGTGTGTCCATTGTAGGGTCTGCTACTGCACCACACCACACCATACCATACAATATCATACTATACCACGCCTGAACCTCCATCTTATTCTACAGAACAACTGTGGGGGACACCCTCATTCTCTGTGTTCAAGGTAGGTTGCATGCTCCTCATGCAGAGTAAAATGCAAATCCTCTCCCCAATCCTCCCAAAGGGGAAAAAAGTTCCTATATGGAATTTGTCAATAATTGTGCAGAATCAAAGCAACAGGAAACTTCATCGGGCTGGCTCTGAGTTCCACTGTTTCAGGTAATTAGCAATTTTAAGATTAAATAAAAAAAAAAAGACACTGCTACCTGTTTAAATGTTTATAGAATTATATTGTTTAATTACACCACTGAATGATTCACGGGTTGTAGAACAAGCCAATTCTTCTCACCAAACCCAAGAACCCACGTGCCAACTTTCTGCAAAAGCTTACTTTACGCACCAATGAGCGACTTGTGAGTGCGCCATCTATTCCCGTAGCCTGGAGATGTTGGACGAATGAGATCTGCTCTTCAAGGGTCCTTGGCAGGGGATCAACCACTAGAAAATCAAGCTCTCCCCAGCACATATTCTTTAGAAACCGCATGATAATCCCCTTTTTGTGTGGTCTCCTTCATATGACAGGTTCATCTGGGGGAGTTAGCATTAATCCAATGGACATGACACCATGATATGATTCAACATTGACAGAAGACCAGCAAAGGTTGCTCTGGTGGATATCATGACCTTCTAGTCCCAAAATCTTTGGGAAGCTTGGGTAACAAATGTCAATGTCCAGGAGACCAATTCGGTACTCTATAGCTGCTAGCGCAAATGAGTTGGGCAAAGAATGTGCCAATCCCACGTTCATCAGATAAACCAGTATCTTATGCTTAACAATCACCATTTTCTATGCAATTGCAACCAAATCTGCAAAGCAAATATATATAATATAGAATGACGTTTTAAAACAGATGAAAAATTCAGGAAGAGAATATCAATTACTGTTTCCACTTGCATATGGATAATGGAGTATGTCATTTCTTCTCAAATCTAGAATGACAAAATAGGATTCATATCCAAACAAAAATCCAAAAAACCTAGCAGAATTAAAAAGAAAGAACCTGTACCCAATAGATCATATTGATGGATGTAACAACCAAAACGCATAATTTCTTTTGAGGATGCAGCTTTGAAACAGGTAATAAATTCAGGCAGAGAATATCAACTACTGCTTCTTCTTGCATATGAAAAGATGTCCACTAAAGATAAATATTACATTGGGTGCAAAATATGCCATTTCTTCTCAAATCTATGATGACAATATGATAAATATCCAAAAAAAACTAGAGTGCAAAAAGCATGTAACACAAAGAAAGAACCTGCACCTAGTAAACCACAGCGATAGATGTGAAGAAATAACTAGATACGGAGAGAAATTATGAATTCTCATTCCTATAATTCATTACATCAGTAGGTATTTATAGCTGAAACTAACTACACAAGAACAAGCGAAAAAAAAATAGATAACAAAATTACAAATTGACAATTAGTTAAATAATAACAATATTCTTCCTAACTAATTAACTCTCTAACCATATTTACAACTATTAACTAGCTATATAGTTGGCTTAACACTCCCCCTCAAGATGGATGTGAGAGAGTATGAACATCAATTACACCCATCTTGGGAAGCAATGAAGTAAAGGAAGAATATCCAAGGGGTTTCGTGAATGTCTACCAACTGATTTTGCGAAGGGACTTGCAGTGTCTTGATAATTCCATCTTGTAATTTCTCCTTAACTATGTGGCAATCAATCTCTATATGTTTTGTTCTCTCATGGAATACCGGATTAGCAACTATATGTAGTGCTGCTTGATTGTCACAAAAAATCAAAACTGGCAGTGTATGCTCAATCTTTAAATCCTTAAGTAGTGAAAGCAGCCAAGTTACTTCACAGACAGTAGTTGCCATGGATCTATATTCTGATTCTGCAAATGATCGAGAGACTATCTTATGTTTCTTGGATTTCCATGAGATTAAAGTGTTTCCTAGGAAAACACAGTAGTCTATGACTGATCTCTTAGTCTCTATGCAACCTGCCCAATTTGAATCACAAAAGGCCTTTAAATGTATGTTTGAAGAAGCTGAAAAGAACAATCCTTGACCAGGAGTTGCTTTGATGTACTTTAGCACCCGATATGCTACAGTCAAGTGAGGTGCCCTTGGTTTATCCATGAATTGACTCAAAACCTGAACTGCATAGGATATGTCAAGCCTTGTAATAGTTAGATACAACATTCTCCCAATTAACCTTCTATAGGCAGTGGGATCTTCAAGTAAATCCCCTTCTTCTGTAGTTAATTTCAAGTTTTGCTCCATAGGAAATTTGACTGCCTTAGAGCCTATATAACCTGAGTCTTTGAGAATATCCAATGCATATTTTCATTGACAGAAAGATTTGCCTTGTTTGGACCTTGCTACCTCTATCCCCAAGAAGTACTTCAATTCTCCTGGATCTTTAATTTTAAACTTCTCATGTTGGAAACGTGTCAGACTCTTAAATTCCTGTAAATCATTCCCTGTAAGAATCACATCTTCTACATATACTAGAAGAGTAGTATATGATTCACTAGTATCCTTAGTGAAGAGTGAATAATCTACAAGTAACTGTTTGTAACCAAATTCTGTCAAAGAGGTAGATAATTTTGAGTATCATTGTCGTGATGCTTGCTTAAGCCCATAAAGTAACTTTTTAAGCTTGCATACAATGTTCTCCCCCTTGCTAGCAAATCCAGGAGGCACATGCATATAGACTTCCTCATCAAGGTCTCCATGAAGGAAGACCTTTGGCCACAAGTCATGCTTTGGCCCTTTCAAAAGTACCATCAGATTTGAACTTAATCTTGTAAACCCATTTATTATCAATGGCAACCTTTCTAGCAGGTAATTTTGTCAAAGTTCAGGTGTGATTGTCTTCTAAGGCCTTGATTTCAGCAGCCATAGCTTTTCTCCATTCAATATGTAGAGATGCCTCCTTGTAAGATTTTGGTTCAACAAGGTTGGTGACTGAGGACACAAAAGCCTGATGAGCAAGAGAGAGGTTGGAAATGTATGTGTAGGGAGAAATGTCATGAGGACAGCCTGGACCTGCAACAGCGGCTGAACTAGGCTAAGTTGTCAAAGAAGGCAGAGAGCATTGATGATTCTGGAGGTAAAGGGGAGAACGAATTTGTTTTGAAGTCCTTCTCAAAGGAACAAAAGGAATTGAGGTATTTGAAACATTCGAAGAATCAACAGAAACATTAATTGTATCTATTGTGATATTTGGACTATGGGAAGGTAATTCAGAAGTGGATGGTTCTGAAGTGATAAAATCAGAAGAATTTACACAATTTGGCAAAATTGGATAAGGAATAGTAGAAGAATGATTATGTAAAAATTTTTGAAAAGGAAAAACATGTTCATGAAACACAACTTCGCGGGATATGAGTATCTTTTGAGTGTGTGGATCATATAGTTTATAGCCTTTTACAGAATGAGGATAGCCTACAAATAAGCAAGACTTTGCTCTAGGGTCAAATTTGGTTCGACCATGTGAAATAGTAGAGGCAAAACAAAGACAACCAAAAACTTTAAGATGAAAATAGCTAGGAAGTTTATGAAACAACATTTCAAAAGGAGATTTACCATTGAGAATTGGAGTGGGCAGCCTGTTAATGAGATAAATTGCAGTTAGAACACACTCACCCCAGAAATGAAGAGGTAAGTTGGAATGAAATCTAAGAGATCTAGCCACAGCAAGAATGTGTTGATGCTTTCGTTCAACAACACCATTCTGCTGTGGTGTAAAGACATGATTTTTGGTGGACAATGCCTTTGGAAATAAAGAAATCAGGCATGTGAAATTCTGTACCATTATCAGTACGAATGGTTTGTATAGTAATATGAAACTAAGTTTCAACAAAAGAGACAAAAGATTGCACATAATATCTCACTTGTACCTTAGATTGCACTAGGTATAACCAAGTGCATTGGGTATGATCATCTACAATGGTCAAAAAATACCTTGCACCATCAATTGATTTAATAGAAAAAGGACCCCAAATATCACAATGCACAAGTTGAAAAGCTTTTGAACATTTATTATTGCTTTTTGGGAAAGGCAACCTTTGCTGTTTAGCAAAAGGACATATATTACAATGACTAGAATGGGACTCTTTTATTTCAGGAATAGATTTATGCAACAAATCTAGTCTAGATTTGGAGGGATGTCCTAATCTATAATGCCAAACATCCAAATTAGAATTATTGACAAACAATGAAACAGGTACAAGAATTAGGCCACGCTTATTGGAAGTTGTATTGGAGATTGAAATAGCTGAATGCTTATTGAGGAGATGATATAAACCTGCCCTCTCTTCACCCAATCCAATCATCCTCCATGTTTATAGGTCCTGTATAAAGCAATATTTGCCATGAAAAATAAGGCAGCAGGAAATGGATTTTAGAAGTTTGCTGGCTGAAATTAAGTTGTAGACAAAAGAAGGAACAACAAGAACATCAGTGAGCAGTTAGGTAAGTGTTATACGAATTGTTCCAATGTGTGTGACTGGAACAAGAGCACCGATAGGTAATTTTATAGATGTATTAATGGAAGTTGTTATAGTAGTGAGAGAGTGGACAGAATTTACCATATGATCAGTGGCCCTAGTGACAATGATCCAAGTGAGGCCATTTTGTGTTCGGCCTCAAGTACAAATAGTAGATGAGCAAGAAGAAATACCTATCATTGTGGAGAAAAGATGATCTGCAGAAAAAAGGATTTTTATTTTGAAGAAAATGTCCAATCACTTGAGCAACCATAGGTTGTGGCTGCATTTCAGGTAAGGGATGCATGATTGCCATGATTTGTCAGAGTTGTTCCTGAGTGAATGGAAGCTGCCGCACTTCACCAGATTGCTCAGTATTGGTTACCAAGTTTACCTGATTTGTTGAAGAAACATTGTGCTTGGATCTTGACTTGTACCCTGGAGGATATCCATATAGTTTGTAACATTTTTTAGCTGTGTGTCCTAGAAGTCCACAATGAGAGCACAAAGGTCTCTCTTTCTTGCCAAAATTCTGTTTGTATCCTTGATTTCCTGTAGCTTTTCCCAGTATAGCTATTGGTTAAGTAATTATCACTGAACTAATCTCCCTTTGCATCTTTTCTTGTACAAGCAATGCAAATACCTTGTTTATGGGAGGTAAGGGATTGCTAAGAAGGATTTGGCTTTTAATATGACTATATG
The DNA here is from genome assembly GCF_029873635.1 of Malania oleifera. NCBI lineage: Eukaryota > Viridiplantae > Streptophyta > Magnoliopsida > Santalales > Ximeniaceae > Malania > Malania oleifera. Next base: position 131,864,711 of record NC_080418.1, read on the forward strand.
ACTCATTCAAACCCATTAAAAACTTCATTACATAATCTTGATTCTGATAATCAGCCAAGACCTTCAAAGAAGCAGGGGATGTTTCACGAATAGGCCTATAGCTCATCAGTTCATCCCATAAGGACTTCAATTGTGTGAAATAATCAACAATATTCATCTGACCTTATGCTAGATTAGAAATAGATTGTTGTAATTGGAAAATCCTAGGTCCATTGGTCAAGGAGAATCAATCTTCAAGTTCAGTCCATATATCCCTTGCTGATTTGATGAACATAACACTAGAATAAACATCATCAGACAATGAATTGAGGATCCATGACTTCACAGTGCCATTGCCTCATTTCTAGGTGACATAATTCACATCAGTAGGTAGAGGAGCTACCAGAGTTCCATCAATGAACCCCAGTTTGTTCTTGGCACTTAGTTCCATTGTAACACACATGCTTCATGTCTGATAGTTTTCTTGAGTAAGAACCTTATTAACAAGTTGCAGATTTGGACCATCACTGCCCTGGAAGTAATAAGGATTTGAGCTCGGATCAACACCAAAATTGATAGGAGAATAATAAGTGTCTGTAGAGGTTGCAGACGAACCTATGAGAGGAGAATTTCTCTAACCTTGCTCTGATACCATGTGAAGAAATAACCATATATGGAGAGAAATATTGAATTCTCATTCATATAATTCATTACATTAGTAGGTATTTCTAGCTGAAACTAACTACACGAGAACAAGCAAAAACAAAATAGGTAATGTTGACTCTATGAGTCCAATCCTGTTTTGATGATGACAAATCACATGGTATTTGATCTGTGCATTGAGATTGTGAACAAGAACTATATATATAGTATGCATGGAAGGATAACAAATCATGGAAGCCATGAAGATGAAAGCATACATAACCTGGAAAATCCATGGAACTCAAAGAATACATGAATAAAGATACAAGCACCAAGTTCAAGGGCGTCATGGGAATGGGTACTTAGAACTCATGTATTTACATTTTCATATGATTTAATTTGAGGCTCAAATCATAAACTAGAATGATCTTAGGACTCATGCATTTCATGAACATCATTAAGGGACATTCGTGGACTTAGAAATATTTTCAAAACCTTGGAAAATACTTTTATAAAAGAGCTGAGAAAGTGAGCAAAGTAGAATTTTAAACTAGAAATAAAAAATTCATGAAATGGCAACTTCGGTAGCCTGAACTCAACCTCATTTGCCTGAAAAATTTCTTCAGAAGCCTAAAGATTATGTTCAGCCGCCTAAAGAATTAATGGTGAAACACAGAACCTGGCCGAGGCACTTTGGTCGCCTGAACCTGAGACTTCGGTCGCCTAAAGTTGTCACTTCAAGAGCCTGAACTCCACTTCAGTCGCCTGACCCTGTATTCAGGTTGATTTTTTTCGAAGCACTAAGGAACTTCAGTTGCCTGGGCATCGACCTTAGTCTCCTGAACTTGCGGGAAAACTTAAAAATTTAATTTTTATTAAGAGAACTCGTGTCATGCCCCGAACCCAGAAATGGGACTCAGGGGTCAATTTGAGTAACCTAACCTGTCTCTGTATCAATTTAAACGTACATGATACAATACAATAGAGGGTCCAATCCCGTGGGGTGAACGGATGCCCACATACATACTTACAACCATCCATACTCATCCATAATACGTAGCGGAATATGGTCTTTTATACATAAACAGTATCATACCAGAGTCTATACAAACTAGGATATACATTCCCATAATTACAACACATACTCCAGGTGTCCACAAAACTATCCCGACAGCTTGGATACCAAAACTCGTACCTAGTAGGTACTAGCAGTAGCTACGACACCCTTACTCCTAGATGCTAGGATACTACCTATGGCTACTTGAGGGACCTGAAAAACATTTGTATATATTCGGGGTGAGACACCTCTCAGTAAGGGAGAAAGTAGGTTATATCAGTGTGTGGCATACCAGTGTCATTTTACATACTTCATAATACTATAAATACGATATAGTTTGAAACATTTCCATACAGTTTCATACATATACATGTAGTTCCATACAGTTCCAGTATTTTCACAAAAACCATTCCAATACATACGATACCCAAAACATACGGTCAGTGTCATCACACTAGTTCGCAACTACACAAGGTCACCTTGTCTCACAGCGATTACATTGCTACATACACAACTACGCTGCGACGACCGAGGCCCAATAGTGATTACATTGTTCCATACGCAACTACACAAGGTCACCTGGTCTCACATCGATTACATTGCTACATACGCAACTACGATGCGACGACTCAGACCCAATAGTGATTACATTGCTATATACGCAACTACACAAGGTCACCTAGTCTCATAGCGATTACATTGCTACACACACAACTACGAAGTGACTACCTGGGCCCAATAGTGATTACATTGCCACATACGCAACTACACAAGGTCACCTAGTCTCACCACGATTACATTGCCATGTGCACAACTACGCTGCGATGACTCAGGCCCACATTGATTACATTGCTACATACGGTGAACACACCCTTCGATGACCAGCTGGAAAATACTAGTTGTTGACCTTATGGGTCACGCCCGGTTTTGATTATGACAAATACTCATTGTATCTAACGAGTGTTTGAGGTTTTGTGCAGGAACTAAGGGTGATAAGATCAAGATGTGCACAAAGCAAGAAAAGCTAGAAGACCAATTTATAATTCAGAATTGTAATATATATTTGTATTGGTCTGTAATAGTAAGTAGATATTTGGTTTGTAATAAGCTCACACACATCACAGGTATGATTTATTACGTAAACTGTAAATGAGAAGGGACCTTAGAAAGACCTTAGGTTTTCCTTTTGGTTGACGGAAGGTCGATCGACACCGGACTTTTTCGGTGTCTTCAAATTGGACCCCAAGTGCCCCTAGGACACTCACACTTTCACGTATATTTGTTAGGCACTTGAATAGAGCTTGTTTGCTTCAATACGGGACTAAAATGCACACACGATGCACTTTCGGTCGACCAGCCAAACCAGTTTATTTTGGCCTGGTCGACAGAGACACCTTGGGTCAAAGTTTGACCACCCGGTCGACCAGCAAAGGTAGTTCAAAAGGCCCTGGTCGACCAAAACTCCCTTAGGTCAAAGTTTGACCACTCGGTTGACCAGCAGAGGTAGTTGAAAAGGCCCTGGTCGACCGAAACCCTCCTGGGTCAACAATTGACCATCTGGTCGACTGAGAACATTTGTTCTCCAACTACCTAGTCGACTGAAGGGTCCTCGGGAGAATTCCCAGCGGTCTGGTCGACCGAATCAGGCAGTTCAAAATGCCCTGGTCGATCGAAACTCGAAAAATTGGAAAATCGCCCTCTCCTAGTCGACCACGACCTCAGTTCAAAATTCCCCTGGTCGACCGGACCATTTGAAACTTGGTCGACCGAAACACTTCTGGTCGACCGGACCTCTCGGGTTGCCCTAATTTTTTTACCGCAGTTAATATTTTTAAACAGGGTTAAAATGCTTTAAACATCATTAAACTTTCCTAATGATACCCAATAGGTCCCCAACGGTCATATTTTCTCCTATGCCTATATATATGAGTTCATTTAAGAAAATTAAGCATGATTAGCCACTTTAATTAAGGGAAAATTCTCTGAAAATCAAAAACCTTATACTACTCATTTTTTAGCCCCATTCACTCATGCTTATTATTTATTAGTGCCTACATCATCAGTAAGTGGATTGAGTGTGTGTTGGAAAAGGTTTGCTCTCCTTATTTTAGTTGCTTGACATGATTTTATTTGAGAGCGAAACCTAAGGATTGTTAGGAGACTTTGTTGATAAGTCTATCTTAAGAAAACTTTGTTAGATCTTCTAAGCTTGCACCTTCATTGCAAGATCTTGAGAAGATTGTATTTGTTTTTGATTGCAAAAACTTTTCAAACACTTCCAAATATCTATTGCACTTTAATCTTGTAAAATATTTGAAGAGATATTTGTTTGTATGATAGTGGTCTTTGTTGCAATATTCTTTCACTCATATATTATTTGCTGAATACAAAGATTACATATCTTTTGCAAACCAAGCATATACATCTTTTAAAGCTTACATGCTTGAGTTATCTTACTAATTGAAATACTGGAGACTTGACATCTTTGTGTGAACTTATTTGTTGAATATTGTGTGATACAAAGACTGCTTGTTTGCCACTCTCACGTACGCATTACACATATAGAAAACACTTTTGAGAGTTGAACCATTTAGACCATATTGAGCTTACATATTATTTCATATTGTGGTGTATATTATTGCGCGCATTTGGGTACATATCTGTTTTACACGAAAGCTTATTCATTGTACCATTTGATTGTATTTCAAATACTATTGTATTTCTAGGCACGGGCCTGAAGAGGGAGACTAGCCCTGGAATAGTCCTAGATTAGCTTAGACCCGGTTAGGAAAGCTAGGTGCGTCGTCTTGTTAAAGCGTGTAGGTTGAGGTCAGCCCCGCTAATTGACCTGGTGTAGGTTGAGGTCAACCCTGTGTTAATTTGACCTGGTTGTAAACGGTGTCGCTCCACCCTTAAGTGAGCCTTTAGTGGAATCCTTTGGCTTGCGAGCTAAAAGCGGGGACGTAGGCACAGTTGGCCGAATCCCGATAACATATCGTGTGTTTGTTTACATTTGCGCACTTTATATTTACCGCATGTGTGTGTGTTATTATGTGAATGATGCGCTTGATTTGAATTTCCATATATTATATTTATCGGCGTATTTGGAAATTGCATAGACTGACCCTAGGTTGTGTATATACTGTTGTTGGATAAAGCAACCTAGGAGAAAAAGTTTTAAATTCCAATTCACCCCCCCTCTTGGGAATACACCTTTTCTAACACTAGTGATATTTCACACCCCAGATATAGAGCCGGCCACTCTTGCCCACGGTAGTTAACCGATACATGGCTGTTTTACAAATCCCTGGAATCATTTTGGAACTCACGTCCCTATACATTTCAGTGTACGGTAATTAGCCGCCACAAAGCTATTTTACAAATACCTGGAACAAATACATACATCCATACATACCACACTTATTTGGTTTACAGCAAATCATATCATTTACAATTTCAAGTATACAGTTTATGCAAATATGGATTACGGTCACCTCAATGATACAATTTTAGCATAACCAACAGTTTTCCAAACAAAGTAGAGGTGGTACCCAAAATCCCCAATTTTTCTCGAAAACTGTAACCCGAAAATTGTGCATTTTTACCTAATAGATTTTTCCAAATAAGTAGCCAAAACATACATACGATCGTAGCCTATAAGCTTACCGATCCTGATTTAAAAAATGGACTAATATAAACTGAACCCCCTTACCTTAACCCGAAATCCAACTAGAAACTCTATGGTCCTCAAAACTACGAACCGAGACTCCAAAACCTACAAACCACGGTACAGTACAGGCTTACAATCCATACTACTACACATATACTGAATCAGAAACGAAAACTGAGTCTTACCTCGATTTTAACCCGAAAATCGAAATCCTCAGAAACGAGATTCCGATCCGCTAGAAATGTAGAGAATCCTTCACTGATCCTCGCAGTAACTTTGGATTTGCGATTCCGGCGACAAACGGCGAAGCAATCAAGGAGAGAGAGAGAGAGAGAGAGAGAGTGAATTTCCAAACTTAGCAACCCACAAAAGAACTTTTATAAGCCTTTGACCCGGGGGGATTCGTCGACGAATTGAGGTCCTCGTTGACGAATTCTTCACTAGCCTCGTCGACAAATCGACAGCCTCATCGACGAGCCAGATATTCCAATTTTTCTAAACCTCTCGGCATTCACTCGTCAACGAGCTTCTGAATTTCGTCGATGAATTCTTCACTAGCTTCATCGACGAATTATGGCCTCATTGATGAAATCTATAGAATTCCATTTTTACCCCTCTTTTACATAATAAACCCACATCTCACGGTTCGGGTTCTTACAACTTGCGAGATATTTTTTAATCCAACGGTCAATATTGTTTCTAAGGGTTAAGCACCTATATATTGAACATCTAAACCCTAGTGTGGAAGCTAAGAAAAATGAGAAAAGAAGAGACCATCTTGTTGAATAGAGAATTGAGAAACTTGAACGTCTTGATATACGATTGTCTGCACTTCAACTTACAATCATCAAGCTTAGTCAAATCAACTCAAAAAATCAAAGGGAATTTATTTACACTTCTTGATTTCAACTTGGTATTGAGGTTTGGTAAATCCGTTTAGTGTTTTTCAAGAGATTCTCATATCATCATCTGTTATTGAATATTGTTAGAGAGTTTGATCTTGAGTGTTCCTAACTATATAGAGATTGTTTTTCTTGACAAGTTTGCTACTTGAGAAAGTTTTATTTTGCCATTGATATATATTTTTTCAAAGAACTACTCATTTCAAAATCTATAGTTGAAATAGGCTGAGTGATAGAGAGTGAGTATACTTTATATATATATTATTTAGATAATCTCACTACTTGATAAAGGGTTTTATCATTGGTTAAATAGATTTGATTCAAGTGTGTGTTTTGTTAAAGGATCTATATTTTAGATATATTAACACTTGATTAAATATTCTTGGTATTTATAAATATACTTTTTATTGAGAGATATTTTCTGGAAAAACAATATATTCAGTTTTGTGATCTTTGAAAATCATATTATATATATATGTATTGGCTTATTACAAAGATCATTGTGTGATTGAATATTTGAAAGTAAGTTGTTGATTTTGATTGATTCAATATTCAAGAAAATTTTTTTGAATAAGTTCACATTAGATATATTTGTGCATTTTTACAAAGTGAACTAGAACCCTAATATTCTCCAAAGCATTTAAATATATCATTACTTGGGAGTTTTTGGTTAGAAGGGAAATTGCGTATTGAAGCATAATCATTCATAAACGATTGTATCATTTCATACATTCTGAGCTTCAAATTTTATCATATGATCATGAATTAGGAATTTGAATTGTACTCACTAACTTTTGTTGGAAGCAACTTTGAGTGTTTTACAGATTTCATTGTATTCACGGTTCGAGTTGTGAACCGGGTGTGTGGAGAGTAAGTAGCAGAGTAGGAGGAAGTTGTACCTTTTGTAAGTAGTGGATTGTAAGGGAAGCTCCATCCTAATTTAAGGAGCAGAGATTATAATGGAATCCTTGAGTGGGTTACTCAAGACGAGGACGTAGACTAGGTTAGCTAAACCTCATAAAAACTGTGTTTGCATTCTCTTTTCCCTTATCTTTTAATTTCTGTAACGCACTTCATTATTTACATTGCATGTATGTATGTCGAATAATCTCACACAAACTTGATAAGTAATTTGTTAAATATAGGAAGAGGGATTAATTAGTAAATAAGTTTGAAAGGATTTTTAAAATACCAAATTCACCCCCTCCCCTCTTGGGATTACACCTAAATCAACAGATAAAAAAATTACAAACTGAAAATTAGTTAAGTAATAACAATATTCTTCCTAACTAATTAACTCTCTACCCATATTTATAACTATTAACTAACTATATAACTAGCTTAACAATGGATGGAATGCTTGAAACATATAATTTGTTTAGAGTTGTCTCATTGTGTGGTATATTGAACTGATCCCTCAATATTGTATCAATAATTATAAGTGATGAATAATTTAAGATGTGAACCTCTTTTACAATTCATCCCATCACTTTCATGCATAAGCACATCTTTAAGCTCCAAGTCTTTTACCTTCAATGTTATTATAACGCCCCGATTTTTGTACAATTTTTTTTTCATAACAATAATAAATTATTTACACATCATCGACAACATCCATAAATCAGTCACGTCAACCACCATATTACCATTCATATGACCCGATCCACATTGAGTACCGAGTTAAAAATTATTTCATTATACAACCTAACAACGAAACACAGTATATACATATTAGTTAGAATACAATACATTGGAAAATATATTCTCGTAGTCATATAGATATACAACACAAGCTTTTATAAGCTTTAAAATCATTTCTCAAAATCAGTCATTCCAACACATTTTTACCTGCAAAGTTCCTGAGAATAGGGAAGATTACCCGCCCATACAGGTAGCTTCCCTCTGCCTTAACACATTATGCAGCCGGGTATGACCACAACTGATACCTATCAGGGCACTCACCTTACTCAGTAAGCCTTCAGGCGGAGAGTTTCACTTTGTCTCAATTTATTATCTTATAAAACACACACTCCTTCATATCTCATAATCATTTCCCATTCTAACTCATTACATATCTATGTATACATAAATTCACATTTATGTACTTTATATAATACAATATATCACATAATTCTAATTCTCAACACATTCACAATTTCCATACTAAGCATACCTTCCCAACGGTATCAATAGGAACCTCACAACACAGTTTCCATACTGAGCATACCTCCCCAACGGCATCAGTAGGAACCTCACAACACAATTTTCATACCAAACATATGTCCCCAACAGCATCAGTAGGAACCTCACAACACAATTTTCATACTGAGCATACCTCCCCAACGACATCAGTAGGAACTTCACCACACAATTTCCATACTGAGCATACCTCCCCAACGGCATCAGTAGGAACTTCTTACACACATTCTCCCTATTGAGCATACCTCCCTAACGGCGTTAGTAGGAACTTCACATACACACACAATCTTCATACTGAGCATACCTCCCTAACGGTATTAATAGGAAAGGAATACCATCCACCTGCAATTATTGTGCGGTATTGGCATATCATCAATCATATTTCAGTATTTCTCAATTCAGTTCAATATAAATATTCTCATAATTTTTTGTGCACATTTCATCATTTCATAATAATATATATCATATTTCACGTATTTGCACATTTCCAAAAATAGTCATATCAGTAACTTGTACAAACTCATTTTTCATGCAAATAATTTCCACTCACATATAAATACCATATTTCATTATTTTCCACTAATCACATCAATCATTCTCATTTCAATATTTTCTCAGAAAATACCCATCGTTATATTTCACATTTTTCAACACATGTCATGTGCCACATAATTTTCATTTAACATTCATAATATATTAATTTTAGACTCCAAAGCATCACAAATTAATATTACTCAAATGTCACACAATTTATCTAATATTTATATCATAATAATTTTTAGGCAAAATACAATATGCTCATTTTCATATATTAATTCAAACAGTAATTCTAAAAATACTACTATAGTTTATTCAACTTACCTGGCTTACTGTGAGTCTCATTAGAACCCCAAATCTCACGTCCTTGGCGCCCGAAACTCAAATCCTAAAATTTACATTTTTCTCAGATTAATTAACTTATTTTCCCAAAATAATACCCATCTAGCCTTTCCTAGGCCCCATGTACTCCAAATTAACATTTAAACCAATATTTGAGACCCCCACTTAATTTTCTGAATTTTGCCTGTGGGTCCCAAAATTACACCCGCGGCTCTCACTCGGACCCTAAATTCCAAAAATTCTACTTCAACTCCAGATGCTCAACATTTTAGCATTTCTAAATTAATCATAATTAATTAAATTAAGTCCCTTAATAACCTCTGTACCCCAAATTTGGGGTTTTGCCCACGACGACCCCACGAGAATTCCGTCCTACTAGACTTGTAAAGAATCATCCCTAAATTCTCATGGTGGAGTCCGTTCGTCAATCAGGCTTATAATTTGCAAGAAATTAAAGAAAACGGGGAAATTGGCTTACCCCAAGAGATACGTCTATGCCGCTTCTACCACCGATCCGCTCCTATAGAAATGACGGCAACGGAGAATAGAGCCCAACGATATCTTCTGATTTTCAATCGGGCGAAAATCCGTCAAGAAACCGATGAGAGAGGGGGAGAGAACGGGAGGAGAGAAAGAGAATTCAGAGAACCAGGAGGGGCTCTATTGCGCCAATTCTGAAAACATCTTGAAGCTTCAAGCTTTAGGATGATTACATATATATATATATATATATATATAAAATAATAATAATAATAATAATAAAATATTTAATTAATATTAATAATAATATATTTTATTAATAAAAATCAAAATAAATTTTAATTATTTTTTATTTTTTAATTTTTAATTTAATTAATTAATTTTAATTATATTTATTTATTTTTATTTTTATTTTTGGAAATCACCCCACTAATCTTGTATAATCATTTTTTGGGTTATTACATTCTCCCCTCATAAAAATTTCATCCTCGAAATTTGTTATTCGTCTATTTCCCATCCTTAGAGAAAACACTCCCAAATTTTATTAATTACGCTCATTTATGGCGGAGGAATACCGTAGTTACAAAGAGGGTTTTGGGAAATTACAATTATTCCAAAATTCTCCCAAAGCCATTTATATTTCCAAAAACTAAAAACTCTATCTATCCTACGTTACACTTTACAAATAAAAACATACAATATTATTCCTTTTCACTCTGACTAGCTCAACTCTAAACTCCACTGAATAAGTGTGGATATCTCTGGCCCATCTGATCCTCTAGTTCCCAGGAAGCCTCCTCAATAGCATGATTGCGCCACAAGACTTTCACCAGTGGAATCTTCTTCGTGCATAGCTCCTGTTCCTTCTAGTCAAGAATCTACACTGACACTTTCTCATAAGCTAAAGTATCTCTCAACTCTAGTGCTTCATAGTTGATCACATGAGAGGGATCTGGGACGTATTTCCTCAATATAGAAATGTGGAATACGTCATGGATCCTAAATAGGACCGATGGTAATGTCAATCGATGGGCAACTGGACCACTCTTTCAAGAATCTCTAATGGTCCAATATACCTAGGGCTTAGCTTACTCTTCCTCTAAAACCTCATAATCCTCTTCATTGGTGCCACCTTTAGGAACACGTGATCTCCTGCGTCAAACTCCAATCTCGTCGATGAGTATCTGCATAACTCTTCTATCGGCTTTGTGCTGTTCAGATCCTGCCTCTGATGAGTTTGATTTTATCCTGAGTCTACTGTATCAGCTCTGGCCCCAATATCTGTCTCTCCCCGATCTCATCCCAATACAATGGGATCGGCACCTCCTGCTATACAGCACCTCATACGGTGCCATCAAAATGCTGGCCTGGTAGCTATTATTATACGCAAACTTAACCAGTGGCAAATACTGCTTCCAACAACCTCCAAAGTTCAGCACACATGCTCGTAACATATCCTCCAGAATCTGTATCGTCCTCTTTGTCTGCCCATCTGTCTGAAGATGAAAAGTTGTGCTGAATGACAACTAAGAACCCATGGCCCCTTGTAGACTCTTCCAAAAATGACATGTGAACCGTGGGTATCTTTTTGAAACTATGGACACTGGGACGCCATGGAGTCTAACTATCTTCTGGATATATAACTTAGCTAATGTATCCATGGAGTAGCTAACTCTGATAGGAAAAAAGTGGGCAGTCTTTGTCAGTTGATCCACCACTACCCAGATAGCGTCCTGTCCACAAAATGCCAGTGGTAATCCTGTGGCGAAATCCATCACTATATGCTCCTACTTCCACTCAGGAATATGGAGTTGCTGCAATGATCCCGCCGGTCTCTGATGCTCAGCCTTCACTTTCTGGCACGTCAAACACTGATCCACATACTAGGCTATCTCCATCTTCATGTTGCTCCACCAGAGGGACTCTCAAAGATCCCTGTACATTTTAGTACTACCTGGATGTACAGTATACAAATACTGATGTGCTTCTTTTAGAATAACCTTTTTGATCTCAGGATCGGCAGGAATGCATAACCTAGTACGGAACCACAAGGCTCCATCATCTGAGACGCTGAACTCTGTTTCCTGACCATCCTGTACCTTTCCCATAAGCTCTACTAGTTCTGCATCATTCCTATAAGCTACTTTAATCCTCTCCTGTAGAGTCGGCTGCAAAACCAAATCAACAATGAATGCCTGGTGATCGCCCTCTACCAGCTCCACATCGAGCCTCTCTAGATCCATGTAAATCAGACGTGGAATCTCCACAGCATACATAGATGAATCCACTGATTTTTTACTCAAGGTATCAACGATCATATTAGCCTTTCCAGGGTGGTAGCTGATAGTGCAGTTGTAATCCTTTATTAGCTCTAGCCATCTTCTCTGCCTCATATTCAATTCCTTTGCGTGAAGAAATACCAAAAGCTCTTATGGTCAGTAAATATCTCACACCTACCCCCATATAGGTAGCGCCTCCAAATCTTCAGTGCATAAACAACTGTTGCCAACTCCAGATCATGGGTAGGGTAGTTCTTCTCATATTCTTTCAACTGTTGCGAGGCATAGGCTATCACTCTCCCTCGCTGCATCAACACGCATCTGAGCTCCTTATGGGACGCATCACTATAAATTACGAATCCCTCTTCTCCTGAAGGAGTCATCAACACAAGCACAGTGATGAGTCGCTGTTTCAATTCCTGGAAGCTCTGTTCACATTCATCATACCACTTAAACTTCACTCCCTTCCTGGTCAATCTAGTTAGTGGGCCTGACGGTCTAGAAAAGCCCTCAACAAATCTGCAGTAGTACCTAGCCAATCCCAGGAAACTCCTGATCTCGTGCACATTCTTTGATCATGCTCAGTCTACTACCCACCTCAATCTTACTCAGATCAACAGAAATACCACCCTTGGATATAACGTGTCCAAAGAAGGTAACCTGTTCCAGCCAGAACTCACACTATTTTAGCTTCGCATATAGCTTCTTCTCTTGCAACACCTGCAGCACTATACTCAAATGCTCCTCATGCTCCTCTGGGCTCTTTGAATACACCAGTATATCATCAATAAATACCACCACAAACTGATCCAAACACTAGTGAAAAACCATGTTCATCAAATCCAAAAACATTGCAGGAGCATTCGTTAAATCAAACGGCATAACTAGAAATTCATAATAGTCATACAGTGTTCTGAATGCCATCTTCAGAACATCTTCCGCCCTGACTTTCACTTGATGGTACTGGGTATTAACCTCAAAAAGGAATATAAAAGATTAGTGGAGTGATTACCAAAAAAAAAATTATTTATTATTATTAATTAATTAATTAGAATTAGAAAAAAAAGAAAAAATAATAATAATTTAAATTTATTTTTATTTTTATTAATAAAATATATTATTATTAATATTAATTAAATTTATTATTATTATTATTATTATTATTATTATTATTATTATAATAACCTTACCTCCTGAAGGAGGCTTTCAGAAGGAAACAAAAAAATAAAAAAAAACGCAGAGGCTGCGCAGGAGCCTCCGCTCCCTCTGAAATTTCTCTCTGTCCTCTCGTTCTCTCTCCCTCTCTCCTTAGTTACGAAGCGGATCATGGCCCAATCGAGAATTAGAAGATACCGTTGAGCTCCATTCTCCGCTGCCATCATTTCTACCGAAGCAGATCAGTGGTAGGAGCGGCGTAAACATATCTCCTCGGGTAAGCCAATTTCTCATTTTTCTTTAATTTCTTACAAATTATAAAGCCGATTGATGAACGGATACCACCATGAGAATCTAGGGATGATTCTCTACAAGTCTAGTGGGACGGAATTCTCGTGCGGTCGTCATAAGAAAAACCCCAAATTTGGGGTACGGGGGTTATTAAGGGGCTTATTTTTACTTAATTAGTATTAATTTAGAAATGTTAAAATATTGAGCATCTGGGGTTGAAGTAGGATTTCTGAAATTTAGGGTCCGGGTGAGCTGCGCGGGTGTAATTTCAAGACCCGCAGACATAATTCAAGAGATTAAGTGGGACTGTTAAATGTTAGTTTAAATGTTAATTTGAGGTATATGGAGCCTAGGGAAGGTTAGATGGGTATTATTTTGGGGAAATAAGTTAATTAATCTAGGAAAATGTAAATTGCAGGAGTTGAGTTTCAAGCGCCAAGGACGTAGGATATGCGTGCTAACGAGACTCTTAGTAAGTCAAGTAAGGGAAATAAATTATAACAATATTTTTAGAATTACTATGTGAATTAATATGTGAAAATGAGCATATGGTATTTTGTCTAAAAATTATTATGATATAAATATTAGATAAACTGTGTGAAATTTGAGTAATATTAAATTGTGATGCTTTGCAGTATGAAATTAACATATTATGAGTATTAGATGAAAATTGTGTGGCACATGACATGTGTTGAAAAATATGAAATTTAATGATGTGTATTTTTTGAGAAAATATTGAAATGAGAATGATTGATGTGATATTTATACGTGATTAGAAATTATTTGTATGAAAAATGAGTTTGTACAAATTAGTGATATGAGTATTTTGGGAAATGTGGAAATATGTGAAATATGATATATATTATGATGAGATGATGAAATGTGCACACAAAATGATAAGAATATTTATATTAAATTGAATTGAAATATACTGAAATATGGTTGATGATATGCCAATATCGCACAATAGTTGCGGGTGGGTGGTATTCCTTTCCTACTAGTTGCATTGGGAAGGTATGCTCAGTATGGAGACTGTGTGTGTGTGTGTGTGTGTGTGAAGTTCCTACTGATGCCATTGGGGAGGTATGCTTAGTATGGAGACTGTGTGTGTGTGTGAAGTTCCTACTGATGTTGTTGGGGAGGTATGCTCAATTAGGAGATTGTGTGTGTGAAGTTCCTACGGATGCCGTTGGGGAGGTATGCTCAGAATGAAAATTGTGTGGTGAAGTTTCTACTGATGTCGTTGGGGAGGTATGCTTAGTATGGAAATTATGTTGTGAAGTTCTTACTGATGCCGTTGGGGAGGTATGCTTAGTATGAAAATCGTGAATGTGTTGAGAATTGGGATTATGTGATCTAACGTATTACATAAAGTACATAAATGTGAATTTATGTATACATAGATATGTAATGAGTTAAAATGGGAAATGATTATGAGAAATGAAAGAGTGTATGTTTTATAAAATAAATAATTGAGGCGAAGTGAAACTCTCCGCCTGAGGTCTTACTGAGTAAGGTGAGTGCCCTGATAAGTATCAGATATGACCATTCCTGGTTGCATAACATGTTAGGGCAGAGGGAAGCTACCTGTATGGGCAGGCAATCTTCCCTATTCTCAGGAACTTCGCGAGTAATTATGTGTGTTGGAAATGAATAATCTTGAGAAATAGTTTTAAAGCTTATAAAAGCTTGTGTTGTATATCTATATAATTATGTGAATGTGAATACCAGTGTATTTTCTCAGATAAAATGTTGTTTTGAAAAATAAAGCATGTTATAACTAAACTCATATAGCCACACACTGTAAATAATTTATTCCTTCTTATTGAGATGTGTCTCACCCAAATTATCTAAATTTTTTAGGGAACCGAGATAGGCCAGGTGATAGAGCTCTGTGACCATAGGGAGTTGGAACCCTGACACACAGGGTGAGTTTTTGGACTAGGGGAGGTGTAATTTCACTAAAGTTGGGTTGTTTCGAGTTTGTGATAATGATGTATATATGTGTATGTAGATACTCTGGGTATTGTATTTGGGATGATATAAATATATTGTCTTCCGTTGTTAGGTTGTCATAATGAAATAACTTTTTACCTGGTACTAAATGCGGGTCGGGTCGTATGAATGGTAATAAGATTGTTGACGTGGCCGATTTGTGAATGTTGTTGATGATGAGTGAATATTTATTTATTATTATTTATAAAAAAAGTTGGTACGAAAATCGAGGCGTCACATTTTGGTATCAGAGCTTGGGTTGCTAGGTTCTATAGACTTTAGTAGACAATGGAATACAATACCAGAGTATGGGAGTGGATTTTGAAGGAAATAGGAGATGGGTAGATTGAAATGTGAGTTAGTGGTTGTTTGAGGATGAGGTGAGAATTTATGATTCTATCTTGCAGCCTAGAGACAGGAGTACTGGGGTTGTTTCTATGTTTTTCCTGGGGTGATGATTTCAAGAAAACCATGGATACTATCGCAGGGTCTTGTTTTTGAGTGGTGGGACTTAATCTTAAATGGGGATTAGGGATGTGGATAGAAGAATAATTTATGAGTTATAGTGATGTATGGGTTGTGTGATAATAATTGTATATTGAGATTAGTTGTATCCTTTGCAGTATGGATCCGGGGAATAGTAACACGAGTGCGGGAGGTGATGGAGTAGGACTTTCCAGTGTGGGTGGTGGAGACTCTGACCCAGTGTTTCCTAGCGTCACTCAGCAAGTGATGGCTGAGATGGCGAGGAGCTCAGGGGAGCAAAGCTGCATGATCGAGCAGTTTACGCGTATGCGACCCTCGTCTTTTGCTGGAGGAGCGGACCCACTGGTAACATAGAACTGGGTTCAAGACATAGAGGACATATTGGTAGTCCTCTCATGTACAAATGAACAGAAGGTGTTATTTACTACATTTAAATTAACCGAGGACGCAAAGCGCTAGTGGAGGTCAGTGAGATTACTTGAGGAGCAGAGGCTTGACCCTGTAGTGATGACGTGGAGTCGCTTCAAGGAGATTTTATTCGAGCGGTACTTTCCCACTACGGTCAAGAGTGCAAAGGCATCAGAGTTTCTGTATCTGACACAGGGGTCTATGATGGTGTAGCAGTACGCAGCAAGGTTTGTTGAGCTGTCCGATTTGCCCCGTATATGGTGCCAGATGAGGAGAGGAAGGCGAGGAAGTTTGAGGAGGGCCTAAGGCAGAATCTGTATGAGCAGGTAGTAGGCTTCCGAGTTCAGACCTTCTCAGAGATAGTGGACAGGGCTGCGGTGATTGAGAGTTGCATACAAAAGGAGCGGTAGCCTAGAGCCAGAGGAAGAGGCCCGTGCCTTCTGATTTTCAGGCAGGGTCCAGTCGAGGGCCGTGGAGGAGATGTGATAGCAGAGGAGGAGATCGAGAAGTACAAGGCAGGCAGATGCTCCCTCCTTGTCCCAGATATTTGAGGAAGCACCCAGGAGAGTGCCGAGCGATTGAGGTTGTCTGCTATCAGTGCTACCAGCCTGGGCATTTTGCAAAGAACTGTCAGGCACCGCTAGCAGTAGTAGCTGCTCCTCGACCATACAGAGGAGGCTATCAAGCACCTCAAGGTGGACAGTAGAGGAATACTGCCCCAGCACGAGTTTATGCACTGACGTCGGGAGATGCTAAGGTGGAGGGAGATGTGGTGACAAGTACGTTTCAATACTATCATTTAAAGCTATTGTCTTATTTGATTTTGGGGCGACTCATTCTTTTATTGCCCGGTATTATGTGAAGTTACGTGGGTTTGAGCTTCAATAGTTAGATATTAGTTTGTCTATTGCTACGCCGATTGGAGCTGTATGGATATGTGGAAAGGTACTCAGGGACTATCCAGTGGTTATTCAGGGGAGGTCTTTGTTAGCTAATCTGGTGGTTCTAGACATGCATAGGTTTGAGATAATCTTGGGTATGGATTGGCTAGCTGCCCACTATGCTAGCATTGATTGCCATCAGAGAGTGGTAGTATTCAGACCCCCAGAGGGATAGGAGAACAGATTCGTGGGATCACGTGTGTGCACCCCACCTCAGTTATTATCTGCTATTCACGCACATAGATTGCTATCAGAAGACTGTCAGGGATATTTAGCCTATGTGAAGGCAGTATCAGAAGGGGAACTGAGGGTGGAGGATATCCCAGTGGGGAGGGATTATCCTGATGTATTCCCTGAGGATTTTCCAGGACTACCTCCTGATTGTGAAGTAGAGTTTGTTATTAATCTGGTTCCGAGGGCAGTGCTGATTTCGAAGGCGCCGTATAGAATGGCATCGGCAGAGCTGAAAGAATTGAAAGAGCAATTGCAGGAACTATTGGATAAGGGGTTTATTCGGCCCAGTGCGTCGCCCTAGGGAGCACCAGTTTTGTTTGTGAGGAAGAAGGATGGGTCGATGAGGTTGTGCATCGACTACAGAGAAATAAACAAAGTAACTATCAAGAATAAATACACGCTCCCACGTATCGATGATTTGTTTGATCAGTTACAGGGGACACAGATCTTTTCGAAATAAATTTACGCTCCGGGTATCATCAGGTGAAAGTCAAGGCAGAAGATGTTCCAAAGATGGCATTTAGAACACGGTGTGGCCATTATGAATTTCTAGTTATGCCGTTTGGTTTGACGAATGCTCCTGTAGAGTTTATGAATTTGATGAACAGGGTTTTTCACCAGTACTTAGACTAGTTTGTGGTA
The DNA here is from genome assembly GCF_029873635.1 of Malania oleifera. Lineage (NCBI taxonomy): Eukaryota > Viridiplantae > Streptophyta > Magnoliopsida > Santalales > Ximeniaceae > Malania > Malania oleifera. The sequence goes on from NC_080418.1 coordinate 131,882,950, forward strand.
GTATTTATTGATGATATACTGGTGTATTCGAAGAGCCTAGAGGAGCATTTGAGTATAGTGCTTCAGGTATTGCGAGAGAAGAAGCTTTATGCGAAGCTCAGGAAGTGCGATTTTGGCTGGAACAGGTTACCTTCCTTGGACACGTTATATCTAGGGGTGGTATTTCTGTTGATTCGAGTAAGATTGAGGCAGTAGTAGACTGGGTACGACCAAAGAACATGCACGAGATCAAAAGTTTCTTAGGATTGGCTAGGTACTACCACAGGTTTGTTGAGGGCTCCTCTAGAATGTTAGGCCCACTTACCAGATTGACCAGGAGGGGAGTGAGTGGTCTGATGAATGTAAACAGAGCTTCTAGGAATTGAAGCAACGACTCATCACTGTGCCTGTGTTGACGATTCCTTCAGGAGAAGAGGGGTTCGTAATTTACAGTGATGCGTTCCATAAGGGGCTTGGATGCATGTTGATGCAGTGAGGGAGAGTGATAGCCTATGCCTCACGACAGTTGAAAGAATATGAGAAGAACTACCTTACCCATGATCTGGAGTTGGCAGCGGTTGTTTACACACTAAAGATTTGGAGGCATTATCTATATGGGGGTAGGTGTGAGATATTTACTGACCATAAGAGTTTAAAGTATTTCTTCACGCAGAAGGAATTGAATATGAGGTAGAGAAGATGGCTGGAGCTAATAAAGGATTACAACTGCACTATCAACTACCACCCAGGAAAGGCTAATGTGGTCGCTGATACTTTAGGCTGGAAATCAGTGGATTCATCTATATCTGCAGTGGAGATTCAGCATCCGATCTAGATGGATCTAGAGAGGCTCAGTGTGGAGCTGGTAGAGGGCGATCACCAGACATTTATTGCTGACTTGGTTTTGCAGCCGACTCTAAAGGAAAGGATTAAAGTAGCCTAGAGAAATGATGCAAAACTAATAGAGCTTATGGAGAAGGTACATGATGATCAGGAAACAGAGTTTAGCATCTCAGATGATGGAGCCTTGAGGTTTCGTACCAGGTTATGCGTTCATGCCGACCTTGAGATCAAGAAAGTTATTCTGGAGGAAGCGCATCGGTCCCTATATACTATACATCCAGGTAGCACTAAAATGTACCGAGATCTTCGAGAGTTCTTATGATGGAGCAACATGAAGAGAGAGATAGCCCAGTATGTGGATCAGTGTTTGACGTGTCAGCAAGTGAAAGCTGAGCCCTAGGTATATTGGATCGTTCAAGATTCTTGACAGAGTGGGTCTAATTGCCTATCGGTTGGCATTACCACCGATCTTGTCTAGGATCCATGATGTATTCCACGTTTCTATGCTGAGAAAATATGTCCCAGATCCCTCCCATGTGATTAGCTATGAAGCACTGGAGTTGGGAGATACTTTAGCTCATGAGGAAGTGTCAATGCAGATTGTTAATTGAAAGGAACAAGAGTTACGCACAAAGAAGATTCCACTGGTGAAAGTTTTGTGGCGCAATCATGCCGTTGAGGAGGCATCCTGGGAACTAGAGGATCAGATGTGCCAGAGGTATCCACACTTATTCCGTGGAATTTAGAGTTGAGCCAGTGAGAGTAAAGGAAATAAGACTGTGTATTTTTTTTTTATTTGTATAGTGTAACGTTGGATAGATAAAGTTTCTGGTTTTGAAACGTGAATGGTTTTGGTAGAATTTTGAATAGTTGTACCCTCGTTGTAACCACAGTATTCCTCCTCCGTAAGTGAGGGTAATTAATAAAATTGGGGTGTTTCTCTCTAAAAATAAGAAGTAGACAAATAGCAAATTTTGAGGACGAAATTTTTATAAGGGGAGAATGTACTAACCCCAAAAAGGGATATAGAAGATTAGTGGAGTGATTCCCAAAAAATTAATTAATTAATTAATTAATCAAAATTATAAAAAAAATTTATTTTTATTTTTATTAATAAAATATATTATTATTAATATTAATTAAATATTATTATTATTATTATTATTATTATTATTATTATTATTATTATTATTATTATTATTATATATAACCTTACCTCCTGAAGCTTCTGCTTCAGGAGGCTTTTAGAAGGAAACAAAAAAAAAATTGCAGAAGCTGCGCAGGAGCCCCCTCTCCCTCTGAAATTTCTTTCTCTCTCCTCTCATTCTCTCTCCCTCTCTCCTTAGTTACGTGGCGGATCATGGCCCGATCAAGAATCAGAAGATACCGTTGAGCTCCATTCTCCATTGCCATCATTTCTACCGGAGCGGATCGGTGGTAGGAGCGGCGTAAATGTATCTCCTCAGGTAAGTCAATTTCTTATTTTTCTTTAATTTCTTGCAAATTATAAGCCCGATTTATGAATGGATACCACCATGAGAATCTAGGAATGATTATTTATAAGTCTAGCGGGATGGAATTTTCGTGGGGTCATTGTGGGCAAAACCCCAAATTTGGGGTACGAGGTTTATTAAGAGGCTTATTGTTAATTAATTAGTATTAATTTAAAAATACTAAAATATTGAGCATCTGGGGTTAAAGTAGGATTTCTGAAATTTAGGGTCCGGGTGAGCTCCGTGGGTGTCATTTCGAGACCCGCAGACATAATTCAAGAGATTAAGTGGGATTGTTAAATGTTAGTTTAAATGTTAATTTGAGGTATATGGAGCCTAGGGAAGGTTAGATGGGTATTATTTTGGGAAAATAAATTAATTAATATGGGAAAAATATAAATTGCAGGAGTTGAGTTTCGGGCGCCAAGGGCGTAAAATCTGGGTGCTAATGAGACTCTCAGTAAGTCAGGTAAGGGGAATAAAGTATAATAGTATTTTTAGAATTACTATGTGAATTAATATATGAAAATGAGCATATGGTATTTTGTCTGAAAATTATTATGATATAAATATTAGATAAATTGTGTGACATTTGAGTAATATTAAATTGTGATGCTTTGTAGTGTGAAATTAACATTTATGAGTATTAGATGAAAATTGTGTGGCACATGACATGTGTTGAAAAATATGAAATTTAATGATGTGTATTTTTTGAGAAAATATTGAAATGAGAATGATTGATGTGATATTTATACGTGATTAGAAATTATTTGCATGAAAAATGAGTTTATACAAATTACTAATATGAGTATTTTGGGAAATGTGGAAATATGTGAAATATGATATATATTATGATGAGATGATGAAATGTGCACAGAAAATGAAAAGAATATTTATATTAAATTGAATTGAAATATACTGAAATATGGTTGATGATATGCAAATACCGCACAATAGTTGCAGGTGGGGGGTATTCCTTTCCTACTGGCGCCGTTGGGAAGGTATGCTCAGTATGGAGACTGTGTGTGTGTGTGTGTGTGTGTGTGTGTGTGAAGTTCCTTCTGATGCCGTTGGGGAGGTATGCTCAGTATGGAGACTGTGTGTGTGTGTGAAGTTCCAACTGATGTCGTTGGGGAGGTATGCTCAGTAGGGAGATTGTGTGTGTGAAGTTCCTACCGATGCCGTTGGGGAGGTATGCTCAGTATGGAAATTGTCTGGTGAAGTTCCTACTGATGTCGTTGGGGAGGTATGCTTAGTATGGAAATTGTGTTGTGAAGTTCCTACTGATGCCGTTGGGGAGGTATGCTTAGTATGGATATCGTGAATGTGTTGAGATTTGGAATTATGCGATCTAATGTATTACGTGAAGTACATAAATGTGAATTTATGTATACATAAATATGTAATCAGTTAAAATGGGAAATGATTATGAGAAATGAAAGAGTGTGTGTTTTGTAAAATAAATAATTGAGACTGTGTGTGTGTGTGTGTGTGTGAAGTTCCTACTGATGCCGTTGGGGAGGTATGCTCAGTATGGAAATTTTGTGGTGAAGTTCCTACTGATGCCATTGGGGAGGTGTGCTCAGTATGGAAATTGTATTGTGAAGTTCCTACTGATGTCGTTGGAGAGGTATGCTTAGTATGGAAATTGTGTTGTGAAGTTCCTACTGATGCCGTTGGGGAGGTATGCTCAGTATGGAAATTGTATTATGAGATTCCTACTGATGTCATTGGGAAGGTATGCTCAGTATGGAAATCGTGAATGTGTTGAGAATTGGAATAATGTGATCTAATGTATTATGTAAAGCACATAAATGCGAATTTATGTATGCATAGATATGTAATGAGTTAAAATGGGAAATGATTATGAGAAATGAAAGAGTGTGTATTTTATAAAATAAATAATTAATGCGAAGTGATAGGTATCAAAGTTGGCCATTCCTGACTGCATAACGTGTTAGGGCAAAGGGAAGCTACCTGCATGGGTGGGCAATCTTCCCTATTCTTAGGAACTTCGCAGGTAATTATGTGTATTGAAAATGAATAAACTTGAGAAATGGTTTTAAAGCTTATTAAAGCTTGTGTTGTATATCTATATGATTATGTGAATGTGAATATCAGTGTATTTTCTCAGATGAAATGTTGTTTCGAAAAATAAAGCATGTTATAACTGAACTCATATGGCCACACATTGTAAATAATTTATTCCTTCTTACTGAGATGTGTCTCACCCAAATTATCTGAATTTTTTGAGGAACCGAGATAGGCCAGGTGATAGAGCTCTGTAACCATAGGGAGCTGGGACACTGACGCACAGTGTGAGTTTTTGGACTAGGGGATGTGTAATTTCCCTAGAGTTGAGTTGTTTTGAGTTTGTGATAATGATGTATATATGTGTATGTAGATACTCTAGGTATTGTATTTGGGATGATATAAATATACTGTCTTCCGCTGTTAGGTTGTCATAATGAAATAACTTTTTACCCAGTACTCGATGCTAGTCGGGTCGTATGAATGGTAATAGGATTGTTGACGTGACCGATTTGTGAATATTGTTGATGACGAGTGAATATTTATTTATTTTTGTTTATAAAAAAAAGTTGGTATGAAAATCAGGGTGTTACACCCAGAGCGTAAGTCTATCTTTGAAAAGATCTGTGTCCCCTATAACTGGTCAAACAAATCATCGATACGCGGGAGCTGGTATTTATTCTTGATAGTTACTTTGTTTATTTCCTGGTAGTCGATGCACAATCTCATCGACCCATCCTTCTTTCTCACAAACAAAACCGATGCTCCCTAAGGTGACACACTAGGTCGAATGAGCCCCTTATCTAATAGTTCCTGCAGCTGTTCTTTCCATTCTTTCAGCTCTATCGGTGCCATTCTATGTAGCGCCTTCAAAATCGGAGCTATCCCTGGAACCAGATCAATAACAAACTCTGCCTTACGGTCAAGAGGTAGTCCCGAAAAATCCTCAGGGAATACATCTGGAAAATCCCTCACACTAGGATATCCTCCACCCTCAGCTCTTCTTCTGATATTGCCTTCACATAGGCTAAATATCCTTGACAGCCTTCTGATAGCAATCTACGTGCCTGAATTGTAGCTAGTAACTGAGGTGGGGTGCGCACACGTGATCACACAAATCTGTACACCTCTTCTTCTAGAGGTCTGAATACTACCTCTCTCTGATGGTAATCAATGCTAGCATAGTGGGCAGCTAGCCAGTCCATACCCAAGATTATCTCAAACCAATGCATGTCTAAAACCACCAAATTAGCTAACAAAGACTTCCCCTGAATATCCACTGGACAGTTCCTGAGTATCTTTCTACATATCCCAACAGCTCCAGTCGGTGTAGCAACAGACAAACTAATATCTAACTGCTGAGACTCAAACCCCCACAACTTAACATATTCTCGGGCGATAAAAGAATGAGTCGCCTCAAAATCAAACAAGACGGTAGCTTTAAATGACAGTATTGAAACAGTACCTGTCGCCACATCTCCCGCCTCCTCAGCATCTCCCGGCGTCAGTGCACAAACTAGTGCCGGGGCAGTATTCCTCTGCTGTCCACCTCGAGGTGCCTGATAACCTCCTCTACATGGTCAAAGAGCAGCTGCTACCATTGGCGGTGCTTGACAGTTCCTCAAAAAATGCCCAGGCTAGTGGTACTCATAGCAGACAACCTCCCTCGCTCGGCACTCTCCTGGGTGCCTCCTCAAACATCTGGGACAAGGAGGGAGCATTTGTCTGCCCTGTACTGCCCGCTCTCCTCCTCCCTGTCATTGTTCTCCTCTACTATCATATCTCCTTCACGGCCCTTGACTGGACCCTGCCTGAAAATCAGAAGGTGCGGGCCTCTTCCTCTAGCTCTAGGCTGTTGCGCCTCTCTGTATGCTGCTCTCAATCACTACAGCCTTGTCAACTATCTCCGAGAAGGTCTGAACTTAGAAACCTACCACCTACTCATACAAGTTCTATCTCAGACCCTCCTCAAACTTCCTCGCCTTCCTCTCCTCATCTGGCACCATATACGTGGCGAACCGGGACAGCTCAACAAACCTCGCTGTGTACTGTTGCACCATCATAGACCCCTGTGTCAGATACAGACACTCCGATGCCTTTGCGCTCTTGACCATAGCGGGAAAGTACCGCTCGAAGAAAATCTCCCTGAAGCGACTCCACGTCATCGCTACAGGGTCAGGTCTCTGCTCCTCAAGTAATCTCACTGATCGCCACCCGCACTTTGCTTCCCCGATCAATTTAAACGTAGCAAATAACACCCTCTGCTCATCTGTACATGAGAGGACTGCCAGTATATCCTCTATGTCCTGAACCCAATTCTCTACTGCCAATGGATCCGCTCCTCCAAAAAAAGACGGGGGTCGCATACGCGTGAACTGCTCGATCGTACAGCTCCGCTCCCCCGAGCTTCTGGCCATCTCAACCATCACCTGCTGAGTGATGCTACGCAACACTGCATCAAGGTCTGCACCACCCATACTGGATGGTCCTACTCCATCACCTCCTGCATTCGTGTTAGTGTTCCCTAGATCCATCCTGCAAAGGAAACAGCTAATCTTAGCATACAATCACTATCACACAACTCATACACTACAATAACTCACAAATTACTCTTCTATGACCATTTATCTCCATATCCTTAATCCCTATTTAAGATTTAGTCCCACCACTCATAAACAAGGCCCAACAATAGTATCCATGGTTTTCCTGAAATCGTCACCCTAGAAAAACACAGAAACAACCCCGGTACTCCTGTCTCTATGTCGCAAGATAGAATTCTAAATTCTCAACTCATCCTCAAACAACCACTAACTCACATTTCAGTCTACCCATCTCCTATTTTCCTCAAAATCCACTCCTATACTTTGGTATTGTATTCTGCTGTTTACTAAAGTCTACAGAACCTAGCAACTTAGGCTCTAATACCAAATTGTGATGCCCCGATTTTTGTACAATCTTTTTTATAAACAATAATAAATAATTTACACATCATCGACAACATCCATAAATCGGTCACGTCAACCACAATATTACCATTCATATGACCTGACCAACATTGGTTATTGAGTTAAAAATTATTTCATTATACAACCTAAAAGTGGAAGACAATATATACATATAAGTCAGAATGTAACACCCAGAGTATCAATAAACCGCTATATACATCACCATAACAGACTCAAAAATAACTCAACTCTAGGGGAATTACACCTCCCCTAGTCCAGAAACTCACCCTGTGTGTCAGGGTCCCAGCTCCCTATCGTCCCGGAGCTCTATCACCTGGCCTATCCATATTCCCTAAAAAATTTAGATAATTGGGTGAGACACATCTCAATAAGAAGAAATAAATGATTTACAGTGTGTGACCATATAAGTTTAGTTATAACACGCTTTACTTTTTAAAATAACATTTCACCTGAGAAAATACACTGAAAAATATATTCTCATAGTCATATAGATATACAACACAAGCTTTTATAAGCTTTAAAATAATTTCTCAAAATCAATCATTCCAACACATTTTTACCTGCAAAGTTCCTGAGAAAAGGGAAGATTACTCGTCCATACAGGTAGCTTCCCTCTGCCCTAACACATTATACAGCTAGGTATGACAACATCTGATACCTATTTGGGCACTCACCTTACTCAGTAAGCCCTCAGACGGAGAGTTTCACTTCGCCTCAATTATTTATTTTATAAAACACACACATTTTCATTTCTCATAATCATTTCCCATTCTAAATCATACATATCTATGTATACATAAATTCACATTTATGTACTTTACATAATACAATAGATCACATAATTCCAATTATCAACACATTCACGATTTCCATACTGAGCATACCTCTCCAATGGCATCAGTAGGAACCTCACAACACAGTTTCCATACTGAGCATACCTCATAGTCATATAGATATACAACACAAGCTTTTATAAGCTTTAAACTAATTTCTCAAAATCAATCGTTCCAACACATTTTTACCTGCAAAGTTCCTGAGAAAAGGGAAGATTACTCGTCCATACAGGTAGCTTCCCTCTGCCCTAACACATTATACTGCTAGGTATGACAACATCTGATACCTATTTGGGCACTCACCTTACTCAGTAAGCCCTCAGACGGAGAGTTTCACTTCGCCTCAATTATTTATTTTATAAAACACACACATTTTCATTTCTCATAATCATTTCCCATCCTAAATCATACATATCTATGTATACATAAATTCACATTTATGTACTTTACATAATACAATAGATCACATAATTCCAATTATCAACACATTCACGATTTCCATACTAAGCATACCTCTCCAATGGCATCAGTAGGAACCTCACAACACAGTTTCCATACTGAGCATACCTCATAGTCATATAGATATACAACACAAGCTTTTATAAGCTTTAAAATAATTTCTCAAAATCAATCATTCCAACACATTTTTACCTGCAAAGTTCCTGAGAAAAGGGAAGATTACTCGTCCATACAGGTAGCTTCCCTCTGCCCTAACACATTATACAGCTAGGTATGACAACATCTAATACCTATTTGGGCACTCACCTTACTCAGTAAGCCCTCAGACGGAGAGTTTCACTTCACCTCAATTATTTATTTTATAAAACACAAACATTTTCATTTCTCATAATCATTTCCCATCCTAAATCATACATATCTATGTATACATAAATTCACATTTATGTACTTTACATAATACAATAGATCACATAATTCCAATTATCAACACATTCACGATTTCCATACTGAGCATACCTCTCCAATGGCATCAGTAGGAACCTCACAACACAGTTTCCATACTGAGCATACCTCCCCAACGGCATCAGTAGGAATCTCACAACACAATTTCCATACTGAGCATACCTCCCCAACGGCATCAGTAGGAACTTTACCACACAATTTCCATACTGAGCATACCTCCCCAATGGCATCAGTAGGAACTTCATAAACACATTCTCCCTACTGAGCATACCTCCCCAACGGCGTCAATAGGAACTTCACACGCACACACAATCTTCATACTGAGCATACCTCACCAACGACATCTGTAGGAAAGGAATACCACCCACCCGCAATTATTGTGCGGTATTGGCATATCATCAATCATATTTCAGTATTTCTCAATTCAATTTAATATAAATATTCTCATCATTTTATGTGCACATTTCATCATCTCATAATAATATATATCATATTTAAGGTATTTCCACATTTCCCAAAATACTCATATCAGTAATTTGTACAAACTCATTTTTCATGCAAATAATTTTCACTCACATATAAATACCACATTTCATTATTTTCCACTAATCATATCAATCATTCTCATTTCAATATTTTCTCAGAAAATACGTATCGTTATATTTCACATTTTTCAACACATGTCATGTGCCACACAATTTTCATCTAACATTCATAATATATTAATTTTAGACTCCAAAGCATCACAAATTAATATTACTCAAATGTCACACAATTTATCTAATATTTATATCATAATAATTTTTAGGCAAAATACAATATGCTCATTTTCATATATTAATTCAAATGGTAATTCTAAAAATACTTCTATAATTTATTCAACTTACCTGGCTTACTGAGAGTCTCTTTAGAACCCCAAATCTCACGCCCTTGGTGCCCGAAACTCAAATCCTAAAATTTACATTTTTTCCAGATTAATTAACTTATTTTCCCAAAATAATACCCATCTAGCCTTTCCTAGGCCCCATGTACTCCAAATTAACATTTAAACCAATATTTGAGACTCCCACTTAATTTTCTGAATTTTACCTGCGGGTCCCAAAATTATACCCGCGGCGCTCACCCGGACCCTAAATTCCAAAAATTCTACTTCAACTCCAGATGCTCAACATTTTAGCATTTCTAAATTAATCCTAATTAATTAAATTAAGCCCCTTAATAACCTCCGTACCCCAAATTTGGGGTTTTGCCCACGACGACCCCACGAGAATTGAGTCCTACTAGACTTGTAGATAATCATCCCTAAATTCTTGTGGTGGAGTCCGTTCGTCAATCAGACTTATAATTTGCAAGAAATTAAAGAAAACGGAGAAATTGGCTTACCCCAAGAGATACGTCTACGCCTCTCCTACCACCGATCCGCTCCTATAAAAATGACGGCAGCGGAGAATGGAGCCCAACGGTATATTCTTATTTTCGATCGGGCAAAAATATGTCACGAAATTGAGGAGAGAGGGAGAGAGAACGAGAGGAGAGAGAGAGAGAGAGAGAATTCAGAGGACCAGGGGGGCTCTATTGCGCCAATTCTGAAAACATCCTGAAGCTTCAAGCTTCAGGATGGTTATATAATAATAATAATAATAATAATAATAATAATAATAATAATAATAATAATAATAATAATAAAAATAATAAATATTTAATTAATATTAATAATAATATATTTTATTAATAAAAATAAAAATAAATTTTAATTATTTTTTTATTTTTTATTTTCAATTTAATTAATTAATTAATTAATTTTAATTTTTTTTTTTTTTGGGAATCACCCTACTAATCTTGTATAATCATTTTGGGGTTATTACAGCTATTATGCTAGTGCAAGATATTCATTAATTGAATCAATTGTGGAAAGCAACATACACAAGTTTGTTGCTCGTTTCAATGCAAGAAAAATCCCTCATGCAAAACTAGGAAACCTCCCAGCACAAGTAGTGTTATCCACTTTCACACACAGCTGGTCCCAAGCCCCGAGTAAGGGAGGAGGCTTGTGTTTGGTATCTGATAGCCAACGTAAAACTTGTCATATCACTATGATATTAATCCCTATCGGTTATTCGTTGGGGCACCCCTATAAGCGACCTGTTGCACTTATACCACCCAGATCAGCGAAAAGATGGTGAGCTAAGTCGTTGCCCCAAAGCAACACGTCATGTCGGTACCCGATTATGGTGTCAAATATGCAAGGGTTCTCATATCATTCTAGACATGATCGGGTAATGAAGTTAGTTTAGGAGACTAGGATTAGAATAACAACTTGGAATAAAAGGGCACTTACGGGTAAAAGCATGAAAATTGTGGACACAATGGTTAGAAGAAAAAATAATCTAATTTGCCTTCAAGAAACCAAGTGGGTGAGGGGAAAAAGCTAGAGAAATTGAAAAATCAGGATTCAAACTTTGGTGCACTGAAAAAGAAAAGCATAAGAATGGGGTTAGAATTATTGTAGATAAAAACTTAAAAGACAACATTATAGATGTCAAAAGATGTTGTGAAAATCGAATGCATAGCGGAAATAAATGATCATAAAACGCGGCAACCAACAGTTATTTTGCATGGTTCGGCAATGCCTACATCCACGGGAGCAATCGACTATGTTATTTTCACTATCTTATGTCCAAAGACTTGAACATTACCTAGTTACAACATAAACCATGTATATATAAGTTTCCCAGAGGCTTTCCCTCCAAAACCCAACTTGTCCAACGTCCCATTTCAAAATTTGAAAACAAACGCTGAGTAACCGAGCCAAACTGTTGACGGTTGCAGAGATACCATTGATGGTTTAATACCAAGAGCAAACAGTCAATGAAACAGTTTCAAAATCATCAACTGTTTCACTACACTTGGACCAAACCGTTGACAGTTATAGGGAAACTGTATCGACCCGAATTTTTAAATGAAATTTAAATAATAAAGAAAGGAAAAGAAAAGGGAATGGAAACAAATAAAGTAAAGAAGGAAGCTGCCAAGCTTCGTTGACTAACACAGGGATTCGTCGACGAAGGCTTAAGAGAATTCATCGATGAACACAGGGTTTCGTTGACGAGAAAATACCGAGAAGGGTTCTAAGGTAGCCTGAATTTCGTCAACGAATATAGGGTCTCGTCGACGAAATTTATCAAGAACTCATCGACGAAGATCAGGCTCGTCAACGAGTTCCGCCGCCTATAAATATGAAAAATCCGATTTTAAATTCATTTTTAAGTTTCCTCTCTCTCCTCTTCGGCTCTCTCACTCTCTCTTTTCGATTTTGGGCTAGTTTTACGCCAGATTGAAGATCTGAGGCTACCACGACGCTCCTGGCGAAGTTCCCTACAAGTTTGTAGGAGCAGATCGTCGGGAAAACGAAGTTGGAAATCATCCCAAAGTTGAGGTAAGACTTTTTAAGCCAAATTAGACTTTGAGGTAGTTATAGAAATTGACGTACGCATGAAAATACTGATGATTAATACTGGGAGTTTTGAGTTTCAAGGTATTGAGTAGGAAATCCTATGGGGGTTAGGCTAAGAAATTTGAGGGGCTTTCTCAGTAGTCAGGTAAGGGAGTAAACTAAAGCAGTTCTTTTCCATGCAAACTATTATTGATTATGAGTAGATTTATTTTTAGAAAAACATATGATATATTCGTTTATTATGAAAAAAATGTACGATTGGGAAAATACTGTTATGATACTTAAAAAGTATATGTATGTATGAGATGTCAGAAAATCATGATTTTAAAATATGAAGTATGACTTTTAATAGAGCATGTGTGGCATGAATATTATTTTACGTGAAATGAGAAAAGATAAGATAGGAATGCTTTTACGAGTAAAACACATTTTCAGGTATTATGAAACGATGAGTTATATTGTGATGGTTTTGACAATCGTATGATGAACGATGTATTTTCAGAATGTATATACCTGAAACAATTTTGGTGCGAGGCCGTATTTTATGTTATCGGCATGAGGCCGTATTTTATGTTATCGGCACAAGGTCGTATTTATGTTATTGGCGCGAGGCCATATTTACTATGATTTTGGCACGAAAGCCATTTGTATGATTTTGGCGCGAGGCCATATCTATGTTTCCGGTACGAGGCCGTAATGATGTTATGTATGATCATGTATTATATGTTATCACAACCAGGATGTTAGTTTAGTTTAGACTAGGAGCTCGGTACCATAGCTATGGGTTGATTTTGGCACGAGGCCTTATTAGTGCTACCGTCCCAAGAGGGGATGGGAGATGGATAGTCGATGAGGCTTTCAGTAGAGTGTAGACGTCCACCTGGCAGTCTAGACCAGGGTGCGGCGGGCCCATCGTACTTACAGACATAGTTGATTCGGCAATGGTCGGCCAGCCATTGTCGGGTCCCACCTTCGGGCTGCACAACCCGTCATGGGGGGTAATACATGACATTAGCTAACTATTCATCCTGGGTTGATTTTCAGTATTACGAGTTATTACAGATGTTTATGTATGTATGTTATGATTTATTAACGAATATGAAAGTACATGATTATCCAGTATGTATTATGATTATTTCCAGAGTTATGAGATATATTATACATGTATAAGCACTCTAAATATTCATGCTGCCACACAGCTGTATTTAGTTTATTTTACCTTACTGAGAAGTGTCTCACCCCCAACATTATTAAATTTTTCAGGAAACCCAGAGAGACCGGAGGGTCAGGGCCGCCGCTGAGTGATTGGTGCTTCCCTACTAGAAGGGTAAGCCCTGAGCTAGGACTAGGAGATTTTTGTTGCATAATCCTAGTGTTATTTTGACTTTTTGGAGATTGTACATATGAACAGTATATTGACGTTAATAGAAAGCTCTGGTATTATGTTTTATGGATGGATGTATGGATTTTTATGTTTACTGTTATTAGGTTTTCCGCTGTATATGACAGGAGTCCCCGTTACCCACGGGTTCGGGTTGACCATTTATTTATTATGTTGCATTTTATTGAGGGACGTTACAAAAACCGTAGACAGTTTCCTTCTAAAAGTCAGCATTCCTGTTTTCTTTATGTTTTCTCTTTGTACATGCCTTCCTCTTAATCATATGAGCCATATATTATAACAATCTCCACCTTGGCAAATATACGCCCCATAGGAGAAAACTGAAAACATAAGCCCGCGGCTCCACCTTGACCTTGGGACATTAGGTTGGGACCGCCTCCCGTCTAACAACTAGAGACATAAACCAAGTCCAAGCAAAGCTTAAACTTGTCTGTGGTAGTTTTAGCTTCTGCCATGAAACCCAACTCAGTAGTAAATGGTGCAGCCTGAGACTATACCCTAGACTTCCAACAACTAAGCCTTCCCACAATAGTAAACATATACCTTGTTGTAAACCTTCTCTCATTAAAGCCCCCTACATAGTTTGCATCCACAAATCTCATAACTGACGGATCACTCTATTGCCTATCGAAACACCCCATTGCACCAGCATAGGGAACCTTTGACATGTCCCGAACATCACCATCCATTCTTAGGTACCGAGCGGTAGACAATTTACTTTGATTCGCCAATGGTGTACCGGTGGCCAATTTTGCATTAACCATGCTAAACCTCTCCAACACCTTTTTTAACAAAACCACCCTAAGACAACCACTATCTCCCTACAGTTATGTCCACAAAGCCACCCTGAAATAACCCCAATCTCCCTACAGCTCTATCCTTGTGAATCTCCAAACCAAGACTCTTCTTGGTGGTACCTAAAACGTTCATGTCAAAATATTTTCTCAACAAAGTTCCCAACTGATTAGCCTTAGTCAAAGCCTTCCCAGAAAATAACATGTTATCCACATAAAACAATAGAAAAATAACCCAAATACATCCTATCGCCCTTTTCCCTTCTGGAAGCTCCACCAACTCCTACATCTGATTCTTTTGCAATAACTCCATCTCCTCCACCATAGCACTCATCCATCTATTTTTCCTTTTGCTGTGCACCGCATATTTAAAAAAATAATGGAACCTTACTGGTAGTAATGGATGCATAAGACACCAGATCATCAAATTCATACCTGAGTGGTGGGCTGATAGTGCATTTGGGCCCATTATGATCGTAATGGTCTTCCGAGTTATAACTCCTTGCAATATGAACAATGTCATCTCTACCCTGAGTCTTCAACTCCATCTACATCACATGTTCATTGCTGCTGCAGTTTTCTAGCACATGTTTCTCTTCATCTACCTGAATACGCTGCACCATGACTTTCTCACCAAAAATCATGTCTCCACTGATCACAACCTTATTTGCTATTGGATCACATAGCTTGAACCCACCTTTATTATACCCCAAAAAGATATACTGTCTAGACATTTTACCAAACTTAGATCTCACCTCACCAAAAATTTGTACAACTGGACATACAAGCACTCTCAAACTAGAGTAGTCAACCGCATTACCTGTCTAAACCTCCCCTACTACTTTCTAATCTAGTGATACCCTTGGTGATCAGTCAATCGAGAAGTACATTATACTCACTGACTCTACCAAGAAGTTCCTTGCAAACCTTGCATACAACCCGCCATGCTGCTTACAAAGCTCCTTGAACAGAACCAGCATACTCTGTTCCATTATCTGACTTGAGGATCTTTCTCTTCTAGTTTGATTTTCGACCTCAGCCACAAATTAAACATGGAAAACATTTCTGACTTGTGTCGCATGAAGTACACCAAGAACTTTCATGATAAACTCATGAAGTACATATGTCCACCCCATGATGCTATCCTCACCGGTCCCCAAACATCTGAATAAATGTAGTTAAGAATACCCTCCATCTTGTGTGTGGTTGTTTTACACAAAATAGTATTACCTGTCTCAGAAATTTGCAGTTGCAGCTCAATCTACAACTGTGGTACCTAGCAGTGTATAGATATTTCCCACTAACTTATGTCCCTTCATCACCATCAAGTTGCCTTCGCACACCTTCATTATCCCACTTTTAGACTTGTAACTATATCAGTTACAATCTAAAGTGCCCAATGAAATCACATTTTTTCGTAAATCCGGTACATGCCTTACCTCACATAATGTTCTCTAAATACCATCATACATTCTAATTTTGACATTTCCCATTCCAATAATTTTGCATGAAGCATCATTTCCCATTTGAACAGGTTCAGAATTAACTAACCTATAGGTGTTGAACCAATTTCTATTTGGTGTCATGTGATAAGAACATCCTGAAACTAGGATCCAATAATTCGTGAGGCATTCTGAACCCGATGAAATAGAAACAATATCACCATCACTACTCCCTGAGTCTCCTTCTTCCACTACATTTGTAGATTTTGACAAACCCTCTTGATTTTCAGCATTCCCCTTCTTCCACTCTGGACACTCCAGTTTTATATGTCCAATTTTCCTGCACTTAAAACACCTTATGTCTTTCTTCTTCCTAGACTAAAACCGAGATCCGCTACGGAACTTGCTTCTCCCATATTCTTGGTTACCCTTCACTACAAGCCCTTCACCTTGTGAAATATCATCACTGGCCTTCTTTCTTTGATGAAAGCCTAGCAATGTGCTTGTTACCTCTTCCAAATTGAGGGTATCTTTGCCCCATGTTAGAGTAGTAACCAAATTTTCATACATGTGAGACGCAGGTAGGGAATTCAATAGCATCAACGCCTTGTCTTCCACCTCAAACTTCACATCAACCTGCATCAAATCACTTACAATCCGATTGAATGCATTGATGTGTTGGTTCAAATATGAACCCTCCACTATCTTAAGCCAATATGTTGTGATATGTGGCTCATATACTGAGTGGAAAGCATGCACAAAGGGAAAGTATGAAGTAAATCAGGATGCAGTGGGGGAAACCATTGACAGTAGCCCTATAACCGTCAACGGTTTGGAGTAGTGTCTGAGAGATTATACTCTTTGCCTGAAACCGTTGACGGTTTCGTTCAAGGAATCTAGGGCAGATTTCAAATTTTGAATAGGGATGTTAAGTTGGTTGGAGTTTGGAGGGAAAACTTCCAGAAACTTTATATATACATTGTATCAGATGTATATAGAGTTGGTTGTACATGGTTGATGTATTGTTCATGTCCTTTGGACAAGAAGATAGTAAATTCTTATCATTTGCTCCCGTGGATGTAGGCATTTCCGAACCACTTATTTCCTTGCGTATTATGTTGTTATTGCTTTCATATATTTGATGTGGTTGTGTTGTTCTGTATATTCATCATTAAGTGCTACATTTGTTTGATCCGATATTCCACTGTGCAATTTAATTTATACAACAAATTGGTATCAACTCATTGTTGTAATGGCATCTATAACTTCGTTTGCAAAATTTTACGTTGTCAAATTTGATGGAACCGAAAATTTCAGTTTGTGGCAGAGAAGAGTGAAGGATCTCTTAGTGCAACAAGTTATGGTGAAGGCTTTATACGAAATTCAACCGGAAGGCATGGATGAACTAAGTTGGAATGAATTTGAGGCAAAGACAGTATCAAACATCCTACTTTGTTTGATTGATGACATGTTGTATCACGTCATGGATGAGAATTCTCAGGCAGCATTTTGGCGAAAACTGAAAGCCGGTATATTCCTGAGTCTTTATCGAACAAATTATTTCTTAAGAGAAAATTGTATTGGATTAAGATGGTGGAGGGTTCGGATTTGAACAAACATATCAACACATTCAATTAGATTGTGAGTGATTTTATGCGTGTTGATGTGAAGTTCAAGGAGGAAGAAAAGGCGTTGATGCTATTGAAATCTCTACCTACATCTCACACATATGAGAATTTGGTTACCACTTTGACATGGGGCAAAGAAAGCTTGAATTTGGAAGAGGTGACAATTGCATTGCTCGGTTTCCATCAAAGAAAGATGGCCAAAGATAAAATTTCACATGGTGAAGGGTTTGTGGTGAAGAGTAACCAAGAACTTGGGATAAAGTCCCGGAGTGGATCTCGGTTGCAATTTGAGAAGGACATAAAATGTTTTAGATGTGGTAAAATTGGGCACATAAAATCGAAATGTCTGAAGTGGAAGAAAGAGAATGTTGAAAATCAGGAGGGTTCATCAAACTCTGCAAATGTAGTGGAAGGAGACTCAAGGAGCAATGATGGTGATATGCCATATGTTTCATCAAGTTCAGAGTGCCTTACAGATTCTTGGATCCTAGATTTCGGATACTTTTATGACATGAAATCAAATAGAAAATAGTTCAACACCTATAGGTTAGTTAATATTGGTTCTGTTTTGATGGGAAATGATATTTCATGCAAAATAATTGGTATTGGAAATGTCAAAATCAAAATGTATAATGGTGTTGTGAGAACCTTATATGATGTAAGACATATACCGGATCTAAGGAAGAATTTAATTTCATTGGGAACTTTAGATTGTAATGGGTATTGTTATAAGTCTGAAAGGGGGGAAATGAAAGTGTGTAAAAGTGACTTTATGGTGATGAAAGGACAAAAGGTAGCAGGAAATATCTATGCACTGCCCGGTATCACAGTTGTAGGTGGAGCTGCAACTGTAGAATTTAAGTCAGATACCACTGGTTTGTGGCATATGCGGTTAGAGCATATGAATAACTACATTTATTCAGATGTTTGGGAATCGGTAGGATAGCATCACGGAGTAGACATATGTATTTCCTGGGTTTATCATGAAAGGTCTTGGTGTATCTCATATGACACAAGTCAGAAATGTTTGCCAGGTTTAACTTGTAGTTTAGGTGGAAAACCAAACTAGGAGAAAGATCCTCAAGTCAGACATTGGGACTGAGTACACTGGTTTAGTTCAAGGAGTTTTGTGAGCAAGGTAGGTTATATGCAGGGTTTGTAGGGAACTTCTTGGTGAAGTCAGTGAGTATGGTGCGTTTCTCGCTTCATCGATCGCCAAAAGTATCACTAGATAGGAGAGTTGTAGGAGAATTGTAGGCAAGTTTTGTGGTAGACTAATTAGGTTTGAGTGGATGTCCACAGGTGCATCTTTCTAGTGAGGTGACGCTTGGTGTAATGTCTAGACAGTACATCTTCTGGGGTATAAGAAAGGTGGGTTCAAGCTGGGTAATCAAATGGCAAACAAGGTGGTGATCAGTGGAGACATGATTTTTGGTGAGAAAGCCACAAGGCAGCGTACTTAGGTAAAGGAAGAGAAACAAATTCCAGAAAACTACAACAACAATGAACATGTGGTTCATGTGGAGTTAGATACTCAGGGTAGAAATGTAAGGAGTTCTATCTCGGGTCAACAATATAGTATAAATTGCAGTAGAAATGGGCATTTGATGCAAGTGGAGCTACAGACTCAGGGTAGAGATGAAATTGTTCATATTACTACAAGCAAGGTTCCTACTATTTTTCAAGATGCGGCACACAATAAAGGGAAAAATAGATGGATGAGTGCTATGGTTTAGGAGATGAAGTCATTGTATATGAACTAGATGTGGGAGTTGATGGAACTTCCAGGATGGAAGAGGATGATAGGATGCAAGGGGGTGATGTATTTATTGTTTGTGAATGACATGTTATTGGCTAGGAAGGCTTTGATTGAGGCTAATCAATTGGGAACTCTGTTGACAAGTGTATTTGACATGAAGGTTTTGGGTATGGCAAAGAAGGGTTTTAGTTTGAAGATTTGCAAGGACAGAGCTGCATGGAGATTGGTGTTATCTCAAGGTGGCTTTGTGGACCGAGTTGCAGGGAGATTGGTGTTATCTGAGGATGGATTTATGGACATAATTGTAGGGAGACTTTGTTTGCCATCTCAGGGTGATTTTGTGGAGAATAAATGTAAAATATCCTCCGTTCAGTACCCAAGTACAGACAGTGATGTCTAGGATATGTCAAAGGTCCCCTATGATGGTGCAATGGGGTGTTTCGGCAGGCAACAGAGTGAGATTTGTTGGGGCAGACTATGTAGGGGGCTTTGATGATAGAAGGTTTACAACAAGATTTATGTTTTCTATTGTGGGAAGGCATACTTGTTGGAATTCTAGGGTATAGTCTCTGGGTGTAACATCTACAACTGAATCGGGGTTCATGGTAGAAGTCGAAGCTGCCATGGGCAAGTTCAAGCCTTGCTTGGAATTGGTTTTTGTATCCAGTTGCTAGAAGGGAAACGGACCCTACCTAATGTCCCAAGGTCAAGGTGGAGCAACGGGTCATGTTTCAGTTTCTCTTAAGGGGCGTATGTTCGTCAAGGTGGAGATTGTTGTGGTATGTAGCTCACATACTGAGTGGAAAACATAAAGGAAATCAGGCTGCAACAGAGAAACCATAGACATTAGCCTTATAACCGTCGACAGTTTGGAGCAGTGTCTGAAAGATTATACTCTCTGCCTGAAACTGTAGATGGTTTGGCTCAGGGAACCCATCACAGATTTCAAATTTTGAATAGGGACGTTAAGTTGGTTGGGGTTTGGAGGGAAAACCTCCGAAAACTTTATATATATGTTGTCTCAAATGTATATAGAAGTTGGTTGTACACGGTTGATGTATTGTTCGTGTCCTTTGGACAAGAAGATAGTGAATTGCTATCATTTGCTCCCGTGGATGTAGGCATTCGCGAACCACGTAATTCCTTGCGTATTGTGTTGTTATTGCTTTCATATATTTGTTGTGGTTGTGTTGTTCTGTGTATTCATCATTAAGTGATGCATTTGTTTAATCTGATATTCCGCTGCGCAATTCAATTTATACAACACAATACAATCTTTATTTAAGAAATAACTTGTTCAATAAATACTTAGACATATACCGACTTTCAAGTTTTTGCCAAACGATTGTAGGAGATTACTCATTCATGACGTGATACAACACGTCATCGACCAAACAAAGTCTGATAGTTGACATGGCCTTTGCTTCCAATTCATTTCAACTTGTTTCATCCATGCTTTCTAGTTGAACTCTGTATAAAGCCTTCACCATACCTTGCTGCACTAACAGATTCTTAACCCTTCTCTGTTATAAACCGAAGTTTCCCGTTCCATCGAACTTAACAATATCAAACTTTGTAGAAGAAGTTTTAGAAGTCATTACAACAATGCTCTGATACCAATTTGTTGTGAAAATCGAATGCACAACATAAATAAATGATCACATAATGTAGCAACCAACAGTGAAATATACAGAACAACAAACACGCAGATTATAATGAAAGCAATAATAATGACATAAAGAATTATGTGGTTCGACAATGCCTACATCCACGGGAGCAATCGACAATGTAATTTTCACTATCTTGTGTCCAAAGACTTGAACATTACATAGTTACAACATAAATTATGTATATATAAGTTTTTCGGAGGCTTTCCCTCCAAAACCCAACCTGTCCAATGTCCCAATTCAAAATTTGAAAACAAACACTGAGTAACCGAGCCAAACCGTTGACGGTTTGTAGAGATACCGTCGAAAGTTTAATACTGAGAGCAAACAATCGATGTGACAGGTTTAGAACCGTTGACTATTTCACTGCACCTAGACCAAATCATTGATGGTTACAAGGAAACCGTCGACGATTTCCTCCTGCAAGTCAGCATTCTTGTTTTCTTCATGTTTTCGCTTTGCACATGTCTTCCACTCAATCATATGAGCCATATATTACAACAAAAGAATAGGGGGTAAAATTATAAAAATCAAGATTGTCTTAGGCCAAGAGATAATAAATGTCATTAGTGCTTAAGCTCCTCAAGTAGGCCTAGCAAAAAAACCTTTAAAGACAATTTTGGGAAGATATGGATAGTTTTATACAAGGGATATCACAGACTGAGAAAATATTCATAGAAGAGGATTTGAATGGACACATTTGAAGAAATAATAAAGGTTGAGAGGATATAAAGAGGGTATGGATATGGAGATAAAAATGAGGCTGGGGAGATTATATTAGACTTCGCCATGTCATATGATTTTATTACAATGAATACTTGCTTTGAGAAGGGAGAGGAACACTTAATAACCATCAAAAGTAGATAAAATAAAAGTCAAATAGATTTTTTCTTAATTAGGAGGGTAGATCGTTTATTATGTAAAGATTGTAAAGTTATCCTAGGTGAAAGTTTAACCATACAACATAGAGTCTTAGTGTTAGTTATATGTATTAAAAAATGGAAGAGAAAGGATAAATAAATCAGTGCAAGAAAACTAGGTGGTGGAACCTAAAGGGAGAAAATATAATAAAATTTAAAAATAAAATGACCAAAGATGGTGATTGGGCTAGAGAGGATTTTGTAGACACAAACATTCTTTGGAGTTGGATAACTAGCTCCATTAAAAAGATAGCAAAAGAGATTTTAGGTGAATCAAGAGTAAGATTCTCACAAAGTAAGTTGGTAATGGTATCAAGATGTCCAAAAAGCTGTAAAGAAAAAAAGAATTTGATATAAAACGTGAAAAAAATGTAAAAACATGGAAAACTTTGCAAAATATAAATAGGCAAAAAAAGATGTAAAAAAGCCTGTTAGTAAAGCTAAACATAGATTATTTAATGATTTGTATGCTATATTAGATACAAAAGAAGGAGAAAAAGATATATTTGAACTTGTTATAGCTAGAGAAAGAAAAAGTAAGGATTTAGGTAATGTAAAATGTATAAAAATTAAAGATGATATTGTCTTACTTAAGGAAGAAGACATAAAAGAAAGATGGCGAAGTTACTTTAGTAAGCTATTTAATGAAAACCAAGTAGACGACTTAAACTTAGAATTGACAAATGAAGAAAATGCTAAAAATATGAGATTTATTTGCAAAATTAAAGCTAATGAAGTTAAGTCTACACGAAAAAAGATGAAAAAATGGAAAATCTATAGGACCAGATAACATCCCAATTGAAGTTTGGAAATGCATAGGTGATGACAGAATTATATGATTAACTAAGTTATTTAACACAATTGTAAATACTAAAAAAATGCCAGATGAATGGAGGAAAAACATTTTAATACCTATACATAAAAAAAAAAAATGAAATATTCAAAACTGTAATGACTATCGTGGAATTAAACTTGTGAGTTATACAAAGAAACTATGAGAAAGGGTAGTTGAACAAAGATTAAGGTAGAAACGAAGGTATTAGAAAATCAATTTGATTTTATGCTTAGGAGATCTACCACAGAAGCTATATATTTTTTAAGAAGATTAATGGAAAAGTTAAGAAGAGGGACTTGTATATTGCGTTTATTGACTTAGAGAAAAGCACATGATAGGGTATCTAAGAAAATTCTTTGGTGAGTTTTAGAAAAAAAAAAAAAGGGTGTATGTAGTAGGTATACGAATATCATTAAGGATATATATGATGTAGTAATGACTAGTGTTAGGACTATTGGTGGAGAAACTAGAGAATTTCCAATCACAATAGGTGTACATCAAGGTTCTACTTTGAACCCTTATCTTTTTTCTTTAGTGATGGATGAATTGACTACGAGTATCCAAAATGAGGTTCCATGGTGTGTGTTGTTTGTAGATGATGTCGTCTTGATTGATGAAACTAGGGGTGGAATAGAATCTAAGTTAGAATTATAGAGAGAAGCTTTAGAATCTAAAGATTTTAAGATAAGTAGAAATAAGAAATATATATGAAATATATTTTCACTCATAGTAGGAGGAATATTGGAGAAAAAGTTAAACTTGGTGATGAAGAAATCAACACCACTAGTAGATTTCAATACCTTGGATCTATTATGCAAGTTGAAGGAGAAATTGAAGATGCAATGCATAGAGTTAAAGTAGGTTAAGTAAAATGGAGAAGTGCTTTGATTGTGCTTTGTGATTGTAGAATACCCTTAAAATTAAAAAAAGTTTTATAAGGTGATTATAAGACCAGCTATGCTATATGGATTAGAATGTTGGGCGATTAAGAAGCATATTGAAAGAGTAAAAGTTATCAAGATGAGAATGCTAAGATGGATGAGTGGTATAACGTTAAAAGATAAACACGTCATTTACTTCCCCATGGCCGGGTTGTGCGGCTTGAAGGCTGGACTAATGTCCTAGGGGATCCACCCAGACAATAGTCATCTGTACTCTCTACTAACATACTCCGTAAGTATATGCAACTTCAGCTACTGGTCTGATTGCCCTTACCCAGGGGGTGCATTCACCTTATGTAGGCAAATCGGACAAGGCCACCCTACACCTCTCAGCACAGGTGTGGGCGCACACGGCCACATAAAAAATCCCTAGGAATGATACCGTAATCACAATACACTGGTCCCCAGGGTTCCTAAAGCATATCATGCAATTTAGATAATAGAAATCATCATTTAAAACATCAATTCACATATATTTCCTGTTATTCCAAAAACTTGGCCCCCGGCCACAAAAACAATCCGGTGTATAACCGTCAATTAAAATTCAGCCCCCAACCATCAAATAATAATCCTGGCCCTTGGCCAATCAAACAATACCCGACCACTGGCTGTTATTTTAAACTCCTGCATTTCATAAACAGTTCCAGTATTTTCGCAAGCATTTTCAGTATTTCTCAAACAATTCTATATTTTATAATTTCCAACCCATTCAGATCATCTACCACACAATTTCACATTTATACGCACTCATATATATATTCAACTATCTACCGTTCATTTAATACAAAATTACATATCATATATCCTAATTTTGTAAAATGACTCAATTCGAACGGGTTTTTCGAAAATAACCTCTAAATTCTCAAATCAAGTTATATATATAAACATAACAATTAAATTGATTCAACTTCCATAAAATTACTAACTTAACTTAATCTCCTTACCTGGTTTCCTGAAACTATGCCAGTAAGGACCTTAAAACGATGCCTGCGGCGCCCACCCAAACCCTAATTCAATAATCCTAATTTAATAAAATCAACCATAAATAAAGTATTATTTTAACATTTTTTAGGCCCATAAATTTCAAATAATAATTAAACTCCCAAAATTCATTAAATCCCACTCTTGCTTTAGAGTGGTGCCTAGGACTCCCGAATTGAAAATTCGCTTCGGCCAAAATGATGGCAATCGAGACTAGGACCCTGTGGTGGTACCCGATCATTGATTTAGCTGAAGATTCAAAGAGAAATTTAGAGAAGAGAGGGTGTATACCTTTACCCAGGAGTGGTGCCTACGCCGCTCTTACGACATATTCGCTCTGGTAGGAATGTCGATGGCGGAGATAGGAATCCAACGGTATCTTCGATTTTCCGATCGGCCAAATATTGGCCGAGAAAATGAGGAGAGAGGGAGAGGAGACGAAGAAGACAAGAGAGTGAGTGCAGAGAGACACCTCTCTGTTTCTCTAATTCTAACTTTCTCAGGAAGTTTACTTCCTCATGTTACTAACATATATAAGAATATATATTATATTAATATAATATTATACATTACTTTATTATATCCTTATATATATATATATATATATATATATATATAAAACATTATATCTCATTATATTATTTAATTATTTATTTATTTATTTATTTTTTAATTATTTTTTTAATTTTAATTTCAATTTTATTATTATTATTATTATTATTATTATTATTATTATTATTATTATTATTATTATTATTTTTACATTCCCAAGTATATCCTTTTATGGGGCATTACACCCTCAATCGTCTGGGCAGATCAACTTCAGAATTTTCATTTTAGGTTTCAAAAATCCTTTTTGTTCTTTTGTTTTTATTTCTTATAAAACTTTTTTCGGGGTTTAAGATAAGGTCTCTAAGTCCATAACTAACCCTAGAAGAGCTTAAAAAATATCTCAAGAGATATTCAAACATGAAGTACTTATAACATGGTTCTAAAGCTTAAAACTCTATTTTTTAAGCATTCCATGAAATTTTACTTTATGTTCCTTTTGACTTGAACTTTGAGTCAGCTTTAAGTGTCCACATATTTTGGAGTTGCTTTGAGCTATCTCTTGAATCTCTCTACATATGGATAAGACTTTATGAATCCTTGAGCTTTAATTTCCATTTGTTTTTCTTTTGAACTTTGGCATTCCTGAAACATCACCACTTAACCAACACATATTAAATTATCCTTCATTTGTTATCATCAAAACAGGATTGAAAAGCCATGTTAGGCCAACATTTAAAGTTCTATAACACGGGGAAGCCAGCTCTTAGAAGGAGAGTTAGTAGATTCACTCAACTCTTCGAAACAAATCAGACCGACTTAGTGAGGGGATTGCAACTAGAAGTTGTAAATCCAAGAGCACTAAGTTGGCCACAGATGGGTAACCCCAAGAGTAGAAGAAAGGTTAAAAAATCTATTGCCAAAGTCAGTACGACAAGAGGCAAATAGATTGATAATAATGAAACCTTTAAGTGATTACACTCCTAGTAGAGCGAGTGTATCCAGAGATGAAGAAATTAAATCAGAAGTAAGCTCAGAAGGATCTGGACCATCTGAATTAATACCATCAATAAGTAGGAGGATAGTTGGTTAGAGAACCATAAGAATTCCTATCTATGCAGATGAAGAAGAAGACCAATCCCATGTAGCATAATGGTAACATCCATTTTAAGTACTAAAATCGAAGAATGGGTAACACTTGTAAATATTTCTATCAGCAGGATAGAATGTATAGCCCTTATAGACAGTGGATGTATGGTTATGTACACAAATCAGATTTCCAGAAGTGGATTAGGAATCAGCGAATCTTCACATTACAATAGGTAACAGTGCGTTACTTCAGATTGGAGAAATAGTAAGAAATGTTCAGATAACTCTAAATGATAGAGTATTTGAGGAGCAAATACTTTGCTTAATTCCAGAGTTACCAGATGATTTTCTCATAGGAAATTTAATCCTTAAAAGATACCAGCATTTTATGGTATTTTCAGAAAGGATTATTTTAGACAATCATTTTATTCCTACTTTGTCTTCTATCAAAAGTGGTAGAAGCCAAGTAATGATAGAAAAGGAACAGAAAAAGGAAATACAAGTTTATCAAGAGAAGTTTGATTAATGGAGAAATTTGGTTGAAGGAGAAATCTTGAGTGTTAGCAGAACAATAGAAGGTAATAGCTAGATTGAAGAAGTCAAGGCTACGCTTTTAGAAAATTGGTCAGTTAATCCTTAAGCATTATTACAGAAAGTTATGTCTAAGGCTGACATTGCTATTAAGGATCTAGACTCAATTATTCGTAATAGAGGGATCGCTTATCCTTAGTTAATGATAGAGGAATTTGAGAAGCAAATTCCAGAATTATTAAAACTGGGACTTATTTGACATAGCTAAAGTCAGCACAAGAGTGCAACCTTCATGGTTATGAATCATGCTGAAAAGGTTAGAGGCAAGGCCAGGATGGTTATTGATTATAGGTAATTAAATAAGGCCACCAAGGATAATGGTTATAATCTCCCAAATCAAGAATCTTTAAGGAACAGGATTCGAAGAGAGCAACCAACGATTTATTCTAAGTTTGATCTTAAGTCACGATATTGGCAGATTAAGGTCAAAGAAGAAGCCATTGGTCTCACAACCTTTACAACCCTAGTAGGATTGTATGAATGGATAGTTATGCCATTCGGATTAAAGAACGCTCCAGGAATTTTCCAAAGAAGAATGGATAGAGCATTCAAAGGGATGTCACAGTTTGTGGCAATCTATATTGATGATGTCCTTGTCTTCAGTAGAAATTTAGAGGAGCATTATAAACACCTTATGTAACGACTTTCTTATCTTATCATACAATAAAACATAATAAAAAAAATAGTCAACCCGAAACCCGTGGGTAACGAGGACACTTGTCACTCATAACAGAACCTAGGCAGCAGTAAATGTAAATCATCATTCTCATAACCACAAAATATATAATACCAGAGTCATAATACAAAACATTGTGTTTATATACAATCTCCCAAAAGTATAAAAAATCTCGCTAGGATCCCACATCAAAATCTCCTAATCCTAGTTCAAACTTACCCTCCTAACAGAGTAGCACAACTAACTCAACGGCGGCCTTGATCCGCCAATCCTTCTAGGTTTTCTGAAAAATTATTTAATGTTTGAGGGTGAAACACTTCTCAATAAGGGAAAATAAACTAAATACAACTGTGTGGTAACATGAATATTTAGTGCTATAATACATATACAGTACATTCCATAAGCTGAAAATGGCAACATGAATATTTAGTGCTATAATACATATAAAGTACATTCCATAAGCTAAAAAACATTCATTATAACATATTGAATAATCGTATACTTTCATAGTTTCTAATAATTCATACCGATCATGAAATATCTTATATAACTGTAATACTGAAAATCTACCCAAGATAAATAGCTAAATGATGTTATGTACTACCCCCCATGACGGGTTGTGCAGTTCGAAGGCGAGACCCGACAATGGCTAACTGACCACTGTCAAGTCAAAAATTTCTATAAGTATGATGGGCCCACCACACCTTAGTCCAAATTGTCAAGTGGACATATACAACTCTACATTGAAAGCCACATCGACTATCCATCTCCCACCCCTTTGTGGGGTGGTTAGCACAAGTCTGAACATAATATCTGATCTGAATAGCAACGGTACCGTGCTCCTGTAACTGAACTGAACTATCATCCGGGTTCTGATAATACATAATACATGATACTGTATAGTTTAACATAAATAGATTGATAGCATGTTCTGTAATAATGTAAAAACATACGGCCTTGCGCCGTTTACTTTCATATCTATGGCCTTGCACCAAAATCATACATACGGCCTTGCACCAAAATCATATACCATACACGGCCTTACACCAGCTATCAATCACGGCCTTGCGCAAAAACATTTCATAAATATCGTTCGGAATAAAATAATTCATTTATCATGTATTTGAAACTATAATGTACTGCATTATCTCATAATCTGTAAAAACATGTTTTATTTGTAAAAGTTCCATCACATAATACTTTTCAGGTAAAATAATATTCATACCACACATTGCTGAATAAACCGTACATTCCAATCTAAAAATCATATTTCTTGGCATACTATACTAATATATATACATTTCAACATAATAGCAATATTTTTACAAACATGCATTATTACCAATCTTTTCTTATATATTAGACATGCTTCCTGAAGATAAATTTGTTGATAAATAATAATAATATAATTTACATGGAAAATAACTACTTTAGTTTATTCCCTTACCTGACACTGAAAATAAACCCTCTAAAATACTGATCCTGCACTCGTAGGGTTCCCCGTCCAACTCTCTGAAAATAAAAACTCTCAGAACTAAACTTCAGTCTTTTTCCGTGAATATCATTTCCTATAACTACGGTAAGACCAAATTTTGCTTAAAAAGCCTTACTTGAAACCAGGGATGAATTCCAACTTTGCCCCACCAACGATCCGCTCTAGTAGATTTGGAGAGAACTTCCCCAGGAGTGTCATGGTGGCCTCAGATTGTCGATTCGGCGAACGTCAGAGCTGAAATCGAAGAGAGAGGAGAGAAGAACCGTAGAGGAGCGAGAAAGAAATTTTTTGATTTTCTATGTTAAAAATTCGAGTTTAAGGCTATTTATACTCTGGGATTCGTCGACGAGTCATGTCACCTCATCGACGAGGTCAAGAGGCAATTCGTCGACAAACTCTCCCTTTCGTCAACAAAATTCAGAGTCGCCCAAAACATCCTCTCGGTATTTTCTCATTGACGAGGCACACCTTCGTCGACGAGCCCAGTATGCAACGTCATCGACGAACACGAAGCGTTCATCGATGAAGCCTCCTGCCTCCTTCTGTTACTGTTTCCCATTTTCCCTTTTCTCTATTATTTATTAGTTAAATACCATTATTCTTCGGGTCATTAGACCTTAAGTAGGTGGATGAGGTGTTCATAAGAGAAGGAATGGTTCTTTCAGAAAAAAGACTATATGGGCGAAATCCCAAATTGATTTATTAGCCTTAAAATTCCAAGAAAGTGGAGAGGAGCTCCAACCGTAGCAAAAAAGCTATTGCAATTTTCAGATGAACCTACAGATAGAAAGTAGTGTCAAAGCTTTCTAGGAGTTCTAAATTATGCAAGAAGGTTTATCCAGAATCTTGCAGAAAAATCATATCTCATACAAGAAAAAGTTTCTAGTAAGAAACCATGGAAATGGGAGAAGGAGGACACTAAAGTAATCAGAACCCTCAAGAAGGAGATTCAGAATCTACCCAAGTTAGATTACCCAGATGGGTCTGAATTAGAAATAATTCTTGAAATGGATGCATCCAATACAGCATGGGGATGTGTTTTAAAAATCAGAAAGATAAATAAAAACATAACATCTTAGTAGATATTGAAGTATATGTTTTAGTAGTTCAGAACTAAACTATGCATTCGTAGTAATGAATTATTTTTAGGAAAACATTTTATCGTCAGGATATATAGTTCCTATGTTAAGAATTTCATGGGAATTAAATTGAGACAATTCATGCAGGTTAGATTAGTTAGATGGAGGAACGAATTGCAATATTACTCTTTTTCAGTAGAATATATAAAGGATAAAGAAAATATTATTGCAGACTGTCTAACAAGATATCTAAATGCTTATAGATTTAATGATCAGCAATAGCAACCAGATTAGATGCATTCTTTGTCAACAAATTCACAAACCAGCAGATTGTTCGGTTGCAAAATTTGTTGAGGAAAAGAAGTATCTTACTTTAGCTTCCAGGAAGGAAGAAAGAAGAAGGGGAAGAGGCAGTACTTCTCAAAAAAGAGAAAAGCCAATCCCAGTTCTTGATGCAAAAAGCAGAACTGCAGGAAGCAGTAAGTCTATTCACAAAGTTGCAGAAAGCAGCAAGGAGGTGAAAAAAGATAAAAGTTATATTCAGTGTTTTATCTATAGCCAGTATGGGCATTACAACACGTAATGTACCCAGAACCCTAAAGTCAGAAAGACTACAAGGGAAGAAGTAGTGACAATCAAAGAAAAACAGGAATGTAATTTAATCAGTGAGGATGAAGACTACTTTGAAACCAATAAGGTTAAAGAAGTAGATCTGTGTATTGAAGATTTTATGGGAAGGACTCCAGAGATTTCAAAAGATAAAAGGAGATCGTTGGAAGGATTGCTAGTAGAGCCAGTAAGTCCAACAAACAATAAATTCTCTATCAAGTTCAGGGAAGTTGTTGAAATAATTGCCTCAAATTCTTCAATTTGGTTAAAAAAAAAAAAAAAAACCAGTGTTAGAGATGCTTTTTTTCAAATAATTTGAATATATTTAATAATTTTGTAACTTAATAATTTTATTAAAATTTAAAACTCATGCATAAATAAAATTATCTATCTTTTGAGGTTTACCATAGATTTTTAATTTAACTTTTATGACAACTAATAATATTTGGATCATTTATCATGTTTGATTAGAATATAATTATAATTGGTAGTTACAAAATTTATTAATTTGATTATTAGATGTAATCACCAAAAAAACATTACTTTGAGTATTCTTAGTAGTTAAAAAATATAACTTTTCAAAATTTTAAGGGAACTCTGAAGTGTGGTTAATTTATTTATGGGATAGTTTTAACATATTAATTATTTTATTTATTATTTATAAATTATTTTACGTAATTTTTTTAATTTCAAAGCTTATTGGACATGACAATTGAAAAATAGTAAAAATATTTTGTAATTGCCTTTATTATTACTTTTTGAAATTTATGTGTATTTTTGTTTTAATTATATTTAATTTTAATTTAAAGTGTATAAAGTAAATAATTTAATCTAAAATAATATTTATGGATATTAAAATTTCCGACAACCGATTGTCAAGACAATTGAAAACCATAGAATCTAATTTTCAATTTTTTGGCAAACAACTGAAAATGGACAATAGAAACAGGAAGCTGACAACATAAACAAACATGTTTTTATAATATATTTTTTTATTATGAAGAAACAAAAATAAAAAATAACAGTGATACCAAAAAGACCCTAAACCTTCTAGATATATTTTTTGTTTTGGTTTTTTCATTTTTTAAAATTTTTATTTCAAAAAAAATTTGTAATCCAATGAGACAATCCCAATATTATTAACACAAAGTTTAGGTCTCTTATTATAACATAGTGTTGGCCCTAAAGTCGAGTCTAGAGGGAGTGAATAGACTTTTTTTTGCATATTTTCGCTTTTTTTTACAAAATATAAAATCTTTACAAGATACAAATGATTATATCATAATATATAGAATATAAATCATGTACAAGATATAAATTAAAGAGAATGGAAGAAAAGCTCAATACCAATGTTAATGTGGTTCGGCCCCTTACCTATGTCCACGTCTTGAGTCACACCCAAGGTTTCCACAATCCACTAGCACAACTCTTTTGCGAAGAAGCCTTTAGACTATAGGAACAAATCACTTTACTCACCAAGAGCCTTCCATCAAAGTTCACCAAGAACCCTTACAATTCGGTTCACCAAGAATCATAGGTTCACCAAGAGCCCTTTTTACAACAAATGGAAGAAAACAATTACAAATACAATGCTCCTTGATTAAGCTGGTTTTTGATACAATAAAATACTCACACAACTCTCTCAAAGTAATGTATCACACTAAAATTGAAGAGCAAGAGAGAAGTTGAGCACAAAGATGATAAAGTAATTGAAGTATGCTTGCAAAATGATATATGATTACTAAAATTAATTTCTACACAAGCTTTTGGACTTCTATTTATGGGCAAATCGGGCTACTAGCCGTTTTATGGTTGTTGGGCTCATAAATTAATAGTTTGCTTTGAAAACTAGTCGTTTATAGCCGTTGGGTGTAGAATCCCAACGCAAACTGTCGAAGGATTCCCCCAAACCGTCGATAGTTTTCTTTAGGCAAAAATTCAATTAACTTTCTGCCTGAACCTGTCAATGCACCTGGGCCAAACCGTCGACAGTTTGCTTTATTTCTTTACAAACTTGATCAGGTGTATGATAAGGGTTTTAACCAAACTAGAATCAAGTATATAAAAGATTTACAATAAAATTTGTCCCTTATAAAAACGTAGTAAGTATATGACATTTATGTAAAACTCTTTATTTTATTCTTTGAAAACTCATCAAGTTTTGTTTTAAGAGGTCAGTGATATCCTATATACTTTATAACATATGAAGTGCATTTGCTCAACTTTTGCTCTATGATCTTGCGTGAAATAGTATCGCAAGAGTTACAGTAGAACCAACCTCAAACACTCCCAATTACACTATGACTTTCGAGTGATTGTTTGCTTTGATCTTTCATACACGAATGTCCACTTGATCCGATCTTTGTATTTGATCCAGTATTTTCATGTATTTGTCACTCGTACTTGTACCAACTTAATTGATCTGCAAAGATAAGTTAAACTTGGAACTATAATTAGGTTAATATCATTAAAATACATCAAAACGTGATTATGTAGCCACTAATGCTAACAATTTCCCCCCTTTTTGATGATGTATAACATGTTGAGTATTTACTTGATCTTTGCCTTTGAATTTGTACCTGTCATAACTTGATATGTAAATATTAGTTTACTTAGAGCCACTAATGGGTTGTTATCATCAAAATCCGATAATTGAATTACGTAGCCACAAAGACTAACACATAGTTTTTGGGTGATTCGAGAAACATTTTATTTGGTAAAACTCAACATTATAGCCTAACAAACTCCAAATTTGACCTTCGCTTGGCTTCCGAATCTATTTTGAGCCTTCGTTTATAGCTCGGGTAGATGAATCTAATAATAATAGACTTGTCATTGGAGTGCAACATTAAGTCCTATGTCATAAAACAAATATTCTGATATCATAACCTTAATGACCTAAATGTGGGTCCAAAATTTTTCCTCAAACCATAAATAATGCCTTTTCTCCTTCTAAAACACACTGCCATATAAACATAACAAATACGAAGTGCTTTCTACTAGGTTTACTTGAAGGGTAAGTGATGTAAGATCGAACGTAAGTTGCTGGATGGATCATTTTGGCCCAAGTAAGAGACTAATTTCAAAAAAATAGGGTCAAGGAATTTGTGTATCATAAATCCTAATATATTTAGTCAATTGCATTGACTATGCATCTTTAGTTTAACTTGTAGCAGGCTCATGTGCGTTTGAAATTTTTTTAAGAATTTATTTTAATTTCTTTAACTTTACTCTTTCCTATAAACTTGTTTGGCATCATAGAAAAATTGTTTGCAAATCCAAAGGATTTTTTTTTATTTATTTCAATAATTCATGTAGGGAAGGTTCATCAATTAGCAACTCCACTGAGAATGTTGAAAATTAGATTTTAATTATGATAAATTGACAATTTATATTTGGTTGGGGGAGAAGTGGCAGGTGAGAAAATAAAGTAATAAGAGAAAAGAGAAGGGAACATAAGAGAAGAGAAATTCTCTATGGCATGCTTGGTTCAATAAGAAGGAAATAAAAAAGAAATCTACTTATTTTTTGTTTGACTTAATTAGTGGGAGAGCTGAAAGTAAATTGTACATAGTTATTTTACAATATCACTCTTGTAGAAGGCTGGTGGATGGTAATAAAATCAAAACATATCAAGTGAAACTTATTTTTGACAATCAAACAAAATATATAAATTTTTTAGATTAATCCAATTGCATAAGATTCTACTAAGTGCAGAAGAAACCTATGTGTATATTAAATTGGGATGTTCATAAAATTGCCGAACCCAACCTCGAACTAAACTACCCATAAAAATAATGGTGAAAGTGTTTGGGTTGGGTTGTCGATTTTAATTACGTACAAGTTGAAGATGTGGGTTGGATGCTGATTGAGGGTGCAAATAACTTGACTCATCTTGGCCCAAATATAATGGCAAATTAAAAAGAAAAAAAAAAAAAAAAAGGGAGAAAAGGTGAAGGCTAGATATTGTGAGTATTGTTATGAGGTTAAAGTTTCTCAGAGAAACTCGTTCTAGTTCAATCTCCATATTTCTAGCCGAGGTTACTCACTTGCTTATATTCTCCAAAATTTCAATTTTAATCGTACTTTTCCATGTTATTTGCTTCTTAAAAAAATCAAGATTGTGAACCCAACCCAATCCACCGAGTTATCAAATCAATTTAAACTACTCCAAACTATATCTGATATGATTTGTTTTTGTGTTGAGTTTTTTTTTTTAAAATGACCTAGTCAGTTTGGTTGCAAATTTGAGATCAAACTGAGATAAAACTAACCCACGAGTAGTCCTAATAATAAACTCCATGATTGTAATATTTATCTTGATCATAATTTTTCCAAAAATAATCAAATCATATTAACAAGGGGTGTCCACAGAGTCGTTAAATCCAACCAACACTGACCCAACTCCATCCAACCCGCCTACAAAAAATAATTTCAAAGGTGTTGAGTTTAATTGTGTTATAACTCTATACAAATTGAGTTGAAGATGTGGGTTAGATGATGGGTTAAGGGTACAAACAACCCCAACTCGATCCGACCCTGATATAATGATAAAAAAATTAAAAAAAAAGAACAAAAACAAAGTGAGAGAAGACTGAATGCTACATATCATGATGGTTGTTCTAAGGTTAGGGTTGATTAGAGAAATCTTTTTCTCTTCAATCCCTATATTTCGAATAAAGGCTTAACTTGTTAAATATGTTCTTTAAAATTTAAATTCTACTCATATTTTTTCATGTTGTTTGCATCTTTAAAAAATAGAACTAAACCACGAATTTGGCCAAATTCCCTAAGTATCAAATCGAATCAAACCATTTCAAATAATATGGGTTTGACCTTGATTTGAGTTTTTCACTCAAGCTAATCTAATCCATTTAATTGAAAACTTAATTTCATTCTACTCTCCTATGAATATGATAATATAAAAAAAAATTATATTGGGCATGAATTTTAAATCTTAAAATAAATTTAAATTTTTTTAAATTTAAATATAATTTCTCATTCAAATTCAATATAAGTTTAAATTTGAGCCGAATTTTGAGTGGGTTCTCCTCTCCTGTTTCTCTCCAAGAGCAAAGATATAATTTTTCTAGGAAAAAAACTATCTTTCAACTCGTCGTCTGTTCAAAGTAGCAGAAGGTCATCTCCGTACAGAGCTCGTCTTACTCGTCTGTCTGAAGCCCAGAGAGAGAGAGAGAGAGAGAGATTGAGAGGGCCTTTACGAAGGT
The DNA here is from genome assembly GCF_029873635.1 of Malania oleifera. Lineage (NCBI taxonomy): Eukaryota > Viridiplantae > Streptophyta > Magnoliopsida > Santalales > Ximeniaceae > Malania > Malania oleifera. The sequence continues at coordinate 131,919,155 of NC_080418.1, forward strand.
AACATACCATTGATTTTTCGGTATAGATAGATTTTTATGCTCTTCTTCCTCCGTGTCTTCGCAAGCCCTAGTTTCCCCTGTTCTTATTTGCTTCCTCTCTTGTTCGGATTATTGTGTTGAATCAGTTCAGTATATTTCATTATCATCTTTATTTGCTTTCGGCTTTCTGTGTGTGTGTGTGTGTGTGTGTTTTTTTTTTCTATATTAATGTAGGCGGTTTTCTTATGATTTGATTGGTATAGGAAGAAAGAGATGGCAATTGCCGGCCCTGGGCAACTCAATCTCAACGAGTCCCCTTCCTGGGGATCCCGAAGTGTCGACTGTTTCGAGAAATTGGAACAAATTGGGGAAGGAACATATGGGTCAGTTCTCCCTTTTAATTCAGCTAGCTTGTTTTATTTTTTTTGTTCTTTCATTTTTCCCCTCAATTTTTTTTTTTTCCCCTTTTGCTATAGCTCAATAATATTTGTTTGAAGATTTCAGTCTGTTTGCATGATGATGGGTTTCTTCAATTTTTGTAGTTCCAAGTTGGTTGCACCTATTAGTGTCGTTTTTGTGGTTGATGCTGGCCGTTGCATAGTGTTTTAGGGACTATTGTTTTGGATCTTGCAGGTGGATGGGCCTGTGGGCCAAATTTTGTTATATGGTCTAGCGAATTGGTTGTCTTTAGCCATGAAAAAGTTGCATAGGATATGATTTAAAGTGGTTGACGACACTGGATATGCATTAATTGCAGAGATACTTGGCACGATTTTCATCAGGTGTTCTTTCAAGTCAGATATGGGGATTCAAAATTTCAACTGTAAAAACTAAATTAGGAAACAAGATAGAAGGATTTAAAGATAGGATTAAGTCACATGCTGTTATCAGGTGTACCTAGTGTATCACCTGCAGAACTTCCGATTAACTATAAGCAAAATTGAATAACCAGAACCAACCTAGAATGCCAAACATGCTTGCTTGCCTTGCCATTTTGTTTGTTTGTTTGTTTTTTAGATTGGCATGTTTTTACTTAGAATAATTGAGAACTAGAGAAGCTTTTGTTTATCAGCAAAATGTCTTCGTTGGAGGATCAACCAGTGTTACTGTGATTGTACAATTTTACTTAATTTTTGTATCAACATTTTTTTTATGGGGTGACAAGGAAATATTTTTTAAGAAATTTTTTAGGAGGTTAGATTGGAAGGAGGGTTGGGGGTTTAAATAGAAACTAACTGACTTGTAGAGAGGTATTGTTACTTTGGTGTTGTTCAAGTTGTAAATGTCTTAAAAGGTGAAAGCATAAGGCAAGACGTTTTGATCCTAAACCTAATGAGGCGGGGAATTAGCCTCAAAGCATTTAGGCATGAACCTTTTATGAGTTTTTTTTTTATTATTAAAGTATATAAAATTTAACTGCATATTTTTTCAAAAAAAAAAAATTCTAAATTAATATATTTACAAAAGAATTAAGAAGAAGAGTACAAAAAATAAATGTAATTAAACCATCTGTAGTTCACTCTAAACTTGCAAACTTAATTTTCCTAGGAGGTGAAACAAGGCAGGGCGCGGCGGGGGCGGGGGTGGGGGTGGGGGTGATTAGGTGTTGCTCAAGTTGTAAAGTATTGCAGTTTCCATGTACTTTATTTTTTCAAAAAATCTTCAAATCAACTTGGGTTTGTTAGCTGTGAATTTGTTTATGCATTGGCTGGATTAATAAATTGATTTCCTTTGGTAAGCCATTCCTTTTTTTTTTTAGGGCTGATAAAAGCCCTTGATCTGCCACCCAGAGAATGATAGGACAATAGGCATAAAAATTTCACTCTCAAATCCTAAGAATCCATCCTATAGAACTGAGGTCATAAAGATTGAAAAAATTATTAACTGATGAAGGATTCCTCGAAAGTTAAGGATTCGGTCTTTGGATCAAGGGTTGTTGTGTTTAATTAGTTAGTTTATTATGTGCATTTAGTTTAATTAGTAGTCCGATTATGCGTGTTTGGGGTTGGTTATAATACTCGTATTTTTTTGATTCGTTTTTAGTTCATGCATCTTTTGGGGTATATGTGTAATTTCTTGTATTATCGGCTTTCTTATAAATAGTGTGTGAAAACCATGTAAGAGGTGGTTTTTGTGTTTCCCCCATTGTATGTCCTTTCTTCTCTTCCTTCTTCCTTCTTCCTTCTTCTTCTTCTTCTTCTTCTTCTTCCTCTATCCTCTTCTCTTATCTCTCCCAAATTATATGTTGGCTCATGGCAGTAATTCCATGATGCTGCGCTGCATCACAAACACAATAAATTGCAGTAAACACATTGCATCTCCAATTTTCTAGCATCCTTCCCCTCCTGAAACTCCTACAAGAAGGAACTAGAAACCATCCAAGAAAAAATCTACGCAAATCCACTGCTCTCCAATTATATGATAGGCAGCAGAACAATGCAGGAGAAAATGTCAACGAGATTAATCACTAAGGTGCATCAAACAAACATGAAGAGATAATGCCTTCTAAGGCTTTGTGACCTGCAGTAGATTGTTGGTGTGGACTTCCCAACTTTATCAAGGACTGTAATAAAAGAAGCCTTACCTTGGAAGGAACTTCAGCTTCCAAATATAATTCCCTAAAGGGAAAGGGGAATGAATAATATGAATGAAGAAAGGTTTGCAAGAACAGTCTAGAATTATCCAGTGTCCAAATCTTATTATCATCTCTAGAAGAAAGCTGAAAAAAATCCATAATAAGGAGGAATAATAAGGAAAATGAATCACATAGAAGAGAATAATTTGCAAGAACACTCTCCAGAATTATCCAGAGTCCTAATCTTATTATCACCTCCAGATGAAATCTGAAAGGAATGCATGTTAAGAAGCAAAATGAGCTTGGCTGTGCCTCTATCCTTAAGATCCCTGAAGAAATGAGACTTTGAAGAAAGAGAGTATCCTTCAATATGCTAACAATGGGAGATTATGGAGACTAAAGTGGTGATAACGGCAAGGAAAAGTTTCCAAAAAAAAAAGAAAGAAACAGCACCTCTTCAAAGTCTTCAAAAATCCGAAACCTTTTTCCCACTTTATATTTTGCCCAAGAGAAAAAACACAGGAAAAATCTGGTATAGAAATTTCGGAGGGCTGTCTTTGGTAACAATGTCATTATATTATCCCACCACTTTGTTTAAAACTGAACTTAGTTTTTATTTTACTCTGAGCCAAAGGGAATTAATTCCCAAGGGGAACTCCATTACCGTTTCCAAAACCACAGCAATGTTCGTAGGCACCAAATTATTAAGATATCAATTCCTTAGGCATCATCTATTCTTGAAATTTTTTGTGAATTGCATGCTTGAAGGGTGTGGCAGACCCTTTGTTAATAGATAAGAAAATAGCAACAGTCAAAGATATGTTTTAAGGCCATGATTGAAGAGTGATGTCTTTGTTGTCATGGTATCACACTTGTCTTATGGTTGAGAAAATGGGTAGTTGGGCCTTGAGACATATTATCAACTGCTAAGTTTGCTCTTTAGTTAGTCATCTATCTGTAAAAGTTTGAGATTGTTAGGGTGTTCTCCCACATCAGCCCATTGGCATTGTTCTCTTACCACTTGACTCTTGTCCTTCTGATTCTCTGAATCTGTTCTGGTAGTTGCCCCAACACTATGAATGACCAATGTCCTGGGGTAAAGTGTAAGATTTAATGGGGATTATAAACTTGGTTGCAATGTTGCATAATTTGTGTTGTAGGAATTAGGAATTTAATGAGAGTGATAATGCCTTGGTTCATCTCTGTCTTGAGTGTTACCTCAAAAATTTGGGTCAAGAAATCACATGCCCCAGCTACTTGAGAATTCCCTACTCCCTACTTCCTTATTCCTCTCTTTATGCTATTTTGTTTGTCTGTTTTTCATTTTTCTTTCCCTATTTCTCTTCCTTGTTCTACAGGCATGCATAGCAAGGCAACAAAGATCAGTTGATGCATACGAGAGATTTTAAGATAGTTGATATCCATACTAACATGGAAGTTGGGGGCTTGTTCAGTCTAATAGTAGTATCGATAATGAGTGATTTATATCATGCTACTGGTGCTAGAAAACAAAGAGGAAGCTTAAATAAAATGAAAGATAACTGACACTTCAAGAAAAGATGTGTGACATGTGTCTGCAATATTTTCCTTATGGAATATTTTCTAGATTGAGGTATGGCTAAATTATTTTTAAAAAAAAGAAGAGATTGGGCAAATACCACCCAGGTTTTCCTTTGTGGATTCCATGAAATTGTTCTCTATTTCTTGCTCTGGAAACCTGGAACCTTTCGTTTTCTGAACCCTTTTTTTCTTCATCTTCTTTTGTATGATTTGTAATGGATGTAATAGGTAAGGAATTTATTTTTCTTCTTTGCTGCTGCACTGGCAGTCAAGTGTACATGGCTAGAGAAATTAGAACTGGTGAAATTGTTGCGCTGAAGAAAATACGAATGGACAATGAAAGAGAGGGGGTATGTTCTTTTTGTCAATCTTTTCTTTAAAACCTTTTTTTGCTTATGTAAGTTTTGGGTTTTAATTTCCTAATTTCTCTGTCATAATATGTAATCTTATTTTGTATGATTCTGCAGTTTCCCATCACTGCCATACGTGAAATCAAAATTCTAAAGAAGCTGCATCATGAAAATGTTATTAAGTTAAAAGAGATTGTAACATCTCCAGGTAACTTATTTCTTTCCCTACCTTTTTTTTTTTGTCATTTATTATGTAGTTCTGTATTTATTGTTTGTGTTATATTTCAGATTTAGCTTGTGGTTTAATCTGATTCTGATGCTTTAAGATGGTTTTCTAGGTCCTGAAAAGGATGAGCAAGGGAGGCAAGGCAAGACTTTTTCGTTGTAGCTGTTTGAACTTATCATGTGTTCTTTATTTTGGAATACCATATCATTTTTCGTGGTTTCATTTATGATTGCCTGTTTTGTGAAATTACATTTTTCCTTTTCTTTGTGGGTTCTCACATAGTTGCAAATTACTTGTGAATTGGGATTGCAGATGGTAATAAATATAAAGGTGGGATCTACATGGTGTTTGAATATATGGACCATGATTTGACCGGTCTTGCTGATCGACCTGGGATGAGATTTTCAGTGCCCCAGATAAAGGTATCACAACTGGCACATAGAATGCTGCTTCATTTAATATAAATATTATAAAAGATCATCTGATTCTTGACATTCAATTCTTCCTTCTTCTTCAGTGCTATATGAGGCAACTTTTAACAGGGCTGCACTATTGTCATGTAAATCAAGTTCTGCACCGTGACATTAAAGGTTATTATAAAATGTAAAAGCACATCTTTTATTGTTGATCTTGGTTTTTTTTCCCCCGTCCCCCTCCCCCTCTTTTAACATTGTGAGGCTAAGAATGGGTTGTCCTTAATTTGTGGCTCAGGCTCTAATCTTCTAATTGACAATGAGGGGACTTTAAAGCTTGCTGATTTTGGGCTTGCCCGGTCATTTTCAAATGACCACAATGGGAATCTCACTAATCGTGTAATCACATTATGGTATAGGTAAAAACAATTAACTCCAATGAGTTTAGCCCTTCAATTTTTATGGTTAAGCTCTTCCTTTCCTTTCCTTCTTCTTTTTTAATGAAATGTATGCATCATTTCACTTTAGAAGAAAGTTGGTTTATTTCCATTTTTTAAAAATTTTCATTTGTTGTAATTTGAACAGACCACCAGAGTTGCTGCTTGGGGCAACAAAATATGGGCCAGCTGTCGATATGTGGTCGGTTGGTTGTATATTTGCTGAGCTTCTGCATGGAAAGCCCATCTTTCCTGGGAAAGACGAAGTAAGTTCTTTGTGGCATTTATGAGATTCTGCTAAAGTAAATAGCTCAGGACTATACTTATTGTTTGAGCTATAATTCCATCCTTTTAAAGTAATCTCATTGTTGTTCAAAGAGTATATAATGACTGGTTTAGCCATCCACATCCGGGTTGCTGTACTGTCACTAATCTCCCTTTTTTCATTTGACATGTAAAACTGTATTTTCAATCGATGGCACCTAGATAGTGCCAAAGGAGATCAAGCTAACAGTTGATGCCAAATTTCCAAACTTAAATATTTTTGGAATTTCATTTGTAACAAAATGTACAGGTTTTTCCTCATAAAAAACTCTCCTATTTGTTAGCCTCCAAACGTATGCACAAAGGAACCAGGATATGTTAAAACAGCCGCCCTAGAAGCTTCTAATGCAAAAGGCTACTTTTCTTGTCATTTTAAAGTTCCACACTGCTTTAATGTAAAATATTTCTTTTCACTACAAAAACATTCCTTGAAATAATTTTTTTACTGAAAACTTCTGGTCTTCGCCTCATAACCAATTAACCCTGTGATACAGTACCTACAGTCACAAACAAGAGATAATCCCTAAAACCTCAAAATTAATTCATGATATTCAACTCTCTTTAAAATCTTTTACAATCATATATGCCTGACATGCTTGAGAATCAACAAATAAAATAATGAAACCTATTAAAACTAAAATACTACTTAGGACCTAATAAAATGCTACTAACTCTAATATAACTAAATACTACTTCCCTAATAGCCAAATACATAAGATATACTCACTCAGGACCTTATCGAATTACTACTAGAAAATGTCACAAAAATAGAAAAAAAAATTACCAAAAGAGCTCAAAAATTGAGATTCCAAATGGCTTAATTTGCTCATATGCGATCTCTTTGCTTTCTCCATCACCCTGTGTTCCATAGTGCTGTTAGTCATTGTCTTGTAAAGATTGCTCAGCAAGTCTCCACTTCCTTGACATCCCAGTAGTTCACTAATCTTCTAAGAGTAATGTTTATATTTTTTGATTGAAAAGGAAAATAAGTTATTAGAAGAAATAAGAATGTGCATGATAGTTAGCACTTGGCACATACAGAAGGATAAGAAATCTTCCACAACAAAATAAATACCACAAAAACATGCATGCACACACACACACACAACATCAAAAGAGAATCTATATACTGCATCCTATCCCAAAGCAAAGATAAAAGTTAACCCCTTTGCACCAACCAAATCCCCCACAAAACAGTGAACATCACACTTTTCCTCAAACTACCTGTGTCCTTACTCCCCCCAAAGCCACTAAACAAAATAGCCAAAAGATCTTCTACTGTCTCTGGACAAGCCCAAATCTCTCCAAATTATTCACACAACTTACTCAGCATTTCCCATGTAAATGAACAGTGTAAATTCAGATGAGAGGCGGTGATACAGGGTAGCATCAATGATCCGCAGCCATGGGAGATGTAGGAGAGGAGTAGGGAAGAAGGAGATGAAGGAAGAGAGATAAGGGGAGATATAAGGGGAAATCACACGTTCAACTCAATTAAAATTTCATCAACAAAGAACTTCTCCTACATGGTTTTCACACACTATTTATAAGAAAGCCCATAATACAGAAAATTGCACATATACCCCCAAAACTACATGGAATAATAAACAAGCCCTAAAATACACAAATATTACAAGCAAGCCCCCAATTCACCTAATTTTATACAAATTAAACTAAACACCATAAACTATTAACTAAACCCAGCAATCCCTTAATCCAATTCTTCTAAATTATTCTCCAACAAGGATCTTCCAAGGTCTTGCTTCTTATCCTACATCAGGCAGTCTCTGAATTGTTAAAGCAGAGTACAAAGATCTGAGGAATTAATACTCTTATTCATCCTGCCCCCACCATCCAGGCAGAATTTATTCTCGACGATCTTCCTTCAATAAGCATTATCCTCCACTACAAATCTCCAAAGCTAGTTACTAAGGAAGGTCTGATTGAAGTCTTGAGGACACGTTGCCCGCAAACTACCATCTTTAATGCTAGAGCAGATTTTATTCCAATCCACCAATTGAATTTTGAGCATTCTCACTATCATCCCATAAAAAATCCAGCTGCAGCCTTTCAAGTTTCTTAGCTAAAGAAGTTGGAATTGTGAAAATGGACAAGTGGGCTGGCCAGGGTACTCCAAACTAAAGTTATTCTGCCTTCTTTAGAGAGAGTATTTCCTTCTACCCTGCAAACATTTTTTGAAGTCCTCAATGATGCTGTCCTAGGCATTCTGGGCTTTGAAAGAGGCCCTGATGGCATCCCCTAATACATTGTGTGGAGCTTACCCTCATTACAATCCAGTTGTCCTTTTGCTCGTTTAAAATTTACCTTGATATTCGATACTGCTTCAAACCACAGAAAAGCATACCTCAAATACCTGAGTTGCTCCTCCTCCTCCTCCCCACAGAATGTAACTTGTGTCATCTGCAAAAAGTAGGTAACAACTAATCCTAACTTACTATCCATTCCTACATTGAAATCTCTGGGGAAGCTGCCTTCATTTGTCCTCCGGATCATATATGAGAGCTCTTCCATAACTTGAGTGGACAACAAAGTATGGGAATAAGGGGGTCTCCATGTTTTAGTTCTATGGAGAAAATCTGTAGGGGCACCATTAATATGCACTGAGCAATGGATTGAGAGGATGCAGAATCTATCACCAGAACCCATTCTCTCTATAAGGTATAATAGGAAATGCCTGCATGTGGTGGAAAGCCATCTCGATGTCCATTTGCAAATTAGGACAGATTCATTCCTTCTAGTTTTGGAACTCCCACAATAATTTGCCACAAGCCTGCATCCAAAAATTTGCTTAACTTCAAGCTCACTATTTCCATCACCTCCTTGGGTCTTAGAGCCAGCAAGTAGTAAGTATTGCAAACCAGGCAGATGATCTGAATGCCTTGTATTACTAGCTCCCCACCCCTCTCCTCTTCGTAGAGATTACCACAATGAAGGCAGAATTGAGGCTCCTTCAAAAATTTCCTTGTCAATAAAATTGAATTAAGATGGCCAGAACTTCATTCTTTATAACTATTTGATGAAAACTATGGATACGTCATAAGGGTGAAGAGCCTCATCACCTTGTCAAACATCAAGAGCTCCCACCATCAGTATGCTTAATGGGGCTACACTATCTGTATCTAGTCTGGTTCTCCAATGAGCCAATTTGGAGTAGAGCTCCCTGCAAAAGTTCATCACCTCTTCTGCAATACTATTTTCTCAGTGAAAGTGACTCCTCTAATGTTTATACTGTCGATGTAGTCGGCTCTTCTATGAAAGTTCACTGCCCTATGGAAGAATGCTGTTTTTTCCCCCATGGCAAGCCAAAGAGCTCAATACTTGATGCTTCGGAAGCCCTCCAACTTCCCCCTTCTTCTATATCTTTAGGGATCATTTGGAGCCACTAATACAGAAGTGTTTTTCAGGAAAAAAAAGTGTTCAATTAAATAAGTGCCGAACTGGAAAAGTAGTGAAAGTTATAAGTGGTGTTTGGTTGTGTTCAAAATAAGTGGTATTTGGATACTTACTTTTATTATAGGGTACTCTATGGTGTTTTTTAAACATATTTTAAATTAAAAATATTAATATTTTTAATTAACAATTTCACTAATAACTATTTTAATTATTTATATTTTAAATTTAAATATTTACTATTAGAAAAATAATATAAGATTATTATTTTTAATTAATAATAATATTATTAGTAATGTATATTTATAACATATTACTATCATTTGAAATTATGATAAAAATAATATTATTAATTAAATTTAAAATATTAATTTATTTATTGTTACTTTAAATTAAAAAGTAGTTCTTGTTCAATTCATAATTGAATTATAATAACTAATATGTATTTTTAAATATATTTTATATAAAAATATTAATATTTATATAATTAAAATTTTAATTACATTAAGTATATAATTAAAAATTAAATATTTTCTATTTGCTAAAATAAGATAATATTATTTATTAATTAACTATAATCTTGTCATTAATGTATATTTATAACATATGATTATCACATTAATTTATGATAGAAAAAATATTAATAACTAAATTAAAATTTTTAGTTTATTTAATGTTAATTTAAATTTATAGATGGTTCTTTTATTCATTCCAGAATTTAATTATTTTTTATTAATAATTTATAAGTTATTATGCATAATAAAATAATATATTATTAATTTTTAATTAATAATTTTGTTAACTGTTATTTTTAATTAAATTTTGAATATTTTATTAAGTAAAATTAATATAATATTATTTTTTGATTGATAGTAAGTATTTATAAAATATGATTATAATATTAATTTAATATTGTTAATTAAATTAGTATTTTAAATTTTAATTTTAGTTTAAATTAATAACTGGTTTTTCTTCTTCATTTTAAAATTGAATTGTGTTTCATTAATAATTAATATATATTATAATACATAATAAAATAATATATGATTATCTTTTAATATATTTTTTAAATTATAAAATAGCCACTAAATTTATAATATTTACAAAATTGGCCCTGCCTATGAATAGTGTCACTTATAAGTGACCAAAAAGCTATCTTACATTGCTTATCAAAATTCAATTAAATAGTTCTTAAAAAAGTGATTTTGGAAAAGTATTTATTGCAGTAAGTGTTTGTTGTGGTGCAAGCCAAAGGCCACTTGTAAAAGTGGTTATTTTAAGTGATAAGTGCTATAAACACTTTTTTTAAGTGCTCCCAAACGGGGGCTTAGTAGTAGTCTTTGCTTGATGATTTTTATTGACTTCTACATTAGCTAACTTTTTTGTGTAAAATATTTACTATTTTAACCAATGCCTCAGTTTACTCTATCGAGTGCCTAGGGCCTCACATGGTAGGAGGTCTTACGCTGTTGCACCTTATGAGTGCCTTGAGCTTTTGACATTTGACAACATTGCTGTTAAGTGGAAACCTGTGGTGAGGTGTTATGCACTAAGAGGCCAGGAAGTATAATTGGTCAATTTATCTCGATTCCCTCTCCAGCTGCTAATGGAACTTCTGGATTTCATTTGTGAACTGTCCTAGGGAATCAGATGGACACCACTGAATAACAAAGCGAACAATTGATGGTATATTATTATTTCTAAATGTTGAGCTTCGATCGTTGAGACTTGAGTAAAATTATCGAATCAAATTTTATACTCATTTGATTCGTGGAATAGCTTCAATTTGTACCGACACACTTCGTTATTGACATATGTTCTTTAAATGAATGCTTATTGAATTAAAGTTTATGGTTGTTTGTTAATTTGTCACCACTTTACTAAGTTGTCTTCATGGATCTTATTATTTATTTATTTTCCCAATAATTTTCTTGTATAAGTTAACTCTTTTCTGTTTAAGGTTTTTTAGTCCTGTGAACCTTTTATTTATGTCTCTTGTTCTGTTATTACGCTTTGTCCATGGACTCCATACATTGTTGGAAATTACTAGCCTCTAGGCTGCTCATAATTGTAACTTTGGTTTCTTGATGTCTGCTTAAGAGATTGTGCAGTTTATTGCAATTTAATTTTATTAAATCTTCTGGATCATGTTACCAAAGATCTCTAACCTGAAAATAAATCAGTGCAGTTTCTAACCACTGGACTTAAAATAATGGGCCAATTGAAAGTGTCCTATGCATCCCTTTGTCAGGCTGTTATTGATTATTGTTGTATCATTGGACTCAAAAAAGTTTTATCTAGTGATTGTGGCCTCTGGCTGCATACAAATCATCTTTTAATTAAAATGCTGTGTTCTTGAGATTGATTTACCTCATTATTGAAAGGTTTTGTTCGTTATATTTGGTTTCTGCTACTGATCTTTGTAGTAGTTAACTTCTCTGCAAGACACAAAGTTTAATGTGCATTCTCGTAATTATTGTAGCCTGAGCAATTAAATAAGATTTTTGAGCTTTGCGGAGCTCCAGATGAGGTCAACTGGCCTGGAGTCTCGAAGATTCCTTGGTATAACAATTTCAAGCCAACAAGACCGATGAAGAGGCGCCTAAGGGAGGTCTTCAGACAGTATGTAACTTTGAACATGTGTTCGTATATGATACAAAAATTAACACCATGTAGGCACACACCTGGTATGATGCCCTCCTTATCTATTATATTACTTGTTTTTTGTACAATAGCTTTGACCGTCACGCTTTGGAGTTACTAGAGAGGATGCTGACCCTTGATCCATCCCAGGTATCATTCTAGTAGATGTGCTTCCACAATTTCACAATTTAATGACACTAACTTGTACCATTTTGCTTCTTCTATTATTGTCCTTTTAAAATCAAAATTTCTGTTTCAATCTGGCATTTCAATTGCAATTGAACGTCTTTATGTGATTATATTCTATTCTTTTTAGCCCTTAGAATCTAGAACTTGTAATCATTTGAATTTTGTTTTCCATGTTAATTGTGTTTTGACGGTGTATTTTCTTGAGAAGTTAACAATGTGCATGCTTAATTGATGACTTCTTTTTTCATTATACTGTTTTACTGTAACATTTTTCTATTAGGAGTTCATTACAATTTTGTGAATTCTGGATGATTAATCCAATTAATAAATTGTTTGTGAAAGAATGAGTTGCAATCAAACTTGTTGCCATTAATAACAATGGATGCCATCTGTGTTCACCCAAATTTTTTATTATGCCATTTTTTGCCTAACAGAGTTGCTTTGATCACTCATATACAGTTGCAAATATTGGTTTAGTACATTAATTTAGCTTGTGGATGAACTAATGATACTCAATCTTGTGACAATACTCCACTGAATGAATTTGCTATTATGTTTGCTTTGTCAGGAATGTTGCAACTTGCTTTATGGTTTAATGACAGGTGTATTCATATTATGATGGCTTCTTGTTTGGGGCTGTGTGAGCGCCCTTAGGTGCATGCAAAAGTTTGCAGTTGGTTGTTATGCTTAATTTTGTTGTGTTACTATGTCTCAGCTTTCATTTCATGGGCATGTACATGCATATGTTCCCCAGTATTCTTCTTGTAGGATTCAAGAAAGATGAATCCACTAATATTCTTTTGTATCCCTTTCTTCTTTCTAATTATAATGTAGAGAATATGTGCCAAGGATGCACTGGACGCTGAGTACTTCTGGACTGATCCGTTACCTTGCGATCCTAAGAGGTTTGAACATCTTTATCTCCCATTCTTTATGCTCTCAGCGTTCTCCTTTCAAATGATTAAAGACTCAATCTTCATCCATGCCATGAAAATAACTGGACCCATTTCCTTTTTGCATTGCCCAGCTTACCAAAATATGAAGCATCACACGAGTTTCAGACGAAGAAAAAACGTCAGCAGCAACGGCAACATGAAGAAACAGCAAAACGCCAGAAACTACAACATCCACAGCAGCATACCCGACTTCCACCCATTCAGCAATCTGGGCAAGCACATGGTCAGATGCGGTCAGGACCTAACCAGCCCATGCATGGCTCCCAACCACCAGTTGCTGCAGGACCAGGCCACCATTACGGGAAGCCTCGAGGACCATCTGGAGGGCCGAACAGATACCCACCGGGTGGAAACCCAAGCGGGGGATACAACCACCCTAACCGTGGAGGTCAAGGTGGTGGTGGAGGTTATGGTAGTGGCCCATATCCACAGCAAGGGCGTGGCCCACCCTATGGTTCCAGTAATATGCCTGGTCCAGGTCCCCGGGGTGGTGGCAGTGGTTACGGAGTAGGTGCACCAAATTATCCCCAAGGTGCACCATATGGTGGCTCCGGTGCTGGTCGGGGAGGCTCAAATATGATGGGTGGGAACCGTAATCAGCACAATCAGCAGTATGGCTGGCAGCAGTAATGGGTTGATGGTGGAAATTGGTTTTGTGCTTCCAAAGATGGCCTATATCTTGGATTGACAGGAGAAACAAAAATAAAATATAAAGTAAAAGAGATCATTTTTCTTTGCCTTTTGTATTGGAAAACATTTTCCTTTTCTTTTTTCCCCTTTGGTTAGTATATATATATATATAGCAGAGCTGCCGACATTGATGAGATGGAGAAATGACAAGGACTTATGCCTTGCATGCTTCTCTAATGTAAAACCACGACTGTTATTCGGAGTAAAAGGTTGTGCGGTGGATTCGTAACTTCATATTGGTCGTTCTTCTCCAATCTGATGGACAACTAGCAAAACATTGTTTGTGGGTGACATGCTGAATATTTTCCAAATTACTATTATTTTTATTTGCCAGGATGTTTAATGCTCTTCTCCGTTTCTTATTTTTGTTTTTTTTTATTTTTTATTTTGAGGTGATTATGCCCTTGCAAAACACCCACCCATTGGCCCCCAAAACACGAAAAAAAAAAATATTGACTGGGCGTAAGTTCTTGGAAATAGTTCATTCATAAAGGATAAAATTTCAAATTTTCAAAAACTAGGGTCTCTCGCTGCAATTGAAAATTGTCACAGGTAGGTTATTCTGGTATGGCGCTATTTCATTCTTTCTCCCAGCCTGTAAACGCAAGACTACATTTTCTTTTTATATGATGGGCAAGGAGTAGAAGCCCCATGACACAAAAATGAACACGATGGAATATAGCAGATGTTGATAATGATAATGAAAGGCAGGGCAGACGAAGAGACCACACCCTGCAACCACCAGCCAAACAGCCAGAGAAATCCCCCAATGCTGAGCAAATTTCAAAGCTAGGATGGGAAAACTATTTCCCATTAAACACTGGATGAGAAAAATCACTGAATCCCAATTAGCAAATGTTATGGTAGAGAGCAAATGATATACAATTAATCCGAAACTTCAACTGTGGACTTAATGGTACAAACGGTGTAGTCACCAGAAAACTACTGAAGCAAAAGGAAATTGCATCCATACACTTGGTGAAAGTGATTGAATCAGCAAGTCTGAAAGATAAAATCTGCACACTCTGCTTGTTGCCACTACATCCGAGAATAGAGGCGGGACTTCAAATTTCTGCTCTAGTCAAACCTATCAGGGAACCAGCTTTATGCCTGTCTGGCCGGCCATAATGAAATGGGCGATGATAAGGTGGAAAATGGAAATACAGGATCAGGGAAAAAGAAAGTTCGGTCATCATTTCACTACAATTGCCAGGCCTTCCAACTATGTGAAATGAAAGATCCGTTTCCTTTTTTCCAAAAAAATAAATAAATAAATAAATATATTGTATTACAGCTAATGGTATCAAGAAAAATATTAATTTACCACTAGCACAAGCCTAGCCATAAATCCAGCTGCAGTCATTGCAGAAGCCCGGGTCTTCCACATCAAAATACAACTCTCCACCTACCTTGGTTCTTTCTCTTACCTTCCAAAGATCAAAGCTCGGGGGACACACCATCTGCAATTGCAGTCATAGAGCCTTCCCGTGACCAACAATCCCAGGTTTTAGCTCTTTTACTACTTCCAGATAGGTATCAACTGAATTAGAAATAAATGGATTGAGTCCTCATTTGAGATAACTGAATTTTTTGGGCAGGCTCCTGCCATTTTTTTCAATCAGCGAAGAGAAATTATAATTAAAAAAGCATCAAGGGATGCCACCCGAACACAAAGGAAAACAATGAGAGACAAAATTCCTTACTGAAAAATGTCAAGAAAATTGCAGACGACAAAGAGGTCCCTCCCATAATGCCAGCTAGAGATCATAGCAATCCACTGGTCTATGACAGACTAAATAGGAGAAATAGTTCCTTTGAAGGCTCTTCTGTTCCTTCCTCTCGACACCACCCAGAAAACAGCAAGGGGGATGAGGGAGAGAGATCTTCTTCCTTGCTTATTCCAGCGTCGAAGCCAAGAGGAAGGCCTGACTCTGAGTTTGCTCCAGAAATCATCTAGGGCAACCAGGAGCCACTCAGTTTCACCCACATCAAGAAAGATAGAGAACTGCCTATCTTGCGATTTTCAGCGACCCTGCATAGGTCAAGAGCAAGGTTGAAGGACTTCCTCTCAATGAAGATGGCCAGCCTGCCATTGCAATGCATGTTGCGGAGAGGAGCACACAGGAACTGAAATAGGCTACCAGACAAGAAGAGAGGTTTGAGGTTGAGAGAGAGAGGTTCATTGTAGAGGAAGGGATCGTGAGTCACTCAAGGGCTCGGATGAAAGGCTGCAAAGCTTCCAAGGATTGAAGGAAAGAGCTTCGAGGAGAAGGGAGGGGTTGCGAATGGCTCTATGGCTCTGACTAAACTCCTGCTTGAGGCTCAGAAGTAGTGCTTCAACGGGGCAAAGTCATGACGCTTTGAAGGACCACGAGGAGAGAGATATCAAGGGAAGTCAGCTGGGAGGCTTCCATGCTCTTTGACGAGAGAGAGTTCTGAGCTTCGAGGCTTCCATAGCATGCAACGACGATAGAAACAAGGGAAGGCAATTGTAAGAGGAATAATCAGTTTAGGCTCCTGCCATTAGAGAAACAAAGTAAATAGAAATATGATGCATGCATCAAATTCATAAAAAAGAAGAGCAAAAGACACTCACCTCCCTGAGGTTTCAAAAATGCCACAAACCTCCCCTCCAAAAATTAGTTTTTTTTTTGCAAAATACGAGGGGAGGTTTGTCTCTTTAACAAACCTTAGGGAATTATCTTTTTGTCAAACTTCAGAGGAGGTTAATTTCTTTTGCCCTAAAAAGAATCAAAGGGAGGCAATCGTAAAAGAAGTAGTCAGTTTAGGCTTCTGCCATAAGAGAAACAAAGTAAATAGAAATATGATGCATGCATCAAATTCATAAAAAGAATTTGAAGAGATCTCATGCCAAGCTAGAAATAGAATTTTCATCAGCTTGTATCATCACAGAACTGAATTTTCAAGTAGGTTTCTACGTAAGAGAAACAAAGTTAAAGAAATATACTGCAAGCATCGAGTTCATAATATATATATATATATATATATGAAGAAATCTCATGCCTGGCTACAAACAGAATCTTCACCAGCTTGTATCATCTGGTATGGGAAACCACGTCATGTGCTGATGATACCACATACAATGACAAGATAATTGAATGACCAGGATAAAAAAAAATAGAGATGAATGAAACGAGGGAGAGACAAACATCTCTCTGTTTTCCCTTTTACTTGCCTAAAAAAAATAGCTGAAACCACTCACAGAACCACCTTCATTCACATCAACACCTACTGAGAAAATGTATTTTCTTTTTATGAGATCCACCTTTGAGAATCATTTCAGCAACAATAACTGAATCAGTTAATTATGGTCATGGTCTTAAATATATTTCTATAATAATATATAATATTGAATCAAATGCTTCATGCAACATAAATGAATGAATAAAATGCCTGAATTTGACCAAGGAGGTAGCATCCCTAACTCATGCAGATTTTATGCAGAGCAGTTATTAATTATTACTTATTTTTTGGTAGCAAATTATCATCACTTTTTACACATAATATAAGTGAATATTTTTTTTTTGGCGAAAGTGGGGTGGGGATTGAACATTGTTACAAAATATCCATACTTGTCCAGCTACATCAGCATTTTTTCTACAAAAAAGATAGATTGATGAATGCAACAGTACCATAGAAAAGATAACGGATAGAACAACAATCCTCTTTTTTACAGCATGGAGGATAATGAATTCAACGGACATGTAAAATCAACTGCTTAGAACAAGGAAGATGAGAAGGAATAGTATTTGTGCTCTGCATAAAGGAAAAACATGAAAATATTCATATACCCTCCGCAAGCATTTATTAAGAGAGAAAAAAGAGATTACAACCTAAACAAGGACAAACAATCCTTCAGAAAAAAGAAAACAGAGGAACAAAACCTAACATTTCAAATAAGAAACCCCCTCTTTAAAGCCTTCGCATCATATTTCACTGAGCACTTAAAATTCGCTAATTCACATAATCCCATCTTCAACTTCCTTTTACCCCCATCCAATCGAACTCCATTACCTCCAGGACTAGATAGGCACAAACTCATCTCCAACAATTATTGAGCTTCTAAATCCTTCCCATTAATTTCATCAACAGGAGTGGGCAAAATTCCACCTTTAGACTGCTGCTCCTACCCGTTCCATCTTCCTCAAATATCAAAATACCCCGTAAACCTTCCATTGGAGATGGTGGCATGTACGATATCCCCGAGTAATCAGATGATTCATATTCATAGCCACATTTTTCCCAAATCTCATTCAAAAGCAAACTGCCATCATCCGCAAACTCACAGATATCATCACTATCATATACTATACATCACCCTGTTTTTCCTTCCCCTTACCCTTCCTACACCTTACACTTGTATCACCCTTTTCAATCTTCAGAGATTCCACAACACAGAATACCATCAGCATTTTTTTAAAACTTTTTTTTGTTGTCACCTGTTTGTCCACCTGGCATGTATAAACCCTTGGATACCTCCTTCCCTTACCAGTAGACTTGTCCCCCACATTGTCATCCTGATCAAGCTCTTGCCCTGATGGCAGCCCTCTCAAACAAAATTGCACAGGAGCATTAACAAAAATCCCAAAACCAATTGAATTGTTCCCATCCCTCGTTGGCATTCACCCGACAAGATTCGCTGCCATCCATCCTGTGCTCCAAAGTGGAATGGTCATTTTCCCTTTGATGCAATATGGATGTGGTGTCAACCCTCTTCTGCTAAATGGAAAAGCCAGCAGTTCCTCGTACTCCAAATGATAATCAACTGTAACAGGGTCATGCAAGCCCTTTCTGAAATTTGTATTGGGTTGATTACCTTGATTATGTGGGTTAGAAGTTTGGGAAAATGAGGCCCATTTAACTCTAACCTTCTTCAGGCCCAAACTAAATCACTCTTCTTTCACCTCAAGATTAATTCTGTTTCCAACCACTGAGCGTTGGGCTTCTCAACCTTCTGACAGGGCTGAAATTTGGGTATGTACCATGCTTGACCAAGAAACCAACTTACCCAACAATTGGTCAAAATCTAACACAACAGTGAGCGCCCCAGGCCCAATCCACTTGATTGTCAACCCCTGATAGCCTCTTGGAAAACACCCTAGCTGTCTCTGCTATGAGCCGCTTACCTTCCTCTGCAATTCATCATTCTGACTGCCTCAGGCCATCTTTGATTATCTTCCACCGCAAAATCTCACCACAATTTGGAGACATATGATCCTTGTCCTGCAACAAAACTTCTTTCCGTGACCAAGATTTTTGTTGCCATGTAGGAAATCCTTACATGACCTGTTTCCATTGTACCAGTGCTATTCACTGAACAAGGCAATTCCTTACCTAATCCTCCACCAACAGTAGAAACTCTCTCAAAACTCCTCCAGCCATTATCACGAACACCTCCCGGGGTGAACACACAAAACCTTTTCTGATTCAACTGATCTCTTTCTCTTGAACAAAAGAAATAAAAATCACCCTTCCTGTTCTCTCTAGACAGGGATCAAAGGATCTTCCTTTGCCATGATTGATCAAAGAGCAGAAAAAAAATGAGAGAGAGAGAGAGAGAGAGAGAGAGAGAGCATGTTAAAGCAAGGTGTTCTGTGGCCTTATTGTATCTAATGGTCCTAGTGCAGATACTATATCTGCAAATTCGTTAATGGCACAAGCAAACTTATTAAAACTTATAAATTAAGATGTTTCAACTTCCAAATCTTAAATGATTTATACCAAATTTTAAATTAAGCTACATACCATATACTCGAGATGTTGAACTTTACATTGCTTCTTTAGACACTAAAGCGAGAAAAGCCTCGTAGCTGTCACTATTCACTATTTCATTAATAATAAATCAAATCTGAAGTAAGAAAAATCAAAATAATGAAACATAAATGATGGAACATATTTATATCTCATATTTCATGGCATGATCAAATTAAAGCATAAACATCTAATAAAAGGATATACAGCATGGAGCAAAGACGAGTCTACCTGCTTTTTTTTTTTTTTTTGGAATTGAAAGATGTCTGTATATTACATAATATCTAAGTGGTAGATGGAAAAATTTCTAAAATATGATTTTTAGCCTCCTACTTGATATATGGTTTGTTTATCTTAAATTAATTTGATTTTACTCCCTGATAGTTCAATAGTGAATTTGATGAATATAGTTTATAAATCCTATTTTAAGTTTTAAAAGCTTGAAATGTTTTCAGAAAGCACAAAATTAGAGTAAAATTTATTAAAGCAATTCACAGTCAGCCTAGGGGAAAAATGGCCTGCAGTGGACCTTAATGGTGTGCAATGGACCATAATGACCATTACAACACTCTAGCAGGCTGTATTGAATGAACAGATGTTAATCAGGTCATTTATGAGATATCATCCATGAATGTTTCGGAAAGCACCTCTAATTAGGTATTCCACACACTTATATGATGGCAGAGGCACAACATTACAAATATATAATTAATGAGGAAACAAACTATAGCTAATTTAAAAAACAAAGCATTACTACAAGATCTGTGCTCCTGGGCAATCTATCAAGCAAATACTTCATCAAGGTCCCATACAATGAAAAACAATATGGTAATAATCTAGCCAATGCAATACCTATAAAACCATCATTCATTTACAGCCCATGGTAGAAAACAGAGAAAAACAAGACAAATACAACTATTAAATTCTAAATGATCAATCTGAGAATGGCACCAACCTTTCAAAGCTTCTGTGGATGTTTCACGTCTTTCGCTTGTTCCATTTATATCTGCATTTATTACAAAAACTCTGTTAAATCAACAGTTTAATTTTTTCAGTTGGATCAAACCCTTTCCTGAACATCTCTTCTACCCATCTCTTAGCCTCAGCTACCCTACCCTGTTTGAAAAAACCCTGAGCTAATATATCATATGTCCATCGATTGGGTTCATAACCTTTTTGCTGCAACCTACTGAATAATTCACAAGCAGAGTCCATTTGGGTTTTGGTTAGTCTTCTCAACAACATGTTGTAAGTATAAAGATCAAGTGGGAAGCACTGGTTTATCACTTCTTCCAAGCCCTCAATATTTTGGTTGATTGTCATACGACCAGAAAATGCACCAATTAGCTGGCCAAGAATTGAACAACGAGAAGATGTCTCATCATGTGCACCTCTTGAACAGACCCACGCCTCATACAGCTCTTTACTCTTCAATGAATGCAACAAAAGTACGTTGCCAATGAAGGATGAAATATGATGCCTAGTTCCCTCTAAATCATAGACAATATTTACCACCGCATCATACCTTTTGCACAAGCACAATGACAGCACAAGTTCCTCATAACACTGAAGACTAGGCGTCACTCCATTCACCCGCATTTCTCTCAGGATTTCCAATGCAATATGTGGGTTGTTGGCTTTGCATAGACCGACAATCATGGCATGGTACAATTTTCTGTGAATCTCTCTCCTATTGCGCAAGTCCCTAAAAAAATTTAGGGCTTCAGAGATTCTTCTGTTCTTTAGGTAAGCCTGCAACATCAAAATATCAGAACTCAAATTGGGCACAAGCTCACTTCTCTGCATCATCTCAAATACTTCTCTGGCAAGCTCAGGTTTTTTGGCGTCTCCAGCTCCATCAATGAAGAAGTCATAAACCTGACATTTATTTTCATGACAAGACAACAGCATCTCCAGAAACTTGAAAAATTGCAAATGTGAAACATCCATTTCAAATAGACATTTAACAACTGCTCTCAACAATTTCCGAGTTGGGGTGTGGCCTTTCTCTTGCATTTCAATGAGAAGTCCAATAGCAATACCCCCCCTATTCAACTTACTTAAACCATATATTAAGTTAGAGTATGTATTTTTAGAGCCAAATTGCGTAACTCTATTGAGTTCTCTGTGTATGAGATAACCATCTTCTACCCTCCTGGCTCTACAGAGAGCTGAAATAAACTTGTCATATGTTGAAGTACTAGGCATGAAATTTTGTTCCAAAGCTACAAGAATCAGTTCCTTCATCTTATCAAGCTTTCCCTCTCTGCAGAGGGCATCCGCAAGAATTGAGAAGGTCTTCCTACCAAGGAAATAACCTTGGTCAATGGAGTTCCTTAAAACATGATATGCTTCATCAGCATCATCCCCACAAAGGGTTTTTATTAGATGGTTGTAAGCCATGCGATTGGGAGAAAACTGAAACTCTGACCTCGAGTTGTACAACTCAAGCGCAACATCCATCATTCCAGCCTTGCAAAAAAAGCACAATGCGGCATTTATGGTCGCCTTATCAGGTGCTATCTGACCCTCCTTCATTTCCATCAGCAAATCATAGACCTCCTCAAGCCGGTTCTCCTTTAAAAGCCTGTAGATCAAAATATTATAACGAAACACATCAGGAACATACCCCTCCAAAGCCATCTTGCCCTGCAAGAATTCCAATGCCACATCAACCTTGCCAGCCCTAACAAGTTCCTTGATCATCACACTGTAAGCATGCTTCATCTGAACATTTCTCAGCTCATGGAACTCCTCAACCAAGCAACTAGCCTTGTCAAACATCCGGCTTTTACAAAGCGCACCAACCATATGACCAACCATATATCCGCTCAAAACACGCCCGTCACGGACCAAGCTGCGAAGAAACTCTTCTGCCTCTTCCAATCGGTTCTGCTTGCAAAAGCTCTTCACTAATATGGAGTGCGTGATCTCACTCTCCAACCCCCTCATGGAGATTTGCTTCGACACGACCTGGACAGCATCAAAACAGTTCTCCTCCACCAAAGCATTCAAAAGAACATGATACGCAAAATCATCCAAGTCAAGACCATGAAACCGCATTTTGCCGAACAGCTGGAGGGCGATCTCGGGCTTCCCCGCAACTGCGTATCCCATGACAAGAACGTTGTAGAATCTGACCTTGTAAACATAACTTCGCTTCATGATATTCTCCAGAAAGTCCAGCATGAGAGACATGAGCTTCGCGCGCAACATAATCTTGAAGATGGCGCTGAAGGTTGCGCGGGTGTGGTAAAACCCTGCTTGCCTCCCGGCCCAGTCGAAGAACTTCAGACACGACAGCACGTCCTTGCCGTAGTTCAAGACATCCAATACAAAGCGCTCGGAGAGCGGAAGGCAGAGGTCGGAGAGTGCCGCATCGGCGGCGTTCCGCGACGACGGGTCGTTCTCGTCGTGATCGCCCAATATCGAGTAAATTCGATCCATCAACGCGTTGTTCTGGCCTTTGAACCATTCTTTGAACGATCGCGCAACGTCCTTCGCTCGAAAATTGATCTGCGCCGGTGGTGCGGCCGGCGGCAAGAACGGATGGGCCGCAGAAGATGTAGAAGACCAAGAAGAGAAGGAGAAAGAGGAGATTGATGAGAGGAGGAAGGTGTGATCGTTGACGATGAAGATTGGGGAGAGAAAAACCCTAGATTTGGTAACATGTCTGAGCTTCAGCATGATAATGCTGATACCTGCTGAAGAACCAGCGGCCATGGGGAAAAGCGTTGGGCCATAAACTCGGAATGGCGGGCGACGCTCAATCCAAAATGACGTCGTTTCTTTGTTGGACGTGTACAAATTTACCCATCAAATTTTTTTTGATTTATTTTGATCTCAAGTTTTTATTTTTATTTTTTTCTTATTTAGGTTAAATCAAATCATAGAAACTCAAATCATTTTATACTTTTTCGTCCTTTTCAAAAATTTAAAAATATTTTAAAAAGTGAAGAAATGGGAGGAAAAAATATTTCCCATATCAATCAAACTGTCCAGGTTCAAAAAATACACAAAAAAAATTTATTTCTCTGAATTTTAACTTTACAAAAGCTAATAATCTTCTTGATGAAATTGGGTTAGAATGTGCACTTCTTTTGATTTTTCAAATTAAAAATTTATATAAATTCTGCCATTTCAAATTTAGACCGTTACAAATATGTACAAGTGGTATTGAATTTTTTCTCAGTCTATACAAATTTAAATCTTCTCCTCAAAATCTATACTCCAACTACTATCTTAATTTAGTTTACAAAAATTCCATTTCATATTAAAAAAAGAGTAAGATCTAACATTGCATGACAAATATCGAAGCATCGAGCACATAATCGTCTAAAGAAATTTCTCTTATTCACGTTACAACAAAATAAGGAATTATCTATGTGGAGCATATCTTGTCGGAGTCTTTGGCCATATTTGTTGAAAGGATGAAAGGAAATAAATGTTTAGGTTAATCATAATATATTTACGATAGTCCATGTTTTATTTGCCCAGTCAAATATTGTTGGGTAATTGGTAGTTACTTAAACAGAACCTAAGTTGTAAAATACTGATTGTAATTTTATTGGAGGACCAACTAGTCCTCCTCCATCTAATGAAAATATACCAAACAGTGAATTCTATTAAATTATACATGAGTCCTACCATGTAACACTTATTGCTTGGTGTGTTTTCGCTAGTTGGAAAATCCTGAAAGACTTAATTTTTTTGCCCTCAAGAACGGTCCTATTTTTCGATATGGGTCAACTTTCACTCCACCCACTCTCTTCTCTTCACTTCTATTCTTTATTGCTTTTAATATGAGTTTAAATATTTCTATTGGTTTGCATACATTTTAGTTTTGCATAAAAAAGCTAGAGTATAGCACAAAAAAATCATGTATTCAAATGCTAAGGCTTTTTTGGAACTTATTAGAGAAAGAAAAGAAATTTTTTGAAAGAATATGTTTTTCATTTTTGGTTATGAAGATAAATAAGAAAGAAAAATAAAATATAAAAATTAATGAAAATAATTTTGATTTTACATATCATTAGCATTCAATTTTTCTTAATTTTTAATCATATTAGGATAACTTTTAATTTTCAATAATATTTATATTTAAATTTGTGGATTTAGACAGGACACTTTTTTTTCTTTTTCTTTTTAAAAAAAGTCAGAAGCCACCCACATAGCGACCTCGTCTCAAGTGGATTTAAACATGACACAATGCAAATTTAGAATAAAATTTTAAGCAACCAGCAAGTACAAAAAATAGAAAATTGAGATATTTTAAAATACCTCTTTAGGCTTCGTATGTTGTCGATGTTTACCAATGCTCGAACCCACCCAACATTTATTTTGAAAAGATTTTTGCCAATAGGCTAGGTTGAGAAGATGGTAACAATTATTGAGCTAAGCAATATTTTAAACACGGAAAAGGGTGAACATAGCTTAGGAGAAAACTATGAGGAAAATGAAAGGCAACAAAAAATTGAGGTATTTTTAAATACCTCTTTATGTTTTTGTGGTGTGGTTGCTTACCACCACTCGAACCCTGCCATGAAGCCTTTGTCTTTCCTTTCACAAAGCCTTTGCCATGAAGCAAAGTTGAGAAGATGGTGGCATGCCTTGAATTGGAAACCATTTTAAGCAAGAAAAAGGAAAAGCAATACAAGTTGCATTTTCTTAAAGTTTACAATGAATTTATTTGCATTTTCAATTGAAGAAATAATATATATGCTGTTTTTTAAGTATTTTGTTTAAAAAAATATAGAAGGAAAAAATAGAAGAAGACTCATTTTTCATTATATTTTTCTTTCAATATTAAATATTATTAAAAAATAAAAATTTATTTTAACATTATTAAAATTTTAAAAAAAATCAGATACTAATGATGTGTAAAGTTAAATTTTTTTTCTTAACTAAATTACTATATATAGATTCATATGCATTAAGTATTTTTTTAAAAATATAGAAGAAAAAAATAAGAAGAAAACTCATTTTTCATTATATATTTCTTTCGATATTAAATATTATTAAACAAAATTTACTTTAACATATTTAAAAATTAAAAAATCAAATACTAATGATGTGTAAAATTTAAATTTTTTTTAATCAAATTGATATATATATATATATATTCATATAAATTAAGTATTTTGTTTAAAAAAATGGAAGAAAAAAATAAAAAGAAACTCATTTTTCATTATATTTTTCTTTGGATATTAAATATTAATAAAAATAAAGTTTATTTTGAGATAATTACAAATTAAAAAAATCAAATACTAATGTTGTGTAAAATTAAAAATTTTGTTAATTAACTATAATTTATAAAAAGCAATGAGTTTTAAAGGTTTAGATTTTTATTTGGTTTATAGTTAAAAATTAACTCGAAATCACTCCTAGCTTGAATGTTCCAAAATATAATGTAGTGACAGTAGTTAAGGCCTCGGAAGAACTCCTATATTATATAGAAATTTTAAAAAAAAAATTCTTGAAAAAAATAATGTCTTATATTGTTTCTTATGATAATTCTAATAGAAATTCTAGAAGTGAGAAACAATATATGGAAGTTAATTTTGACACAATTGATACTAAAAGCATATCATATAATAATAAAAAAATTACTTTTACCATGACAAAAGTTAAAAATAAATAAATTAAAGGATAGCAAATCTTTTATTTTATTTTATTTTGATTAAAGAGGATGACACGTCCAGCCTGACAGCACGTGGAGAGATACACACATGAAAGATGATACCCATTATAAGAATTATAATAATTTTTTAAAAATATCACATAATAAACTCGAACAATAAGACTAAAACTCAGGACCTCCTCGTAACCACCTTTGATACCATGTTAGATTACCATTTTACCTAAAAGTTTAAGTTGTTAGATTGTGGGTCATGTATATCAAGCTTTAACACTACAAGAAGAGAGGATTGAACCAAGTGTCAGCGTTTGTGTATGTATGCACACACACATACTCACACGCAGTTCCAACTATTCCTTCTAATTATTTATTATATAAAATTTAATAATTATATACACGCCAACATTAGTGAATGTTTTGAAAAACGATTATATCTTTTTACTACTTAACATGAGCAATCATTTTTTTAAATTGCTGGATGGATAAAATTGACTAAAATGGGTTTCAAATGCACACAAGTTTCAAATCTATCACCTATTTCATATGCTACAAATGCTCGACACTTTTGTAACACATGGGTAAACACCAACTTGACTTAAAAACTTAAGTCTATTAGGTTTTGAATCCAACCATGTATATAAGCACCCATCATCCACTCAATTTTTTAAATGTGGGATAAGCTCATGAGTGGAATTCTCAACAAATACAATCCTACTAAATTATACATGAGTCCTATCATATAACACTCAAATGTTTTCCTTAGTTGGAATAACCTGAATGACTTAATTTTTTTCCCCACAAGAATGATCCTGTTTTACAGTATTGGTCAACTTTCACTCCATCCACTCTCATCTTTGATCTTCTCTTCTATTCTTTATTTATGTTTAATATGAGTTTAATTAAATCTATTTGTTTACATAAATTTTAGTTTTGCGTAAAAATAAAAAATGAAAAAAAGCTAGAGTATAGCTGCAAAAAAATTATGTAGTCAAAAGTTAAGGCTTCCTTTAGAACTTATTAGAGAAAGAAAAGAAAATTTTTGAAAGAATCTATTTTTTTATTTTTAGTTATGAAGGTAAATAAGAAAGAAAAATAAAATATGACAACAAAGTAATTAACATAATTTTGATTTTGTACATCATTAGCACTCGATTTTTCTTAATTTTTGATGATATTAGAATAACTTTTTATTTTTAATAATATTTAATATCAAGAGAAAATATAATAGAAAATTAGTTTCCTTTCGTTTTCTTTCCTGATAAAATCGTTGATCTAAACAGATCCTAAACAAAGGAATAAATATCAATCTTGTACAACAATGCTATTTAAAAAAAAAAAAATCCTCAATAAGATTTGAAATTAAAATATTGAGTAGTACACATTGACTTGAGCATCTGAGCATCCAAGCAGATAGTGACTTGGAACTTGGAAGTAGAAGGAAATTATGCCTAAAATTAAATTTCCTATTTAAAAGGGTAGATTTCAAATTTTATATTAAAATTTGTGGATTTAAACAGGACACGATGCAAATTTAGAATAGAACTTTAAGCAACCAACCAGTAGAATAAATGTATTTTTTTTTAACAAAAGATTAAAATTTGAGGTATTTTAAAATACCTCTTTAGGGTTTGTATGTTGTCGATGTTACCACAACTCGAACATACCCAACATTTATTTAGGCTTTATATATTGTCGATTTTACCGCTACTCGAACCTACCCAACATTTATTTTGAAAAGTTTTGTGCCAATAGTGTAAGTTGAGAAGATGGTAACAATTATTGAGCTGAGAAATATTTTAAACACAGAAAAGGAAGAAAATATCATAGGAGAAAATTATGAGGAAAATGAGTCCAACATTTCCAAATAGAAAATTACAAGATATATATTTTTTGAAAGACAAAAATTAAATAAACATTAATTTTATATTTAATACTAGAAATAGAATGAAATTAAGTTTATGGTGTCATGCCTTGAATTGGAAATATTTTTACATTAAAAAGTTATAGAAGGTACCAATCCTTTCTTGTAGTACATTCGATGATACCTAGGTGATTCAAATACCATATATCTAATGCGGTGAGAGAAGGGATAGGACCATGATTGATGTATAGCACGTAACTTCATTTTAAATTTTTATAAGAAATTATTTTCAAAATTGTAACTTTTAGATCACAAGATAACAATTCTATGGTCACACCAAAGCTCCTCTTTAATTAAATTTAAATAAAATTAAAGGAGGAAGTACACTCAAGATAATCAATATTAAAGTTATTTGAATTTTTTTTAAAAAAAATAAAATCATTGATTTATGCATAGGGTACAACATCAATAAATATTTTAATTTACAATTTATAATTTCAATAGAATTTCAGCTACCAATATATACAAAAATTATACTCCTTAGTCCCTATCTTGCAAACCAAATGGTATATCTAATTTTGTAAAAAGAAAAAATCTAATAAAAGACGACAAGTTTCAAAGGTTTAGATTTTTTATTTGGTATATAGTTAATAGTTATTTGATATTTATTTTCATAATTTTGGACAGTAATACTAAACATCTGATTTTTTTTTTCCTAAGTCAGAGGCATTGAAAAAAATAAGAACATTTTAACCCAACACAATATTTTAGCTAAGCGTTGTGTGCATCACATCAAGAACAAAAGTTTGATCCAAGGAGAAAAAAATTGTCATGAACAAGATTTTAACTATAACCACCACAACACAACTCCTGAAAAGTGGAACAATTGAATACAAAAATTCTATCCCATTTCTAACCACAAAAAATTGTATTCAAAATTTTCTTTTCCTCCAAATCCTCTGGACTTGATCAAAACATATGCAAGAAATTCCAGAAAAACGCAGACATTTTATTATATTTTCATCGTTCGATAAAACCACCTGCAAATGATTTGCCTCTTCCTTACTCATTTCTAGCAACTTAAGAGAATCTCGTATACAAGGGAAAAAAGCTTCAGGCCGTGCACAAAAAGAACGAAAAATACAGAATAATGCTTGTATATCAGCTCGAAACTGACCCACCCCTTGATCAGAAAATTTAATCTCACTTGCAAGAACACTGGATAAAACAAAATGGTCAAGCCCATCGGCCACACTCCTCCACAGATCCAGAAAATCTTTTGGATTGAGATTCTTCTTGATAGCACAAAGCCCACTTCTCAAAGCATCCAATGCTTCAACAAAATCAATTGATACAGCCATGTCTGTGGCAGCAGCAGATTCTTCTTTTGCTTGTTGGAAACATTCCATACTTTGGAAATATTTCAAGGAAAGAATGTCAAATTGGTGAAGAAGATGAGAAATCAGCTCGATAAGCCAATTTGTCTCCAGCTCAGCCAAGCTGTTTATTTCTTCACTGAAAAAATAACTATCATGCTTCGAGTCTTTAACACAAACATCCAAGTCATTTTCAGCAACTCTCAACTCCAAAAAGTTCACATCATCACTCCACTCTTGCAGTTTAGATTCACAATACCTGGCAGCATTGATTAATCCGCATATTCTAACTAAAATATCATCATCATCCGAATTGACAGGATGGAATTCAATTTTCTTGCCTCGGAGGAGGAGGACTTTAAAAAAATACCAGAGGAATCTAGCTGCAGTTGATCTGATAAATTGTATTTGTGCTGCAATGCTTGGTAAAGTTTGACATCGTGCAACCATTCCCCAAGCAATTTTAAGGGCAGACTCAGCAATTAATGGAGCTTTATAGTCTTCCCTACTGGAGAGAAGAAATTCTTCAGTTTCTGTGTCAATATGAAGCTCAACTCTTTGTCCATCAGTTAACCAAGCCCTCTCACCTGCCAGTTCTACTTTTAATTTCTTCCATGCATTCTTGAGCTCTATCTTGGTCCAAATCTTGAGCCAGTCACGCCTACCACAAAATATAGATAATACTGATATGCCCCTTGAGAACTCTCCCCCAGATTCTGGCAAGAGATAAGTTTCTGAACTCACAAGTGAGTGCAACTTTCTATCAAAATCAACAATAAGATCGATCAAATGAAGCCATGAGGGGATGACATCTGACTTCATAGATTTCTCCTTGTACCTATCAGCAAGAACAGTGAAAACATTTTTTTCTAGAAAGCCTGAAAGCACTTGGACCATTGCAGATACCCAAGCTTCCTTAGCACTAAAGTTCAATCTTGCTCTATCAATAAGAGGCTGCAAAACATCATCAACTCCTGTAATAAAGTCCTGTGTAATTTTATATGCAAGAGCAAAAATAAACTCAGGCTGATCAGCCCATTTCGAGAAGTGATGCTCAGTCCGTGATGCAATAGGAGAAACCAGTTCATCAATGGCCCAAAGTCCTATCTTCTGCTCCTCTTTTTGTCCCAAAAGGTCACTTTGACGTTCTTCCCGCCGAAGTTGAACATGCTGCAAAGCACAGAGTGTTTGAAAGCTCAAAGAATAACACTTCCTCTTTTCTCCCTGCATCAAAAGCAGTGGATTTGGGAGACCTTGTGTCACACTAATTTCTTTTGATGTCACAAGCTTTGGCGGCCATCCTAGAGAAGCAAGGAGGAGTCGGTGATCCACAAGAACTTGAGGCCGGAGAACTGCCAAAGACTTTTCCACTCTAGCATCAACAGATTTGATAAGATGACACCACTGTGATTGAAAATTTGCAACTCTAACTAATACGTCCTCGATGTCATTCACAATTTTTAGAGCCTGAAGCACCTTTTCATGCTTTGGTCCAAAGTCCTGCATTTCAAGAACACATTAGCATCCCATGCTACACTCCTAGAACATATTTCTTATCTGCATAAATAGATAAATAAAGTGGATAGCATGTATGACGTCATTACAATTACAATTGATGGATTTGAAGAACTTGCTGAGAGCATATTCCCAGCATGTTGATTTATAACAGAAATGGCTGCATCTTCAAGATCTCCAACCAGAGCTTCCAATTGTAGAGTTGTCTCTGAAATATTAGTGGGGTAAGTACAGCCCGTAGCCTGGTTGTTTTAGGGGAAAGAGGACAGATATGAGGGGCATCATATGACTAAATTTAACAAAAGCATAGGTCTCGGGCAATTTGACAAAAGAATAATTACTCCAATGAAGATCATAATCGCAACAAATGTGTTAAGGAATTTTTTTTTTTTAGTGGGGGGGGGGGGGGGGGGAGGGAGATAGAAAAAAAGGGCCAAAATAAGAATATTAAGCAGATCAAACATTCTTCAAGACAAGGAACAATTCTGAAAAAGAAAAGATAAAGACCTTTGCATAAGAAAAGCAGGGATTATATTATTATAAAATACAGGTCACACACAAATGCAAGTGTGCCAATGTAGCACATATTATGCAGAAAAAGTGCTAGTGATGAACAATAGCCACTTGTAGAGCTCTAAGTTCAATTTTTCATTCTAGGCAGCAGAACATTTTGGGTTTTAGGGTTTTAAAGTGTATGAAAGAAGGATTGTGATTTGGGGTTTGAAAGAAGAGTGAGGAATTGTTTACTGTTAATGGCTTCGGGAGGAATATGAGAGTGGATAGTAGAGAACACAAGGCACTCTTAGCCCAACACTTGCATAGTGACATCCTAATTATCACCTCTTTCTAATAGGGTCAGCACATCTCATATTGAAGGGAAAACTAAACTTGGTAATACTTGATGGTTAAGCATTTAATTACACCTGGATTCTTATTGTATTTAAACCAATAAATCTAACAAGAAATATTCTAAATGCAAGTCATGATTTATGAAGTGCTTTGCATTTAAATGGGAGAATGGCAAAACAAATATAAGTGTAAAGCATTTGCAAGAAATTGTTATATAGCCTACGATGGCATGGTCATGTGCATCAAGTCATACTAACTCCAATAAAGAGTAATTTGGTATATCAAAGGCTTTAAAACAAGATGGGGAAGCCTGCCAATCACCAGGATGCAAGAAGAGAGAATATGGCAACTTGATTTTTCGGGGTTTTTTTTTTGGGGGGGGTGTGTTTATATGGAAAAATGGAAAAAATTAATTTCTCAGTGGACTTGCAATGGATAAAAAAAAGGATAAATAAATGAAGGAAGGCCAATCCCCAGATATCACTTAGCTAAGTTGAGCAGAGTTTAGATGTGCTATCCCATTGATCCTAAATTGCTGCTCGACAAAAGAAGGTAAGAATCAATGATTTTATAAGTCCAAAAAATTTTTTGCTGAAATTTACAAAAAGGATATCCATAGTTTGCATTGATTCATTAACTTATCTAAGCCTATTTAACTGACGAGGTCACAAGAAATTCTTCAACAAGTTAAAAGAATTTAACACTTCGCTCCCACATGTAATTCATACTTGGGGTAGCTCAGTTGCTTAAGATCTGTAGACCAAAGGCACAAAGATAGATTATCTCTGCATCTGACAAGTTAATCAAACACTCACAGACAGAAAACAGGAACGTAAATCAAGCACAATATCATCTCTCACCAGCATAATGGCGAATAGTGTCAATCCGCTGAACTTCCTTCCCAAGACGAGGCAAATCCTCCCCGAGCATCTTCCGGATTTTCTTGTTGATCATACCTATAATCCCGAAAAACATTATACACAATTACAAAAACGAAGATCTGAAGAACGTTAGAAAACCTAGTAAATCAAACAGCCTCCAAACTAGGTAATTTGAGCAAATCATCGAAACCCAGAAATTGAATCATGCAGAGGTAAAAGACCCACAACCATTTTGGGAAACAATTTTTTTTTTTTTTTTTAAGAAACTAAAAAATAAAAAGCGCACAACATCGAGAAAGTGAGTAAAGGCTTAGACTGACATCGGGATGAGTAGAGACTGAGATTCTGCAAGCTGAGAGTCATTTCGCGAAGGGTGGATTTGGCTGCGAAGGAACGGGAAATCCACGAAACGGAGAGGCTGATGAGTTTTCTGCGAAGAAGAGTGAGATCTGCTTCCAAATCAGAGCAGCTTTTGATCAGCTCAGAGGCGAGATCGGGGGCTCCGGATAGGTCTTGAAAGGTTCTGAAATGCTCTTCCAGGGACAAGAGGAGAGCAGGCGAGAGCTCCCTGTGACCGGGCAACACAATACTAGGCGCTTCCATTGACGCCATCTCCGGAGCTTCAAACGCAAGAACAAGGCACGAGAAATGGAAGAAAGAAAGTGGAATATCGTACTGGGTGAGACACAACTCGGGCGGGCTCCTTTTTCTCTCTCGCGGGTGGATGAGGTGAATGGGTCGGGTCGATCGGGTAGGATGGTTGAGTTTGGTCCGAGTTATCTTTTTAATATACACTACGCCTCACTTTTTACAATTTTATATTTTAAAAATAATTAAAATTTTAAAAATAATTTGATTTTTAATTTTAAAAATACAAACTACTCAAGAGTCTTCAAAACTCTTTTTTATTTTTTTCAAGTAATCTAGAGTTTAAATGTAAATTTTATAAAAATTCAACAAGAAAAAAAGATTTATTATTTTTAGGAAAAATTATTATTATTATTAAAACAATTAGCGGCATTAGTATTATTATTATTATATCTTTTATTATTATGATTATAATATAATCATAGAAAAAACTATTGTTGTTGTTGTTAAATTCAATTAATAATAATATTATTATTATCTTAGAAAACATTGCTTTTTATTTAAAATAATTATTATAATAATTTTCATTATTATGATTATTATAAAAAAGTGTTATTAAAAATTATTATAAAGACAATTAAGCATTATTTTGTTGTTTTTGTTATAAAATGATGTAAGAATTAATAATAAAATAAATAGAGATGAGCAGAAAAGTAAATGAAAATGAGATAGAGATTTTATGTGATTCGAATATACCTACTCCACGGGCGAATTAAATCAAAGTTAGATGAGCAGAAAAGTAAATGAAGATGAGATAGAGATTTTATGTAATTCGGATATACCTTCCACGGGCGAATTAGATCAAAGTTTCACTATTTCGAGAGGAATTAAAATATGATATGGATATGGTCTTATACAAAATATCTCTCCTTATTTATTTTATATCTCCTATCTTTCTTTCTACTTTTATCATTCTCTCTTTTTCTTTTTCTACTCCTGGGAGGGAGTATTTATAGCCTTCACAAGCTAGCTAATGCTAACTTTATTAGTGTAAACATATGGGACTTGTTCACATAGGGACATAATTAGTGCAGACATATGAGACAGGTTCATAGGGACATGAATTAGTACAGATATATACGGCAAGTTCATAGGGACAGGAATTATTGCAGATATATGGGGTAGGTTCATAGTTGACATGAGGGACATCCACATTGTTGACTTTCGTGCAATCCCAAGAGGGGGGGTGAATTGGAGATTAAAAAATTTCCTCTTAGGTTCAACTAATCTAACAACAATATAACGCAACTTAGGGGCAGTTTGAGTATATATGAAATTGCATATGCAATATATTATTCACCTTTCAGTACATACAATGCAATTCAAGTATTTCCCAATAAAATGCAATATCGTGTCAATCAAATATGCAGTATATTCAGTAAGGAAATTAAATCAAGCACAAAATAGAATATAATACAGAAAATGTAAAGTTGACACCGAATATGATATCGAGGTTCGGCTAATCCTGCCTACGTCCCCGCCTTGGCTCACAAGTACAAGGATTCTATTAAGGCTCACTTCATGGGTGGAGCGGCACCATATACAACACCTTACCAGGATAGTACACCTAACTTTCCTAACCGGGTTAAAGTCAATCCGAGACTTTTACCAGGGCAAGTCTCCCTCTTCAAACCCGTGCTTGGAATACAATAATCAATATAGTTTTTGCGTACAAATGAAGTGCTTCTAATCAAGTAAATATGTACCATAATACAGTCCAGATAAATATGCACGCACAAATGGTAGTAAATATGCTTAGTGCCAATAACGTGTGTTAAACACTCAATCTGAAGTTAATGTGCAATCAAGGTCTAGAGTGTATTTCCAAACAATCTTTGAAACAAAGTATCAATGTAAATCAATCACCACAAGTTTCAAAGAATTCCAACTAAAGTATTCAAAATATCTTAGAAATAATTTTTTCAAAATAAAAGTTCAAGAGATATTTGAAGAATAAGTAAGCTTGTGAAAAATATTTTGCACAACTAAAAACCACAAGTTTAATGAGTCTTGCAACAAAAATGCAAAGACTCACTAGCTACTAAGGTTTTCCCACACAAAGATTTATTAGTTATGTGACGCCCCGACCCGCCAAGTGGGGCTCAAGTGCCATGTGTTCCAATCACCTGTATCTGATATCATAATTAACATACACGCAGCGGCACATAAATAAATAACCTCAAATAAATACCAGAGTTCTATATAACAACCCAAAAACGAATACTACAACATCCAAATATCTATCTCCACAACCAGTATTTAAAACATAATCTCGTACAAACATATCTATACATATATCAGTATCTCACAATACCCCAAAAAGAAACCAGCAAAAACGGTCCCAACCTAGGCCTTCAAACCCGGTCTCCAGAAGAACCTGAAAAATTGTTAATCCACTAGGGTGAGACACTTCTCAGTAAGGGTGGAATAAATTATAACATTGTACGACAAATGAGTTTTAATATTTACATATCAAAATAAATTGCTTTTCACATAATATCAATAATAACTGAGAAAATGTACCATTAATAACATTCTTGACATCTAATGTCATACACACATCCAATATGCAGACGTACATAATTTTTATGCAGGCAAAAGTCCCCAAGGATAGGGAAGATTACCCGCCCATACAAGTAGCTTCCATCTTCTCTGGTACTAAAAACTACCTACCAGAGCACTCACCTTACTCAATAAGCCCTTAGGTGAAGTATTACCTCGTCACCAGTACACACATCTTTATTATTTTAAAGGCGAAGGTTTCCGAGGATTAGGATGTCTACCCGCCTATACAAGTAGCATCCCTTTGCACTGATACCAAGAAACTACCTAGCAAAGCACTCGCCTTTCTTAGCAAGCCCTCGGTGTTATGTTTACCTCGCCGCATGCACACACATGCATTCACAATATGCTATACCATTATTTTTATGCTATAATTAAATTCACATGCACACAACACATCCACACAAGAATCACACAACTTATACTTCGTCTTCCAATGTCCTCAGTATGTGGCCCACACAAAACAACAACATTCATATCAGTACGTGGCCCACACAAGCACCTACGTACTTCTTATCTACACGTGGCCCGCACAGGCACCACTACCCACACAGGGTACATAACATGGCCCACACAGGCGCCATTATCCACACAGGATATAACGTGGCCCACACAGGCACCACTACCCACACAGCGTACATAACATGGCCCACACAGGCGCCATTATCCACACAGGATATAACGTGGTCCACACAGGCACCACTATTCATCAGTATCCAATCCCCATGACCTACCTATCATGCATCAGTAGAACAAGCTCTTCAACCTGCCAATGTCCTACCCCATATAAATGACAATATGACAAGCTCCTTGACCTGCCAACGTCACATCATGATTTATATCTAGGCAATATAACAACCTTCTCATGCCAACGTTATATTGAGATACATACGAATAACCACACCAATTAGTTCACACAGACGCATCAATGCATTTCCACACAAGAATCCAACAGACCAATACATTTCCACACAGGAGTCAAACATAATAACTCATTCATCATGCCATAATCATTTCAAACACCCCCACATGCAAATCCAAATACCACAGTAATTCATACTCAATTTATTAGGAAAAATTGTTCCCATGTCACACGAATTTAATATCATATGCAATTATCCCAAATATAAATTTTAAACAAAATCATCATTTTCTAGTACTCAGACGGTTCTAAAAATCATATAGATAAATAATAAATTTCATATGCTCGTAAATAACCGATTCACCTTAATAAAATACTGATACAATTTTATTCCCCTTTACCTGATTTCCTAAATCACGCCTGCAGGGCTCCTAAACTTATACCCGCGGCGCTCACCCGAACCCTGATTCAATCATATCAACCTCAATAAAATATTATTTTAACCTTTCCTAATTTACAATAATTAAATAACAATTAATTTCTAAATAACCCATTTATCCTAGTTTTGGGGCTATTTCCACAACGACTCCACGAGAAATTCGCTCCGCTAGATTTGTAGAGAATCATCTCTAGATTCTCGTGGTGGTGTCTGATCCTCCATTTGGCTTAAAATTTAGGAAAAATTAAGACAAGAATGAGAATTTGGCTTACCCCAGGAGATATGCCTACGTTACTCCTACGACAAATCCACTTCGATAGATATGTCGGTGGCGGAGAATGGAGTTCGGTGGTATTTTCGGATTTCCATTAGGCGAGAATCCGCCGCGAAATCGTAGAAAGAAGAGGAGTGGAGAACCGTGAGCTAAGAGAATTTATTTTTTTTCTTTCTTTTCTTTTTCTCTTTCTGTCTGTGCCAGCGTGAGTTCCTACTTCTGCTTGTTCCAGGTGCTTCCATCAGACTTAACCACTAAGTCTCTTTTTTTTTTCTCCTTTATCCTTTACTTTACTTTACTTTATTATATACTTATATATATATATATATACCCAAAATCCTTAAATTTATTAATTTAATTAATTTTCTTAATAATAATTAATTTATTATTATTATTATTATTATTATTTTAGGTTGTTACAAGTTAAATCGGGGGGAAAACCCTAGCTAAAACTCTCAATCAAAAACAATAAATCAATCTATAACCAGGAGAGTTTAAGCACTAGAATCACTCAAGAACACTTTTTAGAAACTTGATTTCTCAAGGGAATAGCAAAGGAGGAGTGTATTTGGCTTAGTATAGGAAAAATATACTCTTAAAAATTCAGAGAATTTTTGGCTTAATGATCTTGCTAATCTCTCTTTAATTTTGCAATTGAACCCATATATATTGAGAAGGCCAAAATTATAACCATTGGGGACACATAGGGAATTATTAAAAATGTTTAAAATGTGTTTAAGAAATTAACCTTGTTTAACCTCAATCAACCGCGGTAAAAATTTGGCCAATCCGAGAGTTTCGATCGACCGAGCCATAGGTTCGGTCGCCCAAACAAACACAACAGGAAAAGGTAACTTTGGAACTTCGGGTGCCTAAATGAAGGTTTGGTTTGCTGACCAAGGCGATTTTCTAATCTGTCTGAGGTTCGGTTGACTGGTCTCAAGTTTAGTCTAGCGAACTTGCACATTCGATCGCCGGGGGGGTATTTTGAACGTGAAGTTTGGGCGCCCGAGTTGTCAGAAAAAGTTTGGGCTTGAGTTCGGTCGATCGTGGACACTCAGTTCATTTGAGTTCGGTCACTCGAAGTCAGGTAAAATTTTTGACCATACAACAGTTCGGTCGACCGAGGTGTTTTGAACACCAAGATTCGGTCGCTCAAAACCTTAATAACTAAACACCTTAAGTTACGTTTTAATTCAAAAAGTTCCCCCTGATAGTATGTGATAATGGGGACTATCCTTAGTGTAAATGCAAGGACCTAGGGTCTTTCTAAGGAATTTTTACTTAGTCCCAAAAATCTAGTGTCAGGATGATCCCTAAGGTCATTCTATAGTCTTGATCTTATAAGTTTCTACATGCATGATGCACATCGATTTTTACAAACCATTTATACTTTGCTATTATAGACTCGAATTAAACATAATATAAATTACAATAAATGACTATTCTGGGCCTTTATTCTTCAAGTCACCTTATGCCATCATATGATCATGCTTATATGAACCTGCACGCAAACTTGACAGACATTAAATACCAGAGTATTTGTCATTATAAAAAACGAGATAGGACTCAAAAAGTCAACAATCTCCCCCTTTTTTTTATGATGACAAATACAAATGCAAAAATGGGTAAAGCCAAATAAAGCTCCTCATAAGAATATGCATACCAATCTTTGCAAGTGTATTTCTCCCCCTTTTGGCATTGGCAAAAAGAGTTAAGCTAAGTAAAAAATTTTGAGCATTTTGAAAAAAATATTAGCTTAAGAGAACATCCCCTATTTAAAAGAGTTTTGGGCATAAAAAAAATATAATTGTTTTTGAAAAAAATGGCAATTAAGTGCACACACACACACACACACACAGAGGGTATAGTTGGTCATTCAAATTGTTGGCCCGATTGAGCATCTAGAGGGGGGGTGAATAGACGTTCTTCGCAGATATGCAAATTTTCTACAAACAGAAAAATCTTGCCTAGAACAAGTGCATTAAATCACAATATAAAAGTGCAACAAAAAGTAATGAATGAGCAGTATAAAAGAGAGATGAGAGAAGAGAAACTTAACACGGCGATATTAACATGGTTCGGCACCCAGCCTACATCCACGCCTTGAGACCAACTCAAGGATTCCCAAAAATCCACTATACGATCCTCCTTTAGGCGAAGAAGCCAATACACACAACTGCTCACAAAAAGCTTCAATAAGGTACTCACTTAGAGATACCCTACAATGGCTCACAAAGAGCCTTCCTTTACAAGAAGTTGATGAGACGTAAATACAATATTAAATACTCCCTTTCAGCTGGGTATCACAACAATATCCTCACACTATGTCCTCTTTTCAATGGAGTAAAAAACAAGAGTAAGAGCAGCAAGAAGAGGGCAAGTGAGTTTTAGGGAAACCCTAGAAATGAAAGCACAATAAATGATCTTAATGAGTAAATGAGCTTTCTTAGTTTGAAGTAAATGCAATAACCCTTATTTAAACATCAAATGGGCGAGCTGGTCGCTGGAGAACCGTTGAACATTTATTGATGCAAAACAAGGGTTAAACTAGTCGTTCTGCTGCATTTAATGAACCCTACAGCTCGACATTCGTCGACGAGGTCCGCATTTCATCGATGAGTTCTTCAGTCAATTCGTCGAAGAACCTTTGTGTTCGTCGATGAGTTGCTGGTTCTGAATTCAGACAGGTCTCGGTTTATTTTCATCGACGAGCTCTTCAATATATTCATCGACAAAGCCCTGTGTTCGTCGACGAGATGCTGGTTTTGAATTCAGGTGCCTTTTGGTTTCTTTTCATTAACGAGAATCCTATGTTCGTTGACGAGGTCTGTGTTATTCTCATCGACGAAGCCCTGTGTTCGTCGACGAGTCCCTTCTTACTTCTTTAGAAAAAAATCCTTTTTAAGTTCTAAGAAGGTCCTTGTCTTTTTTAGGGTTTTTAGACATCTTAAGTAGCTTTACTTGTGTGTGTGTGTGATATGCCCATTTCTTGCTCTTTATATGAGTTACTCCATATACAAGGGAATTTACAAAATAATCTCTCTCACTCTCACACTCAGTCTTTAGAACACTTGCATATGATGTAGAGTCCATGAACGCTTTGAGTGGCTAAACTTTTGGTCATGTCACAAGTTGCTTCTGGCTTATTTGAAACTTATTACTTTGATCCCATTCTGTACAGCTGATCATGACTAGAGAAAGAGGTTAGTAGCCTTAAAGAACAGCTAATGGGTTGTTGTCATCAAAACATAGTTGGAATGAAAGACCCTTAACCACTTGGTCTAACATTCTCCCTCTTTTTTATGATGGCAATCCATTAGTG
Source organism: Malania oleifera (assembly GCF_029873635.1). NCBI lineage: Eukaryota > Viridiplantae > Streptophyta > Magnoliopsida > Santalales > Ximeniaceae > Malania > Malania oleifera. Next base: position 131,959,909 of record NC_080418.1, read on the forward strand.
TTCCTTTTCAGGGATAAGTGCTCCCCCTTACTAAATGTATTTAAATAAATTCTCCCCCTTAATGCTTGCATTATATGAATGAAGATTTTATTTAAATTTTCGGTAGCATGCCGTCTATAAGTAAGATATTTCCCAAGTAATCTTGCATAAAATCGAGATATAACAATCCAGTATATCAAGCAAAAGCATGTTGGTACAAAGATAGTGCAATTAGTTTCAACAATTTCACTACTTGCTAAGTACAATAATCTCAGTGAAATAAAAAGTTACTACATTGCTTGCAGTGGCTACAAGGTACTATACCAACTAGAGATACATCCAAATAACTAGAGATACATCCGAAAAACTAGAGATACATCCAAAAAGAAAGTTTATATAAGCCTATATCTATCTCTCCCCCTTTGCCATAATCAAAATTGGGGGAAAGCAGAAACAGAGCGCTACTCGTGTGGGCGACCAAGACGGTCGAAGAGGGCAGCAAAGGAAGCATCAAGGGTGTCAAAGCGAGCACGGTTAGCATTTTCTTGTTGGGCAAGAGACGCATATAAGGAATCAAAATGATTACGGTGACGAATTTCAGATTGTGTTATGGCGTTCTGAAGCCCGTCCAGGTGCTCCAGGATATGGCCATATGCAGTATCCTCATCCTCGCTTTCCTCGTCTTCGGCCTCTATGGTGGCCTCAACCTCATCGACCGGAACGCGTACCTGCTCGTGGGCTTTGACCCACGTGTTGGTTGCATCATATTTTTCAAAGTGCATGCGACGAAGGGTTACCTCAGTGTATATATCTTCTGGCATAGGACGAATGCAAGGCAAGCCAGCACGAATGAGTTCGAAGTAATCAAAGAAAGTCGTGAGGAGATGACCGTAAGGAAGGCAACCCCGCTACCTCTTGAGGCTTTCCTCCATATTCTAAACAATGATGGAGGGAAGGTAAATACCACGTCCAACCCAAAGGCGGTATATGTTGAAGATATTGCCAAGGGTGACCTAATCCCGTCCACTAGTGCGAGGGCACAAATTGTACGTGATCATATGGTGGAGGACTTAAAACTCAACTTTGAGGTCCTTGGATTTAGGGTGAGCAATAGCAGGAATGCGAGGATTACCGGTAATGAGCTTAAGTGCGGTGTGCGAGTCAAACCAGTCAAACCGTGTAGGCCAAGAAGACTTGGGGAGGCCTCGGAGTGGATAATGGGTGCAACCAAACACAGCGGAGAATGTGTCCTCGGAGAGTCAAATGATGGTCCCACGAACGGTAGAGTAGGCGGAAATGCCGTGATGTGAGGGAACAAAATTGGCGTAAAACTCATGAACTAAGTCCTCATAGACGAGCTCATCAAGGTCAAAGAGGGCATCCCACCCGAGGGCTTTAATTTTGGAGAGAAGAGCAGGAAAATGAAGCTGAAGAAAGTCGGAGGGCACAATTTTCCCGTAAACGATGTGCCGCTTAAGAATGTCATTCTGATAGAGATGAGCGGCCTCTAGAGAGACGAAGCGAGGGTCGGAGTGTGTGGGGGCAATTGGAGGAGGAATGGTGGAAGGGCGATGAGAGGAGCCTTCGCCGGCCTTGGTTTGAAGGTTGCGGCGCTTGGGTCTTGGAGCCATTGAAGGAGTGAAGGGGAAAAAGAGAGCTGGAAGTGGTGGAGAGCTGAGGAGAGGAGGAGGCTTGGAGAGCTGAGGAGAGGTGGAGGCTTGGAAAGCCTAAGAGATATGGAGAGGGTGCGCGAGACAATTTGGAGTGAGAGGAGGAAGGGAGAGAGAGACAGAGCTGTGGGAGGAAAAAGAGGAACTAAAAGAGGAGGGCAAGGGCTTGAAAAAAGATAGGGTTGTGCCAGTGGGCATATGTGGTTCCCTACAGTTTTCATCGACGAGGCCCTGTGTTCATCGACGAAATTAAGGCAAATTTGACAACAAGACCCTTGTGTTCGTCGACGAATTTTTCAAACTTCTCAACGACGAATACCCTGTGTTCGTCGACGAGAGCAAGAAGAAGGAGAAAAACTAAGTTAATTATAGGGTGAGCTAAATAAAGGGGTAAGAACTGAAATAAGGATCCTATGATATATTTAAAGGAGTACACATGCCTAGGGCGTGTCGGATTTTGTGGAATCTTTCTTCATTGAGTGGCTTAGTTAGAATGTCAGCGAGTTGATTTTTAGTAGGAACATAAACCAACTCAACGTCTCCCTTTTGGATATGGTCTCGAATGAAGTGGTGCCTAATTTCAATATGCTTAGTTCTAGAATGGAGACATGGATTCTTTGAGATGTTGATGGTACTAGTATTGTCACAATGAATTGGAGTCTTAACTAAGATTCGAAAGTCCTCAAGTTGTTGTTTGATGTATAAGGCTTGAGCACAACAGCTGCCGATTGCAATATACTCAGCCTCGGTGGTTGAGAAAGCTATGAAGGTTCGTTTTTTGCAAAACCAGGACACAAGAGAGTGTCGTAGGAAATGACATGTTCCACTAGTGCTTTTTCTATCGATTTTGCAACCACCGTAGTCAGCATCAGAGTAGCATGTGAGGTCGAAGGGAGCATTCTTAGGATAGAAGATTCCTAAGTCATGGGTGCCTGCTAAGTATCTAAAGATTCTTTTAACTGCATGAAGATGAGATTCTTCGGGACAAGATTGGAATCTAGCGCATAAACAAACACTGAACATTATATCGGGCCTGCTAGAGGTAAGGTACAATAAACTACCAATCATTCCATGATAGAGTTTTTGGTCAACATTCTTCCCTTTTTCATCAGCGTCAAGCTTTGTTGTGATGCTCATGGGAGTTATTTTAGACTTACCCATTTCAAGACTGAATTTCTTTAACATGTCCTTAACGTATTTAGCTTGATTTATAAAGATTCCATGTTTCATTTGTAATCCTAGGAAGAATGTTAGCTCACCCATCATACTCATCTCAAATGTTTCCTGCATAGTTTGAGCAAAACTTGACACAAAGTTTCATTGGTGGCACCGAAAATGATATCATCTACATAAATTTGTATGATAAGCATATCATTTTCCTTATGTTTTAAGAAAAGAGTGGTGTCGAATTTTCCTTTTGTGAATCCATTGCCTAGGAGAAATTTACTTAAACGCTCATACCAATCTCTTGGTGCTTGCTTAAGTCTGTAAAGGGCTTTTGAGAGTTTGTATACGTAATCGGGATAAGTGTGGCTCTCAAATCCTGGAGGTTGCTTGACATAAACTTCTTTATTTATGTATCCATTAAAAAAAGCGCTTTTTACATCCATTTGAAATAACTTAAAGTTTTTGTAGCAAGCAAAGGCAAGTAGCATTCTAATAGCTTCTAGTCTTGCCACCAGGGCATAAGTTTCATCATAGTCAATACCCTCTTGTTGGTTATACCCTTGGGCTACCAATCTAGCTTTGTTTCTAACAATGTTCCCATCTTCATCTTTCTTATTCCTAAACACCCATTTTGTGCCAATTATTGTAGTATTTTTGGGTTTAGGAACTAATTGTCATACTTTGTTTCTTTCAAATTGATCTAGTTCTTCTTGCATGGCATTTATCCAATTTTCATCATTTTCAGCTTCCTCAAAGTTTTTTGGTTCTAGATGAGATACGAAAGCAATATGATTACATCCACTTCTTAGGTGAGATCTGGTGCTAACTCCTTGGGATGGACTACCTATGATAAGATTAGTTGGGTGATTTTTTACAAACTTCCAAGCTTTAGGTAGTTCATGATTCTCTTTTTCTTTTGGTTGGTTAGACTTTTGAGGAGATGATTCTAGATGATCAATGTTTGTATCTTGATCATTATTAACTTAAGTTATTCTAATTCTCTTTCAATTCTCAAGGTGGTGACTTGATTGTCTTCATCTATTTCAATAGGTGTTTTGGATGCGTGAGGGTTTGTTTCATCAAACACAACATGGGTTGATTCTTGAATAGTTTGAATTCTTTTGTTGAATACCCTATATGCTTTGCTATTCATGGCATATCCTATGAAAATTCCCTCATCGGACTTTGAATCAAATTTGGCCAAATGATCCCTGTCATTTAATATGAAACATTTACATCCAAAAACCCTAAAGTGTGAAATGATAGGTTTCATACCCTTCCATATCTAGTATGGGGTTTTTCCTAACTTGGATCTAATGATGACGCGGTTACTAACATAGCAAGCTGTGCTGACGGCTTCTGCCCAGAAGTATTTTGGCAAGTTATGTTTGTTGAGCATTGTCCTAGCCATTTCTTGGAGTGTTCTATTTTTTTTTTTTAACTACTCTGTTTTGTTGTGGAGTTTTTGGTGTGAAGAAGTTGTGTGAATACAAATTTTCGTTGCAAAAGTCTTCTAGTTCTTTGTTCCTAAATTCTCTCCCTTTATCACTCCTAATGTGTACAATTGACATTCCCTTTTCATTTTGGATTTTTCCAAAAAAATGAATGAATGCATTACAAGTGTCACTTTTGTTTGCAAGAAAAATTACCCATGAAAATCTTGAGAAGTCATTAACTACAACAATTGCATACAACTTTCTACTAATACTAGCTATGTCATTAGGGCCAAATAAATCAAGATGAATTAACTCTAGGGGTCTTGAGGTAGATATCATTTTCTTGGTTTTGAAAGAGGTTTTAACTTGTTTTCCATATTGACATGTATCACAGATTTTGTCTTTTACATAATTGTCTTTTGATAGGCCATTTACTAGTTCTTTAGATGAAAGTTTATGAAGTAGATCCATGCTTGCATGACCTAGTCTTCTATGCCATAACCAACAAATTTCATTAGTAACTGCTAAACATTTAACGTCATAAGTTTTGATGTCATCAAACTCAATTGTGTATATGTTTGATTCACGTTTTCCTATAAGGATGGTTTTTCTATTTAAATCATTTACTAAACATTTAGGGGATTGAAAAATAATGCTTAATCCTTTATCATACAGTTGACTAACATTTAGCAAGTTAAGCTTGAGAGTATCTACAAGAGCAACATTTTCAATAGCCAAGGATGAATTACCTATTTTACCTTTACCGATGATTCTTCCTTTGGCATTGTCTCCAAATGTGACTAGTCCTTCCCTTTTGTAGGTGAGCGAGAGAAATATGCTTGCATCTCCCGTCATGTGTCTTGAACATCCACTATTGAGGAACCATTTGTTTCTTATGGAATCGGTTTTCAAGCATACCTACACACAACATTAAGTGACTTGTTTTGGTACCCATATTTTCTTGGGTCCTATGGGGTTAGTGTTCTTAATCACCCATTTGTAATTCATGTTTTTTCCTCTATTTCCCCTAAAGGGACAAGTAAATCATACATAACCTATCTTTTCACAATATAGACAAACTTTATTAGCATGTGAGGGGTTTGGCTTTGGTGTAGCGTTTTTCTTTGATGTAGAGCTCCTTTTAGCATAAAGATTTGCAAATCCTATTGACTCTGAAGATGATAGACCATATCCTAATCTTTCTTTGAAAATTCCAAACCTCTGAGCTCCTAGTAACTTATCAAAATTTTCTTTACCATTTGTAAATTTATAAATAGTTTTTTTTTTTATCTTCCACCTTCTTTTTCAATAGAGAGTTCTCTTAAAGAATTTTGACTATTTGTCTTTTCAAGCTTTCAACTTCCTTTTGAGAAGACTCTTTGCAATTTATGTATTCCTTAGTGAGCTTTTCATTTTCAAGACTAAGAGATGCATTTTCTTCTTTCAAAGTGTCACATGAGCAAATTTGTTTTTGCTTGCATCTTGAGTGATTTTCTTCTAAGAGTTTGAGTTTGAGTTTCTTTTTAGATGCTTTTAATTCAATATAGAGTTTTGTACAATTTTCTTCTAGTTCATCATAAGAAGGGAGATATTCGTTATCAGAGTTTACCTCATTTTGTTCATTTGCCATAAGGCAGAAATGAGCAGCTTCTTCCTCGATTTCTTCATCGGTTGAAGTCCCATCCAGTTCATCCCATTTGGTTGCATTCATTGCTTTGAACTTCTTTTTGTCTCCCTGTAGATTGTTGCCTTTTTTTTTTTTTAAGAGAGGACAATCAACCATGCGGTGCCCGATCTTTTTGCAATTGTAGCATCTTATGCTCGATTCTCCTTTCTCCTTTTGTTTGCCGTTTCGTTTGTTCATCAGAATGTTCCTAAATCTTCTTGTAAGGAGGGCGACTTCATCATCATCATCACTTTCTTCCTCTTCTACGACCTCTTTTTGCTTTCCGGCTTTTAGAGCAATTCCGGTAGTCTTCTTGGGTACTTTAGCTTCTACAGCAACATTTTTCTTCTAGATCTCATAGGTCATAAGAGACCCGATCAGTTTGTCAATGGTGACCTTTGAAAGATCCTTTGCTTCTTCAATTGCTGTGGACTTGGTGTGCCATGATGCCGATAATGAGCGAAGGACTTTCTGCACATTATCCTCCATAGAGTACTCTCTACCGAGAGCTTTTAGTCCATTTGTGATGTGTGTGAATCGAGTAAACATGACAGTAATTGTCTCACCTTCTTCCATTTTAAACATCTCATATTCTTTTACCAACATATAAATGTTTGACCTTTTTACCTGGGTTGTACCTTTGTATGTTACCTGAAGCTTTTCCCACATTTCCTTAGCCGTGTTGCATCCACATATTCGGTTGTACTCTTCATCATTTACAGCGCAATAGAGGAAGTTCTTGGTCTTGAAGTTCAATTGTGCTAGCTTTGCATCCGCCTTGGGAAGTTTTCCAATAGGTATGTCATCACCTTCTTCGTTTTTGAAGGTGTAGTCTCCTTCAGTGATGACGCTCCACATTGGTAGTCATAGGCCTGAATAAACATTGACATTCGATCTTTCCATTCTAGGTAGTTAGTTCCACAAAATTTCGGGGGATGGTCCACAGATTGACCTTGGGTAAACATATCCGCCATATTGATCTTTTTTCCTGGGAGTTACTCCGAAGTACAACGACTGGCGCTCTGATACTACTTGTTGGCTTGATTGAGCGTCTAGAAGGGGGGTGAATAGACGTTCTTCAAAGATATGCAAATTTTCTACAAACACAAAAATCTTGCCAAGAACAAGTGCATAAAATCACAATATAAAAATGCAACAAAAAGTAATGAATGAGCAATATACAAGAGAGATGAGAGAAGAGAAACTTAACAAGGCGATATTAACATGGTTCGGCACCCAGCCTATTTCCACGCCTTGAGACCAACTCAAGGATTCCCAAAATCCACTATATGATCCTCCTTCAGGCGAAGAAGCCAATACACACAACTGCTCACAAAGAGCTTCGACAAGGTACTCACTTAGAGATACCCTACAATGGCTCACAAAAAGCCTTCCTTTACAAGAAATTGATGAGAAGTGAATACAATATTAAATGCTCCCTTTGAGTTGAGTATCACAACAATACCCTCACATTATGTCCTCTTTTCAATGGAGTAAAAAACAAGAGTAAGAGCAGCAACAAGAGGGCAAGTGAGTTTTAAGGAAAGCACAATGAATGATCTTAATGAGTAAATGAGCTTTCTTAGTTTGAAGTAAATGCAATAACCCTTATTTAAACATCAAATGAGCGAGCTGGTTGCTGGAGAACCATTGGACATTTATTGATGCAAGATAAGGGTCAAACTAGCCATTCTGCTGCATTTAATGAACACTGCGGCCCGACATTCGTCGATGAGGTCCGCACTTCATCGACGAGTTCTTCAGTCAATTCATCGATGAAGCCTTGTGTTTGTCGATGAGTTTCTAATCCTAAGTTCAGATGGGTCTCGGTTTATTTTCGTCGACGAGAACCCTGTGTTTGTTGACGAGCTCTTCAATATATTCGTCGACGAAGCCTTGTGTTCGTCGACGAGATGTTGGTTCTGAATTCAGGTGCCTCTTGGTTTCTTTTCGTCGACGAGAACCCTGTGTTCATCGACGAGGTCTGTGTTATTCTCGTCGACGAAGTCCTGTGTTTGTCAACGAGTCCCTTCTTACTTCTTTAGAAAAAAAAATCCTTTTTAAGTTCTAAGGAGGTCCTTGTCTTTTTAAGGGTTTTTAGACATCTTAAGTAGCTTTACTTGTGTGTGTGTGTGATATGCCCATTTCTTGCTCTTTATATGAGTTACTCCATATACAAGGGAATTTACAAAATAATCTCTCTCACTCTCACACTCAGTCTTTAGAATACTTGCATATGATGTAGAGTCCATGAACGCTTTGAGTGGCTGAACTTTTGGTCATGTCACGAGTTGCTTCTGGCTTATTTGAAACTTATTGCTTTGATCCCATTCTGTGCAGCTGATCATGACTAGAGAAAGAGGTTAGTAGCCTTAAAGAATAGCTAATGGGTTGTTGTCATCAAAACATAGTTGGAATGAAAGACCCTTAACCACTTGGTCTAACACAAATTTAAAATGACATAACAAACATGATTAGACCAGAATTATCTACAAACCATAGAAATTTAAATTATATCATAAGACCCGTAAAAGATTTGATTTTAAAACATACAGCATATAATAACTCCTTTTGCTAAGATCTTTAAGATGCCTCATTCTGATAAGATGAACCAATTTCTTGAATGTTGTAATAGGCAAAGTTTTGGTGATCAAATCTGCTAGATTATCTCTTGATCGGATTTGCTGAACATTTATATCACCATTCTTCTGGAGTTCATGTGTATAGAAGAATTTTGGAGAGATGTGTTTTGTTCTGTCACCCTTTATGTATCATCCTCTTAGTTGAGCTATACATGCGGCATTGTCTTCATACAAAACTGTTGGAATATCATTGATTGATTAAAGACCATAATTTTCTTGTAATCATTTATCTAAGTCACACACATTCTCTATTAGTTTCATAGATAGTTAATATTTCAGAATGATTAGTGGATATTGTTGTAATCATCTGCTTTATTCTCAAATAAAATTGAATGTGTTTAATTTCATTCCAATGTCATCAAGCAGGAGTAGAGTTATATCTTACTAGTAGATTTGTAGCAAATGCAATGTCAGGTCTTGTACAATTTTCCAGATACATCAAAGAGCCGACAACACTTAAATATGGTACTTCAGGACCAAGTAATTCCTCCCCTCATCATGAGTCTTAAATATGGTATTTTAGGACCACGTAATTCCTCCCCCTCATCATGAGGTCAAATTTGATCTTTCTTAACATAATCACACCATCATTATTGGAGATCCCAAGTGATGAATTTTATCCATATAATTGCCTTAATACCTTTTCGGTATATTTGGATTGATGAATAAGAATTTTGCCATTTACATGTTCAATCTGTAGGCCAAGACAATATTTTGTCTTTCCCAAATCTTTCATCTCAAATTTCGCCATTAGCAATTTTAGTGAGCTCTTCAAGAGTCCCAACTAATTTCTAATTATCAACATAAACAATAATTATAGCAAATCTGGATTATGATAAAAATGCATGGACAAATTGGATGTTTTATGAATCATTCTTTCACAAGGTACTCAATCAATTGTACCACATGCATCCAGATTGCTTTAATCCATATAAGGAGCATAGGAGTTTAACTTAACATAAATTTCTAAATTTTGTTTCAGGTAATTCAAATCCTTTAATGATTTTTTATATAAATTTCACTATCCAACGATTCATTGTAACGCCCCGACCCACCACATGGGCCCGGGGTGCTACTTTAGTGACGTCTCTGTACCTGATACCTTATTCCTCATATATGAAACACATATACGCAACGAAAATAAAATACAAAATCCTCAAATTACATTACAAGAGTTCTAACTATCTTTATACACAAATATCTCCATTTTCACATAATTACATCCCATAAAACTATACAAAAATAAAATCTCTGTCCATACATACCACCTACATAAATTTAAACCACTAGTCTGACTCCTTTAGCCAGTTAGACCCGATCCCTAGGATTTCCTAAAAAGATAGTTTGTAAAGTAGGGGTGAGACACAACTCAGTAAGGGAAATACTAAGTTAATGTCAGTGTGTGACCAACATACATTTAGTGTACAGAAAATAAGCAGTTCACTAAGTAGATAAACACATTTATGAATTCATTCTTATTCACACACACAATTAGCTGAGGATAGAGAAGATTACCCGCCCATACAAGTAGCTTTCCTCTTCTCTAATACCATTACTACTACTAGGGCACTCACCTTTCTCAGCAAGCCCTCAAAATTATCTTATTAATTATTCGTATTTACATAAATTAACAGATATGCATATAAGACACTCCCTGTGAAAAACACACCATTTACTTCCCCCATGGCACGGGGTGTGCGGCCCGAAGGCGGGACTATTGTCTTGGGGGATCCACCCAGACAATAGTCATCTGTACTCTTCGCTAACATACTTCGCGAGTATATACAGCTTTAACTGCTGGTCCGATTGCCCTCGCTCAGGGGGTACATTCACCTCACATAGGCAAATCAAACAAGGCCACCCTACATCTCTCAACACAGGTGTGGGCGCACACGGTCACATAACAAATCCCTAGCAACGGTATCATGCTCACAATACACTAGTCCCTAGGGTTCCTAAAGCATATCATGCAATTTAGATAATATAAATCATCATTTAAAACATTAATTCACATATATTTCATGTTATTACAAAAACTCGCCCCTCGACCACAAATACAATTTGGCTCACAACCATTTAAATAGAACCTCAGCCCTCGGCCGTCATATCAAATCCCTGCATTATTCACAAGCATTTCCAGTATTTCACAAATAATTCCAGTATTTCACAAACAGTTCAGTATTTCAAAATCCCAAATCTAGATGTACAATAATTCATACCAATTAAATCATCTGCCACACGATTTCTACATTTTAACATAATCATTTAATCAAACAAGCTTTTCACCGTTCATTTCATTCAAAAATGCCATACCATTTATCCTAAGTTTGTAAAATGCATTTCAAACGATTGGTTTTCATAATAACCTTATATATATATATATACATACATAACAATTAAATTGATTCAGTTTTCATAAAATTACTGACTTAACTTAATCCCCTTACCTAATTCCTGAAAAGCTCGATAAAACCCCGACCTACGCTCCACAGCGTTCAAAACCCCTGAAACCCTAAAATTCAAACTTTATCATATTATTCATCACAATTCCTAGAGTAACTTTTCCTAAAATACTCCTAGGTTCTGAATACCCTAAATAGCCTATAAAAACCTAAATTATTAAACTTACCCTGATTTAGGGTGGTGCTTAACTCGAAAACCCGCTTTGGCTAGATTGTATAGAATCTCCTGGCGGTTTCCATTCGTTAATTGGGCTTAAGATTTAAGGAAAATTGAGGTAAGTGTGAGAATTTACCTTACCTAGGAGATATACCTACGTCGCTCCCACAACAAATCTGCTCCAATGGGAATGTCGGTGGCAGAGATAGAAACCCAATGGTACTTTCCGTTTTCCAATCGGCCGAATATTGGAGACAATATTGAGGAGAGTGGGAGAGAGGAGAGAAGGGAGAGATGAGAGTGAGGTTCAGGGGGCGCATCCTTCTCTGAATTTCAGAGAGAAATCAATGAAGCTTCAGGTTACCATTATATGTAAGAACCTGAATTGTGATATATGGATTAATTATATAAAAGAAGGTTAAATTGGTAAAGTGGGCAAGCTTTGTCGACAAAGCCAAAGTTCATCGACAGAGTCCCTTCTGTACTTGGCGACGAAGTTCAAGTGCTCGTCGATGAGGAGAATCCGAGAGGTTTTTGGAAATCGAGAATCTTAGGCTCATCGACGAGGTCATCGTCTCATCGACAAGGTGTCTTTCGTGACTCGTCGACGAGGACGCCATTTTGTCGACAAGGGTGGCCGAGTCAAAGGGGTTATAAATATCAGATCCCTTACTTCCAAGCTAAGTAATCTAAAAAATCCTCTCCCTCTCTCTCTCTCTAGAACTTGTAGGCCACTCTCTCTTTAGATTTCTTTGCCGTTTGTCGCCTAATTCGTAAATCCGATGTTACCACGTAGATTAGGGCATGATTCTCTTCACAAATAGCGGATCAGAATCTCGTTTCGAGCAATTTCGGGTTTTGATCCAAAATCAAGGTAAGGCTCGATTTCCACTTTTGTTTCGAAATATGTGTAGTAGTACGAATTGTGAGGAAGTATTGTTCTGTGTTGTTTAGGTTTTGGTGTCTTGGTTCGTAGTTTTGAGAGCCGTAGAGTTCATGGTTCGATTTCGGGTTAAGGTAAAGGGATTCTATTTATATCAATTTATTTTTTAAAATCAAGATCAGTAAACCTGTAGGTTACGATCATATGTATGTTTTGATTACTTATTTGGGGAAATCTATCGGGTAAAATGCGGGATTTTCGGGTTATAATTTTTGGGAAAATCGGGGAAATTGGGTATCATCTCTACTTTGTTTGAAAAATGGTATGTTGTATTTAAACTGTATTATTGAGGTGACCATATCCATATTTATATAAAATTGTATGCTTGAATTGGAAAACGATATGACAAGTATACCAAATGAGTGTGGAAGGTATGGTTTTATGTAATTGTTCTAGGTATTTTGTAAAACATCTAGTGGCGGCTAATTACCGTATGCTAATGAGTATAGGAACATAAGTTCCAAGATGATTCCAAATTTTGTGAAATCAATTAGTGGCGGCTAAATACCATACACTAAAACAGTTATGTGGGGGCTAATTACTGTACACTGCGCCATGTACTGGTTCATTACCATGGGCGAGAGTGTCCTGGTTTATATCCGAGGGCGTGAAATATCGCCAGTGTGTTCCGGCTAGTCATCGATGGGTGTGAGCTACACCGTAATGGCGACGTACCACTATGAGGCTTCGGTTATCACAGGGTTTCGGTTGCTTGAGTGTGATGACACTAACCGTATGTTTAGGTATTGTATGTACTGGAATGGATTTGTGAAAATACTGGAACTGCATGGAACTGTATGGAAATGTTTCGAAACTGTATTGCATTGAATGGTGTTATATTTTACGTAAAATAACACTGGTATGCCACACACTGATATAACCTGTTTTCTTCCTTACTAAGAAGTGTCTCACCTCGAATGTATATACAAATGTTTTCAGGTCCTTCGGGTAGTTGAAACTAACATCCTAGCATCCAAAAGCGGGGGTGTCGTTTAGCTACAGTTAGTGCCTGGATAGGTACGAGTTTTGTAATCGGGTTGTCGTGATGGTTTTGTAGACACCCGAAGTATGTTTTGTAATTATGGGAGCGTATATCCTAGTATTGTATAGACTCTGGTATGGTATGTTATATGGATGGAATGAACATTTTCTGTTGCGTATTTGATGAGTATGGATGTGTATGTGTATGTTTTTTTAGGGCTTTCGTATACCCCACGGGGTTGGACCCTCTTCCAGTATTGTATCATGTATGTTTAATTGATACAGAGACAGGTTAGATTACTATTTTCACATCTGGGACCCATCTGCGGGTTCGGGGCGTGACATTATATATATGTATATATAAATAATATATTATAGTAATATTATATTATACTTATATATATATATATATTAATAATATAATATAATATTATTTTAATTAATAATTATTATTTAATTAATTATTTTTTAAAAAATTTTAATTTTAATTTTAATTAATTAATAATAAATAATTTTTTTTTTTTTTTTTTTAGGATCATTTCACTAATCTTGTTTAACTATTTCTTTTTTTTTTTTAGATTATTACATTCTCTCCTCCTTATAAAAATTTCGTCCTCGAAATTTGTTGAATACAATTCCAAGTAAAATTCATCGTTAACCTACCAAGTTTTGAGTTAATCTTTTAAACCACTCTATTAGAACTGGTAACTAACATAAATTGATAGACTATACATTTTGTCCTAATACACCTTGCTTCAGATTCAACATACAACAACTTCATTTTTTTTTTTTATCTCCAATCTTTCAAAGATTTAACACCGACATAACCTTAGAAGAATCAATAGATAACCATTCTTTGATTATGACATGACTCAAAATTTTCATATTAGTTGTCCAGAACCCACATTTCCTGTTTAGCATATAACAAATGCTTTCATAATGTTTGTAAAATTAACCTCAAATGTTGTTCATGCTCTTCATGAGTCTTTGAATACCCCAAAAAATCATCTATAAAATTATAATGAATTGATCCAAGTATAGTTGAATAACTTGATTTATTATATCTATGAAAATGTAAGGTGCCTTGGTAACTCCAATTGGTAACACCAGAAATGTAATGTCCCTCAATTTCTAAATATAAAATGTCACATAATAGATAAAATGGTCAACCTGAACCCGTGGGTAACGGGGATACCTGTCAAACACAGCGGAATTCTACGCAGCAGTAAACATAAAATCCAAACATCCATCCATAAAACATAATACCAGAGCTTTCTATAACATTATAAAATTGTACTTCTATACATCCTCATATACATCAAAAATATCTCTAAGGTCAAACACAAAATAACTCTGACCCTATTACAAAATCTTACCCTTCTCACAGGGTAATCTCACTATCTCAACGGCAGCCTTAACCCGCCGGTCTCTCAGGGGCTCCTGAAAATTTAATTAAGTTTGGGGGTGAGACACTTCTCAGTGAGGGAAAATAAACTAAATACAGCTGTGTGGCAACATGAACATTTAAGGCATTTATACATATACAGTGCATTTCATATTTTTATAAAATTTCATCATATCATACTAAATATTCACATGCTTTCATATTTTCTAATAAGTCATATCATACATAAAACATCTGTTATAGCTGAATAGTACTGAAAATATACCCAGGATGAATAGCTAGCTAATGTCATGTATTACCCCCCATGACGGGTTGTGCAGCTCGAAGGCGGGACTCGACAATGGCTGGCCAACCACTGCCGAATCAAATATGTCTGAAAGTACGATGGGCCCGTCACACCCTGGTCCGGAGTGCCAGGTGGACGTCCACACTCTACTGAAAGCCACATCGACTATCCATCTCCCATCCCCTCGTGGAATTGTTAGCACTAATCTGAACGTAGATATCTGATCTACATGTAGCTATTGTACCGAGCTCCTGACTGAACTAAACTAACATCCAGATTCTAATAACATATAGTACATAATTTCATACATACGGCCTCGCGCCGATAACATAATAAATACGGCCTCGTGCCGAAATTGTAAATATGACCTTGCGTCGAAAACATAATAAATACGACCTCGTGCCGAAATCATAAATACGGCCTTGCGCCAATAACATAAGTATGATCTCGCGCCAAAATCGTTTTAGGTATTTACATTATGAAAATAACTCATTTATCATATATTCATCAAACTCAATATAGCATACCTCGTCTTTTCAAAAGACCTGAAAATATGCTTTATTCATAAAATCATTCATATCATGATTCACTTCATATAAAAATAATGTTCATACCACACATGTGCCGTTAAAGTCATACTTCATATTCTAAAACCATCATTTATGGCATCTCATACATACATATACATTTTAATCATAATAGCAGTATTTTCTAAACATACATTTCATATGTGATATACAAATATAGCATATGTTTTTCTGAAAATGAATTTACTCATAATTAATAATAAATTGCATGAAAAATAACTGATTTAGTTTATTCTCTTACCTGACTACTGAGAAAGCCCCTAAAATATTCTAGCCTGACCCTCGTAGGATTTCCTAATCAATACCCTGAAACTGAAAATTTTCAGTATTAAACTTCAGTATTTTCATACGTACATAATTTCCTACAACTACCACAAGACCAAATTTGGCTTAAAAAGCCTTACCTCAACTTAGGGATGATTTCCAACTTCGTTTCCCCAATGATCCGCTCTGGCAAACTTGTAGAGAACTTCGCCAGGAGCGTCGTGGTAGCCTCAGATCTTTGATCCGGCGTAAAACTAGCCCAAAATCGAAGAGAGAGAGAGAGAGAGAGAGAGAGAGAGAGAGAGAATCGAAGAGGAGAGAGAGAGAGAGAGAGCCGAATCTTGCTTAATAATGAAATAAAATCCGAATTTTTACATATATATAGACAGGGCATTTCTTCGACCAGCCGCGTCCTTCGTCGACGAATTCTCATTAATTTCGTCGACGAAATTCAGTCGGCACCAAAACCCCTCTCAGTATTTCTTCGTCGACAAAGCCCTGTGTTCGTCAATGAAATTCTTAAAGTCTTCGTCGACGAAACCCTATGTTCATCGACGAATCTAGGCAATCTTTTAAAATTATTTTTATCCCCCAAATGCAATGTCGTCGACGAAGTCTACGACCTCCTTCTGTTTCTGTTTCTATTTCTCTCCCTCTTAATTAGTCAAATTCCATTTTATTCGGGTTGTTACAAGAAACCTATAACAACCTTACTGTGTACTCAATTCTATCTTTGGGGTGTGAAATTTTCAATTCTTAATTAGTGATAATTAGATTACAAATCAATCTTCAAAACTTTTGGGATTTTACCAATTAATCAAATAATCCACCAATCCCTGGAAGTTGATGCCAATTCGTAACGTAACATGATTCAAATTCCAATGATTAATGCATAGCCTCGAGATCCGACAACCTATGATGATATACTAGATCGAACAAATTCCTTGTCGAGAAAATCTTCTAGTTGCACCCTAGGTTGCCTTAGTTCAATTAATGTCATTCTATATGAAGCAGTTGACATATGCTCTGTTCCTATCACCAAATGAATATTAAACTCAATCTCCTCTTGGAGATAGCCCCGATAAATCATCTGAGAAGAATGTCTAAAAATTCATTACCTATGGGTAAAAAAGTTTGGGATTCGTTAACTCGTATATTTCTTTCATTGCTGCTACAAACCCCAGACATGTGCCCAAATTTTATCCTTTCACAAGCATTCAAGATGTCAAATAAGAGATTGTTAGTTGGAAGGAAACCATCACTCCATTTGGATTTCTGAGTACTACTTCCTTTTGAAAACACTCAACTAAGTGTATGATAAATAGATAACCATCAATGGTTAGCCTCATATTTAAATAGAGAACTTGCATTGATGACTCATACTCATTAAGGACCATCCCTGCTGGGACATCTCAGACCAGGGTGTGTAATCATTTGCTTGTCAAATCAGATGTATAAAAGGCATTTCAAAACTCTCATCATAAATTTTTCATTCATTTGAGTAAAAATTATATAAGCTTCTAAACATTCTCTGAAATTCTAATCACCCAATTCCTTTTCAATGTCAAACTAATGCATAGGCTTACACTTTTAAATCAAACTAAGGTATCATTTTCCAACCAAATGGGTTCCTAAATTTATTATATATTTTTTTCACTTCAAATAGTTTTTAAGACTCAACTTCTAACCTATGTTGGCATATGTTGAATATCAAAATATAGTTGGAAAATATCCTCAATGAAAAGCAATGATTACAATTATGGCAAGTCTAAGTCCTGGTATATAGACTCAAGCCAACCCTGATCTTGCTCCAGTGACTAGAAAAATATGCAATAAATACGTGTCTTGATTTTTGGAACAGAATACAATACTGATGAAGTTATTTAGTCAGTTATGATCGGTGATCGGACATTATCTGGCAGCACAAATCTTGTATGAAATGGATCAAGAAGGAAAATGTGATATTCATTTGTACTATAGAGTTGCTAATGGTAGAAGGATTAGATTCTGGAGATAGCTCCAAAAGCTACAATCAATTGCAAATCACCATAGCAGATTTCACATTAAGTTGTATATGAATCAAATCCCAACTGAATTGATGCCCAAGCGATTAAATTAGTGTCTCATTGCCAAGTAGGATTCACACAGGATAAAGCAAAAAGATAAAGTTTCAGGTCCTAGTGTAAAGACCCAGATAATTTTCATAATTTAAAATAAGAGGAGAGAAGAGAAGAGAAGAAGAAAAATTAAATAGGGTCTCGTCAATGAACACAGGGAATTTGTCGATGAGCACACATGAGGGCCTCGTCAACAAGGGTGTGTCTCATCTACGAGAAGATACTGAGATGCTATTTTCCAAGTTTTGAATTTCGTCAACGAGGAGTAGGCATTTTTCGACGAACTTTCTTCTTGACCTCGTCGACAAAGTGACGTGGCTCATCGACGAAGGCCAGTATATAAATAGCCTAAACTTGAATTTTCTAGCAGATGTTTCACGCAAAAGCTCTCCTCTCTCTCTCTCTCTCTCTCTCTCTCTCTCTCTCTCTCGTTTGTCTCTCCTACCTTCTCTCTAGATTTTTGGGCCGGATTCTCACCGGTTCAACGATCCGAGGCCACCACGACGCTCCTGGGAAAGTTCTCTTCAAGTCTGCCGGAGTGGATCGTTGGTGGGGCTGGTTTGAATTTCATCCCAATCTCAGGACAAGACATTATATTCAAGATTAGCCTTTTCCATAGCTATAAGAAATATAGTATACGAAGAAATACTGACATATTGTTTTGGGAGATGTTGTTTTCAGGATATTGAGCGAGGAACCCTACAGGTGTAAGGCCAGATATAGAAGGGGCCTTTCATAAATTAGGTAAGGGAAATATGCTATGCTAGGGAGTTTTAGAATATATAATAGAGAATTATGTATGTATATTTCCAAACATGTTGATCAGTTTATTTTTCTAGAATATCATGACTATTATTATTTTAGAGAAATTACAGATATGAAGCATGAGATTTGAATTACACAGTTGTGTGCTCTGAGTTTATTATTGTTTAATATGTTGATTATGAAATTTTACAGATATCCAGTTATGCAAGTTTTTTAGTAGAAAGTAAGATTTATAACATTTTTCAGAATAACATGATTTCTAGACCATAACACTCAGACAAATATTACAAATATTTTAGATAGATATTATAGATATCTCAAAAAGAAATTACAGATATTATAGACAAATATTACAGATATTTTAGAAAGAAATTACAGATATTACAGACAGATATTACAGATATTCTAGAAAGAAATTACAGATAATACAGATAGATATTATAGATATCTCAAATAGATATTTCAGATATTACAACTCAGATTTATAGTGTTTGGTTATTTTGAAATCATGTTAAAAGCAAGAAGATAAATATATATATATATATATATATATATTTATATATGTATACAGTATTACACGATGTCAGAACCCTGTGGAAATTTCAAACAGATATAGACAGCATAGCACGATACCATTGCTATTACAGATAGAGTGCAACCACATAACTTATATAGTATGTGGATTCCGTTTAACCATGTCAGGAGAGATTGCAGTCTCCCCAGCGAACTGGGTTGAGGTGGCCGGTTAGACGATGTTAGATTTGGAGATTGACCGTAGAGATTGCAATGGGCTAGATTGGTGGATGATAGAGAAAGATTGACTTGCCTAGTAGGCCAACTAGAGTAAGTCTAGCTTATGGGCCGCATAACCTTGTCATGAGGGGTTAAATCATAACATACAGATCCCAGGGTATAGAAAAAGTTCCTATGTACAGATAAATCACACAGAAGTAGTTTATATTATCATATTAGCATTATATACAAATAGCAACCTCAAGTTTACAGTTGTATTTTAAACTACATTACATGTATTTTATACAGTATATCAACTTACTAATTTTACAATATCAGCATTATTTCAGTATGTTAAATGTGTAACTCAGCCGCTACACATTAGTGATAGCATATTTCCTCTTACTGAGCGTTGTCTCATCCTGATGACTTACTATTTTTTAGGAAATCCAGCTAGGCTAGTGGATCAGGCTCGCGGGTAGAGATTATCTTGCACTACCCATACTGGAAGGGTAGGTGTTTTTATGATACCAGTGGTTTGGGGTAGATTCCAGGGTTTTGGTGATGTCACTAGGTATTTTGTAATATTTACATACACTATGAGATTTATAGTTTTCTAGTATTGTGTATAATAGTTTACAGTTTCTTGTATACTGCTGCTTAGATATATATGATGTACAAAGTTTCCTAAGTACTCCTTTGAGCCTGGGATGTCATTAGTAGTATCTCAAACAGATGGTAATTATGTTATATATGTATAGATGGAAAAAAAAATTGTGATATAAGTAGCAAGTCGTTACAGTTTGGCATTAGAGCCTAGGTTCTTAGGTTCTATAGACTTTAGAATGCAGTGGGAACAATACCAGAATATAGAAAAAAGATTTAAGGTTTTGTTCTGTGATCTGGATACAGGATTTTCGTGGTGGTTCCTATGTTTTTCCTAGGGTGACAATTTCAGGAAAGTCATAGTAAACTATCGACGAGTCGTGTGTTTAGGTTGCAAGATTGGATTTTGGGTTAGGAACAGGGGTGATAGTTAATAGAGAACCAGAGGTTCTAGTTAAATAAAATAAATTAGATTTGTATGGAAGATAGGATTGTGAGATAGTGTTCTCTGTATTTTCAGGATGGATCTAGGGAGCAGTGGTACTAATGCGGGTAGTGATAGACTAGGACCCTCCAATATGGGAGAAGGAGATACAAATGCAGTATTACGCAACGTCACCTAGCAGGTGATGGCTGAGATGGCTAGGAGCGGAGGAGAGCGGGGCTGCACAATTGAGCAGTTTACACGGATGAAGCCTCCATCTTTTGTTGGAGGACCTAACCCGATCATAGTTGAAAATTGGGTTAAGGATATTAAAGAAATTTTGGCAGGGCTGGCATGTTCAAACGAGCAGAAGGTATCATTCGCATCATTTAAACTAACATGAGAGGCAAAGTGCTGGTGGAGATCAACGCGTTTGATTGAGGAACAAAGGCCGGATCTAGTGCCAGTGTCATGGAGTAGATTCAAGGAATTATTCTTTAAGCGATATTTCCCTACTATCATTCGGAGCGCGAAGACAACAGAATTCTTGCACTTAGTTCTGAGGCAGATGACAGTGTCGTAATATGTTGCACGATTTATTGAGTTGTCTCGTTTCGCCTCGCACTTGGCACTAGATGAGGAAAAGAAAGCAAGGAAATTTAAGGAAGGCCTGAGGAAAAATTTATTCGAGCAAGTTATCAGTTTCTGGGCCCAGACATTCGTGGAGGTGGTGGATAGAGTTGCTATTATCGAGAGTGGTATGTAGAGAGGTGATGCAGCTCAGAGCCAGAGGAAGAGGTCCGCGACTCAGGATTTGCAGGCAAGTTCTAGCCGAGGGCCATGGAGAGGAGATCTTTATCGGGGTAGTCAGGGATAGTTGACGGGCTGTAGTGGTCCTCAGGGTGGACAGGCTATCCTTACCTATCCTAGATGTGGCCAAAGACATCCAGGTGAATGTAGAATGGGAGAAAACGTCCGCTACCGTTGTGGGAGACCCGAGCACAGGTCTTGGTCATGTTAGGGATTGTCGGCTCAGGCACCAGCTCCCAGACCATATCGGGGTGGTTATTAGGCGCCCCGTGAAGGCCAGCAGAGGAACATTGCACCGACGAGAGTGTAAGCATTGATGCTAGGTGATGTTATGTAGTTGGAGACATAGTTACAGGTACTTTTACTGTTTTCTCATATACAGCTGTTGTTTTATTTGATACAGGTGTCACCCACTCTTTTATTTCATCGGTGTATGCTAAATTAACGGGGTATGAGGCACGGTTGTTGGATGTTGAGTTAGTTGTAGCTACGCCGATTGGATTAGTGATGAGATGTAGAAGAATACTCAAGGACTTTCCAGTGACTATTCAGGGAAAGATATTGCCAGATGATCTTTTGATGTTAGATATGCAGGGGTTTGATATAATTCTGGGTATGGATTGGTTGGCAGTTAACCATGATAGTATCGATTGTCACTTGAAAGAAGTGATTTTTCGACCTCCAGGTGAGCAAGAATGCAGATTTCTTGGTTCACGTGTACGTTCTTCACCACAACTTGCGTCAGCCATTCAGGTGAAGAAACTGATTCAAGATGGCTACTAGGGGTTTGTTGCTTACATAAAAGAATTGTCAAAAGAAGAACTGAAACAAGCTGATATTCCTGTGGTCAAAGAATTCTCAAATGTATTTTCAGAAGAATTACTTGGTTTGCCACTAGACCGTGAAGTGGAATTTACTGTGGATCTTCTACCGGGGTCAGCCCTAGTATCCAAGGCACCTTACCAAATGGCTCCAGCTAAGTTGAAAAGACTAAAAGATCAATTGCAGGAATTTCTGGATAAAGGGTTTATCAGGCCCAGCATGTTGCCCTGGGGAGCACTAGTTCTATTTGTGAAGAAGAAAGATGGGACCATGAGGATGTATATAGATTACAGGGAGATAAAAACTGACGGTTAAGAATAAATATCCTCTTCCTAGGATTGATGATATGTTTGATCAGCTCTAGGGGACCTAAGTTTATTCTAAAATTGACTTGTGGTCGGGTTATCATCAGGTGAAAGTGAGGGTAGAAGACATTTCAAAAATTGCATTTCAAATGAGATATGGGCATTACGAGTTCTTAGTGATGTCATTTGGGTTGACTAATGCAGCAGCGGTATTTATGGATTTAATGAACCGAGTGTTCCATCAGTACTTGGACCAGTTTGTGGTTGTATTTATTAATGATATACTGGTCTACTCGAGCACGAGCATCATTTGAGGCTAGTATTGCTAACATTGAGAGAGAGAGAAGGCTATACACGAAGTTTAAGAAATGTGAATTCTGGCTGAGGCAGGTTTCTTTTCTTGGCCATGTGATCTCTGAGGCAGGTGTAGCGGTTGACCCGAGTAAGATAGAGGCAGTAGTAAATTGGGTAAGGCCAGGGAATGTCCAAGAGGTTAGAAGTTTTCTAGGTTTAGTAGGCTACTACCGATGTTTTGTTGATGATTTCTCCAATTTATTAGGTCCGCTGATGCGACGTACGAGAAAGAATATAAGATTTGAATGGACTAATGACTGTGAGCAGAGCTTTCAAGAATTAAAGTAAAGGTCGGTCATTGCTCCAGTGTTGGCTATTCCATTAGGAGAAGACGGGTTTGTGATATACAGTGATGCATCTTTGAAGGGTCTTAGGTGTGTGTTGATGCAGTATGGCATAGTTATCACGTATGCTTCTAGATAGCTTAAAGAATATAAGAAGAACTATCTTGTGCATGATTTGGAGTTACCTGTAGTAGTGTACGCTCTCAAAATCTGGAGACATTATCTATATGGTGGGAAGTGCAAAATATTCATGGATCATAAAATCTTAAGATATTTCTTTACCCAGAAAGAATTGAATATGAGACAAAGAAGATGGCTAGAACTTATTAAAGATTATGACTGCACTATTAGTTACCACCCAGAGAAAGCGAATGTGGTAACTGATGCTCTGAGCAAAAAAAAAGTGAGACCAGTACTGGTAATATGGAAATTCAACACTCGATTTTGATGGATTTAGAGAGACTTGGCATGGAGTTAGTAGAAGATAATCCTCAGGCATTTATTGCCAACCTAATTGTACAACCTACGCTATATGAAAAGATTAAGGCCGCTCATGGTGATGACGCAGAGTTAGCAGAGGTAATAGCTAGAGTATGGGATGGTCAAGGAGAAGAGTTTATTATCTCTAATGACGGAGCTTTAAGATTTCGCACCAGATTGTGTGTGCCTGCAGATGATGATATTAGAAGAACAATTTTAGAGGAGGCCCATAGATCACTATACACAGTTCATCCTAACAGTACTAAAATGTATAAGGATCTATGAGAGTATTTTTGATGGAATGGAATGAAAAGAGAAATTGCCAAATTTGTACAGCAGTGTTTGACGTGTCAGCAAGTTAAGGTTGAGCACTAGAGACCAGTAGGACAGTTGTAGCCACTCTTCATTCCAAAGTGGAAATGGGATCACGTCTCTATGGATTTTGTTACTGGATTACCACCGATGCGACAAGGATTGAATGCTATTTGGGTGAACGTTGATCATCTAACAAAGACTGTCCATTTCATTTCGATTAAAGTCGATTTTTCCATGGACCGATTGGTAGAAATATACGTTCAAGAAATAGTTCGTGTCCATGGAGTGCCGGTATCCATAGCCTCAAACCGAAATCCTTGGTTTACCTCACGATTTTGGAAAAGCGTTTAGGAGGCTATAGGTACGCAATTAGCATTTAGCACTGCTTTTCACCCTTAGACAGATGGTCAGACTGAGAGGATGATACAGATATTAAAAGTAAGCTTCGAGCATACGTGCTAGATTTTGGGGGTAGCTGGACTCAGTTTATGTCACTAGTTGAATTCACTTATACTAACAGCTATCAGGCCAGCATTAGTATGACACCCTACGAGGCATTGTATGGTAGGAGGTGTCGTTCCCCTCTTTCCTGGGATGAAGTAGGTGAAAGACGAGTTTTGGGTCCAAAGATAGTACAACAGGTGTGTGATAAAATCCGACTAATTAAAGAAAGAATCAGTACCACGCAGAGTCGGCGGAAAAGCTACGCAGACACTCACCGCCGAGAGTTAGAGTTGGGCGTGGGAGATCGAGTATTCCTGAGGATAGCTCCTCTGAAAGGGATTATGAGGTTTGGAAAGAAGGGCAAGTTGATCCCTCGGTATATTGGCCCTTTTGAGATACTAGAAAGAGTAGGGTTAGTTGCCTATAGGCTAACTTTCCCACTAACTTTATCTAGAATACACGACGTATTTCATGTAACTATGCTGAGGAAATACGTACCAAAACCATCCCACATAATCAGTTATGTAGAAATAGAACTTAAAGATTCATTAACTTATGAAAAAGCACCAGTACAGGTCTTGGACAGAAAGATACAAGAATTGCATACCAAAGAAATTCAGCTAGTAAAAGTTTTGTGGAGAAACCATGCTATAGAAGAAGCTTCGTGGGAGCTTGAAGAAGAAATTAAACAGAAATACCTGCAATTATTCCAAGAGGTTTAGCTATAATCAGGTAAAATGTAAATAGTTAAGTAATGTTTCTTTTGCAGGTACATGTATTAATTTAGTTAGTAAGTAGTCTTTTAGTTTTATATGTGTAATCTCCCAGAACGTAAAATGTAACCACGGTATTCCTCCTCCATAAGTGAGGGTAAGTAATAAAATAAGTAGACCACTTTTCTTCAAAGAATAATGCATGGTACAAATAGCAAATTTATAGGACAAAATTTTATAAGTAGGGGAGAATGTAGAGACCCATATAATTTTCATAATTTAAAATAACAGGAGAGAAGAGAAGAAGAAAAATTAAACAGGGTCTCGTCGACGAATACAAGGAATTCGTCGACGAGCACACACAAGGGCCTCGTCGACGAGAAGATACCGAGAGGCTGCTTTCCAAGTTCTGAATTTCATCGACGAGGAGTAGGCATTTGTCGACAAACTTCCTTCTTGACCTCGTCGGTGAAGTGATGTGGCTGGTCAATGAAGGCCAGTATATAAATAGCCCAAACCTGAATTTTCTGCAGATTTTTCATGCAAAAGCTCTCCTATCTCTTTCTCTCTCCTATTCATCTCTCCTACCTTCTCTCTAGGTTTACGGGCCGGATTCTCGCCGGTTCGACAATCTGAGGCCACCACAACACTCTTGGGAAAGTTCTCTTCAAGTCTGTCGGAGCGGATCATTGGTGGGGCTGGTTTGAATTTCATCCCAATCTCAGGGTAAGACATTATATTCAATATTAGCCTTTTCCATAGTTATAAAAAATATAGTATACGAAGAAATACTAACATTTTGTTCTAGGAGATGTTGTTTTCAGGATATTGAGCGGGGAACCCTGCGGGTGTAGGGCTAGATATAGAAGGGGCTTTTCAGAAATTAGGTAAGGGAAATATGCTATGCTAGGGAGTTTTAGAATGTATAACAGAGAATTATGTATGTATATTTCCAAACATGTTGATCAGTTTATTTTTCCAAAATATCATGTGTATTATTATTTCAGAGAAATTACAGATATGAAGCATGAGATTTGAATTACATAGTTGTGTGGCCCGAGTTTATTATAGTTTAATATGTTGATTAT
Source organism: Malania oleifera (assembly GCF_029873635.1). Lineage (NCBI taxonomy): Eukaryota > Viridiplantae > Streptophyta > Magnoliopsida > Santalales > Ximeniaceae > Malania > Malania oleifera. The sequence continues at coordinate 131,985,813 of NC_080418.1, forward strand.
GAAATTTTACAGATATTCAGTTATGCAAGTTTATTAGCAGAAAGTAAGATTTATAACATTTTTCAGAATAACATGATTTCTAGACCATGACACTCAGATAGAAATTACAAATATTTTAGACAAATATTACAGATATCTCAGAAAGAAATTATAGATATTACAGACAAATATTATAGATATTTCAGAAAGAAATTACAGATATTATATACATATATTACAGATATTCCAAAAAGAAATTACAGATAATACAGACAAATATTACAGATATCTCAGATAGATATTTTATATATTACAACTCAGATTTATAGTGTTATGGTTATTTTGAAATCATGTTAACATCAACAAGATAAATATATATTTATATATGTATACAATATTACACGATATCAGAACCCTGTGGAAATTTCAAACAGATATAGACAGCAGAGCACGATACCTTTGCTATTACAGATAGAGTGCAACCACATAACTCATATAGTATGTGAATTCCGTGTAACCGTTCCAGGAGAGATTGCAATCTCCCCAGCAAGCTAGGTTGAGGTGACCGATTAGACAATGTTAGATTTGGAGGTTGCCCGGAGAGATTGCAGAGGGATAGATTGGCGGATGATAGAAAAAGATTGACTTGCCTGGTAGGCTAACCAGAGTAAGTCCAGCCTACGGGCCACACAACCCTGTCATGAGGGGTTAAATCATGACATACAGATCCCAGGGTATAGTAGAAGTTCCTATGCACAGATATATCACACAGCAGCAGTTTATATTATCCTATTAGTAGTATATACAGATAGCAAGCTCAAGTATACAGTTCTATTTTAAATTACATTATATATGTTTTATACTGTATATCAGCTTGCTCATTTTACAGTATCATAATTATTTCAGTATGTTAAATGTGTAACTCAGCCGCCACACACTAATGATAGCATATTTCCTCTTACTGAGCGTTGTCTCATCCTGGTGACTTACTATTTTTCAGGAGATCCAGCTAAGCGAGCAGATCAGGGTCGCGGGTAGAGATTATCTTGTACTGCCCATACTGGTAGGGTAGGTGTTTTTATGATACCAGTGGTTTGGGGTAGATTCTAGGGTTTTGGTGATGTCACTGGGTATTTTGTAATATTTACATACACTGTTTTGGTGATGTCACTGGGTATTTTGTAATATTTACATACACTATGAGATTTATAGTTTTCTGGTATTGTGTATAACAGTTTACAGTTTCTTGTATACCACTCCTTAAATATGTATGATGTACAGAGTTTCCTAAGTGCTCCTTTGAGCCTGGGATGTTATTAGTAGTATCTCAGATAGATGGTAATTATGTTATATATGCATAGATGGAAAAAAATGTGATACAAGTAGTAGGTCGTTACACCTAGCATGTATGATTTTTCTTCTAGATAGCAGATTGCTAAAGGTTTGAATATCATTATGATTTTTCTTATAGGTAAGTTACTAAAGATGATTTTGTTAGGTGTTATTTGGTTCACAAGATCTTTCGGAATACTTGGTAATGTGATGCCCATGACATCTTATTCTCATGTTTGTTTTTAGGTTATGGCGATAATACAACTTCCTAGGGAATAAAGAATTTTCCCAAAACATAGGAGTCCAATTGTTGCCCACTTAGTATCTTACATTCTTATGGGCATCTTAATTTTAGGATTAAACTGTCCCCACTATTTTGGCCAACTTATGGAAACATGAAAATATGTAGTCGATGCACATTCTCATCGACCCATCTTTCTTTTTCACAAACAATATCGGTGCTTCTTAGGGTTACACGTTGGGCCTAATAAACCCTTATCTAATAATTCTTATAACTGTTCCTTTAACACTTTTAATTCTACTAGTGTCATTCTGTACAGCGCTTTAGAAATCGGCGCTGTCCCCGAAACTAGATCGATAGTAACCTCTAGTCCCAACAAATCCTCGAGGAATATATCAAGAAAATCCCTCACTACTGAGATATCCTGTAATAACCCCAAAAATGATTATACAAAATTAGTGGGATGATTCCCAAAAAAAAAAATTAATTAATTAATTAAATTTATAAAAATAATAAAAATAATAATAATAATAATTAAAATTTATTTTATTTTTATTAATAAAGTATATTATTATTAATATTAATTATTATTATTATTATTATTATTATTTTATTAATACATACATATATATATATATATATATATGTATATATGAAACCTCCTGAAGCAGAAGCTTCAGGAGGATTGGATTGCAAACTGTGCAGAGAGAGCCCCCCCCTCTGAACTTCTCTCTCTCTCCTCTCGTTCTCCCTCCCTCTCTCCTCAGATCCGTGATGGATTCTCGCCTGATCGAAAATCAGAAGATACTGTTGGGCTCCATTCTCCGCTGCCGTCATTTCTACCGAAGCGGATTGATGGTAGGAGCGGCGTAGGCGTATCTCCTGGGATAAGCTAATCTCCCTTTTTTTTCTCAATTTCTTGCAAATTATAAGTCCAATCAAAGATCGGACACCACTACGAGAATCTAGGGATAATTCTCTACAAGTCTAGCGGAGTGAAATTCTCATGGGGTCGTCGTAAGCATAACCCCAAATTTGGAATAAGGGGGTTATTAAGAGGCTTATTATTATTTAATTGGTGTTGATTTAGAAATGTTAGAATATTGAGCATCTGGGGTTGATGTTGAATTTTTGAAATTTAAAGTCCGGGTGAGCTCCACGGGTGTAATTTCAGGACCCGCAGACATAATTTAGGAAATTAAGTGGGGATGTTAAATGTTAATTTGAGGTAAATGGAGCCTAGAGAAGGTTAGATGGGTATTATTTTGGGGAAATGAGTTAATTAATCTGTGGAAAATATAAATTACAGGATTTGAGTTTCGGGCGCCAACGGGTGTAGGATTTGGGGTTCCAACGAGACTCTCAGTAAGTCAGCTAAGGGGAATAAATTATAACAGTATTTTTAGAATTTTTGTTTAATTTAATATGTGAAAATGAGCATATGGAATTTTGTCTAGAAATTATTATAATATAAATATAAGATAAATTGTGTGGCATTTGAGTAATATTAAATTGTGATATTTTGGTGTGTGAAATTAATATGTTATGAATATTAGATGAGAACCGTGTGGCATATGACATGATGGAAAAATGTGAAATATAATGATGAGTAATTTCTGAAAAAATATTGAAATGAGAATTATTGTTGTGATTAGTGGAAAATAATGAAATATGGTATTTATATGTGAGTAAAAATGATTTGCATGAAAAATGAGATTTTGCGAATTACTGAAATGAGTATTTTGAGAAATGTTGAAATACGTGAAACACGATATATACTATTTTGAGATGATGAAATGTGCACATAAAACGATGAGAACATTTATATTGAGATGAATTGAGATATACTGATATGAGAATAATGATGTATATTGATATGGAAATACTGAAATGTGAAAATGGGAAATATGAACACTGCAATATGGAATTGAAATATGATTGATGAAATGTCAATACTGCATAATGATTGTGGGTATGTGGTGGTGAACCCTGATGGACGGTTGTGATATTGAGCACAACACCGTTGCTAGTGGTGTAGTGCAACCACATGGACTCTTGGAGCGTGTGGCGTGACAGTTGACTGAGCCATTTTGTAGAGTTGTTGGGCCCCCTAAGTCCGGAACAGGGCTATAGGCCGGCAAGTCATACTACAGACGCGATATGTGATATGATATTTTGATCTAACCGGGTCAGCCAACCGCAGTTAGATCCAGCCTTCAGGCCACACAACCTTGACCATGGGGGGAAGCATGGTGTGGAAAGAAAGATCCTCAGGGTGGCCATGAGTTACAGACGCGATGTTGGTATTTGATACCAAGGATACTCACGAGCTGGAAAGTAAAATGGAAACGAAAAGTGAAAGAATGACAAAATGGGCTAAAATGAGAAATGAAAGAAATAACGGAAATTGAGAAATAGAGAATGATAAAATTAAGAAATGGAACCGTGTGAGTTAATAATAGAAATAATTGAGGCGAAGTGAAACTTTCCGCCTGAGGGCTTACTGAGTAAGGTGAGTGCCCTGATACGTAATCAGATGTGATCATACCTGACTGCATAACGTGTTAGGGCAAAGGGAAGCTACCTGTATGGGCAGGTAATCTTCCCTATTCTCAGGAACTCCGCAGGTAAATATGTGTTGAAATGTTTGAATTTGAGAAATGATTTTAAAACTTATAAAAGCTTGTGTTGTATATCTATATAATTATGAGAATATGTTTATCAGTGTATTTTTCTCAAATGAAATGTTTATTTGAAGAGTAAAGTGTGTTATAAATGAACTTATATTGCCACACACTATAAATAATTTATTCCTTCTTACTGAAATGTGTCTCAACCAAATTATCTAAATTTTTCAGGTAACAGGGATAGGCCAGGTGATAGAACTTTGGGACTATAGGGAGTTGGGACCCTAACACACAGGGTGAGTTTTTGGATTAAGGGAGGTGTAATTCCCCTAGAGTTGAGTTGTTTTTGAGTTTGTGATGGTGATGTATATATCTGTATGTTGATACACTGGGTATTGTATTCTGACTGTTATGTATATACTGTCTTCCGCTGTTAGATTGTATAAATGAAATAAATTTTTACCCGGTACCCAATGCGGGTCTGGTCATATGAATGGTAATAGTGTTGACTCTACGAGTCCAATCCTATTTTGATAATGACAAATCACTTGATATTTGATCTGTGCATTGAGTTTGTGAACAGGACTTACACTGAGCATGCACGGAAAGATAACGAGTCATGGACGCCATAAAGTAAAGCTTATACATTTTAGAAAGCACCATGGAACTCAAAGAGTATGAGAATCAAGATGCAAGCGGTAAAGTTCAAGAATATTTTGGGAATGGGTATTTAGATCTCATGTACTTACATTTTCATATGATTTAATTTGAGGCTCATAACTTAGAATGATTGTTAGGATTCATGCATTTCATGTACATCATTAGGGAATTTTCGTGGACCTAGAAATGTTTGGAAAATCATGAAATATATGTTTTATAAAAGGTCCAAGAAAAAGAGCAAAGCATTCTTTTAGAAAAAGGAAATAAAAAAAGGAGGGGACTTCGGTAGCCTGAAGTTAACCTCGGGCGCCTGAAGAATTTCTTCGGTAGCCTGAAGATTAAGTTCAGTAGCCTGAAGAATTAAATGGGAAAGACAGAACCTGGTAGAGGTACCTCGGTTGCCTGACCCTGGAACCTCAGGCGCCTGAAGTCGAGTTCGGTTGCCTGAACTCACGGGAAAGCCTAAAAATCAGTTTTTTATTAAAAAGACTCACGAGCTATCTTATTGATCCAATGGTTGAGATCAATTCTAAAGGTAATATACTATATATTATGAAAATCTAAACCCTAGAACACAAGTTAGACACACAAGAAAGAGAAGAACACACCTTGTTGCAAGATCATTGAAAAGTGTTATACGATTGCCTATACATCAATCTAAAATCTTCAAGCTTGGGCAAATCAAATCAGATTTTCAAAGGGAACTTGTTTACTCTACTGGACTTCAATCTAGTATTGAGGTTTGATCTTTCAAGTTATTAGTGTTGTGACTTTTCATCTCATCTCATTGCTTGTTCTTGACTAAGTATTGAAAAGTTTTGATATTGAGTGTGCCTATTCATATAAAATATATTTTTGAGAAGATCATTACTTGAGAAAACTTATTTAACTTGCTTGATTGATTTTTTGATTCAAGTGTGTATTTTCTAAAGGATATATATTTTACTTATATTACTACTTGATTAAATATCCTTGGTACTTACAACTATACATTTAATTGAGGGATATTTTCTGAAAATTAATATTCTCAGTTTGTGATTGAATACATGAAATAAAGCTTTGTGATTTTGATTGAGTTTGTACTCAAGACAAAGATTTTGTTAACGAGTTCACTTTAAACATACTTTTGCATCTTTACAAAGTGAACCAAGAACCCTAGTTAACTCCAAGGCATTTCAAATATATTTTTACTTGGGAGTTTTGATTAAATACGAATTTGTGTGTTGACACATATTATACATCAAACGATTGTATCGTTGTTCATACATTCATGAGCTTCAAGTTATATCATATGTTAATGTGCTAAGAATTTGAACTGTACTCACAAGCTTTTGTAAGGAGCATTGTTTTGAGTGTATTTTCCAGATTTTATTGTATACACGGTTCGAGGTGTGAACCGGTGTGTGAGGAGAGAGCTGTATCTCTTGTAAGCAACGGAGTAGGAGGAAGTTGTACCTCTTGTAAGCAGCGGATTGTATGGGAAGCTCCGTCCCACTTTAAGGAACATGGTTTTAGTAAATCCTTGAGTGGTTGCTCAAGGTGAGGACGTAGGCCAAGTCGGCTGAACGTCGTAAAACTGTGTTTGTCTTCTCTTTTCCCTTCACTCTTTATTTTCAGCATTGCATTTAATTTGTGTATATTACATGCATAGATAGGATAGTCTTGCACTTAAGTAATTGAGTAACAAGAATTTATTGGTAAATTTATAAGAAGGGTGTAAGAGGTAACTAAGTGCCTTAGAATTTTTTAAATACCCAATTCACCCCCCTTCTTGGGATTACACCTTAATCAACAAATAGGGTTGTTGACGTGGCCAATTTATGAATGTTATTGAGGACAAGTGAATATTTATTTATTATTAAAAAAAATTACAAAAATCGGGGCGTCACATATCCTCTAATCTCAACTCCCCTTTTGGTGACCCCCCTGAGGTGCCTGATTACCTCCTCGGTACTAATGTTGTGGAGGTGGATAGTTCAATGTCGCACGGTAGTCCTATGCCATATGTCCAACCCCACCGCATCGATAGCAAACAACTGGTCCTCTCCTGCACTCACTCCAATACCTCTGATGACATCTTGAATAGATTCGACGCTGTGAACTCCCCTGACGGGCTTGAGATTCCGTATCCTGTTGCTGGCCCGAGAAATCACCAAATTGCCTCTATAAACCCTGACTAGTGCTGGTATGAAACCCTACAGCTCTCTCCTCCTCCTGAATATTGGCCTCAACTGCCATGACCCTGTCCACCAGCTCAGAGAAACTCTAAATCAACAATGCCACCAACTGTGCGCATATTCCCTACCTCAGAGCTCTCTCGAACATCCAAGCTTTCCTCGATCCATCTGGGACCATATAAGGAGCAAAACAAAATAGCTCTACAAACCTAATCGCATACTGTTGTACAGTCATGGGTGCCTAGGTCAAATGCAGAAATTCCTAAGCCTTCGCCCCTTGGGTAGCAGTAGGGAAGTATCTATCGAAGAAGATCTCTTGGGAATGGCTCCAAGTGATAGATGTATGCCCTAGATGCTGTTCCTCAACCATCTTCGCTGATCTGCACCACTTCTTCGCTTTCCCTACTAATTTAAAGGTGGCAAACCGCACCTTTTACTCCTCTGTGCACTCCAACACACCTAGTAGTTCCTCTATTTCGTGAACCTAATCTTCAGCTGCAACTGGGCTCATTACTCCTACAAAAATCGACAGATTCTTCTAGGTAAACTTCTAAAAAGTGCAGCCTCGACCAATCAGTGGCTGATCCTGCTCTCTAGAGTCCTTTTGGTTCTCCTGCCTAGCCTGCCGTGATATACTTCGCAGTACTATCAAAGCCTCGACATCATCCTCACTGGAAGTATCCACGTGATTATTCTCTCCAGCTACGATGTCATTTCCCCTAAAATCCATCACGAAGATAGGATAGAAACCGACTTAGAAATTCCTCATTTATCATAATTGAAGCAAGTATGAAATGAAGAAACTACTAATACGTATGAATTCTCAGTTTTAATATTCATTCTCCTAGTTCTGTCACAAAACCGTCAACTCCTGAACACAACCCTATCACTACACACATACCCAACCTACTCATTTTCTCTGCTGCTTGAGTATCCAAGTTCCAGTCTCCTAACCTTAAAACGAAACCATTGATAGATTTACCATGGTTTTTCTGAAATCGTCATTTCAGGAAAAATACAGAAAACCGTCAAAGGAATTCTGCCTCTAAGCTTCCAGACCAAAACCCAACCTAATCTACCCACGCTCATCCTTATCTTATCTTAACCTATACTCTGGTAATCATCAACTATCAAAGTTTGCAGAACCTAGCAAACCTAGGCTCTGATACCACCTGCAACTCCCCGACCTGCCACATGGGCCTAGGGTGCTACTTTAGTGACGTCTGTCTACTTGATACCTTATTCCTCATATATGAAACACATATACGTAGCGGAAATAAAATACAAAATCTTCAAATTACATTACCAGAGTTCTAACTATCTTTATACACAAATATCTTCATTTTCACATAATTATATCCCATAAAACTATACAAAAATAAAATCTTTATCCATATATACCACCTACATAAATTTAAACAAATAGCTTGGCTCCTCTAGCCTGCCAGACCCGATCCTTAGGATTTCCTAAAAAGATAGTTTGTAAAGTAGTGGTGAGGCACAACTCAGTAAGGGAAAGACTAAGTTAATGTCAGTGTGTGGCCAGCATGCATTTAGTGTACAGAAAATAACCAGTTCACTAAGTACATAAACACATTTATGAATTCATTTTTATTTTACACTCACACATGCAATTAGCCGAGGATAAGGAAGATTATCTGCCTATACAAGTAGCTTCCCTCAGCTTTAATACCATTACTGCTAATAGGACACTCACCTTTCTTAGCAAACTCTCGAAATTATCTTATTAATTATTCGTATTCACATAAATTAACAATTATGCATATAAGACACTCCCTATGACAAACACACCATTTACTTCCCCCATGGCATGGGTTGTGCGGCCCGAAGGTGGGACTATTCTCCTGGGGGATCCACCTAGACAATGGTCATCTGTACTCTTCCTGCACGGGTATATGCAGCTCCAACTGCTGGTCCGATTGCCCTTGCCCAGGGGTTACATTCACCTCACGTAGGCAAATCGGATAAGGCCACCCTACACCTCTCAGCACAGGTGTGGGCGCACACGACCACATAAGAAATCCCTAACAATGGTACCGTGCTCACAATACACGGGTCCCCATGGTTCCTAAAGCATATCATGCAATTTGGATAATAGAAATCACCATTTAAAACATTAATTCACATATATTTCCTGTTATTCCAAAAACCCGGCCTCCGGCCACAAATACAATCTGGCTCACAACCATTTAAACAAAACCCTGGCCCTCAACCGTCATATCAAATCCCTACATTACTCACAAGCATTTCCAATATTTTGCAAATAATTCCAATATTTCACAAACAGTTCAGGATTTCAAAATCCCAAATCCAGATGTACAATAATCCATACCAATTAAATCATTTGTCACACGATTTCCACACTTTAACATAATCATTTAATCAAACAAGCTTTCCACTGTTCATTTTATTCAAAAATACCATACCATATATCCTCAGTTTGTAAAATCTATTTCGAATGATTGGTCTTCAAAAAAACCTTTAAATTCTTATATATATATATATATATATATGTATATATATATATAAACATAACAATTAAATTGATTCAATTTTCATAAAATTATTGACTTAACTTAATCCCTTTACCTGATTCCTGAAAAGCCCGATAAAACCCCGACCTACACCCCACGACGTTCAAAACCCCTGAAACCCTGAAATTCAAACTTTACCATATTATTCATCACAATCCACCATAGTAACTTTCCCTAAAATTGCCCTAGGTTATGAATACCCTAAATAGCCTATAAAAGCCTAAATTATTAAACTTACCCCGATTTAGGGTTGGTGCCCCCGGAGCTCCAACTCGAAAACCCACTCCGGTTAGATTATAGAGAATCTCCCCACGAATCTCTTGGCGGTTTACATTCATCAATTGGGCTTAAGATTTAAGAAAAATTGAGGTAAGTGTGAGAATTTACCTTACCTAGGAGATATGCCTACGTCGCTCCCACGACAAATTTGCTCATGTAAGAATGTCGTTGGCGGAGATAGGAACCCAACGGTACTTTCCTTTTTCCAATCGATTGAATATTGGAGACAAAATTGAAGAAAGTGGGAGAGAGGAGACGAGGGAGAGACGAGAGTGAGGTTCAGGAGGCACATCCATCTCTAGATTTTAGAGAGAAATCCTGAAACTTCATTTTGAAGCGTCAGGTTAACATTATATATATATATTAATATTATAATATAATATTATATCATATTATTTTAATTAATTAATTAATTATTATTTTAAAATTTTAATTTTAATTTTAATTAATTAATAATAAATAACTTTTTTTTAGGATCATTCTACTAATCTTGTTTAACTATTTTTTTGGGGGTTATTACATTCATGCTCTTACTATGTCCATATGACATATGCTCAGTCGTTCAGCAACTGCTAGCCTAATTAGGAATTTGAAAGTGATTCCATCCATTACGAGAGAATATGTCTCCTCATAATCAATTTTGAATTTTTGCAAGAAACCTTGTGCCACAAGAGTCACTTTATATTGAGTAATTTCATTATTTTCATTTTTCTTGCGCACAAATACCCATTTGTATCCAACAGGTTGGACATCTTCTAGTGTAAAGACCTGAAAATTTTAATTAATGAAAGTAACAAAAGAAAAGAAATGAAAGAGAAGGAAAAAGGAAAAAGGGGGATCAGCATGGGTTCGTCGATGAATCATTGGTCTTCGTCGATGAATGTCCCTTTGATCTCATCGACGAAGTACACATTTCTCGTCGATGAGAAGATAACGAGAGTCAGGGAATTTAAGAGAATTTAAGGTTCGTCGACGAACCAGCCTCCGCGTTGACGAAGTGTCTTTATGGGCTTGTCGACGAATCACTTTAACTCGTCGACGAAGCCTAACCTATAAATAGGCCCTCCGTCATTTTCAGCATGATCTCTCTCTCTCTCTCTCTCTCTCTCTCTCTCTCTCTTTGATTTTCGCTCCATATAAACTTGTTTTGACGATCAGAAGCTACCACAAGGTTCGTGGGGAGATTTTCTACAACTTAACCGAAGCGGATTGTTGGTTTGGAGTTCTTGGGTACCACTCCAAAATTAGGATAAGTAAGGTATTTTAGGGTTTAAGTATTTATTTGGAGTATATAGAACATAGGAAGTTTTAAATGAAAAATATTCTGGGAAATGAGTTGATTGATCTGGGAAAAATGTGAATTTTAGGGTTTTGAGTTTCGGACGCGCGAGCGTAGGATTTGGGTTTTTACGGACCTCTCAGCAAGTCAGGTAAGGGGAATAAATTATAACAGTTATTTTGAGAAATATTGGTTGAATTAATACGTGAAAATGAGAATATGATATTTTGCATTAAATTATTATGATACAAATATCAGATAAAATTGTGTGGCATATGAGTCACATTGAATTGTGATGTTTTGGGATTTGAAAGATATGAAATAATGAATTATGTTTTATTAAAGAATGTTGAAATTCGCGAAATGAGATATATACTATTATGAGAATGGAATGTGTATTAAAAAGATGAGAAAGAAACAGAAAATGATGAAAATATTGAAATGTGATATATACCATTATGAAATGAGATATGAATACTGAACTGTGAATATGAAAATGTGAATATTGCAATGTGAATGTTGAAATGTGAATACTGAAATGTGAATATGACAATGTGAATATTGCAATGTGAATACTGCAATGTGAATGTTGAAATGTGAATATTGGAATTGTGAATATGGAAATGTGAATATTGCAATGAGAATACTGCAATGTGAATACTGAAATGTGAATACGAAATGTGAATGATGAAATGTGAAAATGAGAACCTTGATGGACGGTTGTTGATAAAGAGCACGGTACCGTTGCTAGCGAAGTGTTAGTACAACCACACAGTCTCGTGGAGAGTATGGCGTGATAGTTGATTGAGCTAGTAAGAAGGGTAGTTTTGCCTCTGGGTCCGGACCAGGGATGGGTAGGTCAATCGTACTATAGATAGACAGGTAGAGTTTTTATTTTGATCTAATCAGGTAGGCCAATCGCGATTTAGATCCAGCCTTTGAGCCGCACAACCTTGACCATGGGGGGAAGCATGGCGTGGAGAATATCCTCAGGGCAGCCATGAGTTACAGAAGACACATAGATTGGTTACTGAGGACACTCATGAGTTAGATGTGAAATGGAAATGAGAAATGAAAGAGTGTGAGTTTAATAACATAAATAATTAGGGCAAAGTTAAACTCTCCGCCTGAGGGCTTACTGAGTAAGGTAAGTGCCCTGATAAGTATAAGTTGCAGCCTCACCCGAGTTAATCGGGCAAGGTTACAAATGATATTAGAACAAAGGGGAGCTACATGTATGGGCGTGTAATCTCCCTTATCCTCGGGAACTTTTGCTGATAAGTATGGGTTGTATGTGAATGAGTTTGAAAAATGGAATTAAAGCTTATGTTTTATATCTATATGATTATGAGTATAATTAGTATATTTTTCCTCAAATGGTATTATCACTTAAATGAGTATATTATGATATAACGAAACTCATACTACCACACTATAAATAATTTATTCCATTTTACTGAGATGTGTCTCACCAAAATTATTAAATATTTCAGGGAACCATGATAGACCTGGAGATAGAGCTCCGAGATAAAGGGGAGCTGGTACCCTGATAGACAAGGTAAGTGTTTTGACCTAAGGATGTATGATTCCCCTAGAGTTTTTGGTAGATTTTGGGAATGTGTTAGATATGTGTGTGTGTGTGTGTATATATATATATATATATGGATGGCTAGAACTCTGGTTATTTGTATTATGAATGGTTCATAAATATTGACTTCCGCTGTTAGGGCTGTTTGTATGACTGTTTACCTAACACCCACTTCAGGTCGGGTTATGTTTAAATGGTATCAGAGTTTTTGACGTGACCAATGCTTGATTAATATTTATTATTTATTGGAGAAAAAAATGGTATGAAAATTGGGGCGTCTCATCTGGTGTCTAGATTACAAGTCCAAAAACTTCTCTTTTTGATAGAGAGTTTAATTCTAATGTGATAACCTCTTTCCATTTTGGTCAATCACTTCTATATCGACATTTATTAACAGATTTAGATTCAGGATCCTCATTACTTCTAGTAATGTCATTACTTCAGGTAATGTTATCATTACTTCTGGTAATGTTATTAGTACTTCTGGTTCATCATTACTTTTGGTAATGTTAGTAGCTACAGCATATGCAAATGTGTTTTTGAGAACAATTTTATTTCTATCCCACATTTCTCATGTGTAATGAATTGAGATCTCATTGTTAATTCTAGGTACCTGACCCTTTTCAAGGGATGTCTCTTAAGGAGTTTTCTCTTTAGGAGATTCCTCTTCACGAGGTTCCTCTTCACGAAGTTCTATAATAGGGATTTCATTTTTAGGAGAAGTGGGTTTGTGAATGTCGAATGAATTATCAATCTCTGTAACCTCTTCTGGAGTGTTCACAGATTTCAATTTTCTCATTTTGGGAGTTTTATCTTTTGTACCAACAGGTTTTTCACGCTTAACTTGCGGTTTAGGTTCATTAGCCGGCTGTTGTCCTTCAGGGACATCAATATGTGCTAGAATATTTGCATCAGGTATATGAGATTTTAGTATGACCTTGGTATTTGCAAAAGAATCTGGTAACTAATTTACAATCCCTTACAAATGTATAATATTTTGATCTTTAAGTTCACTTTGATTTGTGTGAGAATGAGTTAAACTCATGGCATTCCATGTTATTTCATGTTGTGCTTTAAGCACTGATTTTTCTCCCCCTATTGTAGGGAATACTATTTCATTAAAGTGATAATTAATTTCCTTTATGAGCAAGCAATACACATGAAATCATTTGATAAAAGAATCTTATTTTTTTAGTGGATGACCATGTTAATTTTTTTAATGATTCTTTACATCATTACATCTTCAGGATGTCCAAGATAATCATACCAAAGTGTAAATACTTCTTGGTCATTGCACTTCTGGTGCAATACATTATATAATTTTACTACTGCCTTAATCTTTAGATAATACATTCCAAAAGATAAAGTTGTCAATTTTCTAAAATCTATTTCTTCCCATAAATAATAGAAGTAATATAAAGAAATTCTTTATTACCTTCATTTGTAGTTTCAATGCGATATCATTGATTATCTCGCTTCTGGGGGGTCATCCCTCTTCTGGGGGTTATTCCTCTTCTTGGGGATCGTAACCTCACGTCTCGATGCCAGTGATTATTTCAATCACGACCACAACCATGCCCACGACCATACCATTGTCATCGTCCTCGACCACGAGATATATTCATATTCACTTCAGGGAATGAGGTCGAACCAGTTGGACGAGTTTGGTGATATTTTATCAAAAGCTTGTTGTTATGCTAAGCAACAAAAAGACATGATATGAATTCAAAAAATTTACTAAATTTCCTATCGCTATATAGTCGCTGCAGGAGCATATTAGTGGGATGAAAAATAGTAAATGTCTTTTCAACCATGTCTTTGTCAGTAATATTTTCACCACATAGTTTTAGCTTTGAGTTAATTTTATGTAGAGCTGAATGATATTTACTGATTATTTTAAAATCTTACAACTTCGGGTGCAACAATTTATATGAAGCTTTTGGTAAAATCTGATGGTCAAATAAATTTTTTTCATAGGATAAATGAATCTTTAACAGTGAGGTATTCAATTTTTAATTCTTCCTCTAATTAGAGAGACAACAATTATGAGAGAGAAAAATTATTAATTACATGGAGAGCTAAATATAAAATAAAGGAGACAAATACATCTGAGCTCATGCATGATTATATATATATATATATATATATATATATATATAATATTCTCTTAATAAATTGTTCAATCCTTGCACCTTCCACACACCATCATATATACATGCGTGAGGAAGATCATGACTTTTACGCGATCTTGCAAGGATGCAGTATTTCTATCTAAAATAGTATTTTTTCAAATTAAATGCATTTAGATGGATTTTGACGTCAAGAATATACAATATATAATTATTGCCTTTCGATGTCAAGTAGAACAAATTTAATTTTACTTATGTTTGACATGTAAATAAATTAACAATAATAATAAGGTAATTTGTAAAAATAGAATGTAAAAGCTGAAATAAAACTGAGACAATAATATAATATTACTTTCACCCTTTCGGGGTTACTTAAATATGTTTCTTCAGGAACATTATATTATTTTTCTCAATTTATACTCTTCAGGAGTATGATTCAAATTTATAATATTAAATTGGGTAATAATTTACCACCTCTTTTGAAAGTTAAATATGTTATTTCATATGGAAAATAAATGTTTCACCTTTTCAAGAGGTCGAATTTAACATCTCTTTGGGAGGTTAAAAATATACTCTCTTCGAGAGGTAAATATTTACCATATCTTCTAGAGATTAAATATATAGTCTCTTTGAGAGATCTATCTTTTCAGGAGATTAAATATGTAGACAAAAAATTTAAATATATTATATCTTCAGGAGAACTATCTCTTCGGGAGATTTAAATATATATTTTCTCTTCAAGAGGTGTATCTTATCATTTCTTCAAGAGATTAAATATATATATCATCTTTAGGAAGACTATTTTACCATCTCTTTTGGAGATTGATACTTTATATATATATTTATATAAGCGGTATAGAAATAAAACTGACCATTAAGGTGGTATAAACAGAAATAAAACTGTCCATTAAGGCAATATAAATATATATAAATATGTCAGTTAATTAGAGTCTCGTGTTGATAACATGTTATAAAATGATGCAAGAATTAATAATAAAATAAATAGAGATGAGCAGAAAAAAAATGAAGATGAGATAGAGATTTTATGACTTTCCGTGGTTCAAATATACCTACTCTACGGGTAGATTAGATCAAAGCTTCACTATTTCGGGAGGAATTACAATATGATATGAATATAACCTTATACAAAATATCTCCCTTTATTTCTTTTATATCTCTCCTCTTTCTTTCTACTTCTATCATTCTCTCTTCTTCTTTTTCTACTCCACTAGTTATGTGGGAGGGGGTACTTATAGCCTTCACAAGTTAGCTAATGCTAACTTTATTAGTGCAAACATATGAGGTAAATTTACACGAGGACATAATTAGTGCAGATATATGAGACATGTTCATAGGGACATAAATTAGTGGAGATATATGGGGCAGGCTCATAGGGACATGAATTAGTGCAGATAGATGAGACAGGTTCATAGTTGACATGGGGGACATCCACCTATATTTCATAACAATTTTGATATTATTATTTAAAGAAATTATTTAATATTACTAAAATAAATATGTTTTGCCAATTTATTACATTAAATTATTATATACATAAAAAAATAATGTAAATCAACAATTATAAACCTAAAAATAAACCTCTAAAAATATAAAGTTTAAGTTCCTTTAAATTTAGGGAAAAAACAGTTATATTAACTCTATGAGTCATATCCCGTTTTGATAATGACAAATCACTTTGTATCTTATGTAAGGAACCGAACCCGAGTGGGTTTCTATTATAAATTTTCCAACAGATGCAAATAAATCTAAATTATTTTTATTACTAGAGCACTAATTAGCTTTATTACAAATATATGTTTCAACTATTAAAATGTAAATTTCTAAAATTCTAAAATATACAAACATATTTTAAATTGTATTATACTAAATTTTTATTCTACTTTACTATTTCTATTCCCACTCATGCACTTGTTACACCAGATTTTTGATACATTCTTCAAAATGATCTGAAATGTAAAATAATGATTGGGGTGATAAGACATTCAGTAAATAAATAAGATTATTATTAATGTGTGACCAAAATGAGTTTTTATAATATTTTAATTTTGTAAAATAATATTTAATACTATAACTTCAAAACTGCTTTTAAAATAAATGTAAATTTAAAATTTTCTATATAAAACTTTTACTGTCATCTATAGCAATAAAATTTTATAATCATATACTATAACTGTTAAACTGAACTTTTTAACTTTAAAATTATAGCTATAATACTCAATCATGTATATATATATATACTTTTCCTTATTAAATCATTATCTGGGCACAAAAATGCACTCGTTCACATAAACATATACTTTTACTTCAATTCATCAATAGTTATGTATACGTAATTAAATATGTATATACACGTACTGTAAAAACTACTCTTAGACTTGTTAATCGTACGTCATGTTTACCCCTATGACTGGATTGTGCGATCCGAAGACTAGACTTAACTGGCTGACTGACCAAACTAAATCAACGTATATCATCATTAAGTGAGATTTTCCCTATTAAACCCCAATCCGACTTAGATGTGCACTCAGGAGAAATTTACTATCATATAAAATCACTCTACAAATAGCGTGGGTGCACTTTGATTCGTTTAAACTTTAAGTTGCGATACCGAACATTCGTAATTTTCTGTATCGTCTGTACCATAAGGGGTTTTTGAAAACATCTCATTATAGAATTTATAAAATTATAATAATATCATAAAAATATTATTTTTACTTATATTTTCGTGAAATGCGTAACGTAAAAATCAACTCATGTCATTTTTACTTATATTTTCGTGAAATATGTAACGTAAAAATAAATTCATGCCACACAATTTTCGTGTTAAAAATATTTTGTTGTATAAAAATTAATGTTATAAAATACCCGAGGGGTTTAGAACATTTCTTTACTAAAAAATAAACGCAAATATATTAAAGATAAAACTGGTATAATTAAATATGCGTAAAAATAAACTCGAGAGAATTTTATGAAACTAACTAACATAATCAAAATTTACAAACAAATAAACTCGAGTATAAATTTTAAGTAAAAATATAATATAATCAAATTTACTTACAAATAAATTCGAGTATGAATTTTAATAAAAGTCTAACATAATCAAATTTACTTACCTCTTACTTAATCTTGTGTTACGAACACAACGAATATCTCTAAAAAATGCGATTGGAAATAGTAGGTGAGTGAGAATTTAATTATAAAAAAAATTCTCCCTCCACCACTAATTCTTTCACTCACTAATTCATCTCTTTGTTTAAATTTTTTTTTATGAAAAATGAAGATTGAGAGCTTCCTATTTATAAGAAAATTTTGGGAAAGAAAATGAAATTTATAAAAGTGTGGGGAGAGATGTGAAATTATAATTTTTTTAAAATTAAGGAATGGATGTGGGATGGACTAGGTATGTGATGGGGATGGGGATGGGGATCATGTGAGGGAAATGAGAGTGCTTGTCAACACTCCCATTTCATTAATTTTTAATTAAGTTACTTAATTAATTAATTAATTAATATATTTTTATTTTTTTTTAAATTATTATTATTATTATTATTATTATTATTATTATTATTTTTAAGCTATATTTTAGTACTTTTTTATGAAAAATAATTAAGTTCGAATTTCAAAAACTCATATAAGCCCCACATGATCTTGTGGGTCCTACACAATTTTGAGATCTAAGTGGGTCCTACATAACTCTAATAGTTTTCACACGATTTTATGGGCCCTACACAGATTCGGGACTCATGTGGACCCTACACGGTCTCGAGACTCATGTGGGCTCCACATGGTCTTATGGGCCCCGTATATGATACCTATATTATTATTATTATTATTATTATTATTATTATTATTATTATTATATATTTCTACAAATTATGTCAATCAAAAAATTATTTTATGTATATGTACTTATTTACCTGTACAAACAGTGTCTATCCTCCTTATCCTATGAAATTCCATTTTGATAATGCCGACTTCTAGGGAGCGATTGAGCCGCAATGGTCTCTGAGCACTCGCTAAGATAAAGTCTTTCTTAGGCATCAAAAATGGAATCAAGGATCCTAACAGAGAAACACATTCGTATTGATATTAACTTAATGATTATTATTATTATTATTATTATTATTATTATTATTATTATTATTATTATTATTATTATTATGCTTTAATCGTATATACATTTTCGGGGTCATTGCATCTTGCCTGTGCTCTAAGCTTTTGAGCAGAATTATTCGTAGTACACACAGATGGTAAGGATACAACGGTCATAAGGAACTAAATGCTCACATCACAAGATGACACTTAAAGAGCAAAAGGAATGACGACCAAGTTTCTCACTTGTAATTGTAATTAAATTTTTGGATCTGTAATATTAAATGGTCTATAATAATGCACTGCATGCGTGATAGGATCTCATGCTCAAAGGTTATAGACTGACCATAGGGACCAAACCTTTCACCTAAAACCTTTTCAAAAATTGCCTAAATCTTACAAAGGTTTTAGAATAACTTTTGGGGTCAAATTAAGGGTAAAACATTAAATTTTTAATGCCCTTGGTCGACCGAACCATTCATGTTTTACATCCATCAGCCGACTAACCACACTGTTTGCCCCAAGTCAAAATTTGACTAAGGCTTAGTCGACCGACCTAATTTTGAACATAGTGTCCACGATCGACCGACCTCTGGAAATTTGACCTTCCACCGTCTTAGGTTGACCGACCTCTTAGCTCAATTGTCATGGTTGACCGAACCATATGAGTAGCCGACCAGTTTTTTGCCTTGGTCGACCGAACTTATGAAGGGTTCAGTGTCGCCTTTTGTCAACCGACCGAATCGTCCCGTGGTCAACCGAGTTTAGAATGAAAAGTTAAATCTTTGGCTTGAATGGTCGATCAGCAAACCTCTTGGTTGACTGAACCTCTCGGGTTCTTCAATTTTTACCACGCTAATTAGTGTTAATTTTTTAATTAAACTTTCTCAAAATACCGGCCATGTCCATAACAATTATATTTTTTTTGGGAAACTTATATATACTCCTTCATTTCCCTTGATTAGTAATGAGGTTAGCAATGTGATTAGCAAAAATATTCTCTGACAATTTCTTGTGCTATTTTTCATATTCCCACACATTTAAGCATACTGTTCACTCTCTTTCTCACACTCTTAGTTAGATCATTTTTGAAAGAGAGCATTTGTTGTGGGCATCATACATTGTATTTTACAAGGCTCATACTCTCTCATTTACTTTATATTTGAAAATACATTTTTAGAGAGTAAGCTTAGTTCTTCACATATTCTTTGGTTCATAAATATTTGTTGGGAGAACACTTTATCTTGTGAATCTTTGTATCCTCATTTCAAGATTCAAAGGCTTGCGTTGTGTTTGTAAGAAAAATATTTTTGGCAAGTAAAATCCCATATATCTTTTATACCTCATATTTGAAAAATATTTTTGAGATATTTGATTGGGTTCTCAAGATCTTTGAAAATATACTTAGTGATTATTATATATTTTAATTCAAAGATCATCTTCATAATACTCTCATACACATGCATATATACATCTTTGAGAGTTATCATATAAACTATAAAATCTCCATTGAGCTTATTCTCTTATCATTCGTGAGTGTATTTGTGCTTCAAATTATACACATCTACTTGTTTGTAGAAGCATTTACTTGTACATAAATATTTGATTATTGTTGTATTCCCGACGTGTGGTTGGAGGAGGATTGCACTGGCCTATAACGTGTACCAGATTTGCTCAAACTCGGTTAGGAGAGCATCAAATAGACTTAGACCCAGTTAAAAAAGTCTAAGACTGGTTCAAATCCGGTTAGAAGAACTAAGAGCACCTTTTTAAGGTGTGATTGTAAATGTTGGGGTTAGCCTTGTGAATGTGACTTAGGGTATTCTCTTACCCAGTAAGGAGTGGATATTGTAAACGGTGACGCTCTACTCGTAAGTGAGCAACAGTAGTGGAATCCTCTTACTTGTTAGCTTGAGGCGGGGACGTAGGCAGCATTGGCCGAACCCTAATAACATATCTTGTATCGTTTTTTTTTTTGTTTTTTTCCCGTGTATGCTTGCGCTTAAATTGTTGTGAATGTCTTATATGCTTTAAATATTTGCATACATATTTATTTGATAAATACTGAACCTGCTATATTTGTTTTGATTATTAACTCAATTTGATATTAGTGGTATTTCTGTTTGCATAAAAAGATCCATAATTGTAACGTCCCTCAATTTCTTAACATAAAATGTCAATAATAGATAAAATGGTCAACCCGAACCCGTGGGTAGCAGGGACCTATCAAACACAGCGGAAAACCTAGCAGCAGTAAACATAAAATCTCAAACATCCAATCATAAAACATAATATCAGAGCTTTCTATAACATCAAAATACTGTTATGATATACAACCTCCAAAAGTCAAAATAACATTAGGATTAAATAACAAAAACTCCCGATCCTAGTTTAATGCTTACTCTTCTAGTAGGGAAGCTCCAATCACTCAATGGCGGCTCTAGCCCGCCGGTCTCACTGGATTTCCTGAAAATCATTTAATGTTCGGGGGTGAGACACTTCTCAGTAAGGGAAAATAAACTAAATACAGTTGTGTGACAACATGAATATTTAATGCATTTATACGTATATAGTACATTTCATAAATCTATAAACATCATCATATCGTACTGGGTAAACATATATTTTCACATCTGTTAATAAATCATAACATACATAAAATCATCTGTTATAACTGTAGTACTGAAAACAAACCTAGGATGACTAGCTAGCTGGTGTCATGTATTACCCCCCATGATGGGTTGTGCAGTCCGAAGGCGGGACCCGACATTGGCTGGCCTACCACTGCCGAATCAAATATGTCTGTAAGTACGATGGGCCCGCCACACCCTGGTCCGGACTGCCAGGTGGATGTCCATACTCTACCGAAAGCCACATCAACTATCCATCTCCCATCCCCTCATGGGACGGTAGCACTAATAAGGCCTCGTGCCAAAATTAACCCATAGTTACGGTACCGAGCTCCTGGTCTGAACTAAACTAACATCCTGGTTGTGAAAACACATAATACATGATCATACGTAACATCAATACGGCCTCGTGCCGAAAACATAGGTACGGCCTCGCGTTGAAATCATACATATGGCCTCGCGCCAAAATCATAGTAAATATGGCCTCACGCCAATAATATAAATACGGCTTCGTGCCGATAGCATAAAATATAGCTCGTGCCAATAACATACATATGGCCTCGCACCAAAATTTGTTTCAGGTATATACATTCTGAAAATACATCGTTCATCATACAATCGTCAAAATCATCACAATATAACTCATCGTTTCATAATACCTGAAAACGTGTTTTACTCATAAAAACTTTCATATCTTATCTCATTTCACGTAAAATAATATTCATGCCACACATGCTCTGTTAAAAGTAGTACTAAAATCATGATTTTCTAGCATCTTATACGTACATATACATTTTACTCATAATAGCAGTATTTTCCAAACATACGTTTCATATATGATAAACAAATATAACATAGGCTTTTTCGAAAATAAATGTGCTCATAAATAATAATAACTTGCATGGAAAACATTTGCTTTAGTTTATTCCCTTACCTGACTACTGAGAAATTCCTTAGGACCCAAATCCTACCCTCTTAGCGCCCGAAATTCAACTCCTAAAATTTACATTTTCCCTAAATTATTTAATCTATTTCTTCAAAATAATACTCATCTAGTCTTCCCTAGGCTCCATATACCTCAAATTAATATTTAAACCATTATTTAATATTCCTAATTAATTTTCCAAAATTTGTCTACGGGTCCCAAAATTACCCCCGCGGCGCTCACCCGGGCCCTAAATTCCAGAAATCCTACTTCACTCCTAGATGCTTAATATTTTAGCATTTCTAAATTAATGCTAATTAATTAAAAATAAGCCCCTTAATAATTGTCGCACCCCAAATTTGGGATTTTGGCCCGACACCCCTACGAGAATTTCGTCCCACTAGACTTGTAGAGAATCATCCCTAGATTCTTGTGGTGGTGTCCGTTCGTCAATTGGCCTTATATTTTGCAAGAAATTAAAGAAAAAGGGAAAAATGGCTTACCCCAGGGAATACGCTTACGCCGCTCCTACCACCGATCCGCTCCGGTAGAAATGACGGCAGCGGCGAATGGAGTCCAGTGGTATCTTCGAATTTTCGATCAGGTAAAAATCCGTCACGAAATCGAGGAGAGAGGGAGAGAGAACGTGAGGAGAGAGAGAGAGATTGCAGGTTGCAGGTTGCAATAAATAAAGTTAAAAAGAGAAAAAGTAAAGAAGAAGAAGAAGAAGAAGAAAAAGTAACTTTTGAATCTCCTGAAGCTTCAGGAAGCTTCAGGAGGATAATAATAATAATAATAATAATAATAATAATAAATTTAATTAATATTAATAATAATATATTTTATAAATAAAATAAAAATAAATTTTAATTAATTAATTTTTTTCTTTTTCTTTTTAAATTCTTTTAATTAATTAATTAATTAATTAATATATTTTTTTTAATTAATTTTTTTAATTTTTAATTTTTATTTTTATTTTTATTTTTATTTTTTTTATATTTGGAATCATTCTATTAATCTTTTATATCTCTTTTTGGGGTTTTAACAATAATACTGTGATTTTGCCACGCCCCGAACCTGAAAATGGGACCCGGGGGCATGGTTCGAAATCGCGGTCGCGGGTAACGTCGCAAAACGGTCGCGGGTCGCGGGAGACGCAGGTGTTACGTAACGGGAAGCGGACGTAACGGTCGTGAATTTTTTTCACGCATGCACAACCATGCCAAAATTAAAAAATAAGCATGAAATCCATTAATACATGATTTTTAATGAATTTTGAAGGCTTTCATTCACCCTACAAATGCTTTTTAATAGGCATTATGATTTTTATATTAATTTTAGTGCGCTGTTTACAAAAAAAAGCATATTTTTTTATAGTTTACATTAGTTTAATGAGTAAAAAGATGTAGAAATGTAAGAATCAATTAATTAAAATCATAAAGTTACTAAAAATGAATCAATACTCAATAGACTTAATACTCAATATACACATTACACATACATGAATTTAAAAAGTGATTAATATCAAATATCAGTAAATAGTTGAAAATACATGAATACAATATTACAAATTTATAACATAACACATGTCACCACCAAAAAGAATGACGTGGAGGGTCTTCATAATTTGCATCTGTATCTTGAGATTGGGATGGGAAATTATCTCCCCATCCTTGTGGAAATACATAGTTGAATGAACCCAAGTTTGCGTCATTTTGTTGTTGCTCTTGAAAATGTACTGGTGATGAAAATTCTCCTTAATAATGTTTATAAGTTGGGGCAGGGGCTGGCTCTGGGTAGTGTGTAGAAGAAGACTCACTAGATCCTGAGATTCCTGATCCACTGGGATAAAAATGTGAGTCAAGAGATGCATAATGTGGATATGCTGGATGAGATCCATATGATTATGATGATGAACCATCTAAACCAAAGTCGCCAAAACTACGAACCACACCATATGAATCTTCAGTAGAATCGCTAGGGTCACCACGAGTACTCCTTCTCCTAAGTTGTGAAGATTGGTTCCCTGGAGGAATACCCAAGTCATAATTTTCAGGTATGTCATGTAGTCCATAAGGATCAGAAGGATATATATCCCTTCCAAATGATGTCCTTGTATAATATCCATAATTATATTCTACACTGCCGCCTCCACCACCACCACTGCCACCCCCCCAACCCCTGCTCCAGCACCACTATTACCATCATCATCACTTGGTGGGCTCAAACCAAGATTGTCATCACTTTGTGTGCATTTAGGACTTGAACTTGAATCATCATGCGCGTTTATTGGTGGTTGATAACCTCCTTCTGTAGTACCACCAACCTCTTCATTTAACCAATTTGAATTGTTCTGACCGTCGAGTAGTGGTGTCTCTCTCTCCTCTAACCATTGACTTAAAGGATCATCTTCTTCGAAAATGTAGTCCAAATTGATAGGATTGAAACCCTTTTCAATTTCTCGTTGGCTTCTTCTCATTGTACGTCTTAACTTTAACCTCATGTTATAATGTACGAAAACAAGTTTTTGTAGTCTCATGTACTTTAATCTATTTCTTGTTTTCGTATGGATGAGACTAAAGGTGCTCCAATTACGCTCACAGTTCGAAGCTGATGTGGTCTGGCTAAGAACTCTAATTGCTATTCTTTGGAGCTCAGGAGCACACAAGCCATAATGAATCCACCATTCAGCTACATGAATAATTAAAAAGAGTTTTATGTTAGTATAGCGTATTTCAAAAGTCAAATTTGAACACAAAGAGAGAAAATAGAGTAATTCTCCATTATTTAGATATATAGCCATATTTACCAGGATTTGTTTGTTTTACTGCCCTTTGAGCCAACGGGGTTCCAAAAGTCTCCTGCCTATCTCGATATAGCAACAACTAAAAAAGGATGATTGTGAAATATAATTAATTGATATATTAATAATTATTCTTGAAAGTATTACAGAATACTAGAACAATTCATTATTCAATTTAATGGAACCAATACTTACTTGATTAATAGCCCGAATTTGAGTATCTATATCGGGTACCAACTTGGTTATCACTTTTTTAACTCCATCCATGACTTCTCTAGCAATTTCAGGAGAGGGTGGGGCACCATAAAGAAATTGTGGGTTCAAAAAATACCCTACAATTAAATTTAGACACATATTAATCAATAGTTTTCTAATGCAACTATGCATAATTTAAAAGTTAAAATAATAGGAAATTGTATTTGATTTACACTTATCAGCAGCGTGCAAATCTTGGTGCAACTAAAAACTCCACCGGTTGTCAATAATTTTCCAATAGTCTTTGTAAAATCGGCAATCTTTTTGAATGGCCAATTTTGCCCTATCAATTGCCTCGCATATGAAGCCCATGGTTGGTTTTTCATCACCATCAACCAATTTAAGAACTTTCACTAAGGGTTCTTGCACTTTAATTATATCAAAGGCCTTTTGCCAAAACTCTTTGCCTAAAATAATTTTCTTTGAATCATATGCTGGGCCTGATTTTGTCATCCCAAACCTTGAGTTTTTCCAAGCATCAGATGTAAACATTTCCCTTAGTGCTTGTTTATGCCTGACAATAGTCTCCAAAGCAATGAAATTTGTCGCAAATCGAGTGATGGCAGGGCGAAGTAACTCGCTATTATTTGTGAATTTTTTCATAAAATTCACTGTCCATGTGTGGTTGTAAATAAACGAGGTTATTGTTCTTGCATCTTCTAAGACTTTCTTCACGTTACTTTTCTTACCAATATCTTCAAGAATAAGGTCTATGCAATGAGCTGCACATGCTGTCCAATAGAGATTGGGCCTCTTCTGCATTAATAATTTTCCTCCTGCCTTCATTGCAGCTTCATTATCAGTCACTACTTGGACAACATTCTCCTCTCCAATTTCTTCAACCACCTCGTCCATTAATCTGAAAAGAAATTATAGATTTAATAATTATTACTATTTAATTAAAAACATGCATGTTCATAATACTATTTGCATATACAATTAAAATTAGAAAATTACCTGAAATAATATTCAGCTGTTCTGTTTGGTACATTAGAGGCATCAACTGATTTATGAAACACGGTGCCTCTATCGCAATAAACTAAAAAGTTTATAATGTGTTTTCTAGTTGGTCCTGACCAACCATCACACATAAGGGTTACACCTCTCTCCTTCCAAATTCCAGCAAAAGAAGCTATATTTCATTTCTTGATACTCTTGCTCCAAATAAATTTCAGATATCTCATAGGGTGATGAACCCTTCACCCCCTTTCCAACCTCTGCAGCAATATCAAGCATAGGCTGCATAAATGGAGAGTCAGCTACATTCGCTGGAATCCGATTATAAATTAGGAATTTTCCAACTGCGTTTCCTAATTTACTTCTTAAACCTTTCAGTAACTTTGTGTTGATTTTTGGTTGTTTCGCACTCTTACTTCTTTCTAAAATAGGATCCATTGCCTTTAGTCTAGCTTCAGGGGCATCAGGATTGATCCATTGTCGTCCACTACCTCCAACTTCTCGACCACTATAAGATCGAGCTCCTACTCTATTGAAACCACTGGTAGCACCACTGCCAGAGCCACCTCCCTCTTCATAAATATTACCCCCTCTAGATGTTCTTGCTCGAAATCTTTGTCTCTCTTCCCATTGTTGCTGTGATCGTATGCTTTCTTGTCGAGCAAATCTCATACTTTCTTCTTCCAAGTCTTCTTCATCGCTCAAATTCTCAAAATCTCCTCTAATTTGGGCTTCTACTTCTTCTTGCCTTTTTTGTTTATCTCTTTTCTTCTCAGCATACTGTTGTAGATGTTTCATCATTTGTTCTCTGACTTGTGTGGTCACATTTGAGCATCAAGCTACTTGACCGTTTTTATGTGCCAAGTGTTGTTTCAAGCTTGTAATGCCCCCTTTAATTATCTTCCCACATAACTTACGCATAATAACATGTCTATTATCGTCCACCGCAGTACCAAAATGCCATCCAATATCCTCACTAGGTAAGTTCTCATTTCCTCTATCACGTGACATATTGATAGACTTAATTTGATGATCTCTACACAAAACATAGAGAAAATATAAAGTTATAACCTTTCTAAAAATGACAGGAATAATATTATAATTAGTAATTTAGTAAATATTAAATAATAAGTACTAAATAGTCCTTCTAATTTTAAATACTTATTACGTAAAAATAAAATAAAATATTTTATTAAAAATAATAAGTAATGTTTAATTTATTTTGATATTTAAATAAGCAAAATTATAAAATATTAGATATTTTATTACAAAAAAATATATTCCTTTATCTTTAAAAAGGTATTTTCATTATTTTCTTAACTTGATTTTATTTTTATTTATAACTATAAGAAATTAACATTGTAATTTTAAAGGTGGAAAAAACTTGCTCTACTTTTATATACATTACAGCATCACTAATAGAGATCCATACAGTACAAATTTTCTATTTAATTTTTTAAGCATTTTCTCAATTTATGGATTAAAATAAAATTTTTCTACAAATTTCAGTAGTAAACTAGTAATTAGCAAAAATCTGAATTATTAATATATTAACTATTAGGTTAAAATGTTTTTTATTAAGTTATCAATTTTTACTTTATTTGATAACTAAAAAACAAAAAATATATCATGTAACGATTTATTTTACCTAATTTTAAATTTAAGGTCAAAATGATGTTTTAAAACTTAAAAAATATTTATAAATAGGAAATATGTGATGAAACTAAATTTTCCTAATTACCTTTCAAAAAATATAAGACAATTAAAATATTTATAAATTAAGAAAATTTTATTTTGCATAATTATTATCGTTTTTTGATTTTTTACTCTATTAAATTACTCTTTTTTTAATTCAATTTAACAAACATAATTTACAACAAATTATAATTAAAAAAAAAACATAATAAAAAGTTTAAGATGTGGGAGATTTCTGATCTTTGAAAAGAAAAAAAAAACAAGAGTTGCATCTATGGGCAAGGCATGAGACTAGAAAAGAATATTTTTTGTACTAATGTTGTATCTTGGAAGTCTGTAACCATAATACTATTAGTCTATTACTAACGGTGTCAGCTTTCAAAAAATGTTAATGCGATACCATATAAATGAAATTGATATTGTATATGAATATAATAATTTACAACAAAAAAAAATGCTGTTAGGGGAAATAATTATGCAAAATGTTGTTTTACTCACAAATATAAAATAGCATAGAAATAGAACTTGAGAAATTGTCCACTCCATATTTTTGGAATGCCATGTCATAGTCATTTATTTTAAAATAATATATATCTTATATGCAATGAAACCAAAAGGAAAGAAAGAATACATAAAGAATGAATAAAAGTATGTTAATCAAAACAGAATATGACATGCTTAAATTGTTTAGAAACCAATTTGCATATTAAATGAATCTGAAATTTTAAAGCTTTTTACTCTATTAAATTACTTTTTTTTTTAAATTCAATTTAACAAACATTACTTACAATAAATTATAATTAAAAAAAAAACATAATAAAATGTTTAAGATGTGGTTGTGGGTGTTACTGAAATAAAGCTTATCTCATACGTGAGATGAGCAGAGGGCAGAGAGTCTGAGACTCTGAGTGAGACCGAGAGAGGGGAGGCGACTCGGAGGATAGAGGAGCCTCGAAGCCTCGAAGCTTCGTGCGACGACTGGCGGTGGCGGATGAAGCTGCCTTTGGCCACTCTCAAGCTTCGAAGAACTTTGTTAGGTTCAGGATTCAGGAAACGAAGGCTGCGAAGATGAGTAGATCAACTCAGGCTTCGAAGGAGTGAAGGCGTGAAGCCTTCTTATAGCTTCGGCGGCTCGGCCAACAAAACTGCAAGTAAGTATTTTTGTTCTTTGAATGTTAGATTTAGGTAGATTAAATGGTAGATGGGTGCCTGGGACTCGGGAAAGGGGAAAAGGAACGCTGCGCAGCAGAAAGTAGATTCTGCAAGTTGTCGGTATGTAACGGTCCATAATGGACTGTTACGGAGTGTAACGTAGGGGTAACGGCCGTTACGGACCGTTATGGCTGTGAATTTTTTTCGAACCGCATTATCGGCTCGGATCGGTTTCGAAGCCCTTGATTTACGTTACGTATCGGCCGTTACGCTACGTAACGGCTATTATTTAAAACCATGCCCGGGGGTGAATTTGAATAACCTAACCTATCCCTGTGTCATACAAATCATCACAGATACAATACAAAAGGATGAGGGTCTGACCCCATGGGGTTCCCAGGCACCCTAAACACATCCTAACACAATCATATATGCAACAGTAAAGTCATACATACATATGCAGTACCATACCAGAGTCTATATAAGAGTAGACACAATGCTCTATCAAAACGTACAAACGGGTGCCCAACACATTCCAAAATGGCAACCCACCAAAATTGTAGTCCTAGCACTTACCTAGCGCTAAACGCGATACATCGGCCACTACACTCCCTACACCAGGATGTTAGTTCCGGTTACTCGAAGGACCTGTAAAAATGTACGTACAGCAGGGGTGAGACACCTCTCAGTAAGGAAGAACACAGGTTATATCGGCGTGTGGTATTTGAGTGTTATCATGATACACTAACATGTATGAATCAATAGTCAAAACAATCAAAGCAGTTCCAGTATTTTCACAAACCAAGCAATACAATCTGGTGTCATCACACCCTTCGACTCGAAGCCGGACTGTCTGGTGGTATTTCACACCCTTCGGTAAAAACCGGTGATCTGGTGGTATTTCATACCCTTCGGCTCGAAGCCGGACTGTCTAGTGGTATTTCACACCCTTCGACAAACACGGATGCCCCCGGTAACCTGGCATAGCATCAGCGTTGAACCAGTGCAGATCTGGTGTTCGCACACCCTTCGACTCGAAAGCCGGTCAATCTAGTGGTATTGCGCACTCTTCGGCAAAAGCTGGATTTTCAAACCTGGAACAGTTCGAAACCTCGTTCCTATTTCACCAAAATACAACATATGCATGCTCATATAACCAAACAAACTACACCCATTTGGTAATCTAAATCATGGTTTTTCAAAAAAATACAGTTTAAATAAGTCAAGGCACGGTCATCCCAATATCACAGTATAAATCACACATATACTCGGTTTTTAACAAAACTCGGGATTCAGCCCGTCGCCCCATTTTTCCCAAAACTGTAATAATGAAAAACTCATAGTTTTTCCCGTTAGATCCCCCCAAATGAGTAGCCAAAACACACAAAGGATCGTGGACCACAGTTCCACCGAGTTTGATTGAAAAAATAACCAATATAAACATAGTTCCCCTTACCTTTTCCCCGAAAGCAAATCCTGAACTCCAAAGTCCCTAAACAGCGAACCGAGTTCCAAAACCTACAAATCATAGTATAGAATATGCTCACGACACTGTTACCTACAAAATTACCGGATCAGAAATGAAAACCGAGCCTTACCTCGATTTTACGCCAAAACCCGAAAATCTCCAAAATGGGATTCCGATCCGTAGAAGTTGTAGAGAATCCTTCCACGATCCTCGTAGTAACTTCAGATTTTCGATTCCATCAACGATCGGCGAAGAAATCTAGAGAGAGAGAGAGAGAGAGAGAGAGAGAGAGAGAGAGTAGGGAGAGTTTAGAGAGAGAGAGAGATGAGATTGAGATTTCTTAATGAATAAGTAATGAAAATTTCCTTTTATAGCCCCTTGATCCGGCCCAATTTTGCCAATGAAATGGTACTTTCGTCGACAAATCTTTCACTGATTTCGTCGACGAATCGGTGGCCTCGTCGACGAAGTCTGATATTTCCAATTTCCTAGACCTCTTGGCTTTTCCTCGTCGACGAGTCTCTGAATTTCGTCGATGAGAAATGCATGGCCTTTGTCGACGAAATCTGACTTCGTTGATGAAATTCGCCAAATTCCCAATTTGCCATTCTCTTATTTATTTAAACCCATTTATCACGGTTCGGGTTCTTACAGATTTGGATTCAATCCACGAAGAATTTTTGAAATACCTAATTTACTCCCTTGGGAATACACCAATTATAACAACTCAATAATTAATCCAATTTTATATGAAGAGTTATTATCTTATAAATAAAAACCTCAAAAGCGTGGTGGTGATAATATAAAATTAAAATAATTTTGATCTTTGACATGGACAGACAAGTTTGAAAATTGAAAGTTCGGAGATTGATGCAATTTACTGTAAGAGAGAAATTTCAGAGGGAGATGACATCTAAAGATTCAGAAGGGAGCAGCGGACGCCTACGCCGGGGCCGGCGACAACAGAAACCTCTCGTCATCTTCGTCGCAGTCTACCTTGCTGCTGCGGAAGTTGCACGACCTCAATCGAGATAGACTAGAATACTGAAAGACCGAGCCCAGGATCATCGCTCGATCTGAACTTTCGTAGACTCGAAGGAATAGGAGTGGCGACCCACTGCTGCCGTCGTCACTGATTCGCCATCTCCGTTGCCCTCGCGGGAGGACCCAGAGTTCGTGCCGATTTTCCTCTTCATCCCTCGATTCCATTGGTTCACAAACACGGTCACACGGGTAATCCCATTTCCCCCTTTGGATTGTTTAGCGCCTTGCTTAATTCCTTCCTTGTTTGTTTTGGGTTATTGGTGTATTTTGCCATTTGCCAAATCCCATGAAGTCATTATAAAACGCCAATGCCTTGGTCTCTCACTTATTCCATGTTCCTTTTTGCAATTCTTGCTCTATGCTTTGTGGGTTCTAACGTAAGTTTGCTTGTGAGGATTGGTTGTACAATTTAAACGGAAACATTAACATTGCATTTGAGGGCATGGATTTTGGGCCTTTGATTTGGAATTGAGTGGATTTGCACAAAATATAATATGATTTTGATTGCATTTTGTTCAAATCCACATCAATCCAAATCCGAAGCCTCTCGCAGGGTAGGCATATTTGGTACTCCTAAAATGAAGATTAAATCAAAGAAACAAAAAAGCAAATAGAAATAAAAGAAAATCAAATAGAAAGTACGGCCTGTATCATTTTGGATGTGTTCAATTTAGTGGCAGAGAAAAATAAAGCTTGGTTTGGTTGGAGAGAAGTGGAGATAAGCGGAGAGAATAGAAAAAAGAAACCAGTTTGTCTAAGTTTTTCTGTTTCAGTGAGAGAGAGAGAGAGTGGAGATAAACTTAGGGAAAAAAACAAAAGTAAACTATCATTTATGATACTTTCCCACACAGAACCACTGATCAAAACTGTTTAATGATTCTTTTAATTTTTGTATTTTCTGTCCATTTCTCTTCAAATCTCTCTACTGATTTGGAGGGCAAGAAAAGACCCTTTTTTTCTTTTTTGCTGTCCGCTTCACTCCACTTCTTTCTGATTTCTTCACTTGTTGTCAACCAAATGGGAGAAGTGCGAGAACTACGTTTTTTTTTTGGTCTCCATTTCTCCCCACCTTAAGTAGGGTACAAACTAGATACAGTCGGTTTAAACAAGTAGAAACAGAACTAAAAATGTACTTAAAATAGGAGGAATAGTGTGTCAAAGAGAAGAGATAGGGAGATTAGAAGGTTGGAATGCTTAATCAGTTATGAAGTTGGTGTCACTAGAGGGGGATGCTTGGATGGTAAAAAAGGAAGATCTAAAGTTAGAAGTTAATTAATGAATTGCATTATCATATCATGAAATGCAGGGGACCTCCATGACTCTTATAAAAGGCGGTATCAAGTTTGCTGGTTATGTCATTTTGCTCAGGGGAGCTGTGGGCACTTCGAGAGGAATCCTTGTTATGTGGAATAACAGGTTGCTTAGAAAAGAAGGAGAGGAGATTGGGAGGTTTTTTATGTCGTGTAAACAAAAAAATGTGGAAAATCAGCTGCAGTGGATCTTCTCAAGAGTTGGTCTGTGGGAAGATCCCTGTGTGGTAGGAATAACTGGAATTTTTCTTGGTGCATGACTGCATTTGGTGACAACACTAGAATCTCTGAGGGGGCGACCACTTGTACAATTAGATTCTTGAGAGCGATATAATATCTAAAAGAATATTCATTTTAAGGAACTAACTTAAAAATTATCCTTAACATATAAATAATTAAAATAAATATTAGGGCAAACTTATATTCACTAAAATTATTCTTAAAGAAATAAATCTTACAGTTTTTTTTATAGCAAATAAATTTTGTAGTTGTCTTTCTTATGTTTTAGAAGCATTGCATATTCAACCATTCTCATTGCTATCAAGTACATCTTTTTCAATATATGTAGTTCATCAATCAGTTTCCAAGAATGTCCTATTCAATTGTGCAATTACTACTAACAACCATAACAAAAAATTAATGAAATTGTTCCAAATAGTAACTTTTATTTCCCTTCCTTCTCACTGTTAGCTCATCTCTATTTGGTGCTTTTTACATATGTGAATTTCACTCATTAACTGTTATTTTTTAATATAAATTTTAATTATTTTAATTCAAATATTTATCACCTTTTAAAATTAGAAAACTTTTAATTTTCTCATATAGTTAAACTGACCTTACATCTAGCACTCAAGTGGCGGCATTATGTAGAATAATGTAAGATTGTGTAAAAATAACCGTAGGTAATTATACTTTTGCTTGACTTTACCTGTACTCAGCATTGTGTGGTTCTGGCATGGGTGCATTGTAGGGGACTTTAACACAGGCATGTTTCCTCATGCAAGATATGTAACCAAAGGACATCCACAGCTAAGAGAGAGTTTTCTTAACCTTCATTGATGATTTTAACCTGCACGATCTTTGTTTGCATGGTAGGCTGTTTGCCTGACCAAAAATATGGAGAATGCAGCTCTGTCCAGGATTGACAAATTTCTGGTTTCTGTGAACTGGGAGCTTTTCCCAGATCCGCAAAAGTGCCTGCCCAGACCAGTTTCTGATCACTCTCCATTTGTGTTGGACTTTTAGTGAGTGGAAACAACTCTTTATTTGAAAATATATGGCTACAAGAGGGTTCCTTGAAGTTGTTAAAAGCTAGTGAGAATGGTGTTGAGTTGAAGGCTCAGCTAGTTGCTGCTGCTTGGTGAGCTGAGGAATAAAAAAACTGATTTTAAAGGTTGATTTGAAGAAATGGAACAATTTTTTTTTGTAAGGGTGGATGTGAAGCTAGTAGAGAGGAGGTTGATGTTCCAGAATGTTGTGATATGGATCGAATAATAAAGATGCACAGCGGAATAAACAACAACAAGTAAATAACACGCAACCTGAACAAGAATAACACAAAGACTTACGTGGTTCGGCAAAGCCTACATCTATGGAAGCAATGACACGCAAATTTCACTATGAAAATCACAATGTACACAATACACTTCTCAAAATGATCACTCACACTTCAATATATGCTCAGAATAACATATATAGAAGTTCCTCGGAAGTTTCCCTCCGTTTACCCAACCACCCAACATTTAAAATTCAAAATTCAGAAAAACTGCTCGCAGCCCAGGCGCCATTTGTCGACGAGTACAGGGCTTTGTTGACGATCCATAGAAGACAATTCATCGAGGAGAATAAGCTTTCGTCGACGAGTCCAGAACTCTGAAATTTTCCTGCTCTCGGTACTTTCTCGTCGACAATCATAGAACCTTCGTTGATGGCTTGTTGCTGTCCACTCGTCGACGAACACAGGGCATTCGTTGATGAGCTCTGCTGTGTTGCCCCTTCATGTTTTTCCCTCATCCTTCTTTGCTTACAAAAACAAAGTATAAGGGCCACAAACAACAATCTCTACCTTGGCGATTATACACCTCTTAGGAGAATCCCAAAAAACATGAACTCCTCCATCTTGAACTTGAAAATGCTTGGTTGGGTATGTCTCTCCTCCATCACTTGGAGACATGGAGTAAGTCCAAGCATTGCTTGAACTTCTCTGAAGTAACTGATTTAGTCAGAATATTCATTGCATTTTTAGAAGTGTGAACTTTCTTCAGCACAAGTTCACCTGAAGCAATCAATTCTCGAACCTTGTGGAACCTCACATCAATGTGCTTGATTCTAGCATGGTATACCTGATTCTTCGCCAAGTAAATGACACTTTGACTATTACAATGCAACACCACTCCATCTTGTTGTAATCCCGGCTCTCTGACTAAACCGGTAAGCCATAAGGCTTCCTTTGCAGTTTTGGCAACTGCCATATATTCCGCCTCAGTCGTGGACAATGCTACTAGAGATAGTACCATGGATCTCCAACATACCGGTCCTTCTACAAGAGTAAAAACATATTCCGTTGTAGACCATTTGTTATTCATATCTCCAGCATAATCTGCATTTACAAACCCCATAACTGAAGGACAACCGTGTTGCTTGCCGAACATGATGCCATATCCCGATGTACCCTGTAAGTATCTAAGTATCTATTTGACGGCTTCCCAATGTTGTCTTCTTGGATTAAAAAGAAACTTACTTACCACGTTCACTGCATGAGCCAAATCTGGCCTCGTACACACCATGACATACATTAAACTCCCCACAGCACTAACATAGGGGATCTTTGACATGTCCCGGATTTCCTCATCCAAACTTGGGCAATTTGCAGTAGACAACTTAAAATGATTCGCTAGAGGTGTACTCACTGGTCTTGCATCAACTATGCTAAACCTTTTCAACACCTTATGCACATAACTGACTTGAGATAGCCATAATCTCCCTGCAGTCCTGTCTCGGCAAATCTCCATCCCAAGTATTTTCTTGACTGAACTAAGATTCTTCATGTCAAATTCCTTATACAACGGGTCTTTTAACTGATTCACTTTAGTTAAATCTCTTGCAGCTATCAACATATCATCGACATACAATAACAAGAAAATAAGTGAGTCATCATCAAGTTTGTTTACATATACACAGCAGTCATACTCACACCTTTTGTACCCAATTTTGATCATGTAGGAATCAAACCGTTTATATCATTGCCTTGGAGACTGTTTCAGCCGATAAAGAGATTTCTTCAACCTGTAAACTAAATTTTCTTTTCCTGGTTCAATGAATCCCTCCGGCTATACCATATAGATTTGTTCCTCCAAGTCACCATGAAGAAACACCGTCTTCACATCCATTTATTCCAAGTAAAGATCATAATAAGCTACTAACCCCAACACAACTTTGATAGAAGTATGTCAGATCATTGGAGAAAAAATCTCATCATAATCTATCCCCTTCTTTTGTAAGTATCCATTTGCCACTAATCGTGCCTTGAACTTCTCACATTCCTTTTCCTGATATTGCCTCCTTCTTCCTGTACACCCATTTGCACCCAATCGGTCTCTTCCCATCTGGAAGCTCCACCAACTCCCAAGTTTGATTTTTACATAGTGACTCAATTTCCTCAATCATTGATCTCATCCATCTATCTTTCTCCTGGCCGTGCACTGCCTCTTGAAATGTAGTTGGATCGCTGCAACTAGTAAGAAAATCATAAGACACTAACTCTTCAAATCCATATCTTGGCGGAGGCCAAATAGTGCGTCTGGATCTTCTTAACGGAATATCATCGACTTGCTGGCTTTCCAAGTTAGAGCTCCTTGCAACCACAGGATCATGATCATTTTTGTTGCCTTGAGCTTCCAACTCCACCTGCACAATATGTTCATCACTGTTCCAGCTTTTTGGCTCCTGTTTCTGTTTATCACATTCTTGAGTACGATTTACCATAACCTTCTCATCAAAGACTACATCCCTACTGATCACCACCTTCTTTGCCACTGAGTCCCATAGCTTGTATCCCTTTACACCTATTGGATACCCCAAAAAGATGTGACGACGAGACTTTGGGTCAAGTTTAGATCTCTCCTCACTAGACACGTGGACATAGGCTGGACACCCGAATACTTTCAATTCGGAATAATCTACTGCATTTTCCGCCCATACCTCTTCTGCCACTTTACCCTCTAGTGACGCTCTTGGTGATCTGTTTACCAGAAAACAAGTCATACTAATTGCCTTGGCCCAGAAGTTTTTTGGTAGCCTTGCATTCAATCTGAGACACCGAGTCCTATCAGCAAGAGTCCGATTCATCAGTTCTCCCACACCATTTTGTTGAGGTGTTCGGCAAACTGTAAAATGTCTCTTGATGCCCTGCTCCGCACAAAATTCCATAAACTGAGAATCAGCGTACTCGGCCATTATTCGACCTTAAACATTTGATTCTCCTCCCCATCTGGTTCTCCACTTCAACCTTCCAAATCTTAAACCTAGCAAACGTATCTGATTTGTGACGCATGAAGTAAACCCATACCTTCCGTGAGTAATCATCAATGAAACTCACATAATACATATGTCCACCCTTTGAAGCAACTCTAACTAGGTCCCAAACATCTAAATGTACATAGTCAAGAATACCCTTTGTCTTGTGAATGGCTGGTCTAAACTTTGCCCTGTTCTGTTTACCAAGAACACATATCCTGCAAAATTTCAGCTGACATGATTTCAAGCCCTTCAAGAGTTTCTTTTTGTGTAGTTCCTTCATGTCGTGTTCCGCCATATGCCCAAGGCGCATATGCCACAAGACGGATTCAGCATCCACGACTGCAACTCCACCTACAATGGTAGTTCCCTGCAACATATAAATATTCTCATCCAGTTTCTGCCCTTTCATTATAGTCAGATTACCTTTCCATACCGTCAAGATGCCACCTTTGGACTTGTAATTGAAGCCATTTCAATTCAAAGTGCCAAGAGATATTAAACTCTTTCTCAACTTAGGTATATGTCTTACATTACACAATGTTCTTGCAGCACCATTAAACATCTTTATCTTTACATTTCCTATGCAAACGATCTTGCAAGAAGCATCATTACCCATAAGAACTGATCCAAAATTTACTAACCTGTAAGTGCTGAACCACTCCTTGTTCGGAGTCATGTGATAAGAACATGCCGAGTCAAGTATCCAAGAGTGGTCACAAGATTTTCGTAAGTATGAGTCGAGGGCAAAGAATTTAACGGCATCAAAGCCTTATCATTCTCATCAAACTTCACATCAACCCTCATCCAATCACTTATGATTTGGTTAAAAGCATTGATGTGTTGATCCAGACTTGATCCTTCAACCATCTTAAGCCAATATAAACGTTGTTTAAGAAAAAATTTGTTATTGAGGAATTTAGAAATGTCCCAACTTTCTAATTTTCGCCAGATAGCCGCTGGAGAATCTTCCTCCATCATCCGATAGA
This sequence comes from Malania oleifera, assembly GCF_029873635.1. Taxonomy (NCBI): domain Eukaryota; kingdom Viridiplantae; phylum Streptophyta; class Magnoliopsida; order Santalales; family Ximeniaceae; genus Malania; species Malania oleifera. The sequence continues at coordinate 132,024,515 of NC_080418.1, forward strand.
GAACTTTGTCGGCCAAACACAAGCGTATTGTAGACGCTGCCTTTATTTTCAAATCTACCCATGTTGCCTCATCCATTCCTTCCGATTGAGTATCAAGCAAAGCCTTAGCCATTCCTTGTTGCACAAGAATGTCCTTCACTCTCTTCTACCATAAACCGAAGTTTCCGGTTCCATCGAATTTGACAACGTCAAATCTTGTAGAAGACGATCCCGATGCCATAACAACAATCTCTCTTATACCAATTTGTTGTGATATGGATCTAATAATGAAGATGCACAGCGGAATAAACATCAAGAAGTAAATAACACACAATCAGAACAAGAACAACACAAAGATTTACGTGGTTCGGCAAAGCCTTCATCCACGGAAGCAATGACACACAAATTTCACTATGAAAATCACAATGTACACAATACACTTCTCAAAATAATCACTCACACTTCAATATATGCCTAGAATAACATATATAGAAGTTCCTTAGAGGTTTCCCTCCGTTTGCCCAACCACCCAACGTTCAAAATTCAAAATTCAAAAAAACTGCTCGCAGCCCAAGCTCCATTCGTCTTCGAGTACAGCGCTTCATCGATGATCCACAGAAGACAATTCGTTGACGACTCCAGAACTCTGAAATTTTCCTGCTCTCGGTACTTTCTCGTTGACGATCACAGAAACTTCTTCGACGACTCATTGCTGTCCACTCGTCGACGAACACATGGCATTCGTCGACGAGCTCTGCTGTGCTGCCCCTTCATGTTTTTCCCTCTTCCTTCTTTGTTTACAGAAACAAAGTATAAGAGCCACAAACAACACAGAAGAGGCAGTGAATCTCATTAGAATAGGAGGTCAAAAGGAAGTATTTGAAGGAAGTAGGAATGCTGCTGGTTATGGAGGAGACATCCTGGATGCAGAAATCTAGGGCCCTTTCGCTGGCTGCTGGTGATAATGACACAAAATGCTTCTGCATAATTGCAGATGAGGATGTTAATGGGGTGGTTCTGGAGAGGAATCTGCCCTACCAAGAATGACCTACCCTATATGCAACCCTTCCTCGGGGCATAGTAGGTGGACACCTCTGCCCTATTAGGGATCAAACCCCCATCAGATATCCAAATCCACCAAAGAAGCACAAAAGTTAAAAAAAAAAACATTTAAGTATTTTTTATTGTTAAGAAAAAAAATTCTTATGTTAGTATGGTTGTTATTGTTGGTAAAATAGCCTCGTCAGTAGAACAGTATAAAATAAAAATGACAACAATACATTAAGAAGCTATGGATTTTTAACGGGCTGGCTGCCCTACACACACACACACACACACACACACATATATAGGGAGGGAGAGAGAGAGATTATAAAATTTTGGTTGGAACCGTCAAGGAGGTCTTGAAAGAGAAATTAAATAAAAAAAAAAAAAAAAAAGAAGAAGGAAAATCAACCACATAAAGTAGTGAAAAAAGTGAAGAATAATTGTAGGTAGCTAGTTTGCGGATTTGTTTGTTGCAGTGCTAGCTAACCTATTGTAGGACTAATACACTGGGAGAATAATATTTTGAAATATAATAAATTTCAACAGAAGAAAGTAAGAACAACAAAATAATATAGAATAACAGTTAAACATGGGATAAAAGTTGAATGGATTAAAATAAAATTTGGTTGGGGTAAAATAAAACATGCCAGCAATAAATGGTAGAGTTTGTAGATTTAAAATTTTCTATGGATACATATTATAATATTCTATTTTCAAAAAATTTAAACAATCCAGATTTGGAACTCAAATTTCTGATACAGTGAGTTGCCCACTGGGAATTACGAGTCAAAATTTGAGTTCTGTCAATTTTTTTTAATGAACTTTTTGCTAATCATGTGGTAGCCTGGTAGGAACATTAATTCTACTTCTGTTATTTTGTGCCTACAAAGGATCAATCTATTAATGTTATAGAGTTTAGGCCTATCAGTTTGGTTACTAATGTTTATGAAACTTTAACCAAGATTCTGGCGATACTATCTTTGATACGTAGAGTGCTTTTATTGGATGTAGACAGATCTTGGATAAAACTTTGTTGGCTAACAAGGCTGGACAATGCTAGAAAGAGAGGTAGGTGTTTTATTAGGGTTTTAGATGAGAAGGGGTTTGAGTGTTAAGTGGAAAAATTATTAGGGATTTCCCTTTCTTCTATGCTATTTTCTTTGCACCAATTTTAGCCACATTGGATGCAAGAATGCTGCGTGTTATGTTCATGCTTTCCTCTGATAGTGATGCATTGAAAAATCCTCTGCACATCCTTAGTGCTGCCAAGTACAGGTCTTAGGGCTCCTGCTTTCATAAATATTATGTAGATAGCCTCCTTGTCCTTATTTTTGCCTGCATAAAACTGGTAAGGCTGCACCAGCTGGTAGACTTATATAGCTTTATTTCTGATCTGATGCATGGTTTTTCTTTTGGAACCACAACTGGAATAACCATGGTTTCTTGTTGCATGAAAGATTTGCTTATCCTCAAATATATATATATATATATATATATATATTATTTATCTGAAATGACAAATTTTCTTGCTTTTTTTCCATCAGGGTGAGATGGAAATAAACAAGGGAGGCAGTGGATCTACTTCAACAGATTTTCTTCTACAATGGAGCCAGTGGCAACTGCTTGATTCCATTCTCCCTACTGGCGGTTTTGCTCATTCATTTGGTCTTGAAGCTGCAATTCAAGCCAGCATAGTCTCTAGCCCTGAAGATCTTCGAACACATGTAATACACGTGTTAGAAAATACTGGGAGCCTGCTCCTTCCTTTTGTGTTCTCTGCAGCAATGTCGCCTAACTTGGAAACCTGGCGTGAACTTGACAGATTGTTGGATGCAACACTCACGAATGAAGTGAGTCGGAAAGCATCAATTGCACAAGGATCAGCACTTATGAGGGTAGGCGCAGCTGTTTTTTCTGAATGTCCATCCCTTAAAACCATGAGAGAAACATTTCTAGGTTCTGGGGTTGTTTCTTTCCACCACGCTCCTATTTTTGGGCTTATATGTGGACTTCTCGGAATGGATGCCGGAGTTTCTCAGAGGGCTTACATGTTTATAACAATGAGAGATATCATTTCTGCCGCGACAAGGCTAAATTTGGTAGGACCCCTAGGTGCTGCCATCCTGCAGCATCAGATTGCTCCTGTTGCCGAAGATATGATGAGAAAATATATGGACCGATCAGTTGATGAAGCATGCCAAACAGCTCCTTTAATTGATTTGGTGCAGGGTTGCCATGGTTACTTGTTTTCTAGACTATTCTGCTCTTAAAAGCGTGAAACAATGCTTCATCAGCTTCTTCTCTCACTTCTCTGTAGGTCTTTGGACCTTATCTTGGGCCCTAAAAGATTTGCTAGCTGATGGCATCTGTTCAGCTCCTGTACCAATTGATGGATGAATGTCATGCATCGTCTGTGGATTCTGTCTTCGTATTTGTTGAATGACTTGTTTCTAGATTACAAATAGAATTTCTGGAATTTTGTTCTTTATGTTGTGAATCTTCTTTGCCACGTCATAACAATTCTATGGTACATCTGAGGACATTGGTGTGGTTGTTGCTTTCAAGCGACAGTTGTGACACCAAGGGACCCATTTTCGTGGTGCTAGACATGCTTAGAAGTGATGATTTCTCGTGTACTTTGCCATGATTGACAGGAGCTAATGGTACTTTGAAAATGAAATCACCACCGTTAAACAAGCGGATTCATTATAGTGTTGATATCTGGACCATATTTCCCCATGTGGCTGTTAAGAGAGACAGGGTATATATGGCACAGAGGTTTGGGGCGGCATCTCTGGCACAAAATTTTACAATGCAACAGTAGTCATACATGTCCATGCACTTCATTGTGCGATACTATTCGTGTCAATGCCTACGAATATAGAGTCATGCTCCTCAAGTCAAGACAGATGAGATGCTTTATTGCCCATTTTCCGTCATGTTTCATTCATTTCGGAAGCTTACTAAGCACACACAGATCAGCCTTTGCAGAACATGTGAAATCTTTTACGGGAATTCACCATCAATAGTCTTGTTCCCTGCTGCCTTTTCAAAGGTGTTAGAAATGGACTATCATTGATCCAGAAATTTCATGTGAAACAGAGTGGCAGACAACACCGTATGTCAACCTTGACTTCTATATCCTTTAATATATATTTTTTTTAAAAATGTCATGGCATGTTTGTTGTTGTTGGTTGTTACTACTGTCTTCTATATTTTCCCTACCATTGATCTTTTATCTTAATAACGTTTGCCTTCTACCCAAAAAAGAGATCACCACGTTGAATATTTATGTGCTTTTGAGGATAGTGTTATTTTCAAAGGTAATGCTCCAATTTAGGAATATTGAAGCCAAGATTTGTGTGTGCGCGCGTCTTTTTTTTCTTGTATTTGGTGTTTTATTGGGATGTAGAGACAACACATTCCTTGTAATGTTGGAAAAACATTGCGAACCAAATGCCTCCTTAGGAACTTCTTTTGAAAATGTCAATTATTCTTAAAAGGGTTGGCTAGGAAGGTGTTCAACCAATTCTTCCACCAAGAATCATAGAAGGGTAGCACTTGACTTACGAGGATAGGATGAAAATTGTGTACGCGATCGTAGAAGATAAGTCACTACTTGCTCTTCTTCCATGAGTAAATCACTTAACAAATTTGTCACATGGTGGGGTCTTATATTTTTAGGAATACAATAGTTATAACATAAGAATTTAATAGTTTGTATAAAATATATGTTGTTGTCATAAAGCAAATTATAATGCAAAGCTTTGTTTGAATACCTAATAAAGAATAAATAAGAAATCATATTATCAAATTTCACTATAGTAATATCTATTTCCTTCGTATTCTATGTTAATGGAATAATGAGGAATAGAAACAAAATACCTATTCCCTATAGTCACAAATATCTCACCATGTGTATTTCATCATATTCTTAAGAACAACTATATCGCAAACCAAACATAATCTTATAGTATGGATGGGAGAAGGCTGCCCTTAACAATTGCCGAGTGTTATGTACTCCCTGATCCACATTTATTGTTCTTTGAAAGTTATATTGTAGTTTGGCAAATTTGTAGCGAGCAAGGTGCTTACCAAGAAGCCTAAGGAGGAGGAGCATTTGTAGTTTAATGATGGCTCTTGAAAATGATTAGAAGGGAACACACCTCTTCACTGTGTAGTCAAATGAACACCAAAAACATTTTAGCTAAATAGAGTAGAGTGGGAATTAGATAGCCAAAACCTAATGATAAAAATGTTGGCATTAGTTGACCAAAATTTATATTCTAGCTAACACTCTAATTAGTCCTCCATTGTGAGTAATTTGGATCTTCTTATACATGTGTGCCTCTTTCCATTGCCCTACATTGTGATTAGTTGTCAGGAGAGGGCATTAAGCTAAAGACAAGGCTAAAGATTAGTCTATTCTCATGGCAACAAGGAGTATGGTATTGAATTTCAGGGTTAGGCATTTTAAATTTGTCTAGAAGCTGTTCAAGCATGACTTCTTGATCAAGAACTTCAAGTCTTTCTTGAATAAGCTCATTGGCTACAATTTCCCAAGTCAATTCTTCAACAACCAAATAACCTCAACCACTTGGTTTCCCTTTTAAATCTAGCAATGGATAAATGAAGGAAAAAGGTTACAAAGGTGGAAAGGCCAAAAGCAGTGGCCAAGAGAATTACGTGGAAATGGCAGAGAACACATAATTCAAGGAACACATTCAAACAGTAGAGATAAATCACAAAAGCACAAAAATTGATAGAAATTGTTAGAACTTAACAAAATGAACCACGAACGAGGAATCTAAGTTTACTAGGAGCTAAAGCAAAGGACAAGGAGAATGATTAGGTGTTCTCAAAAGTGTTTAAAAGCTCATATATGCATCAACAACAATTTCGAATGATGGAGGCAAGGGTTTAAATAGAGAGGAAGTAGTCTATAAATTTCAAGAAATAAATAAGGGCATTTTACACTAAGGGCATTTTGAGTGATGGGTGGACATGATTGTCACTTGTTAGTATGCATGAATGAATTCCATTAAAGAAAATAATTGAAGTAAAACTCTTCATCTTTTTTTATTCTTTACTTAAATCAAATAAGGAGTTGCATAGAATCATTTATCAAATTTATATGCAAGACAATAAGTCACAATGGCCTAATGGAGTGCAACCAAGCAAGGAAGACCTTGCGAGTTGAGGTAAAGAATGAAGGCTTCATCTTATATAGTCTGTAGAGACCCGCAAAATAGTAATAATAAAAATAATTAAGAAAAGAGGAAACTAGTTTGGTACAAGCCAAATCGTCGATGGTTTTGAGGAGTTCAGTGAAACCGTAGACAATTTCAAGTAACCAAGGGGCGGTGAAAGGTAAAATAGTAAAAATTTGGTTTGGTTAAAGACCAAACCGTTGATGGTTTCAGGAGAAACCGTTGACGGTTTTGCTCGGGGGCTTTGGCCTATATATATATATGTATATATAAATGACTTAAGCTCATTTTTGGGGAAATTCTCTCTCTCTCTCTCTCTCTCTCTCTCTCTCAATTGGAATTGAGGATTAACATCATTCTAGGATCCCAGCTTCGTTCTTTGCAGTCTAACCGGAGCAGATTCGTGGTTTCGAGATCCTAGGTACCACTCCAAGGTTGAGGGTTTTGTACTCCGTTTGCCGTAGACACATTTTCAGTAAATAGGTAAGGGGAATAAATTACTTTAGCTTATTTTCTGAGATTGAACCGTTTAAAATTGAGATTTTAAGTACAGAAATGTTATACGTGATTTTATGAATGGTTAGACATATGAGAATTTTGGATTAATATTGTTATAGGTATAATATTTTTGGGTAACAAGTATTCTGAAATTGAGTAAAATCCTAGAGTTTGTTATACCATTATATTCAATAGAAAAATAATGTTATCCCAGACAAATTTTTTTTTATTTTATATTATGAAGTAATACTCAAATTGTGTGGCATGAGATTAGTATAGAATAATAACGATATGATGTGCATAAGTTGTAATATGAATTATCGTCTAAATTGTGGGGCATAAGAAATAACTGTGTTATAGTATAAGTAAGCTTGATAGTATATTTTATGATGATATAGAGCAACACCTGTTTTATACTGAACTCAGGGAACATTGGGAGTATGATAGATATGGTAGCTTGTTATGATATAACATTGTTTAATATAGAGTAATGATATGACATTTTTATTTTATCAATTATGATATGATAGATATGATATGATGATGAAATATGATTTATACAGATAGTGTAACCCCCTGTGTGCCGAATTGAGAAGTGTTGTAGCGAGTAGGATGGATGGACCAGGTATGGTGTTTAGCCGACAGGACAACCGCACTATTCAGAAAGTGTTGGGTCGGAGGCCGATTAGCCTCAAAGTGTTGCGGCGAGTAGGATACCCATTGTGTGTTGACCCAAGAAGTGTTGCGGCGAGTAGGATGGGCGGACCAGGTTGGGTGGGCAATCGTGTGTAGTTATGTTATGTTTGACTTAAAATAGTAAGCCAAACATGGTTAAGTCCAGCTCTCGAGCCGCACAACTCGATCATGCGGGGTTAAATCATGATAGTATATTGTATTCATGTGAATGCTTGGACACTGTGCCTCCACCACTTACGAATATATTTAGAAATCCTCATCTTTACTCAAATTGTAAAACGTAATCAGACAAATTATAAAACATGAAACATATAAACTTGAACCATGAAACATATATTTAACGATAACATACAAATTACGTTTAGGATAACCGAAACTTGCGAATAAAACCATTGACGAAAACGCTCACTAAAACATATTGTTGTTTGTTAAGGTATAGGTATGAATGACTGGTTTGAGGGACAGCGGTACGAAACGCCTCAAACTCAGTGAGTGTAATGTATCTATAGCTAATTGAAGGACAGCGATACGAAACACCTCAATCATGATAAATGAATGTATGAATAGCTAATTAAGGGACGACAATACGAAATGCCTCAATCATGATAAATGAATGTATGAATAGCTGATTGAGGGACGATGGTACGAAATGCCTCAATCATGCAGTGAATGTTTATATGTGTATATATCATGTAACTTGTGGTTTTATATGTATAGGGCTGTTAAGCCGATTTTTGAATTGAGTATGAATGGCTAGATTGGGGGACGGCGGTACGAAACGCTTCAATTTCAGAAAATGATTTATATGTGTATATATCATGTAACTTGCAATTTATATGTATAGGGCTTTTGAGCCGAGTTATGAACTGAAAAAGAATATGTGCTATGAAATGGTATAGATATGAGTTTGGTTTAAATTGCTATTTCATTTAAGTTAATTAAGAGTTGAATCCTGTATATATATATAAACTCATTGCCACACACTGGCATTAATTTATTTCGTCTTACTGAGAGATGTCTTATCTCGATATTATTTCAATATTTTAGGATCACCAGGTAATCAAGCATAGAAGCTCAGGGTCGGGGTGTAGATATTACAGATAGTGTAAGTCCTAGTCTGGATCTATGTATATAAATGTTTTAAGTTTTGGATTATAGTTCTGTCTTGAGAAATGATATAGTAATGGTTAAGAGGTAGTACTCCGATATGCATAGCTTTGGATAGGGATATTTCTGCTTCCGCAGGCAGTGTATGGGTGAATGTAATATTTGAAATAATATGAAGGTATGTTTTATAATTTAGATTATATATGGGGTTATTATTATATCAGTAGGGAAATTTTGGGGGCACTACATAGTCACCTAGTTGGCACAAACCCACAAAGATGGTCTTAACTAGCATTCTCAAAAATTATGACTGCCCCAAAGAAAGGTGGTTCTTTTGAAGCAAAAGAATGACATTATGTTGTCATCAAATGTACAAGGGAGACTGACAACCCCAACAACCAATAGACCAACGCCTAAGAAACCACAACGTTTGAGCCTTAAAACTAGCCAGGAATATAATATTGGAACATAGCATAAAAAATGAACACAATAATAAAACAAGTAGTTGAGTATAGATGCAAGCAAGGATGATATGAAGAGGGAAGAACATCTCAAAGCCTATGTATTCCCATCTCCATATGACTACACAATACTATGTCTAGACTTACTATTAAAATAATATATATAAAAAAACACAACACATTAGGAAGCTAAACAATAGATAGAAAACAACATATTCATATATTTATTTGTTTATTTATTCACATTTAGATGGAATTCTAGACATATTTTTTGTAAAGCAAAGCATAATTAATATGGGGTGAATTTGAGATAAGCAAATACATTTTACAAATTTTACCCTAAATCCACTTATACCCTCTTTTTGGAGAGGCCTTAAATTTGAATTTGTGTTGAATTTTGGATAAGATGAAATATAAAGGTGTATGAAAATTTATCCAAATTCACCAAAATCTAAATTTAAGGTCTGAAATTCCTACTCCCAAATGTAGCATTAAATCACAAAATTTAATCTAACTACTGGCCTAATATATGTAGCAAACTAACGTCATTTGAGACAAAACATCCCAACCAAAATCCATTTACATCCCTACTCCATAGAAACACATCCATTCCAAATGTGAGCATAGCCAAGAATGTGTATATGACTAGCTAGCAATAGGATCCAAAGCCAAGCATTTTAGGCAAAACTCTGCCCTAAAATTAATCTTCCTTTTTTAACTAGGTATTTTTTATTCCCTCTTTTTTGACATGGCATCATGAGCCGAGCTTGTTCAAGGCATTATGCTTGCATGTGACCGCTTGCCTTGTGCGTTTGAGATGAGTTTTCATCATGTAAATACTAGTGCAGAATTATTTTTCAAAAGTAGTTTTTCCCTAAGCTAAAAAAGGTAGTATGACTTGGTCACTTTGATGTTTCCTAGTGACAGAGTGAGAATAGCTGTAACACCCCAACCCCAAAGGGTTTGAGATATTTACTTTTTACTATTGATTTACAGTTGAAGCAAATAAACTTAATTATTATTAAACCAAAACGCTAATTATCCATATTACAATTATTTATTTTAAAAGAAGAAAAATTACACAAGCATAAATATCTGACATCATACTAATATTTCTAATCAATCTTTATTTTTCTATCCCCACTCGCATGTTTGCTAAGCCTGATTTCTGACATGCCCTTCAGAGTTATCTGAAATAAAAATATGATTGGAGTGAGACGACGCTTAGTAAGTAAATAAGATTATTATTAGTGTGTGGCCAAAATGAGCTTTTAAAAATTTCGTAAAATAATATTTAATACTATAATTTCAAAATTTCTTCTAAAATAAATGTGAATCTAAAAATTTCTGCATAAAACTTTTACCATCAACTATAATAGTAAAATTTAATAACCATATACTGTGACCGTTAAATTAAACTTTTAACTTTAAAACTATAAAAAATATTTAATTATATACATACATATACTTTTCCTTATACGTTTCCTTTAAATCGTCATTTAGGCACAAGATTGACCTTTTTCATATAAACCTATATTTTTCCTTCAACTCATTAATAATTCTGTACAAGTAATTAAATATATATAAGCACATATTGTAAAAATCACCCTTAGGCCTATTTGTCGTAAGTTATGTTTATCCCCATGACTGGGTTGTGCGGTCCGAAGACTAGACTTAGCTGGCTGGCCGACTAAATTAAATCAACGTATGTAAACTTTAAGTGAGATTTTCCTTATTAAGTCCTGATCCGGAATCAGGTGTGTACTCAGGAGAAATCCACTAAGATAAATAACCACTCTGTAAACAGTGTGGGTGTACTTTGATTCGTTTAAACTTTAAGCGGCGGTACCGAGCATCTGTAACTTTGAACTTTCGTTGCCATAAAGGGTTTTAAAATCATCTTATTATAATTTATACAATTTAAAATAATATCGTGAAAATCTCATTTTTACTCATATTTTCATAAAAAAAATGTAACGTAAAAATAAACTCATGCCACACAAATTTTGTGTTAAAAATATATATAATTTTATTTTTGAATAGAAAGAAATGCTAAAAATTTACCCGAGGGGATTATAACAGTTCTTAACCTAAAAATAGATACAAGTATATTAAAGATAGAAGGGGTATAATTGCGTAAAAATAAACTCATGGAAATTTTGTCCAACTAATTAATATAATTGAAATTTACTTATAAAATATACTCGGGTATGAATTTTAAATAAAAAAAATTAACATAATCAAAATTTACTTACCTTCTTCTTTTACTTTGTGTTATGAATACAAAATTATCTCTAAGAAATGAGATCGGAAAGAGTGGGTGAGTGAGAACTTACTCAAATTCTTTTCACAACAAATTCTTTCACTCATTAATCCTTCTCTTCCTTGGAAAAATTGTTGTGAAAAATGAAGGTCGAGAGCTTCCTATTTATAGGAAAATTTTGGGGAAGAAATAGAATTTATAAAAGTGTGGAGAGATGGGTGAAATTATAATTTTTTTTAAAATTAAAGAATGGGCAAGGGATGGGCAAGGTATGGGTTGAGTATGGGATGAGGATGGAGACCATGTGGGAGTGCTTGCCACCATTCCCATTAAATAAATTTTTAATTAATTACTTACCTAACTAATTAATTAATTAGTTAATTAATTATTTTATTATTTTTGTTAATCATTATTATCATTATTATTAACATTGTTATTACTTTTAAACTATTTTTAGTATTTATTTATTTTATTATTTATTTTTGAATAAGAATTAAATTTGAATTTTGAAAACTCATGTGGGTCCCACATGGTCTTGTGGGCCCCACATAACTTCAAGACTTAAGTGGGTCCTACGTAACTCCAATAGTCCTTATACGGTTTTATGAGCCCTACATAACTCCGGGACTCATGTTAATCCCATACGACTTTGGGACTCATGTGAGCCCCACATATGATACCTATATTATTATATTTATCTTATTATGTATTTTTACAAATTATGTCTGTCAAAATACTATTTTATGTATATGTACTTATTTACGTATACAAACAATGTTTATTCTGTTTATCTTATGAAATTTCATTTTGACTAGACGACCTCTAGGGAGCGACTGAGCCGCAATGATTTCTGAGCACTCGCTTAGATAAAGTCTTTCTTAGGCATCAAACATAGAATCAATGATCCTACAGAAAAACACTTCTGTATTGATATTAACTAAATGACCATTTTTATTATTTTATTATTATTATGCTTTTAATTGTATATATATTTTTGGGTCATCACATTCTCCTTTCCTTATAAAAATTTCGTCTTCGAAATTTGTTAATTAAAATGAGTACTATATAATTGGTTGCGCTATTAGAAAGAGTAAATTGATTAACGATTTAACTAAGTCTTAGAATAGATTGAGGGTCAATTTGACGAAATATTTTATTTTAGGAATTGAAGTGTGAATTGTTGGTTTAATAGGGATTGAAATGGAAAAAAAATTCAGAAGATGTGGAAAAGGATATATATATTATACATGTCCTATAAATTAAAATATATGTATAAAAACGAAATGAAATCTAGCCTTTAGAGCCTTAGATCAACGTCAACATCTATCGAAGTACTAGTGGTGTCACTGCTAACCGCCTGGGTTCTTTCTTGACAGAGTTGACCTCTTGTAATGTCGCCGGCTTGGGTCGGAAAAAGGGAGAGAACGCCCGTTTGTTCAGCGAAGGAGGAAGAGTTACCCTTTTCCCGAGTTATTGGTCGCTCGTATATGAGTCTCAATACGCATCTGATTTCCTTGAAATGGTGGAGTAGGCCAGCCTTATCCGAAACCCTTAGTGTGGTGACTGCGATATTGCCATTGTAAGGGGTATGACTCATTAGTGTGATATTAGTTGTAAGTTTCATAGTCGGAATATTCTCGATAGGGAAGAGGGTTGGAAGAATGGTAGGGGCACTGCTCGGGGCGGTAATGGCAGAGTATGTAAGATGGAGAATTGATGGGGCAGTAGTTGAGATAGTGGCTTCTCCAACTGATTCCCGTCTACGCCTACGGTTCTCAAACCAAAAGCACACATTTCTCGGCTCGATTGGACCATACCTTTGAAGTTGTGCTGCAAGCAAGATAGTTCACTTCGCAGAAAGGAGTTCCCCTTGACTACTGCGGAAGGCCTCCTCTAAAATCTCCAGTTGTGCCTTGCTAGGTTTCCATCTTTAGATTGGCAATCTAGTGCTGCTCTCAATAGCTTGAGGAGTTGAGTGATTTGCCAATATTTTCGAGTAATGAGACAATCAAGAGAAAAGTTGGGAAGAACTAATCTCTGCAAACCAAAATGTGGTTGTTCAAGATGATAGAAAGTTGTGATACTTAGAGTTTGAGGAGGGCAGACCCTTTTTATAGGTGAATGGCTGCGTGTTGTGAAAATCGAGAGAGGGCGACGTGTACTGCAAGAATCAAGAGAGAGTAACGCGTGTCACGGATATCGAGCGACACTTTTTGCACAAATCGAGGGAGAGTGACGTGTGCTACGAGAATCGAGAGAGAGCGACGCGTGTCACGGATGTCGAGCACGCATTTTGCACAAATTGAGGGAGAACGATGTGTGTCGCGAAAATTGAGAGAGAGCGACGCGTGTCACAGATATCGAGCGACGCATTTTGTAAAAATCGAGGGAGAACGGTGTGTGTCGCAAAAATTGAGAGAGAGTAACGTGTGCCTCGAGTAACGTATTTTTCAAAAATTGAGGGAGAGCAATATGTGTCGCGACAATCGAGCGAACGACACGTATTGCAAAATTTGCGGACTCAAGGTTCTTTTTATGTTTCTACATCTTTATTAATGCTTTAACTATAATTAATTTCATCCTTAAGTCACCACTTGGGTGGGTGGCCTAGTGGTAAGGAACCGGCCGTGCATTCATGTGATCGCGGGTTCGAGTCCCCACTATGCCTAAGTGGTCTCATGTCCTGACCTTGCTTTGGGGGTAAGTGAGCTATAGCCGATGATTTTCACCCATGAGGCTTTTTTTTTTCGAAGTACAAGAGTACCCCTTTATATATATATATATATATATATATATATATATATATATATATATATATTCCATTATTATTATTATTATTAGATCAAATATATGTTGGGCATGTTTAGCCGATTGATGATTTGACATTGGTTAGTTATTTGAAGGAAATTAGTTAATTTTTATATTGCTTTCATTAATGGAAATTTTTTTTATAAATTTTTTTTTATATATAGAAAAATTTAAGTTGCATTAACTTTTATAAATTTATACAAAATTAAAGATTTTGTCAAAATTTGTACTCCTAAATTAAACTTGGATACTTGATGAAAATTGATTATGCAATGAATAAAAAAAAAATAGATATATATATTTAACTTGCACATGGTAAGGGATAATATATATATATATATATATATATATATATATATATATATACATATTCCTTTGAATTTAAATATAATAAGTAATATTTAAATTATATTTAATTCCTTATAAACTAATACAAAATTAAAATTAAAGATTTTTTCAAAATATATATTCCTAAATTAAGCTTGAATGTTTTGTTGATAACTGAATACGTAATGTAAAAATACATATTCATATCCAACTTATACATGCAAAGAAATTCTGGGTAAATTCAGATTTCATAATAGACCGTTTGTTCATATCTATTTGTATGTGTAGCACTTCTAAACTCAGTAGGGTCTAATGGGTTATTTCTTATATATTTAGCGAAAATAATAACATGAAAATAATTAAATCTCAGATATTATTATTATGTTTATATATATAAATATTTTAACTTATTAATGCTTTTGATAATTAATTATGAATCATCAATATGGATACGTGTTTTTACAAACATAAATAACATATTTAAATTAATTAATGTGTCTTCAATAATATTACCATTTTTTCTTAGAGAATTTATGATTATTATCTGTCCTTGGGAGCCTTCACGTTAATTTCATTTCCTCTAATGCTACTATCTTTAGGATCCATTCTTAAATAATAATCAAATGTTATTTTAAAATCATAAATCTATTATTAACGTATAATAATATAACAAACTATATTAAAAATTCTAAACTACCCAACCCTACCCAAATCATGTTTTATGCCTAAACTATGGTAAAATTTATATATTAGAGTATGCAGAACCTATATCTTATGCTCTGGTAAAATTATTTTTTTAAAGTCTACAGAACCTATAACCTATTGCTCTGATATCAAATGTAACACCCCAATCCCGAAGGATCTGGGATATTTACTTTTTACTATTGATTTACAGTGGAAGCAAATAAACTCAATTATTATTAAACTAGAGCCCTAATTATCCATATTACAATCATTTATTTTAAAAGAAGAAAAATTACACAAACATAAATATCTGACATCATACTAATATTTTTAATAAATCTTTATTTTTCTATCCCCACTCGCATGCTTACTAAGCCTGATTTCCGACATGCCCTTCAGAGTTATCTGAAATAAAAATATGATTAGAGTGAGACGACGCTCAGTAAGTAAATAAGATTATTATTAGTGTGTGACCAAAATGAGTTTTTAAAAATTTCGTAAAATAATATTTAATACTATAACTTCAAAATTTCTTCTAAAATAAATGTGAATTTAAAAATTTCTGCATAAAACTTTTACCATCAACTATAATAGTAAAATTTAATAATCATATACTGTGACCGTTAAATTAAACTTTTAACTTTAAAACTATAAAAATATTTAATTATATACATACATATACTTTTCCTTATACGTTTCCTTTAAATCGTCATTTAGGCACAAGATTGGCCCTTTTCATATAAACTTATATTTTTCCTTCAACTCATTAATAATTCTGTACATGTAATTAAATATGTATAAACATATATTGTAAAAATCACCCTTAAGCCTATTTGCCGTAAGTCATGTTTACCCCCATGATTGGGTTGTGCGGTCCGAAAACTGGACTTAGTTAGCTGGCCGACCAAACTAAATCAACGTACGTAAACTTTAAGTGAGATTTTCCTTATTAAGTCCTGATCTGGAATCAGGTGTGCACTCAGTAGAAATCCACTAACATAATAACCACTCTGTAAACAGTGTGGATGTACTCTGATCCGTTTAAACTTTAAGTTGCGGTACCGAACATCTATAACTTTGAACTTTCGTTGTCATAAAGAGTTTAAAAATTATCTTATTATAATTTATGCAATTTAAAATAATATTGTGAAAATTTCATCTTTACTCATATTTTCATAAAAAAATGTAACGTAAAAATAAACTCATGCCACACAAATTTTGTGTTAAAAATATATATAATTTTATTTTTAATAGAAAGAAATGCTGAAAATTTACCCGAGTGGATTAGAACAGTTCTTAATCCAAAAATAGATGCAAGTATATTAAAAATAGAATTGGTATAATTAATATGCGTAAAAATAAACTCATGGAAATTTTGTGCAACTAATTAATATAATTGAAATTTACTTATAAAATACACTCTAGTATGAATTTTATATAAAAAAAACTAACATAATCAAAATTTACTTACCTTTTTCTTTTACTTTGTGCTACGAATACAAAATTATCTCTAAGAAATGAGATCGGAAAGAGTGGGTGAGTGAGAACTTACTCAAAAATTCTCTCTCCACCGCAAATTCTTTCACTCAGTAATCATTCTCTTCCTTGGAAAAATTGTTGTGAAAAATGAAGGTTGAGAGCTTCCTATTTATAGGAAAATTTTAGGGAAGAAATGGAATTTATAAAAGTGTGGGGAGATGGGTGAAATTATAATTTTTTTTTAAAATTAAAGAATGAACAAGGGATGGGCAAGCTATGGGTTGAGTAAGGGATGGGGATGGAGACCATGTGGGAGTGCTTGCAACCATTCCTATTAAATAAATTTTTAATTAATTACTTACCAAACTAATTAATTAATTATTTTATTATTTTTCTTAATCATTATTATCATTATTATTAACATTGTTATTACTTTTAAACTATTTTTAGTATTTATTTATTTTTGAATAAGAATTAAATTTAAATTTTGAAAACTTATGTGGGCCCCACATGGTCTTGTGGGCCCCACATAGTCTTGTGGGTCCCGCATAACTTCAAGACTCAAGTGAGTCCTACGTAACTCCAATAGTCCTTATACGGTTTTATGAGTCCTTCATAACTCCGGAACTCATGTTAATCCCACACGACTTCAGGACTCATGTGGGCCCCACAGAGTTTTGCGGGCCCAACATATGATACCTATATTATTATTTTTATCTTACTATGTATTTCTACAAATTATATCTGTCAAAATACTATTTTATGTATATGTACTTATTTACGTATACAAACAGTGTTTATTCTATTTATCCTATGAAATTTTATTTTGACCAGCCGACCTCTAGGGAGCGACTAAGCCGCAATGATTTCTGAGCACTCGCTTAGACAAGGTCTTTCTTAGGCATCAAACATGAAATTAAGGATCCTACAGAAAAACACTTCTGTATTGATATTAACTAAATGACCATTTTTATTATTTTATTATTATTGTGCTTTTAATTGTATATATATTTTTGGGTCATCACAATAGCATAGAAAGTTTGTTAGGGGAGGGTGAGTGTTCATCAACTTGTAAAACTCACTGGCTATTGTTAATGTGTTTAGTCTAATTGCCTCCCTCGTTAGACACACAATGTTAACAGAGGTATTATTAATGAATTACATTGCTTCAATGTTTACTGCTTAAGTGTCATTGTCACACCTCGAACTAGGCAGGTGGGGCCTGGGGTGTGATGAGACCAATCACCGTCTTTAATACCATTTACGCAGCGGAAAAAAAAAATAAAAATGAAGAACCACCTCAAATAAAATATCAGAGTACTATATACAACCCAAAAGGAGTATCTATCCACATATATTACATAATCGTCAATTCTAAAATATTATTATACATATTTTAGTTTTACTACCACTCACAAGTCTCCAAAACTCTAAATCTTGCACCGGAGCTTTCTAAACTTGATCACATGAAATGTCAATAATTCCTCGGGGTGAGACACCTCACAGTAAGGAAGAAATAAACTATAGCAATGTGTTGCAGAAGAGTTTTAATATATATATATATATATATATATATATATATATATATATAAATTCATCAATTATACAACAACTAGCAAGACACTTACACACTGCAGTCACACAAACAAAACCAATATTTATAGTGAAAGTTCCTGAAGATTGGGAAGATTATATGCCCATAAATGTACCTTTCCTTTGCTCTAATACCATTACAACTATCAGGGCACTCATTTTACTCAGTAAGCCATCGGAGTTATTTTTATAAGTAAAGTCTCCGAGAATAGGGAAGTTTACACACTCATACATGTAACTTCCCTCTGCTCTGGTACCTGACTATAATTACTAGGGCACTCGCCTTTTTCAGCAAACTCTCGGGCGGAGAGATTTACTTTGCCATAAATATTTATACATTTAAATTCACATACCAATATACACCCACATTCACATCAATCATTCCACATAGTCTACAAACATGTACACCACATTTCATTCACACAAGATATAATACAATCCACTGAACTTAGTACATGGCCCACTTAGGGCAACTGCATACCTACCAGTACGTGGTCCACGTAGGGCAACTACGTTCCTCATTGTACGTGGCCTATGTAGGGTAGCTATGTATCTCACAGTACATGCCCCACGTAGGGCAGCTACGTATCTCACTGTACGTGACCCATGTAGGGCAACTGCATACTCCACTGTACGTGACCCACGTAGGGCAACTGCGTACTCCACTATACGTGACCCACGTAGGGCAGCTACGTATCTCACTGCACATTTACACTCACAACAAACAGCATACACAATCAACCCATTTTCACCATCAAACAATGCTCACAGCCAAGCAGTATTCACAATTAGATAACATCCACAATCAATCAGTATTCACAACCAGGCAGTGCTCACATCCAGACAGCACTAGCGAGCAGTCAATATTCACATATGTACAATATTTACAACCAGGCAATTAAACAAGAATATTTTCATGTCATATGGTTTATACCAATCATGATTTATAATCAAAGTTATTATTTTCATTTGCCTAAACTATTTAGATAATCATACTATAATTATACAATTCTTATACTTGAAAATAACCGATTCAAATTTAAATAAAAACCTGGTATAATTTTATTTCCCCTTACCTAATCCTCGAAGCTCTACCTAAAATGAATAGAAAACTAAACCCTGTATTCCAAAAATCCTAACTTAATCAATTCAACCCTAGAATATTTATCATTTAATATCTCTTAGGCTCACACACTCCCAATAATTAATTTAATATTAAAATTATCTTACTTACCCTAGTTTTGGAGTAGTGCCAAAGAACTCCAAATCAAGTTTTTGCTCCTGCTAACTTGAAGAAAAACTCCCCAGAAATCTTGTGGTAATTTCTGATTGTCAAATTGGGCTAAATCCGAGCCAAAATCGAAGAAAGAAGGTAGGAGAACCGAACCCTAGAGAGAGAAAGTGAGAGGAGAGAGAAATTTCATGCTGAAAATGGACCCATGCCTATTTATAATGTAACGACCCGAAGAATTTTTAATTATTTAAAATAATAAGAAAGAAAATAAAAGGAAAAGGGAAAATAGAAGAAAAGAAAAAGAAATTGTAAAAGGATATTAAACAGGCT
This sequence comes from Malania oleifera, assembly GCF_029873635.1. Classification (NCBI taxonomy): domain Eukaryota; kingdom Viridiplantae; phylum Streptophyta; class Magnoliopsida; order Santalales; family Ximeniaceae; genus Malania; species Malania oleifera. Next base: position 132,044,231 of record NC_080418.1, read on the forward strand.
CTCGTCAACGAGTAGGATTTTCTTGTCGATGAGAGATCTACAGAAACTCGTTGCTGAGTATGTATGTCTCATCAACGAGGATTAAACAAGAGGATTTGAGATGCTCTGAAACTCATTGACGAGACCCTGCCTATAAATAGAGTTTCTCTCATTTTTAGCGTGAAACTTCAGAATTTTACTCTCTCTCTCTCTCTAAAAACGGATCCTCAACCTTCTCTCTTCGATTTCGGGTTGGATTTAACCCGATTTGACGATCCAAAACCACCACGAGATTCTTAAGATCGTTTTCTGCAAGGCTACGGGAGCTGATCGTTTATTTAAGAGGTTTGGGAAACATCCCAAAATCAGGGTAAGTGAGTTATTTTAAAATTTTCTTAACGAATATTGTTATTTGGAGTCTAGAAAGTATTAAATAAGTTTTTTTCTAAGATTTGAGTCAGTTGAGATTTATTTAATTAAACTAGGGTTTTTGAACTAGGGACCGGGTAAGCATCACAGACATCGGTTTGGGATACCTGTTGGTGTAAATCAAGGATTCAGGTAAGGGGAAAATTTATATATTAAATCAGGTTTTCATGAATTAAAATGGATTATGTTTTATTTATGTATATATGTTTTCATGTGGGAATAAAATGTCAACCATGTAAATTATGTTTTCTGAGCTTAGGACTGCTTATTTAGCTACGTATATGTGAAAATGAATTGATGAAAGTGGAAAGTATTTCAGGATAATTATGTAAGAAATGAATATATATTTTCAGTATATAAACGTTCAATGTTGGTTGACTTATTTTACAGACAATGTATGAGTTTTACTGCAAAATTGTGTGGCATGAGTGAATAGTAATGTGATGTAAACGTATGTTATATGTATGAGATGCAGACTATGTAAGAAATGCACTGTTAATGAAATGTTATAAGGACCATGTTGCTTGTATTTGATAATGCAACCATGTATGCAATGACAGCTAAAAGGAGTTGTGTTAGTAGATTCTAGCGCATTTCTATGTGGACTAACTGATGTACAGCTAAAATGAGCTGTAGTATGAATGAATGAAATGAAAATGAATGAAATGGACATGTGAATGAAACGGATATGAAATATGAAATGTGAACAATGTAAAATGTTAAAGGTTACGTAAAGTGAAATGCCAAGAAATGCTAAAGTTATGAATATGAACAGTTATGGATGGTTGAATAACAATAGACAGAATGATGTATTATGGTATTATCAAGTATTTATGTTAGTAGAACATGTTACTATAGGATGGGGCAAATTCTTCGCCTGAGAGATTGCTAAGAAAGGCGAGTGCACTAGTAGTATCAGATGTAGTAGTAGGCTGCATAACGCACTAGGGCAGAGGAAAACTACTTGTATGGACAGGTAAATTTCCTTATTCTTGGGGGCCTTTGCTGGTAAATTTTGTATGAATTGCGTGAGTACGAGATTAATTTATCACTTGAGAGAGTAAGATGAGTGCCCTGGTATGCTTCAGTTGTAACCTTTGGGTTGCCAAAAGAAAGAGGGATGCTACTTGTATGGGCGGATAATCACCCTTATCTTTGGGTAGTCTCGTGGGTAAATATTTTGCATTTGTATGAATAGAATCAGGAAATGATTTCAGAAATTATGTTAATGATTTGCAAATGATATTAAAATGTTTAATATAATCTCATGTTGACTACACGTTGTTTTAATATATATTGTTTCTTTCCCTTACTGAGATGTGTCTCACCCGATTACGAATTTATCTTTTCAGGACCACCACATAAACGAGCTTAGAGAAGCTCGAGGTTGATAGCATTTTGGGTTCTAGATAGAGAAAAAGGGTATAAATATTTTTGATGAGACTTGGGATATATATAAGTTATGTTTTATGTTTTAAGTTTAAAGTTTTTCTAGAATTTATGGATGGTTGTGGAATATACTAGTGTTGAAAATACTGAATATTTTTGGAGATATGTGTATATATGGGAATGCAGGTAATGAATGGCCATTATGGAATATAGATAGAGTTAGTAAGCTCTGGTATATATTTTTATGATTGAGGACTTAGTTATGTTTTTCGCTACATATGTTTGAATGTATTTATGGATTATCTGGATTTTCAGGAATAATGCACCGGACCGGGCTTAAGGGTTTGGGGCGTTACATATAATCTGGCCTTCATCGACGAGTCTAAAAGGTTCGTCGACAAATTCGAGAAGAACATTCGTCGACGAGAACATCACGTTTGTCGACGAAACGTTTAAAAACTTGAATTTTCCCTACTCTCGGTAATTCCTCATCGATGAGACACGTGTATTCGTCGACGAGACCAAGAAGGACATTCGTCGACGAGGAAAACAAATTTGTCGACGAGTCCCTACTTGATGCTCTTTTTAAATTTCTTTTCTCTTTATTTATTTTCCTTTTTTCTTTTATTTATTTTTCTTTTATTTTTTTGAGTTTGGGTTATTACAGTCACTGCTTTCATAAGTTGCTTATTACTTTCATGATTATTTGCTTGAATGACAATGAAAGTGTTTTGTGGGTGAATTGTGGTAAACGATAGGTTGGCTAGTTAAACAAGAGGGCTTTAGCTAGCATCGTAAGATCCATTCACAAAGGTGTGAAATATTCGGCCCATGACACCTAGTATCAGAGCTTGGTTAGTTTCTATGTGAATTCAATTGCCTTCATTGTGGGATTGGTAAAGCTTTGGTAAATGACCATGCCAGCCAATGTTGAGAGAATTAGTGTGTTGGAAGCACGAGCTGAGACGACAACAACAATGTGGCCATAGATATGGCCCGATTGACGGAACGTGTTGATGAATTTGAGGGATCACAAAAGCATCAATGGAGTTCGATGGTAGAATGTCAGAGGACTTTCACCACATTGTGAAGACCTTGCAAGCTCAGTTAGCTTATTTGACTACAAAGATGAATGTGATGGTTCTTGCTATAGGAAACTCTAACACTTCGAGGTTTAGCAAGACCAAGGCACCAGAACCTAGGACATATGGGGGTGCCCATGATGCCAAGGAGTTGGAGAACATCTTGTTTGATATGGAGCAGTACTTTCGCGCTTTGAGGAAGGACTCATAACAGGTGAAAGTGAATACTATGACTATGTACTTAGTTGGTGACGCCAAACTATGATGGCGTACTAAGTACAATGAAATTGAAAATGGACGTTGTGTTGGATTGTTGGGCAGACTTGAAAAGAGAGCTCAAGGCCCAATTCTTTCCTAAGAATGTTGAGTACAATGCTAAGAAGAAGCTGAGAGACCTTAAGCATACCAGGTCAATCAGGGAATACGTGAAATAATTTCTACTTTGATGTTATATATCAGGGACATGTCGAAAAAGGACAAGCTATTCTACTTTCTTGAGGGGTTGAAACAATGGGCAAGAACAGAACTTTGTAGGCAAAGAGTTCAAATTTGTCGACCGCACAAGCTTCTGCAAAACACTTATTTGACTATGCTGGTGATAATACCGCTTCGTCCAAAGAGTTTGGCGTAAGGGGAAATAGCGAAAAGTCTTTCAAGAAGGGCAAACCCAAAAGTAAGGGAGTCGACTATAAGGCATCAACTTCAAAAGAAGCTTCATCATCTCAAGTGTATAACACACCCAATGGAAAGAGTAAAATTTCATGCTACTTGTGTCGAGGCTCTCACATAGTTATTGAGTGCCCTCACAAGGCATCACTCAATGCCTTACAAGCTTCCACTATGGAGCGGATAGTGGAAAGTGATGGGGGAAGAGGAGGATACCCTGAGGATGGTTGCAATGTAGCTGGTGAATGTATTGGAAAAGTAGGCGAAAGCGTCGAACGTTACACAAGCGAAAGGACTGATCTTTGTGGACTTGAGGATCAATGGGAAGAGTACCTGTGCTATGGTGAATACTGGGGCTACCCATAATTTTGTTTCATAGGTAGAAGCAAGGAGACTCAACTTATCCTTGGAAAAGGATTCAGGATGCATGAAAGCGATGAATTTTGTAGCCCAACCTACTCTAGGAGTAGCCGAGCAAGTGACTGTGAAGCTTGGATAGTGGGCAAGTCATGAGAATTTCACAGTGGTGCCATTGGATGGCTTCCAAGTCATTTTGGGAATAAAATTCTTGAGGGAGACTAAGGTAGTGTTGATGCCTTTTGCTGGTTCACTGTGTCTGATGAGAGATCACCCTTCCATGGTGCAAGTCGTTGCAAAGAAATGAGACGATAATAAGTTTCTTTCAGCCATGCAACTCAAGAAGGGGTTGAGAAGGGGTGAGCAGACGTATCTAGCCACGGTGGTGGTAGATAAAGAAGTAAGCTAAGAGCTTGTGCCTATGACCATTCAAGCTGTATTGGATGAGTATAAGAAGGTGATTCCAAATAAGTTGCTTCAGAACTTGCCTCCACAATAAGGTGTGGAACATGAGATCGAATTGTTTCCAAGAGTGAAATCACCTGCTAAGGGGCCATACTGATGGCACCTACAGAGCTAGAAGAGTTGAGAAAACAACTTGATGATTTGTTGGAAGTTCCAAAGCACTATTCGAAGCAATGGCATTGCTTTATAGACATAGTGGGAGCATCCGGATGTGTGTGGACTACCACGCGCTCAACAAGGTGACAATGCTTAACAAGTATCCTATTCTATTGATTTATGATCTATTGGATCGGTTGATTCATGTCAAGTACTTCACTAAACTCAACTTGAGGTCAAGCTACTATCAAGTGAGAATTGTTGATAGGAATGAGCCGAAGACAACTTGTGTGATGTGATATGGGGTATATGAATTCTTGATGATGTCATTTGGTTTGACAAATGCGTCTGCGACATTTTGTACCTTGATGAACCATATATTTCGTGAGTACCTTGACAAGTTTGTCGTTGTGTACCTTGATGATGTTGTTGTCTACATTTCCACTCTAGAGGAACATAAAGAGCATCTACGGAGGGTGTTTGATAAGCTGAAGGGGAACAACCTGTATGTGAAGAAAGAGAAGTGCTCTTTCGCTCAACGGAGCTTCAAATTCCTTGGTTATGTGATTGAGTAAGGTTATATTAGGATGGATGTGGAGAAGGTAAGAGCAATTCAAGAATGTAAGATCCCAAGGATAGTGAAGGAGTTGCGTTCCTTTCTTGGACTTGCCAACTATTATAGGAAGTTTGTAGAGGAGTACTCGCAGAGAACTGCTCCTATGACAAAACTATTAAAGAAGAGTTAGGGCCCCTTTTATGACTTGAAGGATGCCATGATGATAGATTTGATACTTGCTATTCTAGGCATCATGAAACCCTTCGAGGTACAAACAGATGCATCGGATTTCGCCCTTGGAGGAGTCTTGTTACAAGAGGGACATCCTATTGCATACGAGAAGTGTAAGCTTAGTGAAGCGGAATGGAAGTACACAACTCAAGAGAAGGAGATGCTAGGGGAAATACATTGTCTCCACGTATAGCAACATTACTTAATTGGATCAAGGTTTGTGGTGAAAATGGATAACTCAGGTGTTAGCCACTTCTTCACCTAGCTGAAGTTGACACCCAAGTAAGGTCGATGGTAGGAATTATTGGCAGAATTTGATTTCTCATTTGAGCACAAAACGGAGCGCTTGAACCAAGTTACTGATGCATTAAGTAGGAAGGCCGAGCTGGTGGCCTTGCAAATGGTAACACGCTTGACTGTGAGTATTGTTACCATGACGATGCAGTTGCTCATTAAAGATAAGTTAGCCAAAGATCCAGTTGTGCATTACCTCATGAAGCTAACCAAAGGGAGGAAAGCATGTCAGTTCTAGATGGAAGATGGATTGCTGATGACCCATGGTAGCTAGATCTTTGTGCCACAAGCTAGAAATTTGAGGAAGACACTGTTGAGAGAGTGTCATGATACCATGTGGGCCAAACATCTAGGATGGCAGCGTACTTTTGCCTTATTGACGCAGAGGTATTATTGGTCGTACATGCGTGATGATGTGGTTGATTATATTCGAACTTGTCTCACTTTCCAACAAGACAAGATGGAACGGAAGAAGATTGCAGGGCTACTGGTACCCTTACTAGTACCATCCAAACCATGGGAAAGTGTCTCATTGGACTTCATCACCAACTTGTCCAAAGTGGGAGGCGCAGGGTCTATACTTGTGGTTATAGACAAGTTTTCGAAGTATGGTACATTTATACCCACACTAAAGTACTGTTTAGCAGAAGAGATAGCATAACTATTCTTCAAGAATATTGTGAAGTATTAGGGTGTTTTCCAAGATATTATTAGTGACCGATACTCAAGATTCGCTAGTAACTTTTAGACAAAACTTTTCAAAATCCTCAGTTCACATCTAGATATCTCTTTGAGCTACCATCCACAGACCTACGGACAAATGGAGAGATTCAATGGGCTACTAGAAGAGTACTTGCGCCATTTCGTCAATGCCAACCAGAAGAATTAGGTACAATTACTTGATGTGGCATAGTTCTATTTTAATGCCCTCAACAACCAACAAAAGCCATTTTGAGCTTGTTAAAGGCCAACAGCCACTGTTACCTCACATAGTGGATGAGTCGTATAGAGAAAAGAGTCCTAAGGCGTAAATCTTCACCAGAGAAGGGAGACAGAATGCAGAGATTGCCTGAGCCTACTTGAAGAAAGCTTCTAAGTGGATGAAGAGGTGGGTAGATCAAGGGAGAAGGCCACAACACTTCAACGTAGGTGACTTGGTACTTGTTAAGCTCAATTCTGAATAGATTAGGTCACTACAAGGATGAGATAGGAGACTACATAAATATAAAGGATCAATCCCCATTTTGGCCAAAGTTAGGAAGGTCTTTTACATAATTGACCCTCTAGCTTGGATGAAAGTGCATCTTATGTTTCATGTCAGCTACCTCAAGTCATTCAATGTCGACATTGAAGATCCAAGTAGAAGTCAGTCAACCAAGGCGAAATTGAAGATGGTGCAACCTAACAAACGAGAAGTTGAAGACATCCTAGCAAACAGAGAGTTCACATCATGAGCTGAGCTTGTTTAGGGCATTATACTTGCCTGTGACCACTTGTCTCATGTGTTTGGGATAAGCTTCCATCATGTAAATACTAGTGTAGGGTTATTTTTCAGAAGTAGTTTTTCCTTAGTCTAAAAAAGGCAGTATGACTCCTCAATCACTTTAATATTTCCTAGTGGCAGAGTGAGAATAACATAAAAGCTCTTTAGGGGTAGATGAGTATTCATCAACTTGTAAAACTCACTAACTACTGTCAACATGTTTAGCCTTCTTGCCTCCTTCGCTAGACACACAATGTTAACAAGGGTGTTGTTAATGAATTACATTGCTTCAATGTTTACTGCTTAAATACCACTACTTTCATAAGTTGCTTACTGCTTCCACTTATATTGTGTTTCGAAAGTGAATTGTGGTAAGCGATAGATTGACCAATTAAACAAGAGGGTTTTAGTTAGCGCCGCACGGTCCATTCACAAAGATGTGAAATGTTTGGCCCGTAACATATGCACCAATGTTGTTCTACACAAGAATGCATGAACACACAAACCCTAAACAAAAAAGAAAAGGAAGTCCTGTAGAATCTATTTACCTTCATGTTTGGGGGCTTAAAATTCAAAACTTAGATTTGAATGTGTATGAATTTGAATAAAATGCAACGTAAAATTATACTAATTTTTTTCACAATTCACAAAACTAAAATCAATACTCCCAAACACTACCTAAATAACTTTTTTATAGTCAATTGAGGTGTGGTGGGTGGAAAGGGATTAGAGTAGCAGGATCGGCACTTCCCGTACTTCGTACAAGCAGGCCAAGGCCGACTAGCCTTGAGCCAGCAACATTTCTTTCAATCCAACTGATTAAATATCTTTTTCGTCAGCAAGACAAACAACTAAACTAAATGTAAGAAATAATTTCCATAGTGCCATAATTGCACAACGCCAGTTCGCCAGCCTTTACAGATCCAAAAGGATCAATATCTGAGCCGTTATTTGAGTTACCGCACTCTTACGAAATGAGAAATGAGATGGGAAGCAACATGGTAAGGGCCAAAAACGAGCAATTACGACAAGAAACAAGCTTCTTCCTTCAATTCTTGATGGAACTGAAATTCAGTGAGACTCCCAATCCTTCAGTTTCTTGCTCCCTTTGGGCTTTGCTATAGGCGCATCCATTGCGGCCATTTTCGCATTGTACTTTGCTCGTTGAGGATCGTTATACGTCCACCTGCATTGCAACAAAACATTGACATTAAGAGGGGAACTGACATAGTAAACATATTATTCTGCCAAAGGGAATAAAAGGGCAAGATGGGCATCTATTTATGAATAAGTGACAATAAAAAGAAGTTGAAAGATGATGCAAACATACCCAATTATATTGATTACCAGAATGTAATAAACCACTTAAAAAGTGAAACACAACAATCCACAATTAGCCTTGAATCACATTTTCGGCTGATCATAATATTAATGTGCACATGCCAAGGGAGCAGAGCAGAAAATAGTCCACCGCCCAATTGAAAAGGGATAATTACTATGTTAAAGTAAACAAGATACAAATAAAATAAGGATTGAAAAAGGTCTTTCTTTATCTCTGTATTTTTATTATATAAGTTAGTGACCATAAGACTGCCAATACCATGCAGTTGAACACCTATCTTTCCGCACCCCCAGCAGCCTTCATTGAAAATCCAAAGAAGCAACCATAAAGCCTCAAAAATAAGTTAATTTGCATAATCCGAGACATTTTTAACTTTCACGAGGCAAGGAAAATTGCTACTAAGCATAACAAACTTAAAATCATTCAAGTAAACCACACTAAGAGATAATCATAACATTACAAAGTTCAAATCGTGTTCAAGGTTCAGGATGCAGCCTTCAATTGTTTTAAAAAGGTTGGTCGCTGGGATTTCCATGGAGACTATCCTGGGCAAATAAGTATTTTGCCAGTAGTGAGGGTTTTCTTTTGCTTTGTCTTTTAACAATTAGATATAGTGCCTCCTCCCACATGAAAGGTAGATCTGATCTATTTCAATCTTGAAACCTAGTGTTCAAGCAATGCCACCTCTCAGAAAATACAAGTTCAGTGCAGTTTTAAATGTGTCTCGTCTTGAATGTTAGGCTTATGAGATTCGATAAAATCTAAGTCTTCAATTGAAAAGGTTCAATGAAATGTCTCCCTACACACCATAAATTCTCCCACATCCCATACCAGAGCTAATTCCAATCAAAAACCCCTCTCACACATCGCCATACACCCATGATAAAACTCATACAAAGTTGTCTAAATCTGATTTAAAACAAGCAAGAAAGGAACTGCTCTTTCACAAACACATCCAGCTTTGAAACAACCCTCTTGTCGCCCATAACTTAAGCGCCAACAGCAGCCCCATTAGCACCTAAACTGACAGCATCCATGATCCTGCAACCCAAATACTCCTTAGAATCATCCCACATATAGATTCAAATATCGTCTCCTGCAAACAAATCGCAACTGCTTTCCACTCCAGGGCATTTCAGAAGATTTTGTAAAAAAAAAAAAAATCAAATATACAAGTGTAAGCTATCTGACATCCCTCCCATCTGGCCCCAATAGCACTCAGTGCAAGCAAGGAGGTAAATGAACAATTGTTCATATAAATGGACAATGGGGCTCAAATCTAGGACCTCTAAAAAGTGAAAGATATAATACAATGCTATGCCAAGACCTGGCCAAAAAGCTTAAGCCACTTCCCTACGAATAGAAAGAAATAAATATGAGGAAGGAGCATCATCTAGAAAAACCAAAATGAAAACAATGATTACATCAAAGTAACACACGGATCATACTGCAAATCTCCCAAAGAAATACTTACAAAAGCATCAAAAGAAATTTCAAAAAAAAAAAGCTAGAAACACTGCTCTATCCCAAAGCAAACGAGGAGTGAATTTATCCCTGAAAATTCTCATTATTCATGACCACAACATCCAAGGAACTGCAAAACAGGCACATCTTCAAAAACAGAAATACTATTTTTCTTCCCTTTCAGGGATTCCCCCACCCCCCTCCCCCAAAACCGAAAAAAAAGACAGAAACTCAATCCTCAGAAAAGCATCAACATGTGCTGCCACACCTCAGAAAACACCAAACAAATTACTCCTAGGCAGCCTAGCTACCTCATAACAAGCAAACCTCCACAAATCCTTTTTTTCCCTCTTTCCTAGACCCAAAAAATTCAATCCTCAAAAAAGCTTCCACATATGGTGAACATACCCACCTGTGTTTCCAAAAACACCAAACAACTCACTCCAAAGCAGCCTAGATAAAAAAGATGATAACTATTTCAATGTGAGGAGTTAAAGCATATAATAATATGAGAGGATGACACATCATACACAACATATCTGCACTACAAGCATTCTATGGTCTCCTCACCTTCAATAAATAATTACTATTAATTAAGGATCAAACCCTGGGCGAGTATGCAGAGAAGTCGTTCAGCAAAGGCATAAAAAATTATTTAAAACAAAAAAAAAAACCAGATCTTGTCCAAACCCTCACGCCTGCTCTCACATGAGGAATGAAAGGAGAAAGGACCTCCAGTGGTTGAGCTAACTCACTCCTCTGCCTTCCTGTCATTGAGATTTCTTCAAAAAAAAAAAACATTAAATTTGAAGAAACAGAACCCACATCCAAAAGAACAGGGGTATTATGAAGGTAGGCATGTGAAGACGAAGGAAAGAAACAAATGCAGGAGCATTCCCAATCTAGATGTCCTCCCAAAAATGAATGGATGAACCATCTATGGATATAGAGGGATTAAAAAAAAACTCTTTGCTTATAGAGGTATTATATACGAGGACAAGAAATCTTCCCAAAAAAACAAAAGAATATAAACAATATAAATAAAATAAATATATAAATAAATAAAAAGATCAAACTAGCATTGCTAACCAATCTCACTGTAGGTAAGAGAAACCACTACACCCAAAGCATCCAGAAAAGAAGGCCCAAAGTCATGCAAAAAAAACTTAATCCTGTCTCACATAAAATCAATAGAAATAAAACAATCATGGAAAATGCAAGCATTCCTCAAGCCAAATCACCCAAAAAAATAGCAAAAACTGCACACCTCCATAACCTATTTTCATCCATTTTCCTTCCAAAGCCCCTAATCCAGTAGCTTAAAAGCCACCTAAGACTTATGACAAACCTAGCATTCACATGAAAAATCAAAAATCTAATTCCATAAGCTCCAAGCAGTAGAACAGCGAAGAAACAGATGATCATGCAACTCCCCACTAGTCACACATCACACAAACATCAGAAGACAAAGCTTTGTGGAGTCTTCTAATCTGCAACAGATTGTCAGGGTTAATTCTATTCAGAATAGCCGTCCAAACAAATGCTTTAACCTTAAGGTGAACCTCAGCTTTATACCCAAAAAACAAAACAAAAAAAATGCTGGAGAAAGGGATTTGAGGAGCAAAAAGATTTACACGAGAACACAATTGAAGCATCCAAACCCAAATCCTACCATCCTCCCAAAAAAATATGGAGCACAGAAAGCACCTCAGCTTCCGTATAATGCAGATTCCTACCAAAGTTAAAAAAAAGAAAAAAATACTAATCTCCTCAGCAACCAGAAAAGAAATAGAAGCATTCAGACTCAGAAGTAACGCAGAATAAAAAAGGGAAAGCATCGCAAAAGCACTGCTCTCCTACCAAAAGATCTTTCCAAAACAGACTCAAGAATGATTTCCCACTTTATGCTTAATACTTGGAAAGAGAAGAGAAATGTGCTAGATAAATTTCCATGAGCTCTAATGAGAAACTCTATTTCCAATGTTAGCATCCCATCCATTCACCAGAGAAGCAACCCAATCCAGACAAAAGGAAGTCCTTCATAATCCGTTCCCCGGTAGGTGCAACTCCTACAGGAACAATATACACAGTAAAAAAAATAGAGAAATAAAGATAACCAAAGTAATATGATCACCAAAAGAGAAAGACCCCTCTTCCAACCATCTAATCACTTAAGAGACCTTCGCAATAACAAGATCCCAAAACCTCACAAAATGCAAGTTTACCCCCTAGAGGCACATCTAGATAAGTCAAAAAACACTGCAGAATCCAACAAACATAAGAGCAAGGTCTCAAACTTCGACTCAAATTTCAAAGCTCCAAAAGTACAGAAATTTCGATGGAAATTTCGATTTCAATTTGAATAAATAAGGGAAATCAGTAGTAAGCATGGAATTCTTTGTGAAACTTTAGAAATGGTTAACAGACATAATAATGTAAGTTTTAGGACTAATATATTACAGTTAAGTACATTATGTTGTCTATGAGGTGGAAAAGTTGTAATATAGTATGTGTATCAAACATATTTGTCAGATAATGTGCCTTAAAAATATTTTAGTTAATATAAATGAAATTCATAAATCATTCAAATATTATTTATTATACAAATAATGGTAATTTAGACATGAATGGTTAAATAAAATGTTGTTATAAGTTATATTTTTTCATATAATTTCAAAAGCACTTGTAATAATCTTTTGTTTCGATAAAAACAAATAAAATAAATTAAGAGAGAAATTTCACTTCACTCCTAAATCTCTCATTTGAATTACGAGGAAATTTCATTGCATTGCTAAAATTTCGACAAGTTTCGCTAAAATTTCGATATTTCTATAAATTTCAGATGATTCATTGAGATTTCTATGGAAATTATGCAAAATATAACTCAACTGCCATTTCGATTTTGACGATGACAGAAATCAGAAATTTCAACAATTTCATGGAAATTTAAGACCATACATAAGAGTACCAAATATAGAAACCACCTCACAACTCAAACAATAGCAACTAAACCACACTCACCCAGGTTAAGCTTCAACCCTGACACTAACTCAGAAACCTATAGTACGGCAAGGATATTACGAAAAAACAAAGCCTATCATCAGACATCAAAAAAATATGTACCAGCAGCTAACTGCAGATGCAAAACAATTACACCATCACACCCCACGGAAAATTTGAACTTGACCCCTATCCACCACTACTCAGGGCATCAGCAACAGGATTAAAGAGAAAATGAGATGACGGATCCCCTTGCCTCACCCCTCCAGAATCTGAAAACCAAGTCCAATGTGCCCCATTGATAACTACTAAAGGAAGTTAATGAAAACAACCCCTAGTCAAATCTTTCCATCTCAACCCAAGACCCTTCTAATCTAACAAACAAATCTAGAAAAATCCAATTCACATACCATATACACCTTCTCAAAATGTAACTTAAATAGAAGACCCTGTCCTCTCACTCCTAACACCTTCAACTCATTTGCTACAAGAATAGCAACCAAAATCTGTCTCCCACCAACAAACAAAGATTGAGAACTAGAAATAATATCAGGTGAGACCTCCCTTAATCTACCTGCGAGAAGTGGAGAACCTCAGCAAAAATCTATTTACACAATGGCCATGTCATCCTTTCTGGGAAATAGAGTTCTGAAAGTGGAATCATATTCTTAGGAATCACCCCATTACCAGGAAATCCCAGCAAAATTTTCAACAAGTCATACTTGAGTCACCATACCACAGAAGAAAACCATTTTAAAGCCACAAGGCCCTGAAGCTTTTGCCTTTTCCCCTCCATATTGAAAACATCCTTCCTAATCTCCTCCTCAAAAAGAATCTCCAACCACAATCTGGTCATTTTATAATGGGTCTAAACTGCTATTCTCCAAATATAAATTCCTGAAGAAGCTAGTGATCTCATCCTCAATAACGCAACTGAACCTCCACTAGTTTCCAATTCTCTAATCCAACCATCAACTATTGGCAACCATATCAAAAAAATTGTGTTGTAATCATACTCCTTAGCCCATTCATGCCTCACCGTCAGGCTCCAACAAATCTCTTCCAACAACAAATCCTCCAATTCATTGTAAGGGACACTCTCCTCACCCCTAAATATCCGTGAAAAGAGAACTCTGTTTCTCCAAATAATCAATTTCCTAAATCTCCCTTAAAATACCATCCTTCTTGGTCCTTCCATCCCCAAAAACCTTCACATTCCAAATCTTTAAACTCACCTTAAGATGTTGCAATTCTTTCATGAACTTAAACCCCTACCAACCTGGACCAGGGCATTTACCCCAACATTCCAAAACAAAAGAAAAGAAGAAGGGCGAGTAAACCACATATTCTTAAATCAAAACAGAGTAGGACCCAACCCAGCTTTCAAGGATTCTAGGATAAGAGGAAAGTGGTTAGAAACCAGCCTAGCTAAAATCCCCTGGGAAAAATCAGAAGAGCAACCTTCCACTTACAGGAATACAAAGACCTGCCTAAAACAACCAGCCGCAGAAGGATCCTCCCCAACAGACCAAGCGAGCATGGCATTGGCCAAAGGCAAATTCCTCAACCAACAATCTCTAATAGAAGAGTCAAAAGCAAGCATGCTAGAAGTAACCCTTGCACTGCCTTGCTTCTTGAATGGGAATCCAATCACTTAAAATCACCACCGAGCATCCAATTAGGCACACAGCAACCATAAACAGAGCAGAGCTCACCTCAAAATAAAGATCAAACCATACATAGAAGACCTATAAAAACTGTTAAATCTACCACTGCTCACTCCCTCAAAAATCCAAAAGAATCGAAGAGGAAAGGACTAGGGAAGACAGTCAATCCTAGAAACACATCTAGTATTTGACATCACTAACTGATCCTCAGATGCTCTAGAAAGAGGAAGACACTCCCAATCCTTAAAACGAAAGTCCAAAACGCTCCTAACCAACCAATCCATCACCTGGAGCTTAGTTTCCTGAAATGAAACAAGATCAGGATAGGACCTAAGGATGATTATTCTAAAAGCCTAGCACTAACATACCCTAAACCCTTCAAATTCCAACTGAGAAGCTTCATAAAAACCTATGCAGACCTTCCTCCTCACTCTTAGGCCTCCTACTCCCATAATTAATAGATGAGGGTAATTTCTGCAACTCCTTTTCAACTTTCCATTTTTTTTTTTTCTTGGCAAATGAATTAGCTGAGACTGACACTCTAATCTCATGACCAAACACAGCCACAAGTTTCAAATCAATACCCTCAATAAGGGTTTGAGGATCTCTATTTTCCCTATAACCGCCTGGTAGGTCTATAGACACAACATCCCCCTCCATTAACACTTGGTCACATGTTTGAATCAACAGAAACTTCAGTTTGCTCAAGAATTTATAAAATACCTCTATTTAAAAATAGAGAGCATATGTTTGGTCCTTGGAATATCGCAGAAAAACACCCTTACCTGAAAAGGAGGAAAGAGGATGCTGAATTTGGAGACTTTTAGAAGAGGAACAATAGCTAACTCATCATCCTTGGGCAAACATGTGTGGAGTTGCACCATAATTCATATGGCAAAAACCAACCTTAGCAGACACTGAAGGGCCAATCAAGCCTCTTCCCAACTCAACTGTGCATTCCTCTTCCCTAAGAAGAACTTCCAATCCCATTTCTGATCAAATAAGTTACAGTCTCCATGTTCCACCTCGAAAGAATTAGGATCAGACTGAATAAACTCAACCTCTGGAACAGGAATATCCTTCTCATAAGTCACAATGCTCTCCTCTCAATTCCTCCTAGGCAGCAAGCATGGCGAGAATCTTCTCTTCCCTTTCTCCTGAATCCTACTCCATGAAACCTCCCTCTATTAACACCCTAACCCAGAAACCGAACCCAAAACATCAACAAAACCAAAGCTATCGAACCTATTTCTCTTCTACTTCCAGAAAATTCTTTCAGCCACTGGAAAACTCTATCATCAGTCACTCGCATTTTCCCTCAGAAGTACTCCTAGGCCATCAGCAATCGCTCAACTTCTACCAGCGACCATTTTCAACGTACTTACCAATATTTTTGTCAACATCATTCACCCTTCGAACTCCAGAATATGACAGAACTAGTGGCAGGGGATTCAAGCAGCAATTCAAGGAAGGCGTTTGGGTGGGGAGGACATTCCTCCATTAGGGTGGAATGAAAGGTCTTCAGGCTTGAATCAATTGAACCCTTGGTCTTTTGGATGTCAGAGTTTGTTGGGAGAAAGTTTTCTCATGTTTTACTGAAGAGAGAGGAATTCATCTGGATCATTAAGTCACTGGGGGTGATCTGCAAAGGGAATCAAGGTTTCAATGAGCTCAATCGAGGAGGCTTGTATCTGAAAAGCAAAGACTCAATGGTCTCGCACAAGCTACATTCCAATGTTAAGGGGATATTCCTTCATCTAGAGAAGGGGTTCGTTGGAGGAAATCGGTATATTTTCTGCATCCCTGAGAGCAAAAACAACAAAGGTTAGAGAAGCTTATTTGAAGCCCTACTGAAGCTTTTGTCTGAACACAGCAAAGATTTTGCAATCAGATGCACAGTGTGGATCCTTGAACCTAATATTGCCACAAGATGTTAGCGATGAAGCAAAGCTGGGGTTCGAGACAGTCAGAGAAGTGCACTTTTGCAAAAGTTTCAGTAATGCACTGGCGATGGGGAGGAGAGATTCGGGAAGAAGCAGCTGAGAATCCTGTGATATCAGGAATGGAATTTTACTTCCCTTCCCAGTTCAGTTTTTAAACATGCTACTAAATATAATTATGGGAGGTTGAGCGACACTAGTGGGCCTTTTAGAACAGTTACTAAATGGGTTATAAAAAAGGGGCAAAGGGCCAAGCCCAGCTCAACCGGGTGATGGGCCTTTTACAGAAGAAAAGAAAATAGGCTTGGTAACTCAGAGCCAAGCAAGCACTGAGGACACAAGAGATGATGGTACTGTCAACATAAATTTGGCAGAGTCTGGAGTGTCTTAACAGAAGTTAGGTCAGAAGAAGACGGTTCCATCGAAAACTACCAGAAGAATTTAATACAGAAGGATAAGATTGATCTTCTCAAAGATCCTATTCTGAAGATGTTGGGGGGCCCGGGGGGGGGGGGGGGGATGATAAAGCTAAAGGGGCTGCAGAGTTTACCTAAGAGGGACAGAAAAGATGAACAAGAATTAGCTTTACACAGTAGAAAGATGGCAGCACCCATTCAAAAATTAACACATGCAGCAGTAAGGGAGCGGAGAGTGATCTCAATATTGGCTCTCAGTATCCAGCATAAACTGAAGAAACACAAGGGGATGAAATTAGTGATGACAAGGAGTGCTCTGATTCAGAAGACGACCTAAGCAGATTCTGCGATTCTGATAATGGCTTGCTAGTTGACCAGTTGAGAGGTGAGATAGATATGGAAGGAGAAGACAACTGGGCAGAACTTCCAAGAGGTCTTTATTTAAACGAAAGGGAAGAAGAGTTAATACAGATTGACAAACCCTTACATGTAGTTCAGCATATAGGTGAAGAGAGTTCTCTATTGGCCTCTGACACTGGGCAAGGGTTAGAAGGTTCTGTTAAGCACAATTTAGACTAGATTACAGCTTGATTGGAGAAGGGTCTTTGTCCTTTGTTCCTAAGCCTATTCTTAATAAGGTGGACGTTGTCACTATTCCTTCCAATGTTGGGAAGGGTAATGATAAAGGGGTAGCAGTTCCATTGGGCAATCTGAGTCTCTACCAAGGTGGATAGTCTAGTGGGGTTTTTCTCTCTCTCTTTCTTTCCTGCTAGAAGTTAGAGACAAGAGTCAATGGTAGGTTTCCTCTATGTGTGGTCCTTCTAGGCCTGCTCTTAGGGGCTCTTTTGAGGATGATCTTTATTTTGTCTCTGGGTTTTGCTTGCCTAGGTGGATTATGGATGGTGATTTTAATGCAGTGAGGCACCCTTGGGAGAAGAGGGGGGGTTACTGCAACTATGCCGAAGTTTGAATTGGTTATTAGGGAGTAATTTGAGGGATCTTTGAGAAATGCTAATTTTAAGTGGTCAGTGGGTGGAGCTAGGGAGGCAGTTAGTAGAACTGATAGGTTCTTGTTTACCAAAGTGTGGGAGGAGGAGTTTCCTAATCTCACCCAAGTCATGCTACCTAGACCCACCTGCAATCATTTTCCAACTTATTGGAATGAAGGAAGGTGCCTTGGGATCTCACTCCTTTTAGGTTCAAAAAAATGTGGTTAGACCATGGCTCCTTCTAAACTTTGGCAAGAAATTTTGAAGAGGAGGTTGTAGAAAGGGGCTGGGGGCGAAGTTGTTTAGGCAACTTTTCACCCATCAATTCTTGATAATATTAACATTGTAATATGCTCCCATTTCCCATAATTAACCACTACCAGTTTGCACTCTCTGCATGCATTGGGTATAAACACCATGCTCACTGCAACTTATCACAACTTCAATAGATCAGACGATTCAGGCCCAATATTCTAATTGTTTATTTTTTTTTATAAGTTCCACATCACCGCTGGACTAAGGGATCGTTTGAAAGCACTTATGGAGACATGCTTTTTTGAAAAAGAGCTCAATTTAATAAAATTCACTTATAATGGGTGCTAAACTAAAAAAGTACTGAAAGTAATGTTTGGTGGTACTCACTTTTGTTATAAGTACTGTATAAATTTATATGTATTATAATAATTAATATGTTATAATACATGATAAAATAATATATGATTTTTTAAAAAAAATATTTTTAATTAAAATTATTAATATTTGTGTAATTAAAAATTAGTTAATATTTATTTTAATTAATATTTTAAATTAATGTTAAATATTTTCTATTAAGTAACACAATATATGATTATTATTTAATTAACAATAATCTTGTTACTTGTGTATATTTATAACACATGATTATCATATTAATTTATACTAATTATACTATCATTAATTATAACAATAATTATTGCATACGATTCTTGTTTCCTCGATCTTCAGATTTGAATTCACAGGGAAGTAGAGCAGAAAGGGGGAGGAGGCAGCGGTGGTGGTACCAACGGCTCATGGAGGAGTGCTTTTTAGAGGAGATGCGATGGTGGCAACAGATCTGCAAAGGAGAGGAATTGGAGAAGTTGGGTTTGGCACACGGAGGAGGAGGAAGAGGCGGCAGCAAAGGCTGCAGATCCGCAAAGAAGAGAGGGGGAGCAGAGAAGCAA
Source organism: Malania oleifera (assembly GCF_029873635.1). Lineage (NCBI taxonomy): Eukaryota > Viridiplantae > Streptophyta > Magnoliopsida > Santalales > Ximeniaceae > Malania > Malania oleifera. The sequence continues at coordinate 132,063,278 of NC_080418.1, forward strand.
GAAGTTGGTGTTAGTTCATGGAGGAGGAGGAAGAGGAGAGGGTTCAGGGGAGCTGCGCAGAGAGAGAGAGAGAGAGAGAGGGGAGGAGAAAATTACAAAATTGTGACCGAATTCATCACAAATACAGAACTGCCACTGCTTCTTACAGTACCCACTTATAAGTGGCCAAAAAGCTATCCAGATTGCCTCCCCAAATTCACTTACGAAGTTCTTTCAGAAGTGGCAAAAAAGTACCTTTTTTATTAAGTACTTATTTTTGTTCAAGCCAAACAGTACTTTTTTTTTTTACAAGTACATATTTTATGTGATAAGTGCTATAAGCACTTTTTTAAAAGTGCTCCCAAACGGGCCTCAGTTACAGGATTTTTCCAACTAGGTGACAATTCCAACCCCGAACCTCAATTCCATGCTTCTAACACAGTAGCTTGACCATGGATTTAAATCGCGGTAGCGGGTAGCGTAACGTAACGGTAACAGGTGTAACGGGAAGCAGGAGTAGCGGATGTTACATAACGGGAAGCGGGTGTAACGGCCGTGAATTTTTTTGAAGCACGCACAACCTTGTGCATAGTAGCGTACTTGCATGTTTTAAGCTTTTGGCCATTCTTAGAAAGGGTTTTAGTGTATTTTGGACCCTTTCGTTCGAGTAACTAAGTTATTTGGTAAGGGCAACAAGTTTACATTTGTTTTAAACCATCATTGATAGAAAATTACGTGTGTGCGCGTATTTATACTTCTCATTGTTCTTATCTGTGATAAATTCTTATGTGTGCTAAATGAATTAATAAAATAAAATACATTATACACTCCATTAGTCTATTAGACACATAAGACATACGAATAATATAAATATAAAATAGCTAGAAAAGAAAGAAGGTTGAAGTTGAAAAATAAAGAACATAAATATCACATTACTTATTATTAAAAAAAAATTCCTAACAAGTTAGTATTTTGAAATTGTTAATTAATGCATCTATTGTGAATATTTAAATAAAAAGTAAATTTTGTATCATTGTCATCCTCATTATAATCTTTTCCCCCTCTTGCCACTTGGTATATTGAGAATGATATATGAAAGAGAGAGAAAAAGTGAGAAGAAAAAGTAAAAAATAAAATATTTTTTTGGTGTAACAGTCCTGTAGCGGTTACGTAACGGCTGTAGCGGCCTTTACGTAACGGTCGCGGTCCGTAACGGCCACGGTCCGTAACGGCCACTACCGCCCTGATTTTTCTTCCCACCGATTTCGCGGTGTGTAACGGTATCGGTAACCCAAAAAACCTTTACGTAACGGCGTTACGTAACGGTCGCGGCCTTTATTTAAAACAATGAGCTTGACAGAAACTCAAGCCAACCATGACAGAATCTAACTATCATCATGATAGGACCACATTTTCACCTTAAAAACCTCAAAATAATTTTTATAGGCCATACACGCACAAATTTATTATTTTGAGTCAAAAAATGAAGTTAAAATGTATTAAAAGAATCTACATAAGAAAATAAAAAATGTACAAGCAGAATAAAAAACATCCTCCAAACAGAAGCAAAATAAAAATTAAAAAAAAAAAGAGAGAATAAAAACATAAAAAGAAATAGACCCAAATCAAACTGGCGGAGCCAATCAATCATGCTGAATATCCCCAAAAAGCTCACAATCCCAAAGCTTCCTAACAAGGAAAAATACACACACACACACACACTGAAGCCAAAAAACGATCCAAGCCTGACTGAAATAATCGACTAAAGTCTGAACTCAAAAAGTATTAACATTCTTCTCTAGCCAAAGCCCCAAAAAACAGCGAAAACTGCACATTGCCCTAAAATACTCACATATTTACGCCTCCCAAACTCTCTAACATCAAATTTACAATGTAATCTAGGCAAAGTTCATAAGAATAGTTACTAAAAATAAACCATTTTTATGCAACATATTAGTTTATATCTTGAAATCAGACATTTCTTTTTGAAAATATTATGTGTTACTTTTGCAATTATGATATATGATTTGCAAAGAAGTCCCTTGGTGCGTCTTAGAAAAGAAGGGGGTATGCAGTAGAATGGAGGAGTGTGTCGGGTGTGTTGTGTGATCGTAGAATACCCTTAAAGTTAAAAGGAAAGTTTTATAAGACAGCTATAAGGCTGGCTATGCTTTATGGTTTAGAATGTTGGGCAACTAAGAAACATGTATAAAAAGTAAAAGTTGTTGAAATGTGAATGTAAAGGTGGATAAGTGATATAACATTAAAAGATAAAGTAAAAAATGAACATATGCGCAATAATTTAGGCATAGTTTGAAGACGAGATAAGGGAGGGGTAGCTTAGATGGTTTGGGCATTTGAAATGCAAACCTAATAGATCACCTATGAGAAGTGAGTTAGTTATTGTTTCTAACATGAAAAGGGGTAGGGTAGGCCTAAAATAATTTGGAATGAGGAATGAGGTTGGATTTAATAGCCCTTAATCTGATAGAGGAAAACGCTCTCAATTGGGTGAATTGGCGGAAAAAGATTCATGTAGCCGACTCCACCTAATGGGACTTGAGGCTTGTTATTGTTGTTTTTGTTGTATATATTATTTGCATGAATGCTTCTAAATTTTGACTCTGGCACATCTCTCTTCTTCTCCACACCCACACTCACATCCATAACTACCACCACTCCCACTTCATGTAACTATGCTACTTGAAACCTGATGAAGGTTTCAATCAATTCTCAACATTTTGCCTGAGAAAAAGCAGTGCACTTTATCAAACAGTGCAGCAGGTTAACAATGTTTAAGACAATCAGATTGACCATGGAGTTCCTCATTCAGCATGTGCTTACCTGCAGTAATATCTTTTATGGAGTGTCTAGACACAACATAAAAAAACTCACTATCCTTTCAGAAACAATAAGCAAAATATGTATCAAAACAAAATTTACTATTTAATAAATAAATAACAAATAACACAACATAAAAAAGGAAAATAATTTCAAAACATAATTTTTTGAGTCTAGAAATGTCTTAAATTTCTTTACATGAGATAAATGCAAAAACTCATGCACTCACTATGCCAAAATTCTAACCAACTACAAAAATCAAAGCTCATCTACTTTTCCATTTCTTTTCAGTTTCTTGTCGCTAATTGATATTTCTATTTGTAGAGCTCAAATCAACATTGCAAAAAAAATATAACAGCAGAAGACAATGCAGCAGGAGAAAAAGAACTTACGGGTTGTTCCAATCTGTAGTATCCTCATTGACAAGATGAGTCCATTTTGTCCTTCCACTACGACCGAAGTGCTTGACCTGCATAACCTTAGGCAATATGGTCTTGTCCATCTTATCTTCTCCAGTAGGGGCAGAGAAATCACGAGTATAAATACCATCTTTTCCAGCACTTGCAGCATAATCATCGGGATCTGACTGGAAGAAAGCACCTTTGTGGTAATATTTCTGCATGAACCTCCATTTCTGCTTTGGTGGGGGAGCTGATTTTGGATTCTTCCTTTCCCACTCTCTCCTCTCTTCCTCTGTCATATTCCTAACCTTCTCAATCTCTTCCTTCTCCTTCAACATTGCCTCTCGGTCCTCCCTGTCCCTCTTGATTCTTGCAATCTCTCTGGCCTTCCAAGCTTCATACTCCTCTGCCTCATTAACTTCGTCATCAGTATCCACATCAGCTGCATTTGCATCCACTTCCAAATTCTTCTGAATTTCTTCGTCTTTCCGAATTTCTTCAACCACTATTTGTTTTGTCTCAAATTTTCTCTCTTCCACTCTCCTCTTCATCAATTCCTCAAGGGCCTGTTCTTCTGCTTCAAGCCGTTCACGCTCCGCTATGGTGTCTCGCTCTGACTTGGGAACAAAAACAGGTTTAACCATTGCTATACCTGTTTGTTCTTCTTCAGAATCAGATTCATACTCAGATTCCGATTCCTCTTCTTCCTCTGGCTCCTCCTCTTCTTCTTCCGGAAGGAGTGCAGCTTCCTCTAGTTGTCTCTGGAGCAATTTCTCCCTGATTCTTCTTCTTCTTTCCTCCAAAGCATCTTCATCCTGTTCCTCAAAATCTAGCCCTTCCTGCCTTCTGTTTTCCTCTTCTATTGTCAAAACAATCTCAGCTTGTCGGATGCGCCGGTGATCTGCTCTTACTTCTTCACGGTCATCTATCCTACTCTCAGCCAAACGGCGCAACCTAGGATCATCTTTTTGGACCACATCTGAATCTTCATGTCTAGGAAAAGCTTTCTCCAAGGCAACTGCCTGAGCTGTCCTAATATCACCATCTTCATCAGCATCATCTGCCCACTCAGGTGCTTTTCCAGGCCAGTACCTTTTGACTTTAGTTTGCCCAATTTTACCCCTTAGCTTTTCCCTAATTGCAATTACAGCATCACTAACACCCGCCGTTACAGACATGGTTAACAAGTTAACAACGAGCTTCAAAAAAAGAATACTGCAGGAATTCCTACGGAATCTCAAAGAGTAAGTTCACAGTTCTTTCTGTCTTTCAGATCCTTCCATAAAAATAAAGTTCAATCAAAGGCATCTTGACGTTTAGCTGATTTTACACTCTGAAACCAAAAGAAAGATAAATTAGGCTGAACACATATAGACAAATCCAAAAGGGAAAATACATAATTAATAAAATGTAGATGATCTCCATTGAAACAAATGAAAGATAACTTAAAAACAAAAAGTGAAACAGGGATAAAAAAATTTCAGTGAATTAAGGAATAAAAAAATTTTACTATATATTAACTGATCTAATACCTATACAGGACAAGAAAACTCACTGCCCACCATGTCTATCTTTTACAACAATAACATAATTACTTTTTCAAATTTGAGTAAAAAAATAAAAAGAAAATTCAAGAGGGATTAACTTCCACAACACCAAAAAAAAGCTCAACACCACAGTATTCTTACTCAAGGCAAGATAAGGATAGCTATATGATCAAAATTCAAAAGGGGATCATAGAGACTAAATTGATGTAAATAATGGGATTCCATGTTGACCCTGCTCCAAGAAAAGGCAATAGAAAAGAAAAATATAGAGGAAAAAATAATAACAGCAGCAAAACAAGCACATCATACAGATTCCTGCAAAGTATATATAATGGACATAATATTTAACAACCAGCTCAAGCTTCCTGATGAGAAATGAGCAGGCAAACTAGAAAGAGTGACAGATGAATTAAAGATCCAGAGGAAGAAGATCACAATAAAAATAATAATAAATAAATAAATAAAATAGAGAGCAAACACAAAAAGGAAGTGGGAAAGCTTAGTTTGTGCAGTTATGGCCGGAGAAAGCCCCCATCAATTTGGATAAGAGAGTGTTCAGATGCAAGAGATGAAAAAAGAACTTCCCTTTGCATAGCATCACAATGAGAAGGCTACAAGACAATGTATCTGTCCAGTTTGTGCAGCTTCATAGGGTGAATGCTGCACTACAATTTAAATAATTCTATTGATTCCAAATCATCATTCAGCAATAAATTTGCACTGTGGAAATTGAGATTAAGTAGATAATAGTCACTGCATTTTTCGAATAGCCATTTCCCCAAATTTTACTCATAGAATTATAAATTGTTTTAAAAAATCACAAATAATAACGACCCATGAAAAGAAATTAACAGAAAAAAAAATACCAATGAACAACAGAAATTTCTTCTTTAGCTAGAGAGAGAGAGAGAGAGAGAGAGAGACAACACACACATAGCATTGAAACTATAATAATATGTGAAATTCACATAAAAATAAAATTCAGGTTTCTGATATAAAACAAAGCTAGTTAAATATAACAACAAAATAAAACAAAAATAACACCAAAATCCAACAATATCAACATCTATCTTTCATTCTTCAAGTCACAAAATTATTACAACAAGATCAGATATTAATTAAATAAGAACTACAACAACCAAGATTCAAATAAACCAAAGTTGGAATTTAATCAAAATTTATATAAAATCAGTGCTTGAATGAAAAACAACTATTCCTCCATATTATTACAGACATAATGCCAATAATTAAAAAAATAAGCAAGACAACATGCATGGGAAAAGAAGGCACTGGGTAGAGAAAAATATTAGATCAGCAATTTGGTGAACACCAATATAAAGGATAAAAACTGAAAATGGGAGTTAAAAAAGTTAAAGAGGGCTTTAGAAAGGATTTTCAAAATAAGCATTCCTTTTTAATTTAATATTATTATTTTAGTTCATTAAGAGGGCTTCTCACCCTTGTCTAGTTTCGCACATCTTTCTCTCTTTAACAAATTACCTTTGTGATAATAATAATAATAATAATAATAATAATAAGGTTTGCGTCTATAAACAGGTTAATCAGGTTGCTGACAAAATTGCTAATGTAGCTCATTTTATTCATAATCTACTATTATGGTTTAAGTTTAATAATGCTACATATAGAACTAGATAAAATACAATGATTTTCATTTTATTGAGGTATCCCCGAGTTCAAATAATCAAACACTCATCTTCTCTTGTCAAATAATTTTCTCGTCAATCAAACACATAATTTATTGCAAGACTTAAGTATGCTTGCAATCAATTAAGCCTCCATCCACCAAGATCAACCCATAAAACAAAAATATTTACAATTATCCATGTGAAAATTAAAGCCATAACAGCATTGAAATAAAGATACAAAATTAATAAGTCAAAACTCATCTCAATCATCATCTTATAACCTCACAACTGCTATCTTTCCATCAAAATGCCCTTTTTATCATTTTCCTTTTTTCTGGGCTAGGTGTGGCACACGTCTATATTTTCTTGTTTGCATAGTTTGTATGATTTTTATGGCTTATCAAAGAAAATCCTAAGTTAAGGCCCATGTTTACTCATTTTTCCCATAAGAACATTAAATTGTAAAATTATGCCTATTGTTTATGATTTACTGTTAGATATTGCATTATATATAATGCTTATCAAGCTCTATGATTTTGAGCTCAAGGAATACTATTGAACATATAAGGTTTAGTATTAGTACATAGTGATAGTCTATGCCTTCTAATATTGATTGGATAAGTATTATATGGTAAACATTTTAAAAGTCTATTAAAAAGTATAATAAGAAAAACCTATTTTTTAAAACAATTAAGATTCTTAATACCATAAAATAGTACTTCTAGTAAGACCCATATTTCATTTGCAATTGGTGATATATGTTCAACACGTTTTACTTATTCCTATGACCTATATTTACTTTTTTTTTTATAGCAAAAGAAAATTATTACATTAGATAAAGAAGAATGTACAAAAAGTATAGTAAAAAGTCCAGCTAAACAAGGAGGGAAAAACAAGAAGGAGAAAAAACAAAAGGAAAAATCAACAATCAAACTAACAAAGTTAGCCAACCCCATTGAATGTCAGAGAACCCCACTCCTTTCAAACAACTATCACCAGCACATCAAAACTATGCTAAATAATGAATCTTGTCCCATAACAAATAAATATTGAACTCCTTCCCTGCAAATATACATGCATCACATTCCAGCCACAATCCCCATAGCACTGCGAGAGTGCACATCTCCATACAGCGACAGCATCTTTGCTTTCACCAAAACCAGAAAAATAGATGACGAATAAATTCTCCACCAAACCCAGACACACCCAACTTTCTCCCAAAAGACCAAAATGCTTATTCTGCATCCTCCATACAAAACCACAGTGCACAAACAGTTGAGAAACTGTTTCTGAACTATCAAAACATAGTGAGCACACATCAGGGGAAAGTTCCTTGAAGGTCTACTACTCTACTATGAATTGTATTTGTAAGAATAAATTAATAAATTCAATTACTCTTGATTGATTAACTAAATAATATTTTTGCCCAATTAAGTAGCATCCAAGGAAAAAGAAATGCAACAAACATTAATAAAAGTAGACCAATTATGGAAATGCTGCAGTATAAATCAGAATGTCATCCCAAAGCATCTGTTCGGAACTCTTACTAAACTCACTTACTAGCCTATCAGATTCAGGATAATATGAATTGCTATGATGAGCTTTGTTGTAATTCTAATAGTCTTGCCCTAGCATATAGGAAGCCTGTCTATATTACAGTGGATTGAATATATAAAAAAAATAGTAACTCATTTGTGGACAGGATAATTTTTTTTCACAGAATTTGACATGATTTAAAAGAAAATAAACAAATCAAAACCCTAAATGAATTTCTTATATGGCATATGATCAAAACATCACCTGAATTCAAGTTTGCATGTTGCCAGGAAAAATAATGTGTAAGATGTGTAACTGCAATTGCCAAAATTTCGGCAGTACTTTCCCTACTTTTTTGGACATTCTAAATCTTCTTTAATTTGCAGATTTCAAATTAGAAGATCAATTCATTCAACACCAAATTTTATATCAAGATTCCAATTCTCAATTTCAGATTTTAGAATGAATGAAAAATTCAGCATCATGTGATCTTGGATTCATGTGAACAATATGCTTAGGTTTGCAGGCATCCCATGTTATGAACGGGAACTTGGAATGAACCTAACTAACAAACATGCCCATTAAACTATAAATCTATTCTGCAAAAATGCATGTGTGTTAAGTCAATGATTCATTCATTTTTATACTCTGTTAACAACTTTAGCCACCTTTCAGCATGGTTAGGACCCTTGGGCAAAGGCCTTCACCATATACTTACCTTTAGGCATTGAAAAAATATTGTTTTGGGGAGGGAGAGAGGAGGGGATGTTGTGGTAAAAAGAATTTAACCCAGAACCAGAGACACCACTGTGTTGAAGAAATTTCCCATCATTTTATTAAAGTTTGAAGTATCATTTTATGATTCTTTAAATGAATTCTTCTGGAGTTAATAATATAGGCTTTCTTGTCCTAATGCTAGCTCTAATGTTTTACCATGCCACTAATCCAGCAATGATTGATGCACCTACCACCTGCTCTCCACCAATCACAACATTTCCCCTCTAACCAAATCGTCATTCATCACACACGCCATTGCCTCTATCATGGTTGGCATTATGAACTCCTTTATCCACGGAGCTTTCATCCCTAACCAAACCCTAATTTTTTTTACTTAACCAATCACCTCAAAGTAGCATTCTTGCTTTCGTTGCGCCCATTTAACTTTTATGCTCAAAAGCTTTAAAAGATAAAAGAAAAAATGATGAACAGCGATGGGAGGAATTGTACTATCTCAAAAATCATAAAAATAATAAATTTTAACAATTGCTAACTACTAAGACATTTTAACAATCCCATATATGGATGACTTAAGATATGTTAACAAACATCCCATGGGCAAAAACAGAAATTGGAAATCAAGAAACAATTTGAACATATGAATGGCATACACAGGTCCCTAAATTAGCAGCAAATATTAGTATGGACCAAAAAACATACCAAGAAACAGTATCCGACCATCCGAGAAATGTACATAAATTAATCAGTGGCAAGTAAAAGCTGATGAGGATGACGTATTCGGTTGGGATATAACATCGAATTCAGAATTCAAACGGAAGCACCGTCACAGAAAAAAAATCAATTGACATTTTTTTATAATACCCCAGAAGACGCTTACCAGGGTTGAGAGAAAAAGAGAGCACGAAACCATGACGGAAAATAATTAATCAAGTTTCTTTCTGAAATACCCCCTCTACAATCGAAGAGGGAGAAGATGCTTACCTGGGTTGAGAGAAGGAGAGCAGGAACGAACAAAGGTGCTTGAGAAGAGAAGTAGCTGCCCCTAATCAGCTCAGGTGGCTTCCTCTGCGCGTTGAATCGCAAGCTAACACGGAAAAACATAAACAGAAGCAAGAGGAAATGGCGACGGCGGTTGGGAATCGAAAGCGTCGGCTAACGACGGTGCGGGGTGATGAGAGAAACCGGAGCGGTGGAGATTACAGGGAAAGCTTAAGCTGCGAAAGCACATGTATCGTGTTTAGGGATTTTTTTTTTATTATTTCAAAAATTAGGATTGAAATTTTGGGATGTAATAATAAGCTATCCACTTAAAAAATATTATGGTGTAAATAAATTGGTAGATTTGTGCATTTATAATTTATGCATTATAATTTTTTAAAAATTGTAAAAATATATCTTTTTTTTTTAACTATTGACCAATATTAGTTTTTAGGGCTACAATGAGTCTTTTAAGAAGAAAAAAATAATTTTAATAATTAGAAATAAAAATTTTCTTGCTTCAAAAAGTTTTTCAATGCAGTTGTAGTGATAATTTAAAAGCATGTGAATTAAATTAAAATATTAATAATGTTGCAAATTTTAAAAATCTTAAAATTATTAAAAATAATAATTTTATGAATAAAATTAAAAGAAATGAAAGTCTGAATTTTTCAATACAATAACTTTGAAGATACATAAATTACTTATAATCAAATGAGTATTACTCATTTGAATCTATACTGTTGATTAACAATATGTTGTCATCATCCTGGACAAGTATGTCGTGCCCTTTTCATGCAATGGAAATGAGAAGAGTCAAAGGTATTAACAAATTGATATTGTCCAATTTGAAATTTTCAAGAAGTCACCATCTAAATATTAACAATATTATTATAACAACATTTATCATTTTGAATTTAAAATTTAATATTATTAGTTAAATATTTTTGCTCATGATTGTTGTTTTAAAATTCAGTAATACAATTGTATTTCCCTAGAATAAGAGTTATTTTTTATTAAGTTTTTTGTCACGCCCCGAACCCTAAAGTGGGACCCAGAGGTGAGAATGTAACCTAACTTGTCCCTGTATCATACAAATCATCACAGATACAGTACACTGGATAAGGGTCTGACCCCGTGGGGTTTCCAGGCACCCTAAACATATCCAATCACAACATATACGCAGCGGAAAAAGTCATTCTATATCAACATATGTAGTACCATACCAGAATCTATACTCGAGTCAAACACAGCTCTATCCAAAACGTACAAACTGGGTGCCCAAATACAGCATAAAATGGTAACCCAACAAAACTACAGTCATAGCACTTACCTAAGCGCTAACGCAGTACATCGGCTACGACGCTCCCTACACCAGGACGCTAGTTTCGGTTACTCGAAGGACATGTAAAAATGTATGTACAGTAGGGGTGACACACCTCTCAATAAAGAAGAACACATGTTATATCAGTGTGTAGCATTTGAGTGTTATCATGATGTAACATACACGCAGTTAAATGCAAATCCAGTACTAATTTACACAGTGCGTTTATGCACATATTTGGCGGCCATTTATACGTAGCCCCACATGATCAGTAACCCGGTGTTGTCACACCCATCGGCCCGAAGCTGGTCCGGCATTTCAACGTTGGCCCGTAGCCAACCCGCGAAGCACGGCGCCACCGGCACATGGCAAGTCCTCGACTCCAATGGCATCGTACCGGCGCTAACTGGTGGATCCACACCCTTCGGCCTGATTTACCGAAAAAGCTCACGCCCTTGGATATAGAGCCGGTAACTCTTGCCTACGTGGCAGGCGATAAACACACGCCCTCAGATATAAAGCCGGTCACTCTTAGTCCCTGGAATCATTGGAATCGCGGTCCCATCAGCAATTTCGCATATCACACACACATGCATGCTCATATAACCAAACAAACCACACCCATTTGGTAATCTAAAACATGATTTTTCAAGCAAATACAGTTTAAACGAAGTCAAAGCACAGCTATCCCAATATCACAGTATAAATCACACATATACTCAGTTTTCAACAAAACCCGGGATTCAGCTCGTCGCCCCCTTTTTCCCAAAACTATAATAATGAAAAACCCATAGTTTTCCTCGTTATATCCCCTCAAATGAGTAGCCAAAACACACACAGGACCGTGGACCACAGTTTCACCGAGTCCGATTTCAAAAATAACCAATATAACATAGTTTCCCCTTACCTTAACCCCGTATAAGAAATCCCGAACTCCAAGGCTCCTAAACAGCGAACCGAGTTCCAAAACCTACAAATTACAGTACAAAAAATACTCATAAGACTGATACCTACAAAACTACCGGATCAGAATTGAAAATTGAGTCTTACCTCAATTTTTCGCCGAAACTCGAAAACCTCCGAAACGAGATTCCGATCCGTAGAAGTTGTAGAGAATCCTTCCATGATCTTCGTGGTAACTTCCGTTTTCCGATTCCGTCAACGATCGGTGAAGAATTCTAGAGAGAAGGAGAGAGTAGAAAGAGTTTAGAGAGAGAGAGAGAGAGAGAGAGAGAGAGAGAGAGAGAGAGAGAGAGAGAGAGATAGGATTGAGTTTACTTAATGAATAAGTAAAGGAAATTTTCTTTTATAGCCTTTTGACCCAGCCCACTTTTGTCGACGAAATGGTACCTTCGTCAACGAATCTTTCACAGAATTCGTCGACGAATCGGTGGCCTCGTCAACGAAGTCTGATATTTCCAATTTCCCAGACCTCTCGGCTTCTCCTCGTCGACGAAGCTCTGAATTTCGTTGACGAAAAGCCTTCTACCTTTGTCGACGAATTATGGTTTCGTCGACGAAGTTTGATATTTCCAATTTCTCGCAGTTCGGGTACTTAAAATCTCCCCTCCTTATAAAAATTTCGTCCTCGAAATTTGCCATCTCTCATTCATAAAGTCATATATACAATCGATACCAACTATCACATACCTACCACTCTAGAGAAAACCGGCGACCATTACAACGCAATTCCATCATACACATACACATACATACCCTCACTTATGGCGGAGGAATACCATGGTTATATATATAACAGTCTCAGGAGTTCACAATACACACACACACACACACTCCCAATGACTAACCACCTATTCCAACCCATACTAGGATCATGGACAAATGCTCAAAACAACTGTGGATACTTTTGACGTATTTCCGTTTCCAGTTCCCAAGAAGGTTCCTCAACCTCATGGTTCCGCCACAATACCTTCACTAACGGTATCTCTTTAGTAAGAAGCTTCTAAATTTTACGATCCAAAACCTGAACAGGTATCTCTTCATACGCTAAAGTATCCCCAATATCCAACCCATCATAACTAATAACGTGCGAAGGATCCAACACGTACCTCCTCAACATGGAGACGTGAAACACATCATGGACCCTCGAAAGTGCTGGAGGTAATGCCACTCTGTAGGCTACCCGACCCACTCGCTCAAGTACCTCGAAAGGTCCAATATACCTCGAGCTCAGCTTGCCCTTTCTGCCGAATCTCATCACCCCTTTCATCGGAGCAATTCGCAGAAACACCTTACCTCTCACTTCAAACTCTAACTCACGGCGGCGAACATCTGCATAACTCTTCTGCCGACTCTGAGCTGATCTAATCCTCTCCTAGATCAAACCCACCTTCTCAGACGCCTGCTGCACAAGTTCAGGTCCTAACACTTGACATTCACCAACCTCATCCCAATACAAAGGAGACCGACACCTCCGATCATACAAAACCTCGAACGGTGCCATCTCGATACTAGACTGGAAGCTGTTGTTATAAGCGAACTCCACAAGTGGCATAAACTGTATCCAGTTACCACCAAAGTCTAACACACAAGCTCGCAACATACCTTCCAATATCTGAATCATCCTCTCCAACTGTCCATCAGTCTGGAGGTGGAACGCTGTACTGAAAGTAAGTTTCGTCCCCAGTGCCTCCTGCAAACTCATCCAAAATCGAGAAGTAAACCTCGGATCTCGATCTAACACAATGTGTAACGACCTCAAAATTCTTATCATTTTTTTTTATATATACAATAAACATTCCTACGTAGCGGAAACACAAATCATAGAACCATTTATACATAAACTGTACAATACCAGAATCCAGAATAAACAGACCGTACAAAAATGTCCCTCCAGTGTCATCTATCCAAAAACGTACACCACACTGAACAAAACTCACCCTATAACCAGGGTGATCTGAGCTATACTCTATCCGCGAGCCTGATCTGCTCGCCTCACTGGCTCACTTGAAAAATGTTAGAGTAATGGGGTGAGTCGACGCTCAGTAAGTGGAAATATGCTATCACTAGTGTGTGGCAACTAAGTTAAGGATACTTTTAAAAAATAATAACTGAACTGCAATGTAATAAATCATCTGTAAAACATATCTTTCTTTCACAATTTAAAACATATTGTATCGTTTGTTTTTCTACTTTTTATATTGGTAATATCATACTATACTCATCATATACTATAAAACTGTAAACATATATATATATATATATATATATAATTGTGCTTTTATCCCTGGGACTCTGTACGTCATGATTTGACCCCTTATGACAGGGTTGTGCAGGCCGTAGGCGGGACTCTATCTGGTCTGCCCTCTAGATAAGTCATCATACTCTACACTACCTCAGCCCGGCCAAACTACATCCTCTCATAAGCTCGGGACTGGTTACTACCTCGTCAAACTGGCCCCCTCAACCCAGTGTACTGGGGAGCTGCATACTCTCTGAGCACGGCTAACTGTACCCACATACCATCTGAGATATGTGGTTGCACTCTATCTGTATCTAGCAATGGTACCGTGCTCTGTAATCTGTATCTGTTTGTGTATCTTTCCTCAGGGATTTAATACTATATACATATATACATATATACATATATACTCTTTCACTGTTTTCATCATGTTTCCAAAATTACCGTACTTCCTTCTTTCTATACTGTAAATGCTGTAATCTCTGTATGTATAACATTTTGTATAAAACTATGATATATATACTGATCTGAATAAATATGCATACATGTATATTTATATAATATATATATATATATAAATATCTGTTCATGAAACTACTCGTATAAAAACTGTATATGCATGTAAATCTCTTTGTATGTGTATATCCTTATCTGTATAATCTCTTATTGAGATTGAGGCGTTACGTATCGCTGCCCCTCAATTTAGTATAGTATGATATATTATAATAAATGTATAAATTTTTTCATCTCATAAAAATCTACTCAGGTCATACAAGCATTTAAACTCATATTCTAAAACAAATACTATTTCAAACTCATATTCTGAAAATTATGTATAGTAAAATGGTGTAGTTATGCATCTATAAAATCTCTAATATCATTACAAAAACTCCTAGCATAGCATATTTCCCTTACCTCAACTTTGAAAAGCCCCTAAAAAAATCTGGCTCTATGCCCACAGGATTCCTAACTCAACATCCTGAAAACACAATGTCCCAGAACAAAACATCAGTATTTCTTAGTCTACATCATTTCCTATAACTGTCAGAAAGTCAAAAACTCAATAAAAGATCTTCTCCTGAATTTGGGATGAAATCCAACTTTGTTTTCTCGACGATCCACTATGGCAAACTTGTAGAGAATTCCACCAGGAGCATCGTGGTAGCTTCGGATCTTCGATCCGACGAGAAACGGGCCCGGAATTGGAGAGAGAAGGAAGAGGGTTCGTAGAGAGAGAGAAGAGAGAGAGATAGACGCGGTTAAATGGATAAAAATCCCGATTTTCCTTCATTTATATTGCCAGATTCGTCGACGAGACACGCACCTCGTCGACGAGTCCTTCATTAATTTCGTCGACCAAGCCTTGTATTCGTCGATGAAATTCAGAGCAGCACATATCCGACTCTTGGTATTTTCTCGTTAACGAAGCCCTGTATTCATCGACGAATTTCCTTATGAACTCATCGACGAAACCCTGCATTCGTCGACGAATTCTCTGGCAATTCCTTAAAATTATTTTTATTATTATTATCTCCAAAATGCGATGTTGTCGATGAACTCCTTCTGTTTCTGTATCTATTTTCTCTCCTTCTTATTATTAAAATGTTATTATTCTTCGGGTCACTACATTCTCTCCTCCTTATAAAATTTCGTCCTTGAAATTTACTTGCTGGATCCCATTAATACACTTCATCATTCTATGGGAGAAAAAGGGGTATACTTATTTTATTACCTGCCCTCACTTATGGCGGAGGAATACCGTGGTTACATATTATGTTCTAGGAGATTACACATATAAAACTAAAACTATCTACTAGCTAAAATCTTATAGGAGCTATCTTCAAAACTACTCGATCTCCCACATCAAATTCCAATTCTCTGCGGCGAGTGTCTGCGTAACTTTTCTGCTGACTCTGTGTTGTTTTAATTCTTTTTCTAATTAATCGAACTTTGTAGGACGCCTGTTGTATTATCTCGGGACCCAAAACGTGCCTTTCACCTACTTCATCCCAAAAAAGAGGAGAACGACATCTTCTGCCATATAATGCTTCGTATGGAGCCATGCCGATACTAGCCTGATAGCTATTATTGTAAGCGAACTCAACCAACGGCATAAACTGAATCCAATTGCCCCCAAAATCAAGCACACAAGCACGAAACATATCCTCTAATATCTGAATGGTCCTCTCAGTCTGACCATCAGTCTGGGGATGAAAAGCAGTGCTAAAAGCTAACTGCGTACCCATAGCCTCTTGAAAACTTTTCCAGAATCGTGAAGTAAACCGAGGATCTCGGTCTGAGACTATGGATATTGGTACTCCATGAATACGAACTATCTCCTGAACATATATCTCTACCAGTCTGTCCATGGAATAACCGATTTTAATAGGAATGAAATAAGCAGTCTTCGTTAAACGATCAACAACTACCCAAATTGCATTCAATCCCTGCCGCACCGGTGGTAATCCCGTAACAAAATCCATCGAAACATGGTCCCACTTCCACTCTGGAATAAACAATGGCTACAACTGTCTTGCTGGTCTCTGGTGCTCAGCTTTAACCTGCTGACACGTCAAGCACTGCTGAACAAATTCAGCTATCTCCCTCTTCATTCCACTCCACCAGAAATATTTTCACAGATCTCTGTACATTTTAGTACTGCCGGGATGGATCATGTATAGGGATCTATGAGCCTCCTCCAGCAGAGTCCTCCTGATCTCGGTATTTGCAGGAACACATAGCCTAGAACGAAATCACAGAGCTCCATCATCTGATATGCTGAACTCCTTAGCCTGACCATCACGTACTCTAGCCATCAATGCTATCAACTCTGTGTCATCACCCTGAGCTGCCTTAATCCTCTCGTAAAGTGTAGGCTGAACCACCAAGCTGGCAATAATTGCCTGAGGACTCTCCTCCACCAATTCTATACTGAGCCTCTCCAAGTCCATCAAAATTGAGTGCTGAATCACCATAGCTGCCAGCACAGATCCCCCTGATTTCCTGCTCAAAGCATTTGCCACTACGTTCACTTTCCTTGGGTGGTAGCAAATCGTGCAGTCATAGTCTTTAATAAGCTATAGCCACCTTCTTTGTCTTATATTTAATTCTTTCTGAGTGAAGAAATATTTCAGGCTCTTGTGATCCATGAAAATCTCACATTTCCCACCATATAAATAATTCCTCCATATTTTGAGAGCATAAACCACTGCAGCAAGCTCTAAGTCATGGACAAGGTAATTTTTCTCATATTCTTTGAGCTGTCTAGATGCATATGCAATAACCCTGCCGTGCTGCATCAACACGCACCCAAGACCCTTCAAAGAAGCATCACTGTATATCACATAACCATCCTCTCCTGATGGAATAGCCAGTACTAGAACTGAAACTAACTGCTGCTTTAACTTTTGAAAACTCTGCTCATAGTCATCAGTACATTCAAATTTCACATTTTTCCTCGTAAGTCGTGTCAATGGACCTGATAGCCTGGAAAAATCCTCCACAAAACGTCGGTAATAACCTACCAACCCCAGAAAACTCCTGACTTCCTGAACATTTCCCAGCCTTCCCCAATTCACCACTGCCTCTATCTTGCTTGGATCAACTGATACTCCTGCTTCTGAGATCACATGGCTGAGAAAAGTAACCTGCCTTAACCAGAACTCACATTTCTTCAACTTTGCATATAATTTCCTTTCTCTCAATACCTGCAATACCAGCCTCAAATGATGCTCGTGCTCCTCAGAACTCCTCGAGTAGACTAGTATATAGTCAATGAACACAACCACAAACTGGTCCAAATACTGGTGGAATACCCGATTCGTCAAATCCATAAAAATCGCTGGTGCATTAGTCAACCCAAATGGCATCACTAAGAACTCATAATGCCCATATCGGGTACGAAAAGCAGTCTTCGAAACGTCCTCTCCCTTGACTTTCACCTGATGGTAGCCTGACCGCAGATCAATCTTAGAATAAACTTGGGTCCCCTTGAGGTGATCAAATAAATCATCGATCCTAGGGAGAGGATATTTATTCTTGACTGTTAATTTATTTATCTCCATATAATCAATGCATAATCTCATGGTTCCATCTTTTTTATTCACGAACAATACTGGCGCACCCCAAGGCGACACACTAGGCATGATGAAACCTTTATCCAGTAACTCCTGTAGCTGGTCTTTCAATTCTTTTAACTCGACTGAGGCCATACGGTACAGTGCTTTAGATACTGGTGCGGACCCCGGCAACAAATCTATAGTAAACTCAATCTCACGGTCTGGCGGCTAACCAGACAATTCTTCTGGAAATACATATGGGAATTCCCTCAGTGCTGGTATGTCATCTTGTCTCAATACTTCTTTTGGCAATTCTTTTACGTATGCAACATACCCTTGGCAACCCTCCTGTAATAGTCTCCTCGCCTGAATAGCCGACACCAGTTGTGGTGAAGCACGCACACATGAACCCGTAAATCTAAATTCTGGTTCACCCGGGGGTCTGAAAATTACTTCTTTCTTATGGAAATCTATGCTAGCACGATAAATGGCTAACCAATCCATGCCCAATATCACATCAAACCCTTGCATTTCCAGGACCACAAGATCGGCTAACAGCACTCTCTCTTGAATACTTACTGGAAAATTCTGAAGTACCCTTCTGCATCTAATCACAGATCCCATCGGCGTGCCCACTGACAATTCTATATCTAATGGTTGTGTCTCCATTCCAGTAATTTTCACATACCCCGCCGATATAAAAGAGTGCGTGGCACCTGTATCAAACAAAACAATCATTCTATATGGTAAAGCAGTAAGAGTACCTGTGACAATGTCCCCAGCCGTCTCAGCGTCTCCTAGTGTTAATGCATAAACCCTCGCCGGCGCACTGTTCCTCTGTTGACCACCGTGGGGATCCTGATATCCACCCCAAAATGGTCTGGGAGCCTGTGCATAACCCGACGGCATCTGACGTGCTCGTGCCATGTGACCGGGTCTCCCACAGCGATAGCAAACATTCTCCCCAAATCGACATTCACCCAGGTGTCTTCGGCCACACCTGGCATAAGTGGCGGGAGGTTGACTACTCTAGAATCCCCTGTGCTCTACCATTTGTCTCTGGCCTCCACTAGATCTACCCCCTCTCCAAGGGCCTCAGCTGGGACCCACCTGATAACTCGAGGGCGCAGCCCTCTTCTTCTGACTCTGTGCCTCCATCTCTCAAGATAGACTCTCCTCCACGATAGTGGCCCTGTCAACCAACTCCGAGAAATCCTGAATCCTCAGTACCGCCACCTGCCTGTAAATATCCCGCCTCAAATTTCTCTCAAACATTCTAACCTTCTTTGCTTCATATGGGACAATATAAGGGCAGAAGCGAGAGAGCTCAATAAATCTCGCCGCATACTGTGGGACAGTCAACGACCCCAGGGATAGACTCAGAAATTCCTGTACTCGAGCCTCTCTGACTGAAGCAGGATAATATCTATCAAAGAACATATCCCTGAATCGGGCCCAGGTCATCTGCACTGGTATAGCTCTCTACTCCTCCAATAACCTGGTGGCTGTCCACCATCTCTCAGCCTCCCCTGCCAGCCTATATGAAGCATACATAACTCTCTGCTCGTCAGTGCAGTGAAGTACTATCAGGATCTTCTCTATTTTCTGCATCCAATTCTCAGCAATTGCAGGGTCAGTCGCTCTAGAAAAAGACGGCACATTCATCTTCATGAATTTCTCTATGGTACATCCCTGAGCTAAGGATGGACCTCTATACTCTCTGGAGCTCCGCGCTATCTCAGCCATAACTTGCTGAGCTACACTGCGTAGCACAACATCTGAATCCCCACCAATTGCGCCAGAAGGACCTGCTCCATCATTCCCACTAGCGTGAGCACTATTGTCCCCTAGGTCCATCCTGCAAACACATAGAACACCATTTCAAAATTCTATCTTCCTATAGACTCAACTTATTCAACTAAAACTCCAAAACCTCTGTTAACTATCCCTTATGTTTCTAATCCCAAAATCCACTCTTACAACCTAAACACATGACTCGTCAACAGTTTACTATGGTTTTCCTGAAATCGTCACCCCAGGAAAAACATAAAAACAATCACGAAATCCCGTATCCAGATCACAGAATTAAACCTAAAATATTTTCCCTATATTCTGGTATTGTTTCCCGATGCACTCTAGAGTCTACAGAATCTAGCAACCTAGGCTCTGATACCAAATTGTAACGACCTCAAAATTCTTATCATTTTTTTTTATATATACAATAAACATTCCTACACAGCGGAAACACAAATTATAGAACCATTTATACATAAACTGTACAATACCAGAATCCAGAATAAACAGACCATACAAAAATGTCCCTCCAGTGTCATCTATCGAAAAACATACACCACACTGACAAAAACTCACCCTATAACCAGGGTGATCTGAGCTATACTCTATCCGCGAGCCTGATCTGCTCGCCTCACTGGCTCACCTGAAAAATGTTAGAGTAATGGGGAGAGTCGACGCTCAGTAAGTGGAAATATGCTATCACTAGTGTGTGGCAACTAAGTTAAGGATACTTTCAAAAAATAATAACTGAACTGCAATGTAATAAATCATCTGTAAAACGTATCTTTCTTTCACAATTTAAAACATATTGTATCGTTTGTTTTTCTACTTTTCATACTGATAATATCATACTATACTCATCATATACTCTAAAACTGTAAACATATATATCTATACATAACTGTGCTTTTATCCCTGGGACTCTATACGTCATGATTTGACCCCTTATGACAGGGTTGTGCGGCCCGTAGGCAGGACTCTATCTAGTCGGCCCTCTAGATAAGTCATCATACTCTACACTACCTCAGCCCGGCCAAACTGCATCCTCTCCTAAGCTCGGGACTGGCTACTACCTTGTCAAACCGGCCCCCTCAACCCAGTGTACTGGGGAGCTACATACTCTCCAAGCACGACTGACGGTACCCACATACCATCTGAGATATGTGGTTGTACTCTATCTGTATCTAGCAACGGTACCGTGCTCTGTAATATGTATCTGTTTGTGTATCTTTCCTTAGGGATCGGATACTATATACATATATATATATATATATATATATATTCTTTCACTGTTTTCATCATGTTTCCAAAATTACCGTAACTCCTTCTTTCTGTACTGTAAATGTTGTAATCTCTGTATATATAACATTCTGTATAAAACTATGATACACATACTGATCTGAATAAATATGCATACATGTATATGTATATATATATAAATATCTGTTCATGAAACTACTCGTATAAAAACTGTATATGCATGTAAATCTCTTTGTATGTGTATATCCTTATCTGTATAATCTGTATAATCTCTCACTGAGATTTAGGCGTTACGTATCGCCATCCCTCAATTCAGTATAGTATGATATATTATGATAACTATATAAATTTCTTCATCTCATAAAAATCTACTCAGGCCACACAAGCATTTAAACTCATATTCTAAAACAAATACTGTTTCAAACTCATATTCTGAAAATTCTGTATAGTAAAATGGTGTAGTTATGCATTTATAAAATCTCTAATATCATTACAAAAACTCTTAGCATAGCATATTTCCCTTACCTCAACTTTGAAAAGCCCCTAAAATCTGGCTCTATG
This sequence comes from Malania oleifera, assembly GCF_029873635.1. Taxonomy (NCBI): domain Eukaryota; kingdom Viridiplantae; phylum Streptophyta; class Magnoliopsida; order Santalales; family Ximeniaceae; genus Malania; species Malania oleifera. The sequence continues at coordinate 132,085,143 of NC_080418.1, forward strand.
CCCACAGGATTCCTAACTTAACATCCTAAAAATGCAATGTCTCAAAACAAAACATCAGTATTTCTTAGTCTACATCATTTCCTATAACTTCCAGAAAGTCAAAAACTCAATAAAAGATCCTACCCTGAATTTGGGATGAAATCCAACTTCTTTTTCTCGACGATCCGCTCCGGCAAACTTGTAGAGAATTCCACCAGGAGCATCGTGGTAGCTTTGGATCTTCGATCCGGCGAGAAACGGGCCCCGAATCGAAGAGAGAAGGGAGAGGGTTCGTAGAGAGAGAGAGGCGCGGTTAAATGGATAAAAATCCCGATTTTCCTTCATTTATACTGCCAGATTCGTCGACGAGACATGCCACCTCGTCGATGAGTCCTTCATTAATTTCTTCGACCAAGCCCTGTATTCGTCGACGAAATTCAAAGCAGCACATATCCGACTCTCGGTATTTTCTCGTCGACGAAGCCCTATATTCGTCGACGAATTTCCTTATGAACTCGTCGAGGAAGTCTAGGCCTCCTTCTGTTTCTGTATCTATTTTCTCTCCCTCTTATTATTAAAATATTATTATTCTTCGAGTCACTACACAATGGACACCGGTACCCCGTGCATTCTCATAATTTCCTGTACATACAACTCTGCTAGCCTACTTAAAGGATAGCTAACCTTCATCGGTATGAAATGCGCAGATTTCATCAATCTATCCACGATCACCCAGATAGCATTCTGCCCGTGAAGCGCTGGCGGCAATCTGGTCACCAAGTCCATGAAAATATGCTCCCATTTCCACACCGGAATAGGCAAAGGCTACAACGGCCCTGCTGGCCTCTAATGTTCAGCTTTCACCTGCTAACGCATCAGACTGCTCCACGAACTGAGCAATTTGCCTCTTCATACCAAACCACCAGAAGGTCTCGCGCAAGTCCCAATACATCTTGGTACTACCAGGATGTACCGTATACATAGAACGATGTGGTTCCTCCAGAATCGTCCTTCTGATCTCATCATCGTTCGGAACACACAATCTAGTTCCAAACCGCTATTCACCTCCCTCAGAGATATTAAACTCTGTCGCCAATCCCTGCTGTACTTTTTCCCTAACCTCTATCAACTCTGCATCACTAGCCTGCACGGCTTTTATACGCTCAAACAAGGTCGGTTGGACCACCAAACCAGCAAGATAAGTCTGATGATCACCAATCACCAACTCTATACCTGAGCTTTCCAAATCCTGTTTGATGTGACACTAAGTTACAACTGCAGATACAGTCGTAGGCCTTAACTTCCAACTCAACACATCAGCTACCACATTAGCCTTTCCCGGGTGATAACTGATCGTGCAATCATAGTCCTTAATCAACTCAAGCCACCGCCTCTGCCTCATGTTCAGTTCCTTCTATGTGAAGAAATACCTAAGGCTCTTATGATCAGTGAAGATCTCACACTGCACACCATACAAATAGTGTCGCCAGATCTTCAGTGCATATACCACAACAGCCAATTCCAGTTCATGCGTAAGGTAGTTCTTCTTATACTCTTTCAATTGCCGAGAAGCATACGCCACTACCTTACCCTATTGCATAAGCACACATCCTAGGCCTTTCAGATATGCGTCGCTATAAATCACACCTGAAAGCACTGCTCGCAATCACTGGTCCACTCAAACTGTACTCCCTTCCTGGTCAATCTTGTCAGAGGTCCAGACAGTTTAGAGAAATCCTCTACGAACCGACAATAGTAACCCACCAGTCCTAGAAAACTCTGAACCTCCTGCACATTCTTCGGCCTTACCTAGTCAACCACAACTTCAATCTTGCTAGGATCAACTGATATACCATCCCCAGTAACCACATGGCCTAAGAACGCAATCTGACTTAACCAGAATTCACATTTCTTCAACTTAGCATACAACTTCTTCTCCCGCAAAATCTGTAAAACAAACCTTAGATGTTCCACATGCTCTTCCGTACTCCTCGAGTATACCAGAATGTCATCAATGAACACCACTACAAATCGATCCAGGTACTCATGGAAAACCCAATTCATCAGATCCATGAACACCGCTGGAACATTCGTCAACCCAAACGGCATGACTAAAAACTCATAGTGGCCGTATCTAGTTCAAAAAGCCGTCTTCGCTACATCCTCCGCTCTAACCCTCACCTGATGATACCCTGATCGCAAGTCGATCTTCAAAAAGACTCGCGTGCCCTGCAACTGGTCAAAGAGATCATCTATACGGGGTAAAGGATAGCGATTCTTCACAGTTACCTTGTTAATCTCACGGTAATCAATGCACATCCGCATCAACCCGTCCTTCTTCTTCACAAACAGTACTAGAGCTCCCCAGGGCAAAACACTAGGTCGAATGAATCCTCTATCTAGTAATTCTTGCAGCTGCTTCTTCAACTCCTGAAGTTCTGTTGGAGCCATCCGGTATGGAGCTTTAGAGATCAATGCTTTACCAGGTAGCAACTCTATCACAAACTCCACCTCACGATCTGGAGGTAAATCGAGTAAATAATCTGGAAACGCATCCGTGAACTCGTTGACTACCCGAATGTCCTCAAGTCTCAACTCATCCCATGGCGGTTCCTTCATACAAGCTAGGTACCCCTGACATCCGTCCAAGAGTACTTTCCTCGCCTGTAGTGCCGACAGAATCTGTGGCGCTGAACACACACATGATCCCGCGAATTCGTACTCTTGCTCCCCAGGAGGTCTGAAAACTACTACCTTCCTACAACAGTCAATCACGACATAACTAGAGAACAACCAATCCATCCCCAGAATGATGTCGAACCCTGACATGTCGTATACCACAAGATTCGCCGGTAGCAGCTTCTCCTGAATTTCCACTGGGCAGTCTACCCACATCTTCCTACAGAAAAATACACTTCCCGATGGCGTAGTAACAGATAACACCTCATTCATGTCTCGGGTCTCAACGCCACACCGTCCCACAAAATTCACAGACACAAAGGAATGGGTTGCACCCGAATCAAACAAAATAGAAGCTTTATTCGAAAGCAATAATAAGGTACCTGTCATCACGTTACCTGCATGCTCAGTGTCCACTAGAGTAAGAGAGTATACTCTGGTCAGAGCTGTATTCGTCTGAATGGTTACCCGAGGTATCTGATTGCTCCCTCGGTCCCCACTAACTGCAGGCACATCTCTCCTCGGTGCTCGACAATCACGAGACTTGTGGCCTGGCTGGCCACAGTTGTAGAAACTACCTCCAAATGACCGGCACTCACCCTCGTGCCGCCTGTGGCATCTGGTACAACGACCACCAGTCTAGCTCCCTTGAGAGTCCTGGCGCTCGGTATTCTGGTGGTAACCCAAGCCCTTGCTCCTCTTCTTCCACGATCCCTGACGAGATCTTGTCTGAGAACTAGAAGGTACTGTCCTCTTCCTCGATTCCTGATTCGCCTCATCCTCTCTGATACTAGTCTCGATCACCGTGGCCTTATCCACCAACACTGAGAACTCGCGGATCTGAAGCATACCCACCAGTCTGCGGATATCCTTCCTCAAACCCTTCTCAAACCTCCAAGTCTTCTCATACTCACTCGAGATCATACATGGTGCAAAGCGGGACAACTCTACGTACCGTGCCGCATATCCCTGCACCGTCATACTCCCCTAAGTCAACGTAGAAAACTTATCTGCCTTCACATCGCGTATTGAAGTCGGGAAGTATCTATCAAAGAACACCTCTTTGAAATGGCTCCACGTCATCTCCTCAGGACCAGCTCTCTGCCTCTCTAGCAGATTCACTGCAGTTCACCATCGACCCGCCTCCCCAGATAGTTGGAATGTGGCATAAAGGACTCTCTACCTATCCACGTAGTGCAGGACCTCCAAGATCCTCTCAGTCTTTTTCACCCAATCCTTTGCTACCGTCGGGTCAGGTCCTCCAGAAAACGTCGGAGGATGCATGCGTGTGAACCTTTCAATGGTGCACCCCACAACAGTAGGAGAATGCTCGCGTCTCCTCACCTTCTGCCTGATCTCCTGCAATACCTGCCTCATCAAACCTTGAGGCACAGAAGGAGACTCATCACTCGTAGTCCCCTCGGAGCCACTTCCCAGGTTATTATCCTTGGGCTCCATTCTGCAACACAATAGGAATCTATCAGTATCCCTACAACAGATACAGTTAACGCAATGATCTACACTAATCGTGTAAACTACTCCCTGCCAAGTCTAAGTTTGTCCTATCACACCGACACGAAAGTCATCAATGATCTGCCCTATTTTTACTGGAATCGTCATCCCAGGAAAAACACGAAATACCATCGACAATTACCGGTCTAGCAACCGAACAACCCTCAACCAACTCTACCCATATCCACATCCTATATTCTGCTATGTACTCATAACTAAGCCTAACCAAGTCTACAAGATCTAGTAACTTGGTTAGCTCTGATACCAAGTTGTCACGCCCCGAACCCCGAAATGGGACCTAGAGGTGAGAATGTAACCTAACCTGTCCCTGTATCATACAAATCATCATAGATATAGTACACTGGATGAGGGTTCGATCCCGTGGGGTTCCCAAGTACCCTAAACACATCTAATCACAACATATACGCAGCGGAAAAAATCATTCTATATCAACATATGCAGTACCATACCAGAGTCTATACACGAGCCAAACACAGCTCTATCCAAAACGTACAAACTGGGTGCCCAAATACAACACAAAATGGCAGCCCAACAAAACTACAGTCCTAGCACTTACCCAAGCGCTAACACAGTACACCGGCCACTACGCTCCCTACACTAGGACGCTAGTTCCGATTACTCGAAGGACCTGTAAAAATGTACGTACAGCAGGGGTGAGACACCTCTCAGTAAGGAAGAACACAGGTTATATCGGTGTGTGACATTTGAGTGTTATCATGATGCAACATGCAAATCCAATACTAATTTACATAGTGCGTTCATGCCACATATACGGCGGCCATTTATACGCAGCCCCGTCACAATACACACACATGATCAGTAACCCGGTGTTGTCACACCCATTGGCCCAAAGCCGGTCCGACATTCTGGCGTTGGCTCGTAGCCAACCTGCGAAGCACGGCGCCACCGGCACATGGCAAGTCCTCGACTCCCATGGGCATCGTACCGGCGCTAACTGGTGGATCCACACCGTTCAGCCTGATCTGCCGAAAAAGGCTCATGCCCTCGGATATAGAGCCGGTCACTCTCAGTCCCTCGAATTATTGGAATCGCAGTCCCATCAGCAATTCCGCATATCACACACACATGCATGCCCATATAACCAAACAAACCACACCCATTTGGTAATATAAAACATGGTTTTTCAAGCAAATACAGTTTAAACAAAGTCAAGGCACAGCTATCCCAATATCACAGTATAAATCACACATATACTCGATTTTCAACAAAACCCGGGATTCAGCCTGTTGCCCCCTTTTTCCCAAAACTGCAATAATGAAAAACCTATAGTTTTCCCCGTTAGATCCCCCCAAATGAGTAGCCAAAACACACACAAGACCGTAGACCACAGTTCCACCGAGTTCGATTTCAAAAATAACCAATATAACATGGTTTCCCCTTACCTTAACCCCGTATAACAAATCCTGAACTTCAAGGTTCCTAAACAGTGAACCGAGTTCCAAAACCTACAAATCAGAGTACAAAAAATACTCACAAGACTGATACCTACAAAACTACCGGATCAGAATTGAAAACCGAGCCTTACCTTGATTCTGAAACGAGATTCTGATCCGTAGAAGTTGTAGAGAATCCTACCACGATCCTCGTGGTAACTTCCATTTTCTAATTCCGTCAACGATCGGTGAAGAATTCTAGAGAGAAGGAGAGAGTACAGAGAGTTTAAAGAGAGAGAGAGAGAGAGAGAGAGAGAGAGAGAGAGAGAGATAGGATTGAGTTTACTTAATGAAGAAGTAAAGGAAATTTCCTTTTATAACCCTTTGACCCAGCCCACTTTCGTCGACGAAATGGTACGTTCGTCGACGAATCTTTCATAGAATTCGTCGACAAATCGGTGGCCTCGTCGACGAAGTCTGATATTTCCAATTTCCCAGACCTCTCGGCTTCTCCTCATCGACGAAGCTCTAAATTTCATCAAAGAAAAGCCTTCTACCTTCGTCGACGAATTATGGCTTCATCGACGAAGTCTAATATTTACAATTTCTCGCAGTTCGGGTTTTTACATTTTTACTAAGTGACAAGTTTGGGCACTCATTGTCATTTATGGTCCAAAATTTTTTATCAAAACAAGTGTTGTATATTAGGCATTCAATAAGAATAGATTGTATATAGCATACATGATAAGCATTAGTCTTACCAAAAGGATAATCCATGAACAAATTGCTACTTTTTAATGGCACTAACTACAATTTAGAAAGCTAGATTGAGAATTCATATGCAATTTGTTCATCAATCTTTGAAAAATTATAAGTTAGTGATATACCCTAAATATATATATATATCTGAGTCAAAATAGTCCATTTGCCATCAAGGAGCATTAAGGTGCAGTAGCAATCAGGGTCATTATTTCTCAAGGATAGTTGCTCTGGAGGGGTTAACCCTATGCAAGTCAGAGCGGCCCATAATCGCGCCACCGACAGCTATTATCGACTCCTTAAAGGTCAAAGCGATTCACCCCCATGCCATAACTAACCAATAAATGGCCATACACCCTTAGGTCAACTTCAACCACTATAAGTAGGGACTTGGACAAGAGGCCAAGGTAAGTCATTCTTAATCCAATTTACTATTGCATTCAATCTCTTTGAAGCATTCTCTTACTTAGGCATCAAGAGTGATCCTTCGGAGTACACCCCGGGTCCTCCAAGCTTGCTTTATTTTCACCCTTTTCAAGTCATTGGAACCTGGAGAGCAATGTCACAGGTCCCAACCATTTTTATCCAGTAATAGTTGGCGTCGTCTGTCGGAAACACTTCTAAGAGGTGCTCATCTTGCTTTCAACTTCCAATTCTCAAATATGACAACAACTCACAATTCAAGCTCCGGCCCTACCGCTGGTAAAGAATCACCCTAGTTTGTTCATTCCGCACTTGAAGATCATTCAGCGGTCACCAGGGAGGAATTCCTCGCTTTCCAAAGGAGAATGGAGGCCTCCTAGAGGAAGATGGAGGATATGTTTTATAACAACCCGAAAATTTATACCATTTTTTTTATTTAACTTTACTATATACTGAAACTTAATTTACTCTAATACCCTTGGATTATCTACTATAACATCTCAGGCCCCAAATGAGCACTGAGGAAACCTTGTTCATTTTGCACACCTACGCAGCGGAAAACATAAAACTATACATCCGTATTTACAATACCAGAATTCAATAATTCCCAAAAATATACATACACAAGAACTCATCTCCCAATAACATCCACCAAAAATCCTGAAAACACTACCCAAAAACACATCTCCCTGAAAACACTTATCCCACAACCAGGATAGTGCAACAATCCCTCTATCAGCGAGCCTGATTTGCTCATCTAGTTGGATCACCTGAAAAATGTTAAATCACTAGGATGAGACAACGCTCAGTAAGAGGAAATGTGTTATTACTAGTGTGAGGCGACTAAATTCCATAAATACTATACTGATAAATATCTGAAACTGTAAAAGCTAGTAGAACAATATACAGTACAACTTGTATCTATCATAGTTTAAAATACAACTGTAATATATGAGTTTTCTACTTTTTCATACTTCTAGTATCATAATATATCTGCTGATATTCTGTAAATTTGTATACATATACGTAACTGTGATATTTACCCTAGAAAACTATACGTCATGATTTAATCTCTCATGACAAGGTTGTACGGCCCGTAGGCTGGACTTAACTCTGGTTGGCCTACTAGGATAAGTAAACTATAACTCTACCAATCCTCAGTCTGGCCATCTGCAATCCCTCCAAGGCACAATACTGGTATCTACGACATTAAATCCGCCACCTCAACCTAGTCTTCTGAGGAGCCTGCAATCTCTACAGGCACGGTTGACAGAATCCTCCACACACTATCTGAGATGTAGGTTACACTCTAATCTGTAATAGCAACAGTACCGTGCTCTACTGATATTTGAACTGATTCATCAGGGTCTGATACTGTATAATAATATTCTCTTTATATACATCTTATTGTTTCACCATGATTTCGAAATAATCATAACACCAAAAGCTGTTCTGAAAATACTTTAATATCTGAACTATAATAGTTGTAATAACTGGTTTATAATATCTGAATTGTATAAACTGTAACATCATAGTGTTATGGCCTTAAAATTCTAGGAATCATGGTAATCTATAAATGCTATAAAATATTTGTCTATATATACACTGTAATTCATAATTCTGTAAAATCTGATAAAACATATTTCTGTATAAATACTGTAAATCATAGTAATCTGAAAATTGTAGGATTTCTGTACTAATCTAATAATATGTCATGCCACACGACTAAATAAATAAATATTACATATTCTGAAAACTGTATCTTCTAATATACAAATAATTTTTGTATTGGATAATAATCTAGAAAAACATATAATTTATTCATAAATATCCCAAAATTCCTAGCAAAACATATTTCCCTTACCTATCTAACTGGGAGGCTTATCTCCAATTCAACCCTCACAACCTAAGTGTACCAACCTCAAAATCCTGTAATTACATATATACAAATTCCCTACTAAAACACTGAATTTCCCAAAAAATCATCACACTCACATTTCCTAAATCTGCCTATTCATAATTTCCTAAACTATAATTTACCTAAGTTCTTGGAAAAATAACCGCTGAGATCCTCAACCCATGCCTGCAGGGTCCCAAAAACACCCTAACCCTGAAATCATAACACCCTAATTTACTCCACAAAATACCAGTATATTCTCATACAATACAAAATTCAGGCTCAGATAAACCTAGTAATACTGGAAATGCCAAAATAATCTAATTACCTTGAGACTGGAATGGTGCCCAAACTTCTCAAATCAACATTCTACTCCAGTTAGGTTGTAGAGAATCTCCCCAGGATCACCATGGTAGCTTTTGATCGTCGAACTGGGGAGAAACGGAGCCGAAAATCTAGAGAGAAGGAGAGAGCACCAAATTCTAGTGAGAGAAAGGGGAAGAAGATGAATTTTTCATTGAAAAGTGAATTTTTGGCTATAAATAGATGGCTAGCCATGTCGCCTCGTCAACGAGACCAAGAAGGAGGTTCACCCACGAACACATAACCCTCGTCAACGAATCTCATGCCCTGAAATCAGCCCTCTCGGTAAATTATCGTCGATGAGACATGTTTCCCCGTCGATGTGCCCAAGAAGACTGTTCGTCGACTAACGTTATATGCTCATCGATGAGACCCTGCTGAGTCCCCCCTTTGAAATTTCCTTTTCTTTCCTTACTTTTATTATTTAATTGCAATAATTCTTCAGGTCTCTACATTCTCCCCTCCTTATAAAATTTCGTAATCGAAATTTGCTATCTATACTATGCACCATCCTCTAAGGACAAATTGACTACTTATTTTATTACTTACCCTCACTTATGGCGGAGGAATATCGTGTTTACAACTAGGGTTCTAGGAGATTACATACATATATATAAAAGAAGAAGAAAAACTTCCCCCAAAACCAAAAACACTATCTATCCTATAATCTAATATATAATTCATATCTTAACTATTCCGCACTAATTTTATTTAAACTATCACCACTGACTACTACTGATTCCCACCAAACAATTGTGGGTACCTCTATCGTATCTCCTCCTCTGGTTCTCACGAAGCCTCATCTACTGCATGATTTCTCCACAAAACTTTTTCTAATGGAATTATTTTAGTGCGCAATACCTGTTCTTTCCTATCTAGAATCTGCACTAGTGTCTCTTCATATGTCAATGAATCTTTGAGCTCTATCTCTACATAACTGATCATATGGGAAGGGTATGGGACGTATTTCCTTAACATGGAAACATGAAATACGTCATGTATTCTAGACAATGCTAGTGGTAAAGCTAGCCTATAGGCTATTGGACCCACTCTCTCTAATATCTCGAATGGGCCAATAAACCTAGGGCTCAGCTTACCCTTCCTCCCAAATCTCACAGCTCCCTTCAATGGTGCTACTTTTAAAAATACCTGATCTTTAACATCAAACTCCAGTTCCCAACAGCGCGTATCAGCATAACTTTTTTGCTGACTTTAAGCTGCACTAATTTTATCTTTAATTAGTCGGACTTTATCATAAGCCTGCTGCACCAACTCTGGTCCCATAACTCGCCTCTCACCCATTTCATCCCAGTACAAAGGTGAACGACACCTCTTACCATACAACGCCTCGTAAGATGTCATGCTGATGCTTGCTTGATAGCTGTTATTATTGGAAAACTCAACCAGCAGCATATACTAGGTCCAACTACCCCCAAAATCCAGCACGCATGCTCGCAGCATATCCTTAAGTATCTAGATTGTAACGATCCAAAAAATTTAATTAATAAAAATAATAAAAGAAAAGGAAAGGAAAGAGAGGAAGGAAGAAAAAGGAATATTTAAAAAGGTGTCAGCGAGAACTCGTCGACGAACCAACTAGTCTCGTCGACGAGCATTCTTCTTTGGCCCGTCAAGGAGGGCAATGTCTCATCAACGAAGAGTTACCGAGAGGGTTTAAGGTATTCTGAAACTCGTTGATGAACTCACAGTCTCATCAATGAGTGTTCTTTATGGGATCGTCAACGAATCCACGTGTCTCGTCAACGAGTCCCAGCCTATAAATAGCAATATCTTTCATTTTTCAGTGAGAAAGTATATTTTTCTCCCATTTCTCTCTCTAAAATTCGGCTCTTCTACCTTCTCACTATGATTACGGCCCAGATTTAGCCCGATTCAACGATCAGAAGCTACCACGAGACTCTTGGAAAGATTCTCTACAACATAGGCGGAGCAAATTTTCAGTTTGAAGTACTTGGGAATCATCCCAAAATCAGGGTAAGTGAGATATTTTAGGATTTTATTATTATTTTGAAATATATGAAACCTAGGAAGTATTAAATGAGTGTTTTTTTTTTTTTTTATATTTGAGTAAGTTGGGATTTTTAGAATATAGGGTCTTTTTCCATTCGGTTTAGGCAGAAACTCGAGGAGCAAGTAAGGTAAAATACTTTATAACAGATTTTTATTAATTTTAAACCGGTTAAATTTGGGTATAAAATTATATATATATATATATATATATATAGATTTTGGTATAATTTTCTGAACGGTGCAGGTATTGAAAATATTGTTTTTGATTATATATTATATTGGGAAAAATCATGTGGCATGAAAACAACTTTGACAATTAAATGGTTGTGAGTACCGTGGAATTATGATTTATTATGTGATTGTGATTACTGTATGGGCTGCGATTTCTGCTTGGTTGAAAATACTGGTTGGTTGTGGATACTGTTTGATTGTGTATACTGTGGTAGATGCGTGATGTGCTTAAGTGGTTGGTTTTGTTATTGATTTATGTTGTGGTTTATGTAATTTGCGATATAGCATTGGCAGTGGTATGAGGAGGTCGTTATATGGGCGTTTATATTGGGGGTTAAAACATTGGCAGTAGTATGAGGAGTTTGTTTTACCTATTTACCATGAATAGGGTGGTATGTGTTGTAATATGTGTGATGATTAACCCTGTGTGGACTGTGTAACCTGTGTGGTTGATAGTTCTGTGTGGACTAGTCCTATGTGGACATGTATTTTATATGGATTAAAGTCCTGTATGGACATTGTATTCTGTGTGGATATGAACCTTGTGTGGGTGTGAATGAAAACTGTATGAATTATCCTATGTTGATTGGTTGTGGTATGCATATATGTGTGGAACTCTGTGAAATGATAACATTGGATATGTGTAACTTTAATTACATAAGTATTTATGGTTAAGTCAAACTCTCCACCCGAGGACTTGTTGAGGAAGGCAAGTGCTCTAGTAATTATTTGTAGATACTAGAGCAGGGGGGAGTCACTTGTATGGGCGAGTGACCTTCCCTATTCTTGGAGACTTAACTTGGATACATAACCCAAGGGTTTACTGAGAAAGGTGAGTGCCCTAGTTTTAGCATTAGAGCTGAGGGAATCTACTTGTATGTGAGAGTAGACTTCTCTATTCTCGAAAATTATCAGTAAAAGTAATTATGTATGTGTGTATGTGATTGGGTGATAGAGAAGTTGACAATGATGTAATTCTAAATGCATTTTCTCAGCTACTATTGATGGTAATATACAATTGTATGCATATTTTGTAATTATTTATTAAACACTTCAGCCACACTTTGTTGTAAGTTATTTATTTCTTACTGAGAGGTGTCTTACCCCGGCGAATATTTAATCTTTTCAGGTCCTCCAGGTGATCGAGCTTAGAAAGCTCCAGGGCGGGGTAGTTTTGAGAGTAAATAAAAGAACAGATATGTGTATAGATTGTGTTTAATGTTTTGTCCTGGTTATGTAATATGAAAAATGAAATGTACCTTTTTATGGGTTTGCATATGTAAATATAACACTCTGGTATTTTGTTTGAGGTTATTTAATTAAGTTCTGCTGCGTGAATGGTATCATGAGAACCTCTTTGGTATTCGTAGCCTACTATGTATAATTAACTGAATCGATAGTAGTGATATCCTATCCCCCAAGACTTCGTCATAATCCAAGCATTAAAGGTGCATGAAAGTAAAAGCATGGTATTGAAATCAAAGCAAGTAAAGTGCAAGGTATTTAAATGAAGACATGTAAAGGAAAGCAAGTAAAAGATGGCTTCAAATGCAAGCTTAATAGTCTGTCACTAACAATCAAGCATACAACCGAGAACCAAGATAAGAATTTAAATCAAAAGCATGCAAATCTAGTTTACTGTGACTCTCAATGACATTTTAGGTTTGTCACTAACCCAAAAAAGGCCAAAGAGGAACCCTAAGCACATATTCAGAACTAATATTTATACCCAAAAGCATTTACAAGGTTTGAATTTCAAAATAGAAAAGTTTGCAGCAAATCTCGAGCATAAGATTGTCATTGTCGACCAAGTCGCACCCATGCTTTCCCTTGGTCGCAACCTGGTCAAGGCTTGTGGGAGATCAGGAATTCAAACTTCAGCATCGTTAATCTAGTCGTGCTAATGGGTCTTGCTGGTCCAGCTGCTGGTCGAAACTTGCAGTATCTCAACATTAGTTCAGCTTCAAGAACTCAACTTGGCCGCCCTTCATTGTTTCCTTGGTCGAGCACTTGGTCAAGACCTACAGTATCTCTGGCTTAATAGGCTTCAGTATCTCAACTTGGTTGTCCCTGAGGGTCACTTGGTTGATCACTTGGTCGACCCTTGCAGCATTTCTTCTTCAGTGTGAACCTTGGAGTCTACAACTTGTGACTTGGTCACCCCTTGTGTTGCTAGTCACACCACATGGCCGAAACGAGTCTTTTCTCCTTTGACTTGTGTTGAGGCTCTAGAGGCTTGGCTAAGCAACTGCTTTATGCTTTGTGCACTCCAATTACTCCCTTGACTTCTCGTAATGCTTAACTCCTCAGTTTTAACCTATTTTTCCTGAAACACTAATAACTTTGCATAACTCTGAACTAGGTTAACAAAGGATATATATAAGATAAAAGAAGACAAAACAAAGGTAAATGGGGACCTAAAATAGTGCATTTTAGGGACTCATCACAACTCCCAACTTACACTTTGCTAATCCTCAAGCAAAGCAAAAACTAGAAAACTAGAAAACTACAAAATCCTATCTACCTCCTCTTTCATGGGAAACACGATTGCATTTACCGTATGTAATAAGGCTTTAAACTCCTAGGTTGATCTTAGTGGACGAGTTGTAGTCTCATAAGGGTTTCCAGGGTGATACCCACAAACACCAATATCAGTGAACATCAGATAAGATTACATGCAACACAGTAATGTCATTTCACATATAAGAATATGACCTAATTACTCACATGCTCTTTCATACATAACCTCATTATACACACACTCCGCAACGAATTACTCATGCAAGTCTCAACAGTGTATAGCCATCATGAAAAGCATAACTCATAGAGAATCAACTAGCAAATGCAATTCATAGTTAATATCATCATGTAAATTCAAGTATGAAAATGCCACATCACAAGGCATGTGTAAGGTGCATGATTCGTTACACTTAGGCTACCCTTGGACACCTACAGAACGGTTGTCTTGACTCTGCATCACTAGTATACCCTCAAAACACTCAAGAAAATGGGTTCACTCTCATATGTGAGGAAGAATGTCATGATCAAACATCCCAAATATTTTGAAGAACTGACGCTAAGCATGGAGTGAACTAGTCTCATAACAATGGGATCCAGCCTATTAATAAGGTGTTAGGTCCTTCACCCTAGTGCCTTCTCACCTACTCGCCACCTCCAACCAAGACCACCCTATATTGACCTTATTATAGACCAAGCGTGAGTACATCTTATGCATCGGACAGCTAAAGAATCTTTATATTTGCAAGACCATGTTTGTTGACCTCATAGGTCATATTCGGTTTTGATAATGACAAATACTCAAGTATTTGATGGCTATTAGTTTGTGTGTAGGTTTATATTAGTAAATACATTGATGGCACATGAAGTAAAGCCTGAAGACCATGAAGACTATTTTATGTTGTAATTTATATTATCATTCAATTTGGGTCTGTAATATTAATTATAAGAAAAAGGTTTGTAATAATCTCTACATATCATGCATATAGGTTTTTTGTAAGCTCATAGACCCTAGAAAGACCTTAGGTCCCTACACAAATGCTCAAAATAGTCTCTATAATCACTTACATTATGAGGGGAAAGAATTGAAATGTTTGGGACTAAATAGGCAAAATTATGAGAGGTCGAGCAATTGAACTCGTTGTGTTCAAAACACATCAGGCGCCCAAATCGTGGACTGGTCAACATGTTGACCTCTGTTCGGTAGACTGAACCAAAATGCACACACCGTCCACAGGTGACCGAACCGTTGAGGTGACCCATTTTCACCAACTTAGCCAACCAAAGTTTACGTCCAAAATCGCCCCGGGCGACCGAACACTTGAGTTCAGTTAACCGAATGAGAGACCAGGCGACCGAAACGCGGACAGAATGAAATCGCCTCAATTCAGTAAATCGAACACACACCCGGGCACCCAAACGTCCAAAAGTGACTTTTTCTATTGAGTCTATTCGGGCGACCAAACCAAGGTTCAGCCACCTGAAAACTCTCAAGTTGTTTATTTTTTACCGAGGTTAAAATTGTTTAAACGTGGTTAATTTTTCTAAATAGCTTTTAAACAATTCTAATAATTCCCTATGAGTCCTTAATGGTCATAATTTGGGCAACTTCTATATATATGGCCTCATTTGTGCTGATTAGCAAGAAATTAGTAAATTGATTAGCAAAAATCCTCTCAAAGCCAAAAAGCTTATTTTACCAAATCTTCTACAAATACTCTCATACAATCATTCCTTTGATTAATCTTAGCATTGTGAGAGTTCTTATTGTGCTTATTGTTTTGATATAGATTGCTTAACACTCTCATTAGATTGTTTGTTGATTATTTGATTTTTGAGAGTTAAGTAAGAGTGTTTCTCGTAGATTTAATTTGATAAATCTTGTGTTTGGGAAAACTCATTAGCTTGTGGATCTTTGCATTGTTATAGCAAGATTCCTGTAGCTATTTTTTGTTGTGCAAAATATTTTACAAGTTTTATTTTTTCAAACAAATCTTGTGCTTATTTCATTGAGGAAAATATTTTGAGATTGTTTGAATATTGTTTGCAGCATCTTTGAAACCCTAAACTATTATTGAGATTTGTTATACTCTGTTTCAAAGAAATAGCTTGTTAGAACACTCTTGAGCATATTTGTGAATATACCTTACTGAGTGTTTGCTTGTACAAAATCACATCACTGAGCTTACAATTCCTATACTGTTGATGTATGGTCGATTGATTATATTTGGTACATATCTACTTGATTGAAAAGTATAATCATTGTACCTAGTTTATCATTGAGAAATACTATTGTATTCCAGGCGTAGCCTAAGGGGGCGGTAATCCAGTTCGGTAAGGATTGTATATAAAGTTTGAGGTCAGCCCTGTGTTAATTGACCTGGTTATTTAGGTGTCGCTCCACCCGTTAAGTGAGCTTACAACGTAATGACCAAAATACTGAAGCGGGGTCAAAGCTGTCAACAAACAAAACACCGTTCACGGCGGAACTTCAGATGACTGAACAGCAGACAGACCCACTTCAGACGACTGAAGTGTAACTTTAGGCGTCTGAAGAATATCTTTAGTCGACTGAAGATTAAGTTCAGTCTTCTGAAGATTTTGTTGAAGGTTTTCTAAAGAGGCAGAACCACCTCAGACAACTGAACTCGAGACTTCAGTCTTCTGAACACTGTTAGCAAACATATTTTTTAAATGTTTTTAAATTCAAACTTATATTTCTTGTGCTCCGAACATTCTATAAATTTGGGAAACACTCCAAGTCACTTGAGGAACACAAAATAGACATAATTTATCATCAATAAAATACAGAAAACAAGCTTTCTTACTCTCAAAATCTCCCAATTCTCTCAAAGCTCTCTTGTGCAATCAATTTCTGAGTTTCACTACTGATATTTGCTGTGAATTTATCAAGAAAATTTTGAGTCTACTCTTAATTCTTTCAACCTAGAAAGAAGGCTTACGGTGATATCTTCTTGAGCTTCATATTTCCATATTGTGAATTTGATTGAAGTATATAGATTTAACTTGTACTAATCAGCTTTTTGTGAGAGCATTCTTTGTACACATCTATTTGATTTGTATCTTGTAGATATTGACTGTTCAAGGTTATTTGGATCTTCGTCTAAGCGTAGGGATATCGCTTAGAGAGGTGGGTTCTAGCCTAATTAAAGGAGTGACTGAGTGAGGGGATATCATTTGGAAAGGCGGGCTCTAGCCTATTGAAGGAGTGCGTAAGCAATATTGTTCCGCCCAGAAAAGGAATTAATTTTAGTAATCCTTTGGTGGCTTGCCAAAGGTGAGGACGTAGGCTAGGTATAAGCCGAACCTCGTAAAAATCCCGATCTCACTCTCTCTTTCCCTTACTCTTTATTTTTCAGCACATATAAATTGCATGGATGATTTAAATTCCTAAATTATATATACTATGTATATTTGGAAATCTAGTAAACTTAAAGTCTAATTTTGATTTGAGATTGCGGAAACCGAAAGGGAGTACGTTGGTTAAACCATACTTTGCAGAAACCATAAGGGACTACGTTACTTGGTTAAACACCAAAAGATAAATTAACTAAGAGTTTATTTGAATTCTGAATTTTGGGAAGTGTAACGCTCCGAACCCATAATCTCGGGTCTGGAGCGTTATACCTGATAAATCATAATTTATAACATTCGTAGCGGAAACATAATCATAATCTCCATAAACATAGTTCTATAATACCAACATTCCATAATACCAGAGTTTGTTATATCCTATCTAGAAATTCATAAAATTATCCATCACCTGCATTTTCATAAATACATACATCTCCAGAACATTCTAGTATTTTCACAACCATTCATCCCTCAACATCCTTAAAAATCATAACGACATAAAACATAAAACGTAAATATTTACATCCAAAATGTCAACAACATATACCCTGTTTCCTTATATTTCTCAAAAAGACTAAATACCCTTGTGCTCCCTAAGCTTGACCTTAAGAATGTCCTGGAAAAAAGAAATAATCATATTCAGGTGAGACACATCTCAGTAAGGGAACATATATTAAAACAGCGTGTGGCTAACATAAGGTAAATAAATATCATTTTAATTACATTTGCAAATCATTGACATAACTCTGAAATCATTTTCTGAACCTAATCAAACACATGCAGAAACTTAGCCCACAAGATTACCCAAGGATAGGGGTGATTACCCGCCCATACAAGTAACACCCCTCTACTCTGATACTAATATAACCCTAAGGTCATAACTAAAGCATACAAGAGCACTCACCTTACTCAGTAAGCCCTCAAGTGTTAACTTGATCTCGTACTCACGCATTCAACAATAGTTTACGGCAAAGGCCCTAAGGATAGGGAAATCTACCCGCTCATACAAGTAGGTTCCCTCTGCCCTAGTACGTTATGCAGCTACTGCCACATTTGAAGCTACTAACGCACTCGCCTTTCTCAGCAAGCCCTCAAGCAGAAAGTTTGTCTCGTCCAATGGTAACATGTTCTACATACATAATTACTTCTAATAACATAGTACATTCTTCCTTTCTGTCATTATTCATTCATACACATCTGTTTATGTTCATAACTTAAACATTGCATTTCATTTCACTTTAAGTGACTCTTTCCCATTTACATAGTTCATATTTGTCATTTCATTTCATGGTCATTCCATTGTCATTTCATTGCATAATATTTTCATTTCATTCCTTCGTACTACAACTGGTCTTTAGCCATCATTTGTTAGTCCACATAGAAATGCACTAGAATCTTCTACAGTTAGGCCACATAGAAATGCGCTAAAATCTGCTAACATGACTGTCTTTTAGCTATCTTACATTTACATTGTTGCATTTAACATACACAAGCAACATTGTCCATATCATATTTTATTCTCAATACTTTACTTATTTAGCATGCATCTCATACATTTAATATATATTTGCAGAGAATCTCATGCCACACAGTTTAACAATAAAATTCATATACATTCCTTACAAAATAAGTCAACCCATAATTAACATTTATATGTTAAAAATACATTTTATTTCTTACTTAATTCCTTAGAAAATTCCTTTCACTTTCATTCGTTTACTTTCACATATACGTAGCTATATAAACAATCCTAGGCTCAGAAAACATAAATTTCATAACTGGCATTTTAAACCCACATAAAAACATATATACATAAATAACACGTAATTCATTTTAATTCATAAAAACCTGATCTAATATATAAATTTCCCTTTTACTTGACTTCAAACTATGCTGGCAGGATCCCCGAATCGATACCCGCAGCGTTCACTTGGAATCCAAAAATCCTACTTTGATTAAAATAAATTCCAATTATCTTAAGTCTTAAGAAAAATACTTATTTACTACTCCCTAGGCTCCAAATAACATTATTCCTTAATAAAATCTCAAAATAACTCACTTACCCTGATTTTGGGATGTTTCCCAAGCCTCTCAAACCAGCGATCAGCTTCTACAGCCTTACAGAGAACGATCCTACAAACCTCGAGGTGGTTCCGGATTGTCAAATCGGGTCAAAACCGGCCCGAGATCAAAGAGAGAAGGTGGGAAAACCGTTTTTAGAGAGAGAGAGAGAGAGTGAAGAAGGTTCATAAATTTAGAGTTGAAAATGAAGAAAACCCTATTTATATGTAGGGCTTCATCGATGAGACACGTGGGTTCATCGACGAGGCATTGTAGTGTCTTCGTCGACGAGAAGATACCTTCGTCGATGAAATTCAGGGTTTCCAAAATTCTCTCTCAGGATTTCTTCGTCAACGAGGAGCAGACTTTGTCAATGAGCTTAGAAGGACACTCGTTGACAAATATAGGACATTCGTCAACGAGGCCTACTTTTTCTTCTAAAATCCTTCCTTTTTCCCTTATTATCCTTTAATCCATTCTATTCATTATATTTTCTAATTATTTTAATTTCCGGTTCATTACAGGAAAAGTGTGAATATTGTGTGGATTGAGAAAGCTAACTCATTATCAAAGGGATTGCATCAACAATAGGGCTGCACACAAGCTGAAAAAGCTGAGAATTTCCATTAAGATGCAATGTATATTTTGATTGAATGTTTTATGATTGATTGGTTTGGATAGTGTGGTTGATTGAAAGGTTGATTGGTTACTTAATTGTTTAAGTACTTGTGCTCTGGTTGTGGATTGAATTTTGTTTTAAATATTTATTGTGTATTTGATAAAACAACAAAAAAACAAGAATTCATTTAAAAAGACTTAAAAGAGGTTAAGGAATCTTGAAGAGAATTAAAAGAAATTTTAAAATCCAATTCACCTCCCCTCTTGGGACTACACCTTAGTTTTCAATTGGTATCAGAGCGGGGTTATAGCAATTCTTATTTAGTAGCTATAAAAAATCTTAATGGCTTACATAGGCGTAGCTTCTTTTGGAGAGGGACAATCTTCAACTAGGCCTCCAACTTTTGTGGACATAACTACACTTTTTGGAAAAAACGAATGCAAATCTATCTTCAAACTATGAATTGGAAAGCTTGGGAGGTTGTCACAGATGGTGACCTAATTCCCCTTAAATTAGTAGATGGAAAACAAGTTCCTAAGGAGAAAAATGATATAACAGACTTAGATCATAAGATGCTGCAAGTTAATTCTAGTGCTATGAATGTTTTGTATTGTGCTTTAGATGCTAATGAATTTGATAGAGTAATTGTAACGACCTACTTATTTTCTATATATATTTTCTTAATATAATACAATATCACAAAGCTCAACAGATCATAATCCACCGGGACCCGTGGGTACAAGAATACATCAGAACACATAACGGAAGCATAAGCAGCAAGAAAAATACAATTATAATATTATAAATACAAAACCATCTATCATAATACCAGAGTTACTACATCCACTGTATTTAAGTATATACATCCCAAAAAGAAAGACCCAGGGACATTTTCCACAAAATCCATCCGTCTCTACCAAAACTTACCCTTCAGAGAGGGCAGATCAACTGTACTAAATCAGCGGACCTTTACCCGCTCTCCTATCAGGGTCTCCTGAAATGTTTATAAAATTTTGGGGTGACACACCTCTCAGTAAGGGAAATAAACTAATACTAGTGTGTGGCAACATGAGCATTTCTGTAGTATACATATAATTATAAACATAACCAGTAAAACTGTATATATATATATATATATATATATCATTTCTGGGAAAAACATGTATAATCCAACATGGCAGAATACAATGGTTTCCATAGTATAATTTATCTCATATAAATAATAATACAAAACAATCCTGGTAGGTTAGCTGGTTGTTGTCATGTATTACCCCCACATGACTGGGTTGTGTGACACGAAGGTGGGACCTGACAATGGTTGGTCGACCACTGCCAAGTCAAAAGCACAGTCTGTTAGTCCGATGGGTCTGCCAGACCTGGTCCATACACCAGGGGCGCTCACACACTTCTTAAAACCACATCGACCTTCCAATCTCACACCACTCCGTACAGCGGTGTTAACACAAATATCATGATAAATCATGAACACATAGCATCGATACCGTGCAAGTGCTAGCCTAGACCAAGCCAACTAGGTTCTGATATCATATAGCATATAATGAAACTGTGATACATGAATATTTCATACCACTAATTATCAAATCAATCATATCGTTTTGCATATATACGTATATCACGAAAATCATCGGCCCGTATGTCGGTATTTCACATTTTACCATAGCTCGACCCGTACGCTGTCAAATCATATCTATAACTCAGCCTATACGCTGGCAAATCATATACATAGCAAAGCCCGTACGCTGGAAAATCATATCCATAGCTCGGACCGTACGTCGGCAAATGATATGCATAGCACAGCCCGTACGCCGGCAAAACATATCCGTAGCACGGCCTGTACGCCGGCAAACATATAAAAATCTCAGCCCATACGCTAATTTTCCATTATAAAAATCTGTATCTTTATCATATTCCCAGAAAACAGTATTTCATAATAATTTCTACTCATGCCACACGAAACAGGTTTTTGTATATTTAACATACCATCATTTTTAGCATATTTCTCAAATATAAAACATATATAAATATACTTATTTTTCCTGAAATCAAATGCTATAATAATATACATATTTTTTATAAAATACTAGCTTAGTTTATCGCCTTACCTGATTCTTGGAAAGCCCCCAAAACAAACAGCCCCGCACCTATAGGGTTCCCCGATCAACACCCTGAAAACGACATTCCCCAGAACTAAAGTTTAATATTTCTACGCGTACTACACTTCCTACAAATGTCAAGAAACCAAATAATGAGTAAAAATTCTTACCTTAGATTTGGGATGGTTTCCGACTTAGCCCCACCGATGATCCGCTCCGATAGACTTGTAGAAAACTTTCCTAGGAGCGTTATGGTGGCTTCAGATTGTCAAACCAGCGAGAATCCGGCCCGAGATCTTAGAGAGAAGGGGAGGGAGAGAGAAGGGAGGGTTCTGCACCGAATTTCTATAAAAAATCGTGTTTAGAACTATTTATACTATGACCTTTGTCGACAAGCCACGTCACCTCGTCGACAAGGTCAATAAATAATTCATCGACGAACCACATCCTCGTCGACGAAATTCAGAGATACCCAAAACATCTCTCAGTATTTTCTCGTCGACAAAACGCACCCTCGTCAACGAGCCCAATTGCGTTTGTCGACAAGGCCTGCTGCCCCACTCCTTCTCTTTTCCAATTTCTGTTTCCTTCCTCTCTATTATTATTTAAATATTATAATTATTCGGGTCACTTCATTCTCCCCTCCTTATAAAATTTCGTCCTCGAAATTTACTGTTCTCATAACTCATCATCCTTTAAAGAGAAAGGGTCTACTTATTTTATTACTTACCCTCACTTATGGCAGAGGAATACCGTGGTTACATTTCAAGTCCTAGGAGATTACATATACAAAAGAAAATTCTCCCAAAACTAAAAGACTACTTACCAACTAAACTTTACATGTACCTGCAAAAGAAATATTACCTATTTACTCACATCTTACTGGTCAAATTCCTTAGAATAAATGCGGATTTTTTTGCTTCATCTGCTCTTCGGATTCCCAAGAAGTCTCATCAACTGTATGATTCCTCCACAAAACTTTTACCAAAGGAATCTTCTTATTACGTAACTCTTGTACTTTCCTATCCAGAATATGTGCTGGCACCTCCTCGTACACCAATGAATCACTGAGCTCTAATTCACCATAACTGATGATATGAGAAGCATCTGGGACGTATGTCCTCAACACAGAAACGTGAAATACGTCGTGGATTCTGGACAACATAGGTGGCAAAGCTAGCCTATAGGCAACCGGCCCCACTTTATCTAAAATCTCAAATGGACCGATAAACTTAGGGCTAAGTTTACCCTTCTTCCCAAATCACATAGCCCCTTTCAACGGAACTATTTTCAAAAATACATGATTACCCACATCAAATTCCAGACTCCTGCGGCGATTATCAGCATAACTCTGAGTTGTACTGATTCTGTTTCTAATAAGCCGAACCTTATCATGGGCTTGTTGCATAAGCTCTGGTCCCACTATTCGCTGCTCACCCACTTCATCCCAAAATAAAGGAGAACAACATCTCCTACCGTATAGAGCCTCAAATGGTGTCATGCCAATGCTGGTCTGATAACTATTATTATATGCAAACTTTACCAGCGGCATGAACTGAGTCCAACTACCCCCAAAATCTAATATGCATGCTCGGAGCATATCTTCCAATATCTGTATCATCCTCTCAGTCTACCCATCTGACTGAGGATGGAATATCGTGCTAAATGATAACTGAGACCCTAGAGCTTCCTGCAAGCTCCTCCAAAAACGTAACATAAAATGCGGGTCTCTATCTGACACAATCGATACTGGCATCGCATAAGAACGAACTATCTCCTGAATGTAAATATCTGCCAAACAGTTGAGGGAATAGTTGATCTTGATAGATAAAAAGTGGGCGGTCTTAGTCAATCGGTCTACTATCACCCAAATCGCATTTTGGCCATGTAACGCCGTCAGCAGTCCTGACACAAAGTTCATGGATATATGATCCCACTTCCACTCTGGGATAAATAATGACTGCAACTAACTTGCTGGCCTCTGGTGCACAGCTTTTACCTGCTGGCACGTCAGACACTAGGCTACATACTCGGCGATCTCTTTCTTCATACCACTCCACTAGAACGACTCCTGCAGATCCCTATACATCTTCGTACTGCCTGGATAGATTGTATACAAAGATCTGTGGGCTCCCTCTAAAATAGTCTTTCTAATGTCAGCATTAGTAGGAACACATAACCTGGATCGGAACTGCAAAGTCCCGTCATCTGGAATACTGAATTCCTCCCCCTGACCATTCTGTACTTTGTCCATCACCTTTACCAACTCTAGGTCTTTTTTCTGAGCAGCTTTAATTCTTTCTTGTAGAGAAGGTTGCACTACTAAACTAGCAATGAAAGCCCGAGGACCACTTTCAACTAATTCAATGTTGAGTCTCTCTAGATCCATCATAGTCAGATGTTGGATCTCCATAGACGCCAACACCGAGTCCCTAGATTTCCTGCTCAACACATCAGCTACCACGTTAGCCTTCCTTGGGTGGTAACTGATAGTGTAGTCAAAATCCTTAATTGGCTCCAACCACCTTCTCTGCCTCATATTTAGTTCCTTTTGTGTGAAAAAGTACTTCAAACTCTTATGGTCAGAAAAGATCTCACACCACTCGCCATACAGGTAATGCCTCCAAATCTTCAATGCATGTACTACTGTAGCCAATTCAAGATCATGGGTAGGATAGTTCTTTTCATATTATTTCAACTTCCTGGAAGCATACGCTACCATCCTACCATGCTGCATCAACACACAGCCAAGTCCTTTCAAGGACGCATCACTGTAAATGACATAACCCTTACCCTCTGACGTGATCAATACTGGTGTTGTGACTAGCCTTTGCTTCAATTCCTAGAAACTCTGCTCACAGCTATCGTCCTACTCAAATCTAACATTCTTCCTCGTTAGTCGTGTTAGAGGCCTTGATAAAGCTGAGAATCCCTCAGCAAAATGACTGTGATAACTAGCTAACCCTAAGAAACTTCTGATCTCTTGGACGTTCCTCCGTCTAGCCCAATTCATTACCGCCTTGATCTTACTAGGATCCATGGAAATACCATCTCCAGACATAACATTCCCTAAGAACATGACCTTCTCAAGCCAGAATTCACATTTACTGAACTTAGCGTACAACTTCTTTTCCCGTAAAGTCTACAGAACCTGCCTCAAGTGTGTCTCACGCTCCTCATGGCTCCTCGAGTAGACCAGTACATCATCAATAAAAATAACAACGAACTGGTCTAGGTATTGGTGAAAGACTCTGTTAATCAAGTCCATAAATACCATAAGAGCATTCATCGAACCAAATAGCATAACAAGGAATTCGTAATGCTTGCCTGTACCTGGTCCTAAAAGTCGTCTTCAAGACGTCTTCTACTTTCACTTTCACCTGATGATAGCCAGATCTAAAGTTAATCTTTGAATATACTCATGTACCCTGGAGCTAGTCAAACAAATCATCTATACGGGGTAGAGGATATTTGTTCTTGATTGTCACTTTATTAATCTCTCTATAATCTATACACATCCTCATAGACCCGTCTTTCTTCTTCACAAATAGAACTGGAGCTCCCCATGGAGATACACTAGGTCGTATGAAGCCCTTATCAAACAAATCATTCAACTGATTCTTCAATTCTGCTAACTCCACTAGCGCGATTCGGTAAGGTACTTTAGAAATCAGCGTCGTACCTAGAAGTAGATCAATAGGGAAATCTACCTCACGATTGGGTGGCAAACTTGGCAACTCGTCTAGAAAAACATCTGTAAATTCTTTCACTATAGGCATACTAGCAAGTTTTAATTCATTCTCTGACATCTCCTTCACAACTGCCAAAAACCCCTGACAACCATTCAGCAGTAGTCTCCTGGCCTAGATAGCTGAAACTAACTGAGGCGGGGATTGCACTCGCGACCCTACGAACCTAAATTCTACTTGTCCAGGAGGTCTGAATATCACTTCTCGTGAATGACACTCTATATTGGAAAAATTAGTTGCTAGCCAATCCATGCCAAAGATCACATCGAATCCATGCATATCTAGCACTGTTAGATCAACAAATAAAATTTCCCCTTGAATATCAACTGAGCAATCCTAGAGCACCCTACTACACCTCACTGCCGACCAAGTCGATGTAGATACCAATAGTTCAGTATTCAACAAATGTGTTTCTGCCCCACATAGTCTTGTGCATCCCAAGGACACAAACGAGTGTGTAGCTCTTGAATCAAACAATGCAATAACTTTAAAAGAAAGTATAATAACCATACCTATCACCACATCACCTGCAGTCTCAACCTCACCCGGCGTCAAAGTAAACACCCTAGCTGGAGCCGTATTCCTTTTCTGGCCCCCACGTGGTGCCTGATAACCTCCCTGGTATGGCCTGGGAGAGGGAACTGCATCTGGTGGGGTAGGGCAATCTCGCACCATGTGCCCCAGTCTACCGCTGCAGTAGTAGACAACTCTACCTACTCGACACTCTCCTCAGTGTCTCCTACCACAAGTCTAACAGACTAGAGGACCTTGCACTGCTTGAACCTCGCGTCCTCCAGTCTTCTGTATCCATCCTCTACCATGGTTTCCTCTCCTCCACTGGCCTGGTCTATGACCCTGCCGATAACTTGTAAATGCAGATCTCTTCCTTTGTCCTTGCTCCTCTACATCGAGATGCTCACCAATCTATGCCAAGGCTACCCTGTTGACTAACTCAGCAAAGTCCTGGATCCGTAGCACCACCACCTGCTTGAATATACTCCGTCTCAAGCCTCTCTTAAACTACCTCGCTTTCTTCACCTCATCAGGGACAATGTAAGGGGCGAAACAAGAGAGCTCGATGAAATGCGTCGCATACTGTTGGACGGATAATTGTCCCTACTTCAGACTCAGGAACTCTTCCATTTTAGCCTCCCTGACAGTACTTGGAAAATATCTATCGAAGAACAACTGCTTAAACCGGTTCCATGTCATGGCTATCGGAGTCGCACTCTACTGCTCCAACAATCTCACCGCAATCCACCACCTCTCGGCCTCTCTCGACAATCTATAGGTGGCAAAGAGGACCCTCTATTCCTCAGTACATTGCAACACAACCAAGACTTTCTTGGTCTCCTGCATCTAGTTCTCAGCGGCTACAGTATCGACTCCCCCTGAGAATGTCAGAGGATTGATTTTCATAAACTTCTCTATGGTGCACCCATGGCTTGCAGATGGACTACCTTGCTCCCTCGAGCTCCTAGCGATCTCAGCCATAACCTGCTGAGCCACACTACGTAATACCGCGTCAGAGTCTGTCCCAGCTGCACCTAATGGCTCTGCTCCATCACTGCCACTCGCATGAGCATTACTTCCTCCTGGATCCATCCTGAAAAACAACACAACTCAGTAATCCTATCCTTATAATTTACCCGCTTAACCTAGCCTCTTATCTCAACAATCTTAAGTTATTTCTAATCCCCAAACCTACATTCTAAGAACAAAACCCGACAATAGTTTACTACGGTTTTCCTAAATCGTCACCTCAGGAAAAAAACAGAAACTACCACGGAAGTTCTGCCTTTAGACTATAGAACAACCTTAAATCATTTCCTATATTCTAGTATCGTTTCCGTTGCATTCTAAAGTCTACAGAACCTAGCAACCTAGGCTCTTATACTAAACTGTAACGACCTGCTTATTTTCTATACATTTTTTTTAATATATTACAATATCACAAAGTTCAGCAGATCATAATCCACCTGGACCCGTGGGTACAAGGATACATCAGAACACATAACGGAAGCCTACGCAGCAAGAAACATACAATTATAATATTATAAATACAAAACCATCTATCATAATACCAGAGTTACTACATCCACTGTATTTAAGTATATAAATCCCAAAAAGAAAGACCTAGGGACATTTTCTACAAAATCCAACCGTCCCTACCAAAACTTACCCTTCAGAGAGGGCAGATCAATTATACTAAATCAGTGGAGCTTTACTTGCTCTCCTATCAGGGGCTCTTAAAATGTTTATAAAATTTTGGGATGAGACACCCTCAGTAAGGGAAATAAACTAATACTAGTGTGTGGCAACATGAGCATTTCTGTAGTATACATATAATTATAAGCATAACCAGTAAAATTGTATATATATATATATATATATATCATTTCTGGGACAAACATGTATAATCCAACATAGCAGAATATAATGGTTTCTATAGCATAATTTATCTCATATAAATAATAATACAAAACAATCCTCGTAGGTTAGCTGGTTGTTATCATGTATTACCCCCACATGACTGGGTTGTGTGACACGAAGGTGGGACCTGACAATGGTTGGCCGACCACTGCCAAGTCAAAAGCACAGTCTGTAAGTCCGATGGGTCTGCCAGACCTAGTCCATACACCAGGGACGCTCACACACTTCTTAAAATCACATTGACCATCCAATCTCACACCACTTCGTACAGCTGCGTTAAAACAAATATCATGATAAATCATGAACACATAGCATCGGTACCGTGCAAGTGCTAGCCTAGACCAAGCCAACTAGGTTCTGATATCATATAGCATATAATGAAACTGTGATACATGAATATTTCATACCACTAATTATCAAATCAATCATATCGTTTTGCATATATACGTATATCACGAAAATCATCGGCCTGTATGTCGGTATTTCACATTTTACCATAGCTCGACCCGTACGCTGTCAAATCATATCTATACCTCAGCCTATACGCTGGCAAATCATATACATAGCAAAGCCCGTACGCTGGAAAATCATATCCATAGCTCGGCCCGTACGTCGGCAAATGATATGCATAGCACAGCCCGTACGCCGGCAAAACATATCCGTAGCACGGCCTGTACTCCGGAAAACATATAAAAATCTCAGCCCATACGCCGATTTTCCATTATAAAATTCATATCTTTATCATATTCTCATAAAACAGTATTTCATAATAATTTCCACTCATGCCACACGAAACAGGTTTTTCGTATATTTAACATACCATCATTTTTAGCAGTATTTCCCAAATATAAAACATATATAAATATACTCATTTTTCCTGAAATCAAATGTTGTAATAATATACATATTTTTCATAAAATACTAGCTTAGTTTATCTCCTTACCTGATTCTTGGAAAGCCCTAAAAAAAAAACAGCCCCGCACCCGTAGGGTTCCCGGATCAACACTCTGAAAATGACATTCCCCAGAACTAAAGTTTAATATTTCTATTCGTATTACACTTCCTACAACTATCAAGAAACCAAATACTGAGTAGAAAGCCTTACCCTAGATTTGGGATGGTTTCCGACTCAACCCCACTGATGATCCGCTCCGGCAGACTTGTTGAGAACTTCCCCAGAAGTGTTGTGGTGGCTTCAAATCGTCGAACCGACGAGAATCCGACCCGAGATCTTAGAGAGAAGGGTAGGGAACCGAAGGGAGAGAGAAGGGAGGGTTCTGCACCGAATTTCTATTAAAAAAATCATTTTTAGAACTATTTATACTGCGACCTTCATCGACGAGCCACATCATCTCGTCGACGAGGTCAATAAATAATTTATCGACGAACCACATCCTCGTCAACGAATTCAGAGATACCCAAAACATCTCTCGGTATTTTCTTATTGACGAAACGCACCCTCGTTGATGAGCCCAATTGCTATTTCTTTCCTCTCTATTATTATTTAAATATTATAATTATTCGGGTCACTACAGTAATGGCTTGCAAAACGGCTAAAGAAATATGGGATAAGCTAGAAGTCACTTACGAAGGCACTATAGATGTTAGGGATAATAGGATTGATATGCTTACAAGTGAATATGAAGCTTTTAAGATGAACCCAGATGAATCTATGACTAACATGTACACTAGGTTCACTTACATAATAAATTCCCTAAATGTCTTACAAAAAACCTACACTACTTATGAGATGATAAGGAAGATTCTTAGAGGGCTGCCATCTATATGGGAATCAAAAGCCACTGCCATAACGGAAGGTAGAAATTTGAAAAACACTTCCTTAGATGAACTTATAGGTTCTCTCCTCACATACGAAATGGCAATGAATGAAACAACAACAACAACAAAACCAAGCCTTAGTCCCACTAAGTGGGGTCGGCTATATGAATCCTTTTCCTCCAATTTATGTGATCATGGACCATTAAGGATTCATATCATAGTGATCTGACAAATTTTACGCTGGCTGTCAGCTACCTAACGCAACCCTCCTCCTTAACCCGGGCTTGGGACCGGCTGTGTGTGAAAAAATTAGGACATTTAAGTGCATCACAGGCGGACAATGGCAATGAATGAAAGGAGTGGAAAAAACAAAGCCCAAGAATCAATAGCCTTCAAAGTCTCAAAAGAAAACTCTAGTAGCGAAGAAGAAATGGATGAAGATGAACTAGCCTTCATATCTAAGAAACTTGCAAAAATTCTTAGAAGGAAAAACTAATTTAAAAGAAGAAACCAAGACTCCAAATCTAAATCAGATGAAGAAGAAGAAGAATTTAGCAAAAAGAAATCAAAGAATAAAACTCCTACATGTTATAATTGCAACAAAGCTAGACATATTAAATCGGAATTTCCACTACTTAAGAAAGATTCTAAAAAAAAAAAGAAAAAGGTCATGAAAACCACTACTTGGGACAACATGAGTACAAGTAGTTTGGAATATGAATCAAGTGACCAAGAGGTTGCTTATACTTACTTCAGGGCATGAGATGATGATAAAGAACAATGTTCCTCAACCAAATCAGATAATGAATATAATAGTGATTCATCTAAAGAGTCCGATGATGAGAGCATATCATCTTATGAAGAACTTCAAAATGACTTATTCATGGTGCATAAGTAACTAAACAAAACACATCATTGAAAAACAAGAATGAATGTATAATGAAAGAGTTAGAATCCCTTAGAACTGCTGAAAGAGAAAAGGATTCAAGAATCAAGAAAATAGAAAGTAAGAATGAAGTTATGACAAAGGAGTTAGAATCTAAAAATTTTCCTGAAAATGAAAAAAAATTTAAAAATCAAGAAACTAGAAAGCAAAAATGAAAAGATGATAGAAGACCTCTGATCCCTATCCTCTATGGAATATGAGAAAGACATATAGATTTCTAAATTAGAGGATAAAATCAGAAAATGATCTCTAGATTTAGAGAAATCACAAAAGAAAGTTGATGACAAGAAAGATATTGAGATAAATGATCTCAAAAATCAAATTGAAGATAAAGAAAAGATTATTTACAACTTCACAAAAGGAAAGGAAAACTTTGACAAAATGATAGGCTCACAAAGGATGACCTTAAACAAAGAAGGTATTGGATTTATTGGGGTTGAAAATAAAAAGAAAAAGAATCTTTACATAGGATATTTTTCGAAAGCACCAAAGATTATGCTAGCACATATTCTAATGCCTACACTAACACCATATGCTACCTATGCAAGAAAAATGGTCATATAAAGTTTGAATGTCCATTAAAGAGAAAGGAAGTAAGAATTAAACAAGTATGGAGAATAAAAGAAACATCACTTATGAAACCTACCGAACCCAAAAAGATATTGGTACCTAGATAAAAAGTCTTGTATAAGACAAATAAATAACATAGTTGGCCAATAGGGGTGTACAAAAATTACCAAAAAACTGAAAACCGCACCGAAACCATAAATGGTTCGATTTTTTGGTTTTCGATTTCGGTTTCGATTTGCAAAAACAAAAATATTTGGTTTTGGTTTCGGTTTCGGTTTCGGTTTTAAGTTTAAACCGAACCCAAAAAACTGAAAAACCGATTTACATATATATAATTATATATAGTTATATACACGGACACGATAACACGTTACACACACACGTGCTTAGGGTTTTAGTTTTTAATTATATATTTGCACTTTTCAATTTTCACCTTTTCATTTCACTTTTCAGTTTTCACCTTTTTCAGTTTTCAATTTCACGCCGCCGCCCCCCTCCCACCTCCTCCTCTTCGTCTTCCTCAATCCTCATTCCTCAGTTCTTCATTGTGAGTCTGTGAGCGGCGTGCGTACGTAGCGACCGCCGGCCGGTGTGCCTCCCCCCTCCTCTTCCTTCCTCATTTTTCTTCTTCTCTTCTAATCTTCTCGGCTCTCGCTGTGAGCCTGTGTGTCTGTGACTCTGTCAGCCGATTGTGTGTCGTCCGCCGTGCGAGCCTCCCGCCTCCACCTCCTCCTGCCTCATTTTTCTTTTTCTCTTCTCGGCTCTCGCCTCTCGCCTCTCGCCTCTCGTGTGAGTTTGTGACTTCGTTATGTCGTGCGTCCATCATCACTCGTCCGGCCTCGTCTAAGTCATCTCTCAAACTCTCACTCGTCACTCTCACAAACTCACTCTCTTGAGTCTCGTCTCTATTGCGCCATGCCACCGTGCGCCTACGGCTCTGCCTCTCTCTTGGCTTCCGTGTGTTCAGTTCTTCAGATCACAGCACCACCTGCGCCCTGCTGCTGCTGTTGTAGGCTTGTAGCCTGTAAGCTGTAAGTTTAGTTTTATATGTTTTCTCAGTTTTATATTTTCTACTTTTATTTCTATGTGGAGAAGAATACAATGCAGTGAATGAATGGATAAATGCACTTGTTTATATTACTAATTTACTACTTAGTTTATTTTTTCAAGCAAAAACTATTTTTAAAAAAATTGAAAACCAGAGTTAGATGCCTAGTTTTTTGGTTTCTAAAAGTAATTTTGTGGATCAAATTATTTATTAT
Source organism: Malania oleifera (assembly GCF_029873635.1). Lineage (NCBI taxonomy): Eukaryota > Viridiplantae > Streptophyta > Magnoliopsida > Santalales > Ximeniaceae > Malania > Malania oleifera. Next base: position 132,117,857 of record NC_080418.1, read on the forward strand.
TATATGTAAATTAAAATCAAAATTAAAGTAAAATAGCTATGTGAATTTAAAATATAATAAACAAAAATTATTCATAAATTTTCTAAATTTTTCAAGAGAGAATAAATAATATATAGAAAATGTTTTAAATATTTTTTTGTTGCATGTATGATAAAATTGGTCCTATTTTTAAACTATAGTAAATAAGTAAATTAATTATAATAATTTTTATTTTTTATAATAATATTTTAAATTTTATTATTTTATTCATATGTATTAATTGTTATTTGATTTATAGATGTTTGAATTTGGGGACAACGCAAGTCTTAATACAACTCCTTGTCCGAGCTCATGCCCGAGTCCAAGTCCAAGTCCAAGCATGAATACAGAATCAGTAAATAATGTTGCTACAGGAACAGAATTGGGTGAGAAGAGGAAATTTAAATCAAGATCAGAGGTATGGGATCATTTTACTAGATTATGTGTTGATAACACTGCAGAGGTTAAAGCTCAGTGTAAATATTGTCCTAAAGTCTTTTGTGCTGATTCAAGAAGGAATGGAACACGAGTTTTGTGGAATCATTTGAATTTATGTGCTAAGTATCCCTATAAGAGACCTCATGATCGTAATCAATCCCAAATCAACTTCAAACCAGAGACAAAAATGGAAGAAAAACAGTTAACATGCCAAAAGTATAATGCTAATATTCTTAGAAAAGCTTTAGCATATATGGTGATAGTGGATGAACTACCATTCAAATTTATAGCGGGACAAGGTTTTAAATATTTTTGTAGCCTTATGGAACCTAGATTTAAGGTTCCATCACGAGTGACAGTGGCAAGGGATTGTCTTCTTTTATATAGAGAAGAGAAGAAGAAATTGAAAAAAATTTTGAAACATAATTGTCAATGAGTTTGCCTTACAACAGACACTTGGACATCTTTATAGAATGATAGTTACATGTGTCTAATTGTGCATTTTGTTGACATTGAATGGAGGTTACTTAAAAGAATTTTAAGTTTTGGTCCAGTTCCTAATCATCGAGGGGAAGTGTTAGGTTTTGCTATTGAGAAAGCTTTGTTGGATTGGGGAATTGATAAAGTTTTTACTATTACTGTAGATAATGCAAGTTCTAATGGTACAGCCATCAGTTACTTAAAGAGGAGGGTGAACAATTGGAAGGGTAGTGTGCTCAATGGTGAGTTCATGCACATGAGGTGTGTTGCACATATCATTAATTTAATTGTGCAAGATGGATTGAAACTTGTGGGAGATTCTGTACTTCGAATTAGGCAAGCAGTAAAATATATTAGGCAATCACCTGGTAGAACTGCTAAATTTAAAGAGTGTGCAAATGAGGAAAAGGTTAATTGTAAAAAACATTTGTGTTTGGATGTGCCTACTAGATGGAATTCCATATATATGATGTTGGACACTGCTCAAAAATTTCAAAAAGTTTTTGATAGATATGATGAAAAAGACCAAGATTTTACACTTGATCTTTCAAAAGATGGTGGAAAAGGAAAGCCAATGGAAGATGATTGGGATAATGTGAGGAAGATGGTGCAGTTCTTAGGATGTTTCTATCACTTCACTTTGCGTGTTTCTGGTTCTAATTATGTGACTTCTAATACTTTTTTCCATGAAATTTGCATGGTTAATGCTTTTTTGGAAAATTGGTGCAAAAGTGATGATTTTGAATTAAGTGAAATGGCATTCAAAATGAAAAATAAATATGATGTTTATTGGGGTAATCCATAAAAACTGAATATGATGATGTTTGTTACCACCATTCTTGATCATCGATACAAGTTAGAGTATGTGGATTGGGGCCTTTCTGAACTATTTCCTCCTCCTACATCTTCAATTTTGAGTAAATAGGTGAAGGATGTTATTTTTTCAATGTATGATGAGTATAAAAATGGGGGTAGACAATTCCAATGCAGTGGACCTAATGGTAAAACTACCGAAGCTAGCTCTAGTTCTTCTAGTCGTATCACTGGTATGGACTATGTGGTGGATGATGACGAACCAACAATGAAGATGATGATGGTTATGCTAGATAAATTCAAGAGGCATAGGTCAGAAAAAGAAGGTGGGGAAGGCAAAAGTGATCTTGAGAGGTATCTTTCTGAGGAACCTAAAGAGGGTAGTCAAGAATTTGATATTTTAGGATGGTGGAAGATAAATAATCCAAGGTTTCCTATCCTTTCACAGTTGGCACGTGATGTTTTGGCTATCCCCATAGCTACTATTGCTTTTGAGTCTACATTTAGTACGGAAGGTCGTTTTCTTGATTCTTTCAGGACATCATTGACTCCTAAGATTGTGGAGGCTCTTATATGTTCTCAAGATTGGTTGCGGAATTCACCATTACCAGTGAACTATGAAGAAAGCCTTGAAGAACTTGATAAACTTGAGAAAGGTAAAACATAATTTCTTAAGACATCTTTTTCACATTTTCTAGTTGTTTTATTCTAATTATTGTTTTATATTTATTTTCTCTAATTCATTAACTTTTTATTTTTCATTTATTTCAGAATTTGATCCAATTGGCATGGATGATTTATTGGTAAGATTATGTATCATGAACAATTGAACAATGATAGTCAATTTAGTTTTATCTTGTTATAATTTTCATATTATTTCATTTTATTAGGAATGATGTTTACATCGAGATTGGAGAATTGAAGTAATAATTTTGAAGATGGAAGAATGTGTGATCAAATAAGCATGGATGATTTATTGGTAAGATTATGTATTATGAACAATTGAACAATGATCGTCAATTTAATTTCATCTTGTTGTAACTTTCATATTATTTCATTTTATTAGGAATGATGCTGACCGATATATTGGAGAATTGAAGCTACAATCTTGACGATGGAACAATGTGGATGGAAGAATGTGGATTACTTCAATTCATTAAAATTTTGAACCATTGATGAACAATTAAAATGTCTATTTTGTATTTGTAATTTGGGATATTTATAGATATATTCTTGTTTATTGTGAATGTTTGCTTGCTTCATTGCTTGTTTTGTGAAATTAGGGATGGAGAGAATTAATTATTAAAAGTGCCCAACGATTGGGACATTGTGGAATTGATATGTAATTCTAATTTTAGAAGTGACCAAGATATTTTATCATTAAAAGTGCCAAATATATTTTATTTTGTTAAAATTATGGGTCCCTATAAAAAATTAAATGCTCAATAAATTTTCAACAACTTTATGAAAAATAAATATTTTTTTTTTTGTAAAAAAAATCGGTTTAAAACAGAAAAACCGCAACCAAACCGCCACATTTTCGGTTTTCAATTAAAGCATAATTTCGGTTCGGTTTCGGTTTCGGTTTCGGTTCAGAAATCACAAAACCGAAAAATTCGGTTCAATTTTCGGTTTTGGCCAAAACCGAACTGCACCGAACCGTGTACAGCCCAATGGCCAAAATCATAGGATGATTCATACAAGCTTAAAATAGAGAGTTTTAAAATTTGGAAAGAAAATTCATATGAAAGCAAAAATCAACCATATTACATGAATATTTTGATAAGAAACATTTTAAGAATGAGATATACTTGAAGACAACTTGAGCAATATGGCAAAACAAATGAAAATGAAAAACATATTGTGCTAATTTGCTATACATACTACATGTATGATCATGACTTGACTCATATTAATAATGTATGGCTCATTATATTGCAAACTTGAGCATGATTATGAAGCTAAATCTTGATATAAGAAGTATGGAGTTTGAGCATGAGATTATTGAGCATGAGCATGAATCTTGATATAAAATTAATTTTTGACTATGCGTGCTAATAATAAATCAAGTGGATAAATTTGTCTTGTGTTGCTTTTATATTGGTATCCATGAGTTATGAATGATATTTTTATCCATGAACTATGCATGATGTGATATTAGCTTTGGTATCTATAAAGTATTTTTGATATCACATTTTAAAAATTTTAATTGGTATCACAATTTAAAAGGCTCAATTGGTATAACAAATTGATATTTAAGAATGATAAACATAATTGAACTCATGAGTTGATGATAACATGATATTGGTATTTGATGATTGTGTTCATGAGAACATACAGGATATGAATCAATATATAAAGCATGGATAATAAACTTAAAAGCATAATTGGTATCAAATCTGAATATATTAAATTCAGGAGGAGTATTATGACTTGTTGCTTGTATTATGTTTCTTCCCTAATTATTAAATTGGAATCATGGAATAAATAATTGGTATCATGAATTATTATGTATGCTGAAGTTTAAAGTACTATACTCTTTATGGTTGCTCATAGCCTTAGTACTTAAAGTCTTACTCTTTTGATTGATGTCAAAAGGGGGAGAAGTTTTGGGCGGCAAAAATTGAGCATGATTTTAAAAATTTATGAGAATGATATATATTCAAAAGGAGGAGAAGTACTTGATATTGATTGATATTGATGTTGAATAATGTGAGTTTGATATATGAGTATGATACGTGAAAATATTTTTGAAAATGACCTTGAGATTGTAAAAATTGTTAAGATGATGCTTATTGAAAGGGGGAACCTTTTTAAGGCTTACTCAAATTTTTGCTTCTTATTTGTCATCATAAAAAAAAAAAGGGGGAGATTATTGGTCTTACAAGGCTTAAAATCTTGTTTTGATACTAACAAACAAGTGGAACTTAATATTTTTGGTTGAGTGGTGATATTTCAGAACTCACAAGGATAACATATGTGAAAGCAAGGTCAAAGTGCTCACAAGGATCAAATGAAGCTTAAAAGAGTCAAAGCATGGATTTAAAGATGATTCAAATAATGCTTGAAGATTATGAGAGCATGCATATTAAAGTGAACTTGCTAAAAGCCTAAAGTACATTGAAAGCTTGATGAAAAGATGGAATCAAAGCAAGGACATACATGAAGACTTCAAGAGTTAAAGGAATCTTAAGGAAGTTTTATGTAAGTACTTCAAATAATTTCAATATGGATACATGAAACTCTTAGGTTAATTTCTTGGAACTAGATACCTTTTAAAATACTTGGAAAATATTTTTATAATGTGAAAATATAATTCAAAAAGGTTAAAATTATTTTTGGAATGAAAACACCAAAAAGAGGTTTTTCCAAATGCTGTCATTTTTCATACATCTGCATTGAGGTGCATTTTTTTCTATCAAAAACTCCTTATTTTAAAACGTGTTCAACATAAAAGTTGTAGTATTTTCTCTTATTTTCTTTTGAAACCAAGAACACCTAATGTGGAGTTATACAGAGAAAGTTATGACCAAAATACTGAAATGGGGTCAAAGTTGTCAGCAAAATGAACATTGTTCACGGCAGAACTTTAGATAACTGAACAGCAAACAGAGCCACTTCAGACAACTAAAGTGTAACTTCAGAGGTATGAAGAATATCTTTAGTCGACTAAAGATTAAGTTTAGTCTTCTGAAGATTTTTCTGAAGGTTTTCTAAAGAGGCAGAACCACCTCAGACGATTGAACTCGAAACTTCAGTCGTCTGAACACTATTAACAAACATATTTTTAAATGTTTTTAAATTCAAACTTATATTTCTTGTACTCCAAACTTTCTATAAACTTGGGAAACACTCCAAGTCACTTAGGAAACATGAAATGACTTGATTTATCATCTATAAATAACCCCCCAAGGCTAAGAATTAATTACACCAAAAAAATACAACAAACAAGCTTTCTTGCTCTCAAATCTCCCAATTCTCTCAAAGCTCTCTTGTGCAGTCAATTTCTGAGTTTCATTACTGAGATTTGTTGTGAATTTATCAAGAAAATTCTAAGTCAACTCTTAATTCTTTCAACCTAGAAAGAAGGCTTACGGTGATATCTTCTTGAGCTTCATATTTCCATATTGTGAATTCGATTGAAGTATATAGATTTAACTTGTACTAATCAGCTCTTTGTGAGAGCATTCTTTGTACACATCTATTTGATTTATATCTTGTAGATATTGACGGTTCAAGGTTATTTGGATCATTGGCTAAGCGTGGGGATATTGCTTAGAAAGGCGGGCTCTAGCCTAATTGAAGGAGTGATCGAGTAAGGGGATATCACTTGGAGAGGCGGGCTCTAGCCTACTGAAGGAGTGTGTAAACGGTATTATTCCGCCCGGCAAAGGAACTTATTTTAGTAATCCTTTGGTGGTTTGCCAAAGGTGAGACGTAGGTTGGGTATAAGCCGAACCTCATAAAAATCCCAATCTCACTCTCTCTTTCCCTTACTCTTTATTTTTCAGCACATATAAATTGTGTGGATGATTTAAATTCCTAAATCATATATACTACGTATATTTGGAAATCAAGTAAACTTAAAGTCTAATTTTTATTTTGGATTGCGGAAATTGAAAGGGAGTACGTTGGTTAAACCATACTTTGCGGAAACCATAAGGGAGTACGTTACTTGGTTAAACACCCAAAGATAAATTAACTAAGAGTTTATTTGAATTTTGAATTTTGGGAAGAGTGTGAATATTGTGTGGATTAAGAAAGCTAACTCATTATCAAAGGGATTGCATCAACAACAGGGTTGCACACAAGTTGAAAAATCTGAGAATTTCCATTAAGTTGCAACGTATATCTTGATTGAATGTTTTATGATTGATTGGTTTGGATAGTATGGTTGATTGGTTACTTAATTGTTTAAGTACTTGTGTTGTGTTTGTGGATTGAATTTTATTTTAAATATTTATTGTGTATTTGATAAAACAACGAGAAAACAAGAATTCATTTAAAAAGACTTAAAAGAGGTTAAGGATTCTTGAAGAGAATTAAAAGAAATTTTAAAATCCAATTCACCCCCCCCCCCTCTTGGGACTACACCTTAGTTTTCAAAACTCATGAGGCCTACGGCCCAAACATATAAGCAAATCTCAAGGTGCATGAAGAAAAGGCTCAACTAATGAGCAAAGCTCATGAGGCCTATGAAATCCAACCAAAGAGCTACTCAAATTATGAAATCCAACCAAAAAGCTACTCGGATTAAGAAATCCAACCAAAGAGTTGCTCGGATCATAAGTTGCTCGGATCAAGAGCTACTTGGATTATAAGCTGCTCAGATCAAAAGCTACTTGGATTATAAGCTACTCGGATTAAGGAATCCAACCAAGGAGCTGCTCGAATTATAAGCTTCTCGGATCAATAGCTACTCGAATTTTGAGCTACTTGGATAAAGAGCTGCTCAGATTATGAGCTGCTCGGACTAAGAAATTCAATCAAGGAGCTGCTCAGATCATAAGTTGCTCGAATCAAGAGCTTCTCAAATTAAGAAATCTAGCCAAGGAGCTGCTCAAATCAAGAGCTACTCGGATTATAAGCTGCTCAGACTAAGAAATCCAACCAAGGAGTTGCTCGAACTAAGAAATCCAACCAAGGAGCTGCTCGAATCATAAGTTGCTCGAATTATGAAATCTAGCCAAGAAGTTGCTCGGATTATGAGCTGTTTTGATTAAGAAATCCAACCAAAGAACTACTCAGATCACAAGCTGCTTGTATTTTTAACAAAAGAGCTGCTTGAATTATTCATTCTGAACAACTGCTTGACCCATTCAAAAACTCCAAAGTATAGATGAGCAGCTGCTCGGTTTGATCAATAAATAAATAAATATAAGCCAAACAGCTGCTTGGACAGTTTGGACACCAAGATACGGCCGAATAGTTGCTTAAAGTGCACCAAACTCCCAATCAAATAACCGGGCTTGGACGAACTGAAATTAGCTCGGCGGTCCGTGAACCGCTCGAAGGAGTCAAGATGTTACTAATGGCTCAGGAAATGACTATGCGACTCGGATGAGCCAATTTCCAGATGAGCCAAGGATGATGTGGATGAGACGAAGGTGGCTCGGATAAATCGAAGACTACTCGAATGAGCCGATAAGTTGTTCGGTAGGATCCAAAACAGCTCAAAAAAATATACGGTTCGAAAAAAAAAAAAAAGATTATTTCCGACAACATTTAAGTCTTCAAACTTTGGAAACGAGTTTCAAAAATTCGCAACTAGAGGGGGGGCAACTAATATAACCCAAAATATTCACATTTAAAAGGAGGAATGGTTTCAATTCCACCATTAAACCACTTTCTATAACCGACGGGTAAATTAAATTACACACATTGATAATGTAATAACCCGAAAAAAAAAATTAAATTAAAAAAATTAAAATTAAGAGTAATTATTAATTAATTAATTAATTATTAAATTAATATATTAAATAAACAAATAAAAAAAAGTATGAAAAAAAAACTAATTGGAATTAAGATATACATATATATATATATATATATATACTTTATTTTATGCTTCTTCGGGAAGCAATCAGAATCCAATTTCAAATTGGATTCTTCACTTCCTCTTCTCTCTACGTCCGTCTCTCAGCCTCTCATCACTCCACCGTCTCCATCTCCGTCTCTCTCTCTCTCCTCATTTCTCAACGGATATTCGATCGATCGGGAAACGGAAGGTGTTGTTGGATTCCTAACTCCACCACCAACATTTCTGCTGGAGTGGATTTATCATGGGAGCGGCGTAGGCACTGTTCCTGGGGTAAGGCAACTTTCTCCTAATTTCTCAATTTCTCGTTAAATCTGCTATTAAATTGACGATCAAGCACCACCACGGGGTCCTAGTCGTGATCGTCATCATTTTGGCGTAGGTAATTTTTCAATTGGGATTTTCTAGGCCCTACTTCAAAGCGAGAGTGAGATTTGGAAAATTTGACAAATTGGTTATATTTGAGGGTATAACTGTTTATTTGGTATTTAAGGGCCTAGGAAATATTAAAATATTATTTCATTTAGGATTGATTTAATGGAATTAGAATTTTTGATTCGAGATCCGAGTGAGCGCCGGAGGTATTTTTCGGAGTCCGTGTTGGTGTAGTTTAAGAAATCAGGTAAGGGGAAATTATATATTAAATCATATTTTATGAAATTAAAGGTAATAATTTATGTTATATTATATGTATGTTTTGGTGTGAATTATTAAAATGCCAACCATGTAAAACTATGATTTCTGATCTTAGGACCACTTATTTAGTTATGTATTTGTGGAAATGAACTAAAGAAAGTGGAAGGAATTTTCTGGATAATTATGTAAGAAATGGAAATTGTATTTTCAGTAATTAAATGCTAAATGTGGGTTGACTTATTTTTCAGGCTGTATGAATTTTATTATTAAATTGTATGACATAAGTGAATATGAATGTTGTGTGGAATTATATGTTAAATGTATGAGATGCAGGTTAAGTAATACATTGAGAATGAAATATGATATGAACTATGTTGCTTATGTGTGTTAATGCAACTAGGTAAATAGCTGAAATATGTTGGGTAAAACGGTTGAAAAATGCTGGGTAAAATAGTTGAAAGATGCTGGGTAAAACAGCTGAAAGATGCTGGGTAAATGTATGACAGCTGAAAAATGTTGGGTAAAACAGCTGAAAGATGTTAGGTATGAAATGAAATGAAATGAAAATGGACATGAATGAAATTGAAATGAAATGTGAAATGTGAACAATATAAAATGGGAAAGAGTCACTTAAAGTGAAATGAAATGGAATGTTAAAGTTATGAACATGAACGTATGTCAATGGTTGAGTAATTACAGAAAGAACAATGTATTATGATATTAGAAGTACCTATGTATGTAAAACATGATGTGATTGGGCGGGGCGTATTCTTCATCTAAGGGCTTGCTGAGAAAGGCAAGTGCACTAGTAACTTCAGATATGGCAGTAGCCGCATAACGTACTAAGGTAGAGAGAACCTACTTGTATGGGCGGGTAGATTTCCCTATCTTTAGGGCCTTTGCCGGTAAGCTATTGTTGAACGGTGTGAGTACAAGATCAATCTAACACTTGAGGGCTTACTGAGTAAGGTGAGTGCCCTGGTATGCTTTAGTAGTGACCTTAGGGTTACCTAAATATTAGAGTTGAGGGGTGCTACTTGTATGGGCAGGTAATCACCCCTATCCTTAAGTAATCTCGTGGGTTAAAACTTTTACATGTGTTTGGTTAGGATTAGAAAATGATTTCAGAAATTACGTTAACAATTTTCAAATGTTAAATGTTATGTTGTTATATAAACTCATGTTAGCACACACTGTTTTAATATATTTTTTCCTCCCTTACTGAGATGTGTCTCACTCGAATATCGATTATTTCTTTTTCAGGACATCCTCGAGGTCGAGCTTAAAGAGCTCGAGGGTTTTTAGACTTTTTGAGAAGTATTAAAAGAAAGGGTATATACTGATAATACTTTGGGGAATGTAAATATTTATGTTTTATGTCTTTATGTTTTAAGACTGTTGAGTAAGGAATGATTGTAAAAATACTTAAATGTTTTGGGAGTTATGTAGATTTATGGAAATGCAGGTGATGGATGAATACTATGGATTATAGATAGGAATTAGTAAACTCTGGTATTACGGTATAATATGTAAGAACCCGTGGAATCATATTGTAAAAGAGGGGTAAAATGGAAATTCTGCAGGCTTCGTCGACGAAGCCAGAATTCGTCGATGAAGGTAGTAGGATTTTCGTCGATGAAATTCAGAGGTTCATCGACGAAGGAAAGCCAAGAGGTGGAAAAATTGGAAATATTAGGCTTCATCGACGAAGCCTTTGATTGCTCGACGAAATGCCAAATTTTTCATCGATGAAGACACCTTTTCGTCGACGAAATCCCTCGGCTCAAAAGTCTATAAAAGGATATTTTGGGGTTGCTTAGCTCCTAAGTTTTGGATTTCTCTCTCTCTCTCTCTCTCTCTCTCTCTCTAGATTTCGAAGCTCTCTTTCTCTCTCTCTTCGATTCCTTTGCCGTTTGTTGCCGAATTCACAAATCCACAGTTACTGTGAGGATTAGTGAAGGATTCTCTACGTTTCTACTGGATCAGAATCTCGTTTCGAAGGATTTCAGGTTTCAAGCCAAAATCGAGGTAAGGCTCGGTTTTCATTTCTGATTCGATATATGTATAGTAGTGCGGATTGTAAGTATGTTATGTACTGTGGTTTGTAGATTTCGGAGTCTCGGTTCGTAGTTTTGAGGACCATAGAGTTCATAGTTGATATTCGGGTTAAGGTAAGGGGCTTCTATTTATATCAGTCCATTTTTGAAATCAGGATCAGTAAGCTTGTACGCTACGATCATCTGTATGTTTTGACTACTTATTTGGGGAAATCTATAGGGTTTAATGCGGGATTTTTGGGTTACAGTTTTCGGGAAAATTAGGGATTTTGAATATCATCTCTATTTTGTTTGGAAAACTGATGGATGTGTTAAAACTGTATTATTGAGGTGACCGTGATCCATATTTGCATAAACTGTATACTTGAAATTGTAAATGATATGATTTTCCATAAACCAAATAAGTGTGGTATGTATGGATGTATGTATTTGTTCCAGATATTTGTAAAACAGCTATGTGGTGACTAATTACCATACGCTGAAATATATAGGGACGTGAGTTCCAAAATGATTCCAGGTTTTGTGAAATCGGCTAGGGGCGGCTAATTACCGTACACCGAGAGTGGACGGCTCTATATCCGGGGTGTGAAATATCACTAGTATGATTCGGCTAGTCACCGAAGGTGTGATCTACACTGTATGTAGCAATGGATTCATAGTGAGCATAGGTCGTCGTAGCGTAGTTTGACACGTGGCAATGTAATTAGGGTGAGACTAGGTGACCTTGTGTAGTTGCATATGTAGCAATGGATTCACTATTGGGCCTGAGTCGTAGATCTTCGTAGTTGCATGTGTAGAAATATAACCACTTTGAGACTAGGTGACCTTGTAAAGTTGCATATGATGCAATGGATTCACCATTGGGCCTTGATCGTCGCAGCGTAGTTGCGTATGTAGCAATGTAATCGCTGTGAGACGAGGTGACCTGGTGTAGTTGCGAACTATGTGATAACACTGACCGTATGTATGTATGTATGTATGTATATTGGGTATCGTATGAACTGGAATGGTTTTTGTGAAAATACTGGAACTATATGTATATGTATGAAACTGTACGAATTGTTTCAAACTATATCGTATGTATAGTGTTATAAAGTATGTAAAATAACACTGGTATGCCACACACTGATATAAACTATTTTCTTCCTTACTGAGAGGTGTCTCACCCCGAATGTACGTACAATATTTTTCAGGGCCTTCAGGTAGCGGTAAGTAGCATCCTAGCATTTGGAAGCAAGGGTGTCGTAACTACTGCTAGTACCTTGTAGGTACGAGTTTTGGTATCCAGGTTGTCAGGATAGTTTTGTGGACATCTGGGGTATGTTTGTGTTATGGGAATGTATATCCTAACTTGTGTAGACTCTGGTATGATACTGGTTATGTATAAAAGACTGTATTCCACTGCATATCTGATGAGTATGGACGTTTGTATGTTTGTATATAGGGCAACCGTGTACCCCACGGGGTTGGACCCTCTTATTTGTATTGTATCATGCATGTTTTAATTGATACAGAGACAGGTTAGGTTACTAAATTCACCCCCGGGTCCCATTTCTGGGCTCAACGCGTGACAGCTTGGTATCAGAGCAAACTAGGTTGTTAGGTCTTGTAAACTTGGTTAGGAATATTGATGTGTACAAACCAGAGTATAGGATGTAGAAAATGGGTAGTGTTGGTCGAGGGTTGTTCTATTGTTAGACCTGAATTTGTCAGCGGTATGCCGTGTTTTTCCTGGGATGACGATTCCAGTAAAGGCCGGGCAGACCATTGATGACGTTCATGTCAGTGTGACGGGACAGGCTAAGACCTGTAAGAGTAATAGTTGACATGATTAGGTCTATGATTGTGTTAACTGTGTACGATATGGAAATTCTAACAGATTCCTATTCTGTTTCAGTATGGAGCCCAAGGATAATAACTTGGAGAGTGGCTCCGAGAAGACGGCGAGTGACGAGTCTCCTTCTATGTCTCGTGGGTTGGCAAGACAGGTGATTCGAGAAATTGGACGGAGTGTTAGAAAACGTGAGAGTTCTCCTACTGATGCGGGGTGTACCATCGAGAGGTTCACACGCATGCACCCTCCGACATATATGGGAGAACCTGACCCGATAGTTGCAGAGGACTGGGTCGAGAAGAACGAGAGGATTTTGGAAGTCCTCCACTGCACTGAGAAGCAGAAGGTCTTATATGCTTCCTTCCAGTTAACTGGGGAGGCAGGGCGATGGTGGATGGCAGTGAGCCTGCTGGAGAGGCAAAGAGCTGGTCCATCTAGTATGACGTGGGGCCATTTCAAGGAGGTATTTTTCGAAAGATACTTTCCGGTCTCCACTCAGGATGCGAAGGCCGATGAGTTTTCAGGCCTGACACAGGGTACTTTGACGGTGCAGAAGTATGCTGCCAGAATTTTCTAGTTGTCTCGATTCGCACTGTACTTGGTTTCAAATGAGCATGAGAAGGCTCGGAGGTTCGAGAGGGGTCTGAGGAAAGACATCCATCATCTTGCGGGGATGCTGCAGATCCATGAGTTCTCTGTCCTAGTGGATAAAGCCACCATAGTTGAGACCAACCTTCGGGGAGATGAGGTAGTATAGGTTTAGAGGAAGAGGCTAGTATCTTCTGGTCCTCAGAGTGGTTCTCAGCAAAGACAGTGGAAGAAGAAGAAGAATTTCAGCTCTGGTTATTGACAGAACACCGAGCGGCTAAGTTTTTAGGAGGATCCATCCTCCGCACCGTGTGCGAAGTGTCGTAAATGGCACGAGGGTGAGTGTCAGCCATTATGGGGTGTTTGCTACAACTGTGGCGAGACAGGCCACATGGCGAAGAACTGTCAGGAACCGAGAAGGATTATGCCTGCACAGAGTCAGATCAGTTTAAGTAATCGAGTGCCTCAGGTGAATTTCCAAGCAACCACGGCTCTAGCGAGAGTATATTCACTTACTCTAGCAGATGCGGAACACGCTGGGAACGTGGTGACAAGTACCATGTTATTGCTTTCGAATAAAGCTGTTGTGTTATTTGATTCAAGGGCAACCCATTTGTTCATATCTGCTAGATTTGTGAAATTGTGTAGAGTTGAAACTCAACTTTTGGAGGAATGTTTGGCTGTAACTACGCTGACTAGGAGTATAACGATTTGTAGTAAGATGTTAGGAAACTGCCCAGTTGTGATTCAGGAGAGACTGTTACCGGCGAATCTTGTAGTATACGACATGTCAGGTTTTGATGTCATACTGGGAATGGATTGGTTGTTTTCCAGCTATGCGGTGATTGATTGTCGGAAGAAAGTGGTAGTGTTCAGACCTCCTGGGAAGCATGAGTTTGAGTTCGTCAGATTGTGTGTGCGTTCTACGCCATAGATTCTATCAGCTTTACTGGCGAGGAGGTTACTCTTGGATGGTTGTCAGGGGTACCTAGCTTGTGTAAAGAAAATCGCCGCGGGATGAGTTGAGACTCGAAGACATTCGAGTAGTCAGCGAATTCCCAGATATGTTTCTAAATGATTTACCTGGTTTACCTCCAGATCGTGAGGTGGAGTTTACGATTGAGTTGCTTCCTGGTAAGGCACTGATCTCTAAAGCTCCGTACCGGATGGCTCCAGCAGAACTTCGGGAGTTGAAGGAGCAGTTGCAAGAATTACTGGACAGGGGATTCATTCGACCTAGTGTTTCACCCTAGGGAGATCCAATATTATTTGTGAAGAAGAAGGACGAGTTGATGCATATGTGCAATGATTACAGTGAGATCAACAAAGTGACGGTGAAGAACCGTTACCCTTTGCCTCGTGTAGATGATCTTTTTGACCAGTTGTAGGGGACGCAGGTCTTTTCGAAGATCAACTTGCGATCAGGATATCATCAGGTGAGGGTTAGAGCAGAGGATGTAGCGAAGACTGCTTTTTGAACCAGATATGGCCACTACGAGTTCTTGGTCATGCCTTTTGGGTTGACAAATGCTCCGGCAGTGTTCATGGATCTGATGAACAGGGTTTTCCATGAGTACCTAGATCGATTTGTAGTGGTATTTATTGACGACATTCTGGTATACTCGAGGAGTACGGAAGAGCATGTGGAACATTTGAGGTTAGTATTACAGATTCTGTGGAAGAAGAAGTTGTATGCTAAGCTGAAGAAGTGCGAGATCTGGTTGAATAAGGGCGGTATTTCCGTTGATCCCAGTAAGATTGAAGTTGTGGTCAACTGGGCTAGACCGAAGAGTGTTCAGGAGGTTCGGAGTTTTCTGGGACTGGCGGGTTACTATCGTCGGTTCGTAGAGGGTTTCTCTAAATTGTCTGGACCTCTGACATGATTGACTAAGAAGGGGGTAAGGTATGACTGAACTAGTGATTGCGAGCAGTGTTTTCTCGAGTTGAAGCACGGGCCGGTTACTGCTCCGGTGTTGACAATTCCTTCAGGGGATGGAGACTTTGTGATTTATAGCGACGCGTCTCTGAAAGATTTGGGGTGTGTGCTTATGCAACAGGGTAAGGTGGTGGCTTATGCTTCTCGGCAACTTAAAGAGTATGAGAAGAATTACCCTACACATGACTTAGAGCTAGCTACTGTTGTTTATGCCTTGAAAATCTAGCGACACTACCTGTACGGTGTTCAGTGTGAGATTTTCACTGACCACAAAAGCCTCAGGTACTTTTTCACACAGAAGGAGCTGAATATGAGGCAGAGGCGGAGGCTAGAGTTGATTAAGGACTACGATTGCACAATCAGTTATCACCCAGGAAAGGCTAATGTGGTAGCAGATGTGCTGAGTCGGAAGTTAGAGCATGCAGCAGTAACTGCAGTTGTAACACAGCATCATGTTAGACGAGATTTGGAAAGCCTTGGCATAGAGTTGGTGTCTGGAGATCATCAGGCTTTCATTGCTAGTTTGGTGATCGAACCGACCTTGCTTGAGCGTATTAAAGCTGCACAGGCTAATGATATAGAGTTAGCAGAGATTGTGGAGAAAGTGCAGCAAGGTTTGGCAGCGAATTTTAACATTTCTGATAGAGGTGTGTTGAGGTTTGGGACCAGGCTGTGTGTCCTAAATGACGATGAGATTAGAAGGACAATTTTGGAAGAAGCGCATCGTTCTTTATATACGGTACATCCGGGTAGTACGAAAATGTATCTGGATTTGCGCTAGTCCTTCTGGTGGAGTGGTATGAAGAGGGATATTGCCCGGTTTGTGGAGCAGTGTCTAACGTGTCAGCAAGTGAAAGCTGAAGATCAGAGGCCGGCAGGGCCATTGCAACCCTTGCCTATTCCGATGTGGAAGTGGGAGCACATTTCCATGGACTTTGTTACCGAATTACCGACACGCTTCACGGGCAAAATGCTATTTGGGTTATTTTGGACAGGTTGACGAAATCTGCTCACTTCATACAGATGAAGGTTAGCTATCCTTTGAGTAGGTTAGTTGATATGTACGTGCATGAGATTGTGAGAATGCACGGGGTACCAGTGTCCATTGTTTCAGATCGGGATCCGAGATTTACTTCTCGATTTTGGAAGAGCTTGTAGGAAGCATTGGGGATGAAGCTTACTTTCAGTACAGCGTTCCACCCCCAGACTGATGGACAGTCGGAGAGGACGATACAGATATTGGAAGATATGTTACGGGCTTGTGTGTTGGACTTCGGTGGTAGTTGGATTCAGTTTTTGCCACTAGTGGAGTTTGCCTATAACAACAGCTTTCAGGCTAGTATAGGGATGGCACCATTCGAGGCTTTGTATGGTTCGAGGTGTCGATCTCCTTTGTATTTGGATGAGGTCGGTGAACGTCAGGTTTTAGGACCTTAACTTGTGCAGTAGGCATCTGAGAAGGTAGGTTTGATTCAGGAGAGGATTAGATCGGCTCAAAGTCGGCAGAAGAGTTATGCCGATATTCGCCGCCGTGAGTTGGAGTTTGAGGTGGCGGGTAAGGTATTCCTTAGAATCGCTCCGATGAAAGGAGTGATGAGATTCGGAAGGAAGGGCAAGTTGAGCCCAAGGTATATTGGACCATTCGAGGTACTTGAGCGAGTGGGTCCGATAGCTTACAGAGTTGCACTACCCCCACCACTCTCGAGGGTCCATGATGTATTTCACGTATCCATGTTGAGGAGGTACGTGTTGGATCCGTCGCATGTTATCAGTTACGAGTCTTTGGGACTTGTGGATACTTTAGCGTATGAGGAGATACCTGTTCAGGTTCTAGACCATAAAGTTCAGAAGCTTCGTACCAAAGAGATACCGTTAGTGAAGGTATTGTGGCGGAACCACGAGGTTGAGGAAGCTTCTTGGGAACTAGAGGTAGAAATATGCCGGAAGTATCCACAGTTGTTTAAGTAGTATTCAGATAGCAGGGTGGTATAAGTATGTATGTAATCCTCTGTTATCGTATTGTATTTAGTGGTTAGTCTCAAGGAGAGTCATGCAGTATTGTGAGCTCCTGAGACTGTGTATGTATGTGACCACGGTATTCCTCCGCCATAAGTGAGGGCACGTATATATGTATTGTAACGGGGCTGCGTATAAATGGCCGCCGTATCTTCTAAAGTACGCAAGTGTATATTGTGACAATTTGGTTTCATTTTAGAGTGAATATGTATATAGTAGTATGAATGTGTTTGTAATGAGAGATTGAAAATTTTGAGGACGAATTTTTTGTAAGGAGGGGAAATTGTAAGAACCCGTACCATGGGATGTGGAATCATATTGTAAAAGAGGGGTAAAATGGAAATTCTGCAAGCTTCATTGACGAAGCCAGAATTCATCGACGAAGGTAGTAGGATTTTCGTCGATGAAATTCAGAGGTTCGTCGATGAAGGAAAGCCGAGAGGCAAAAAAATTGGAAATATCAGGCTTCGTGGAAATATCAGGCTTCGTCAACGAAGGCTCCGATTGCTCGATGAAATGCCAGATTTTTCGTCGACGAAGACACCTTTTCGTTAACGAAATCCCTCAGGTCAAAGGTCTATAAAAGGATATTTTGGGGTTACTTAGCTCCTAAGTTTTGGATTTCTCTCTCTCTCTCTTTAGATTTCGAAGCTCTCTTTCTCTCTCTTCGATTCCTTCGTCGTTTGTTGCCGAATTCACAAATCCACAGTTACTGCGAGGATTAGTGAAGGATTCTCTACATTTCTACTGGATCGGAATCTCGTTTCGAAGGATTTCGGGTTTCGAGTCAAAATCGAGGTAAGGCTCGTTCATTTATGATTCAATATATGTATAGTAGTACGGATTGTAAGTATGTTATGTACTGTGGTTTGTAGATTTCGAAGTCTAGGTTCATAGTTTTGAGGACCGTAGAGTTCGTAGTTGGAATTCAGGTTAAGGTAAGGGGATTCTGTTTATATTAGTCCATTTTTGAAATCAGGATCGGTAAGCTTGTAGGCTACGATCATATGTATGTTTTGACTACTTATTTGATAAAATCTATTGGGTAAAAATGTAGGATTTTCGGGTTATAGTTTTCGAAAAAATTGGGGATTTGGGGTATCATCTCTATTTTGTTTGGAAAACTGATGGATGTGTTAAAACTGTATTATTGAGGTGACCGTGATCCATATTTGCATAAACTGTGTACTTGAAATTGTAAATGATATGATTTGTCGTAAACCAAATAAGTGTTGTATGTATAGATGTATGTATTTGTTCCAGATATTTGTAAAATAGCTATGTGGTGGCTAATTACCGTACGCTGAAATGTATAGGGACGTGAGTTCCAAAATGATTCCAGGTTTTGTGAAATTGGCTAGGGGTGGCTAATTACCGTACGCCGAGAGTGGTCGGCTCTATATCCGGGGTGTGACATATCACCACTATGATTCGGCTGGTCACCGAAGGTGTGATCTACACCGTATGTAGCAATGGATTCACAGTGGGCATAGGTCGTCGCAGCGTAGTTTGACACGTGGCAATGTAATCAGGGTGAGACTAGGTGACCTTGTGTAGTTGCGTATGTAGCAATGGATTCACTATTGGGCCTGAGTCGTAGATCTTCGTAGTTGCATGTGTAGAAATGTAACCACTGTGAGACTAGGTGACCTTGTGTAGTTGTGTATGATGCAATGGATTCACCATTGGGCCTTGATCGTCGCAGCGTAGTTGCATATGTAGCAATGTAATCGCTATGAGACGAGGTGACCTGGTGTAGTTGCGAACTAGTGTGACGACACTAACCGTATGTATGTATGTATGTATGTATGTATGTATGTTGGGTATCGTATGAACTGGAATGGTTTTTGTGAAAATACTGGAACTGTATGTATATGTATGAAACTGTACGAATTGTTTCAAACTATATCGTATGTATAGTGTTATGAAGTATGTAAAATGACACTGGTATGTCACACACTGATATAAACTATTTTCTTCCTTACTGAGAGGTGTCTTACCCTGAATGTACGTACAGTATTTTTCAGGGCCTTCAGGTAGCGGTAAGTAGCATCCTAGCATTGGGAAGCAAGGGTGTCGTAGTTACTGCTAGTACCTTATAGGTACAAGTTTTGGTATCCAGGTTGTCAAGATAGTTTTGTGGACATCTGGGGTATGTTTGTATTATGGGAATGTATATCCTAACTTGTGTAGACTCTGGTATGATACTGGTTATGTATAAAAGACTGTATTCCGCTGCGTATCTGATGAGTATGGACGTTTGTATGTTTGTATATAGGGAAATCGTGTACCACAAGGGGTCGGACCCTCTTATTTGTATTGTATCATGTATGTTTTAATTGATACAGAGGCAGGTTAGGTTACTAAATTCACCCCCGGGTCCCATTTCTGGGTTCGGGGCGTGACATTATATGTATAGAGATTACATTTATGTTTTCCACTGCGTATATGTTTATTATGGATTATCAGGTATTTTATTAGGTATAACGCGCCGGACCTGGGTTTTAGGGTTCGGGGTGTTACATTATGGTATCAGGGCAAAGGGGTAGTTACCCCCGATCCTTGAGAACTCTCGCTTATGAATGATTGTAAGTAAGACTCTCTGCCCGGAGGCTTACTGAATTGAGGGACGGCAATACATAACGCCTCAATCTCAGTGAGTGCTCCGATACCTGTTGTTGCCACGGGCACAAGGCCCCCATAAGGAAAGTGACAACACCCGAAAGGGGGGTCGTTACATTATGGTATCAGAGCAATGTCCAGCCGGAAGTGTGATTAGATTCACATCGCCTAGATATGGAAATGTTAAAGTATTAGGTTAGGAATGATTTATACCAGAGTATAGGATTGAGTTTCGATAAGGATAGGAATGGGTAGATTAAGATACCATTAGGAATTCTGAGTTATGTTTCGTAAGCTTGGGGGCAGAAATCCCTTGATGGTCTTCTGTGTTTTTCTGAAGAAGTAGCTAGCTTTAGAAAATCATGATAAATCCATCGATGGTGATGTTTGTGAGTAGAGAAATAAGAACTTGGGATTTGAACTCGAAAGTTAGGTTGGTTGATTTAGGGAGAAAGATCTTTGAAAGAAAAATAATTTAAGTGATGTGATCAAATGATTTGTGGTCAAGTTGGTGTTTGATATTTAAATTGGAATATATATGGAAATGTGTGGAATTCCTGAAATGAGGAAATGATTGATTAGTTGGTAAAAATTTCGAGAAGGAAATTTCTTTTTAGGAGGGAAGAATGTAATAACCTGAAAAAAAAATTAAATTAAAAAAAATGAATTACTTAAAAAAATTAAAATTAAGAGTAATTATTAATTAATTATTAAATTAATATATTAAATAAACAAATAAAAAAGAACAGTATGAAAAAAAAAAACTAATTGGAATAAATATATATATATATATGTATATGTAAGTTTATAATATATATATATATATATATATATATATATATATATACATATGTAATTTAAACTATAAAATATATATATACTTTATTTGATGCTTCTTTAGGAAGCAATCTGAATCCAATTTCAAATTGGATTCTTCACTTCCTCTTCTCTCTGCGTCCGTCTCAAATTGGATTCTTCACTTCCTCTTCTCTCTGCGTCCGTCTCTCAGCCTCTCATCACTCCGCCATCTTCGTCTCCGTCTCTCTCTCTCTCTCTCTCTCCCCTCATTTCTCGACGGATATTCGACCGATCAGAAAACGGAAGGTGTTGTTGGATTTCTAACTCCGCCACCGACATTTCTATTGGAGCGGATTTGTCATGAGAGTGGCGTAGGCACTATTCATGGAGTAAGGTAACTTTCCTCTAATTTCTCAATTTCTCATTAAATCTGCTTTTAAATTGACGATCAGGCACCACCACGGGGTCCTAGTCGTGATCGTCATCATTTTGGCGTAGGTAATTTTTCAATTGGGATTTTCTAGACCTTACTCCAAAGCGAGAGTGAGATTTAGGAAATTAGGCAAATTGGTTATATTTGAGGGTATAACTGTTTATTTGGTATTTAAGGGTTTAAAAAATATTAAAATAATATTTTATTTAGGATTGATTTAATGGAATTAGAATTTTTAATTTAGGAGCCGGGTGAGTGCCGCAGGTATTTTTCAGAGTTCCTATCGGTGTAGTTCAAGAAACCAGGTATGGAAAATTATATATTAAATCAGATTTCATGAAATTAAAGGTAATAATAATTTATGTTAAATTATATGTATGTTTTGGTGTGAATTATTAAAATGTCAATCATGTAAAACTATGATTTCTAAGCCTAGAGCCACTTATTTAGTTATGTATTTGTGGAAATGAACTAAAGAAAGTGGAAGGAATTTTCTGAATAATTATATAAGAAATGGAAATTGTATTTTCAGTAATTAAATGCTAAATATGGGTTGGCTTATTTTACAGGCTGTATGAATTTTATTGTTAAATTGTGTGGCATGAGTGAATATGAATGTTGTGTGGAATTATATGTTAAATGTATGAAATGCAGGTTAAGTAAGTAATACATTGAAAATGAAATATGATATGAACTATGTTGCTTATGTGTGTTAATGCAACCATGTAAACAGCTAAAATATGTTGGGTAAAACAGTTGAAAAATACTAGGTAAAACAACTGAAAGATGTTGGGTAAATGTATGACAGCTGAAAAATGTTGGGTAAAATAGCTGAAAGAAGTTGGGTAAATGTATGACAACTGAAAAAGGTTGGGTAAAACTGCTGAAAGATGTTAGGTATGAAATGAAATGAAATGAAAATGGACATGAATGAAATTGAAATGAAATGTGAAATGTGAACAATGTAAAATAGGAAAGAGTCACTTAAAGTTAAATGAAATGGAATGTTAAAATTATGAACATGAACGTATGTGAATGGTTGAGTAATGACAGAAAGAACAATGTATTATGATATTAGAAGTACCTATGTACGTAGAACATGATGTGATTGGGCGGGGCGTATTCTTCGCCTGAGGGCTTGCTGAGAAAGGCAAGTGCACTAGTAGCTTCAGATGTGGCAGTAGCCGCATAACGTACTAGGGTAGAGGGAACCTACTTGTATGAGCGGGTAGATTTCCCTATCCTTAGGACCTTTGCCGGTAAGCTATTGTTGAACGGTGTGAGTACGAGATCAATCTAACACTTGAGGGCTTACTGAGTAAGATGAGTGTCCTGGTATGCTTTACTAGTGACCTTAAGGTTACCTAAATATCAGAACAGAGGGGTGCTACTTGTATGGGCGGGTAATCACCCCTATCCTTAAATAATCTCGTGGGTTAAAACTTTTGCATGTGCTTGGTTAGGATCAGAAAATGATTTTAGAAATTATGTTAACGATTTTCAAATGTTAAATGTTATGTTGTTATATAAACTCATGTTAGTCACACACTATTTTAATATATTTTTTCTTCCCTTACTGAGATGTGTCTCACCCGAATATGGATTATTTCTTTTTCAGGACATCCTCGAGGTCGGGCTTAAAGAGCTCAAGGGTTTTTAGACTTTTTGAAAAGTATTAAAAGAAAGGGTATATACAGATAATACTTTGGGGAATGTAAATATTTATGTTTTATGTCTTTATGTTTTAAGGCTATTGAGTAAGGAATGATTGTAAAAATACTGAAATGTTTTGGGAGTTATGTGATTTATGGAAATGCAGGTGATGGATGATTACTATGGATTATAGATAGGAATTAGTAAACTCTGGTATTACGGTATTATATGTATGGAGATTATATTTATGTTTTCCACTGCGTATATGTTTATTATGGATTATCAGGGATTTTATCATGTATAACGCGTCGAACCCAGTTTTTAGGGTTTGGGGCGTTACAGATGAGCTGGAAGATTATGAAATCATAGTCAAAGCCCCTCACATAAATGCCCATAAAGCCTATGTAACTCCCACAAGCGCAATTATGCACTTATTAATACTGGATCAATGAAAGGTCAACCTCCACTACTATAAAAAGGGACTTAGAGAATAGGCAAGGCATCTCATTCATGCTCATTCTTTTTATTGCTGTAATTAGCCTCTCAATAAGTCCCTTACTTAAGCATCAGAGTGATCCCCCTAAGTACACCTCGGGTCCTCCAAGCCATCCTTACCTTCTCTTTTTGAGGTGGTCGTGATCAAGTAACGTTTCCAAAGATCGTTCGATTTTCATTTAGGAACAACTTTTAGTTGCATGTTTTAAAAAAAAAATTGAACTTTACTAGACAATGCAAAAGCTGAATTTATGAATGTTTTATTAAAAATAATAATAATAATAAGTTTAAGCCTCTTAGTTTTGAAGATAAAAAAGCTTTTGATAGTGCATACAAACTTTCGAAAGTACTTATGATATGAAACAAGTTTCACTTGCATGGTCTTTAAATGGAGTATTTTCTTGATTAGACATAGTTTTGATAAAATTTTGTTTTTTGTTTATAAAGTCTAGAAACGACGACACTCTATTTTTTTTCAAATATACGTGGATTATGTTATTCTTTTGGCGCTCCATATGATATTTTTGCAAAGATTTTCTAAAACGATATAGGTTATATTTGAAATGAGTCACAAGTTAAAATATTTCTATGGTTTGCAAAATGAAGTTTGAAATGTATCTTTTTATTAACGAAACAAAAATATTTTCGATCTTGAAGAAGTATGATATGCAGCTCTAAAATGATGTCAGCACATAAGTACTTCGTTGAAGCATGATTTGGATGAGAAAGGATTAGCATATCAGTAAGCTTTATAGAGGCATGATGGATCTACTATTAGACTCTGTATTCAATTCATTATTTTGTGTACTTGTTTTCAATCAATTGCAATAAAAGTCTCATTTTCTTTTTATGAGAATAATTTTTCAAATATTTTCTTGGGACATAAAATTTATGACTAGTCGCTTTCTTGGTTGTTAGTTGATTGTTTTAATTTTGTCATAATAAAATTGTTGCACTTAGTATTATTGAAGCTTAATACGTTGTTATACGAAGTTCTTGTTCACTAATTTCACAACATATTAAGCTTCAATAATACTAAGCTTAATAAAATTATTGCACTTAGTATAGTTGAACTTGACCCCCTCACACTGCCAATCCAACCCCATGACTTAGTTGATTTGAAGTCTTGAGTTTTAAGGCAATGGTCTATCATCTATATGAAAATTATAAAAATGTCTTTCACTTTTATTTTCAGGTGTCCTATTGCAAAATAAGGGCTTGCACAAAGCTTGTGTCCATCTTTAATTACTTAAAACTGAATAGCACTTTTTATAACCTTAATTCACATAAAACTCAAAAGTTGGATCAAGATTTTAGATTTGTCTCTAAAATGCTTTACACAAAACAAGTTCCCAAGTTCAAACTGAATCTCAATGTAATCAATGACCTCCTGCAAACACATGGTAAAGTTTGTTGATTTCAAATAATGTTCTAAGTCGCTAATGTTTTGGATTTGTATTTTTTGGAAGCAATTTTTTTAAAAAATATATATTTTTACGATCATTGGTTAAAATTAATATTTAAATTTGGGTCTCAAGGGAGAAGTTCTCCATCCCACCACTTGTTAGCGTAGAAACAAAAGTGATAATTTCATTCTGTTCAATTCATTCATTTCTTTGTATCAAACAGTGCATATAAAAAATTTTGGCTAAAAATATTAAATTTATTCTTCAAAAAACATACATAACCTACTGATTTTCCAGTTTCAATTTTCTTTTTTTTTTAAAAAAAAAAATGAACATTTAAGGATAAAGCAACAGTATTATCATAAGTGAAGTGCTATAAAATTTACTCGAGTATAATGCAACTTTGGACACACAGAAAATACTTCAAGAACTTGAGAAGTGCGAGAAAGTTCAATACAATGACTTCCGGCAAAGCTAAATTTTTGCCACCAAAACGTAACACCAAGCAAGTCAAAAAGATAAAAGGGGTTAACAATGAAATCTACAATGAGGCATGTGGGTCTTCAACAGAATGTTGCAATAAGGAAAGCCTTGTAAATACTCATGAACTTGGCCACAAAAGCTGCAAAAGTAAATCAACAAGAACACCATAAACCTGCTCAGTCCAGCTTATATGGCAATACACACACACTCTTCTAATGATCATAATCCAATATAGGGAACTACAAAAATTAACTTGTCAAACAAGACACAACCCTACTAAAGGGCAAGCACCACACAGAGTAATGGCTACATAACTGCCGCAAAAATTAATGGCATTATCTATTGTTTGTTTGTATTCGATGCATTTATAATAAATTTTATGTAACACAGTTGAAGTAAGGATAGCATCTAAACCCATTCCTAAAGTCTTGATTTCTTCATCCAATCTTTATCTGTCCCCTCTACAAACCCTAATTGTCCCGCATATTTTCATACCTCTGTCTCTAAGCAACCAAGATATTAGCCTCCAAAACCATTCTTCCATCTCACATCTCGTGTCACATGCACTCATTTAAATTTACACATGCATGCATATGCGCATTGCATGACAAGTATGCAAGAATGCATTCCATAAAGAATTTGATTTTGCAAGGACCCGCTCATATATGCATGCATATTTACTTATCCATAAAGGTGCCTTTGAATGTTAAATAAATGAGGGGGGATGACTTCCAAAGAAAATAATACTAGAATCAACAACATAACACTGTATACAGTTGTGTGGTTCAACAAAAAACTCCAGATTCCAGAAAAGATCCTATAAATACCTTCAAGGTGAAAGATAGCTTTCTGTCCAATGCGCATTCTATGTTCCTGTTGCAAGATACGAAATTGCTTGTCATGAATATTGTAGTGGCTAGAGAATAGAGAATCATTTTCCACCTTTACCAATTATGCCTAGCCCATTATTGAAGGCAGCTAGACTCTCAACCCAACTCTTTTTGTTCTATTAATGCAATTAATATACATCAGTAGTACATGGAACTACTTTGTCGCCCACAATGCCCTTGAATAGATTATTAACATCAAAATACCAGGTGTTATATAGCCATAAATTAGTCAAAAACCATAGCAAAGAATACCTCAACCAAATGGATAGCAAATTGTGAGCTTTTAAAAAAAAAAAGGTATTTAACACTCAAAGTTATCTGCAGGCTCAGATGCAGCACTTGGATCATGGATTGGATTAGATTTTTTATAGGCAATCTCAAAATAATAATAATAATAATAGTGGAGAATGATGAAGAAGAACTACACAGTCAAAGGAGCTAGCCAATAATTGATTTATTGCTCCACTCCTATCCCTCCGCTAATCCACTGTTTTCTTGTTTCATTATTTCAATTCTTTTTCCCTTTCTGTTTCTGGAGTTTTCAGGGCATCTGGGGTTCCCCAGATGACACCCAGGTTATTAGCAAAGTGCAAAAGGATGTTCAATAGCCAATATTGCAGTTAAACTAAAATGATACTAAACTTACATAATATGCAGCCCAATGGCAAACCTCATGCTTTAAATCAGCATCCAATCTCTTCAATAATTCAAAAAGCAGCCTCTGGATACCCAACAGCAGTACATGTTAAAAAAGGAATATTTATTAGCCAAAAACACCCAAAAAAATTCTTTGCACCTTTAAAATAATCTCTGGAGGAATACAATTGATGAGTAGCTCATACAACTTCCCTCGAACCTGGAATAGCCTAAAGCACAATGAAAGTGTCTTGTCAGAAAATTCATAGCAGAATCAAGCTAGAAACACATCAACAAAAAACGAGTAACTAACAATAATTGACAAGATACTTAAAATTTTTAAAATTATACAGACAGGAAGTAGATCCTAAATTTTAAATATATATTTTGACAATAGAGAACCTGACCTGCATAAACTCAATCAATATACCCCCAGAGCCAGATCCCCCCTTAATTCCTCCAATCCTAGTAAATTGCAGAGATTCGAACCCCAGCTGACAACTTGAATTATCCATTCACTTGCTATTGGAAAGTTTATATTAATAGATTTATGGAGAAGAAGATAAACACCTCTCAGTTCATTTATATCGGAATATTTTCATTTTTTAGTCATAAAATAATTACCATGATGCTTTAAAAAATTAAAATCCAAAACTTCTGCTAACTCATAGCACAATAACATGAATGTATAGACATTTAGCCAAAACATTAGTATGGATCAAAGACGTGAGAGTAACTGCATTCAAATTTAAGTTTCAACCCAATTTTTTTAGCAAAGGGTGTAGAAGAAAATATTTTCAAAATATAATTGTTAAGGCTTACATAGTTGGGCCACAACCTAACAGCTAAAGCTTTTAGGGGAAGTGGTTGTCTCACATGGAATTAGACCATTGCTGCAAGAAGGTCCTGGGTTCTAGTCTTGTTTTGCCCTTTTTTTTTTTGAAGTTTGCTAAAAAATCACTTTCTTCCCAACAATGGGTGTTATTTCATTGTTTGCTTATCTCTCCACCTGCAATCAGACTGCAATTGTGGGTGTGTTAGGGCTTGATATATGTTGTTGGCCCACTAACAGCACAAGCTTTTAGGTAAACTGGCAATCTCACAATGATATTTACGCTTACTCTTCCATTTAATAAGCAGTTTATTCGCCGTCATTAATTAAACATTAATTTTTAGTTTCACTGTTTGACTATTTGATAGCAATAAATATAGTTTAGAAATTTTAAGTTTTAAAAGCTTGATATTTAAGGGGAAAAAACAAAAGTAAAGTAGAAAATTATTTTAAGAAATTCACAATCAGTCACAGGACATGACACCCCATAGCAGACCAGAACATCCATTATGACAACATAGTGGCCCTCAGATGTTACAGTCTGAATTGAGTCACCTCCTTATCATCATCCACTAGCAGTATAGGGAAGCACAGATATCATTATATACTAGAATTACCAGAATGATAAGCTTTCAAGTTTATTACTGGTAATGGAGCTAGATCTTTCCTTTTCTTTGATAACTGGCATTTGCAGTCCCTCTTGTTCTGGCTTTTGGCTTCTCACTTCACAGGGAATTCTTTCTCCATTTGGATGCTAGAGTCAACAGTATCATTAAGGATGGGATTTGGCACGGGCCTAGGAGAATTTTGATAATGTTTTCTCTAGAAGGAATACCATAAGATTTTATCCAAAGCCTTCTCTGGAGGATAAATTGGTGCTCTCCTCTGATGCTTCTAGTTTTCTGACCTTGCAAAGTGCTTGAGATATTGTCTGATCAAGAATAGGGCTCATTTCTTGGCCTGCCACCATCTGGTTTAAGATAGGATCCTTATATTTGCTGCATTTGCATTTATCTCTTAGCTAGCAGCTTGGAATAAACTGAAAATCTTAGATAGGCTTGCAAGTTGGGAAAGCAGCCTCTCTACTACTTGCTTACTTTGCAATAATGACTATGAATCTATAGGTCATTTGTTGTTTAATTGCAACAACAGCAACAATAACAAGCCTCAAGTCCCACTAAGTGGGGTCAGCTTTATGAATCCTTTTCTGACAATGCACTAAATCAAGGGCATCTTCTTCAACTAAGTCAAGAGCTGTTAAATTTTTTCCCACCACCTCATTCCAGGTTATTTTAGGTCTACCCCTCTATCTTCTAATGCCATTCACAATAATTTGCTCACCCCTCCTCACTGGTGCATTACTTGGCCTACATTCCAAATGTTCAAACCATCTAAGCCGCCCCTCTCGTCTTATCTCCTACCATCTATGCCCAACTTATTGCGAAAATGTTAGTTAATCCTTGAATGTTACACCACTCATCCACCTTATCATTTGCATTTCAGCCATTTTTACTTTTTGAATATGTTTCTTAGTTGCCCAACATTTTGATCCATATAGCCCAGCTGGTCTTGCCATTCTCTAAACCTTTTGATTTTAGTCGTATTCTACAATCGCACAGCACACCTAAAGCACTCCTCCACTTTACCCAGCCTATTTGTTCTTTAATTGCAATTTCTCTAAATCATCTATGATAAATCTTATTTTGAAGCTTTGCAGGCCTTCTTCAAAGTGGGAAGATGAAATTATGAGGTCATCTAGCCAGCATTCTAGCCCTGCTGCAGATCTTTCAAACTGGTCTTCACAGCCTACATGATATATATAAATCTGGAGAACAAGAAATAAGATGGTGTTTGAGAATTGCTCCCCTTGCATAGAGGAGGTGTTTTCAGAATAGATGGAGATCAATGCTACATCTCAGGCAAAAAGACATTCAGAAAGCTGTTCTAATTTAATATTTTTCCATCTTGTTAAAGTTTGACATACATTGTTGGCCCACAACCTAACAACTTAACCTTTTAGGAAATTGGTAATCTAAAAAGGCATCAGAGCAGGTTACTAGGAAGACCTGGGTTCTAGTCTTGTTGCCAGCGTTTACTGTATGGCGTTTAAAAATTACTGTACTCCCTGTAATGGATGTATTTATCATTTGTTTATCTCTCCGCATGCTATTGGACTGCACGCATGGGGGAGTGTCAAAGCTTGATATCCATTGTTGGCCCACAACCTAACACTGTAGGCTTTTAGGTAAAGGGGTAATCTAACACTTCTGTTTTGACATATTCTGTTCTGCTTTTCTCTGTTCTTTTTTACTTGTATCCTGTTTGAGATACCATATTCTCTTACCTCTTTCCGAGAGGCTGATTTTCAAAACTTAGCTTCATTGGGTCTGCCATTGCCAAAACTCACAGCTGCTACTAATAATGAACATAGTGAGAAAGATGGATTGGAAATTCAATTTTTCATAGTCCAGATGTTTGCAATAAAAAAAAAATAGCCAAAAATAAGAGTGATCATTTTTTAAACTATCAACAAGCGTTTAGGGTGAGGACACTGGATTTTTCAGGAATTTTTTTGGAGATTTTTCTTCTTTTAGAGGCCTTGGGAGGAATAAGGAAGGTAAGTGCCCATTAAATTGTGGAGCTGATTTTAGGTTTTCAAATAATGGGAAAAAATTAGTTAATTCAGTTTTACGACATTTGTATAAGATAATGAATATGAATAACAATTTTTGACACTATTTGCTGGTGGAAATAGTTTTGTTTTTCATTTCTAATTATTCAAACAATTACAAAGATGCCACCTTGTTTTCCAAATTTTTAAATTTATAGGAAAGTTGAAAAACATCTTTTTATTATTTTCTAGATTTCTGATTTCATATACTGCATTTAGGAGCATGAAATTCACATTTTGTATTTGGGTTTATGCGAATTTAGACAAAATATAGTGTAAAATCGTATTGAGTTCCTTCCAAAACCACACAAATCCAAATCCAAGCCCCAAAATCTATGCTCCCAAATCCTATTATATAATTTTTGGAAAACTAAAAAAAAAAAATGTCATTTTTTGCAATTATTTTGAAAGCTACAAAAAAAAATTGAAAAACTGTTTTGCATAACTAAATAAACCCTTTCATTTTCTACCTTTTAAATATGAATCTTAGAAAACTAAAGAAAAAAAAAATTATAGCGGAAGAGGGTTTCAAAATTGAGAGAGAATTTACACGAGGGAGAATGAAAAATCTTCCAAAAAAAAGGCCTGGAACAATCCAGAAAAAAACAACTAATAGATACCAAAACGATAAAAGGTCAACATGCCAATATGTTCCTCCAATTTCTATGCAACTCATGGAAACAAATTCCTCTGAAAAAATCCCAAACCAGCGCACCACAGTGAGGCCAAACAGTGAATTTTATACCAAACCAGCTCCTGATTTAATTTATTCCCATTAAATATCCATGCATTGCGCTCCAACCATAAATACTTCCATAAGACTGCCTCGTCCTTCTTCCTACCAAAGCCTGTGAAAAAAATAGCTAACAATTCACCAACCAAAGAAGGACATTCCCAGCTCTCTCTAGAAATACCAAAATGCATATTCCAAATCCTCCAAGAAAATTCACAAAGCAAAAGAAGATGAGAAGCCTTCTCAGAATTTTTATAACAGAGCACACATACATTGGGAGAGAGGACCTTCAAAGGTCTCCTAATTTGCAGCAAGTTATTAGTATTAATTTTATTGAGCACAACCAACCAAGTGAAAGTCTTAATTTTTGGAGGAGCCTTGGCCTTGCCTTCCAAATGAAATGATAGAGTGGGAAAGAAGAATTGGAGTGAGTCAAGAATTCAAAAAGAGATTACAAGAAAACACTCCTGACTAATCGAAAGACCATGACCAAACATACTGCTCTGAAGAAAGATTACTCCCATTCAATAGAGATAACAAAGAGGACAACTCCACCAACTCCCTACCATCAAAAGGTCTCCTAAAATGGAGATTCCAAGAAACCAATGGGCTACTGAAATCCCCAAAAAAGAAAAAAAAAATCTCTATTTTTCTCAGAACTCAGTCGAAATAGACAAGGGAATGAAGTGGATAAGAATGCATTACCAAGCCAAGGGTCTTTCCAAAAATGAATCTACGAATCCCTCCCCACCTTAAGTTTAGTGTGAGGAATGAAAGAAGGATAAATCTGAGAATGGGTCTCCACGGACTCCCCAAAGAACATCTTAAACTAACATTGGTATCCCAACCATTCTCATCCAACTTGAACTTGCTTATTATTACTCTATGCCGAAGGGACGACTCTTCTGGAGGAAAGAGTCATAGCCGTTAGCTAAAAGAGTCGTGTTTTTAGACCATCCATAGACCCAACCCACCCTTTTTGACCTACAAACCTCATTTCAGCTAAGTGGTCCCTGTGAGCGCGCCCCCCCCCCCCCCCAAAACCTCCACCAAACCACAAAAAGTCTCATAATTCTCTAAAGCTTGATAGCAATCCCCTTCGTAATCCTGAAACAAACAGGAAATATAACAAAATGCTAGGAAGACAAGCCTGAGTCAAGGCTATTCTACCCCCAAAGAGAAAAAAGCCCCCTTCCAATTGGCCAACCTCTTCGTAACCCTTTCCGCTACTGGATTCCAAAAATCAGTTGATCTAGGATTACTCCCTTGGGGGGGTCATAGGCCAATTCAAAATGCCACATACCAATTCAGTAGCCCTTTTCCTTACTCGCTCCACGGGCACATTCAAAGCCACTAAACCACTCTTCCCCATATTAGTTTTAAGACCCAACACCTTCTCGGAAATTTGAAGAATACCCAAAATTCTTCTAAAAGAAGGTCTATGATCGTCATGGAAGAAAATGGTATTGTCAGCAAACTGAAGATGGGAAACCTCCACTCCCTCTCTCCCTACTTCAAGACTTATCAGCCCCCTCTCCACAGCCCTATCCACCATCCTACTCAACACATTAGCTGCAAGGACAAATAAATATGGGGATAAAGGATCACCTTGTCTAATAACCCTAGAAGCACTAAACTAAGATTTCGGCTCACCATTAACGATCACCAAGAACCACACATTAGACAAGCAGCCCCTAATCCTAGCCAAAACCCTTTCTCTCAACGACTTTATCGAAGAAGCTCCAACTCACTCTATCATAGGCTTTCTTGAAATCTGATTTAAAGACAAAACCCCTCTTCTTATTCCTACAAACAGACTCCACCACCTCATTGGCCACAAGTATAAACACCCCCCCCCCCCCGGCGCTGGCGCCCCCCAAAACAAATGCACTCCGGGCAGTAGAAATGGTATCAACGCTACCTCACTCATCCTATTAGGTAAGACTTTAGTGATAATTTTATTCACACTAGAAACGACACTAATAGGTCTAAAATCCTCAATCTTATTGGATCACCTTTTAGGCACCAGGGCAATAAAAAAGGATTTAATGCTTTTGCTCAAATCACATTGCCCAAGAATTCAATAAAAACTTTCAGTAAATCGCCCTTAACACCTCCCAACAATCTTGGAAAAAATCTATATTAACCCATCTAGGTCTGGGGCCTTATCCCTAACTTCCTAAATCAGGAAGGATTATCTATGGGATGAGTCTTTGGAAATAAACTGCCAATGGGAAGCTTAGCTTCTATTGACTTCACCTCCTACGGAGTAAGAGGTGGGAGGTCTATTTATTTTGGCAAGATACTTTCAGTGGAAAACGTTCCCTCGTACCCAATTCCCAGATTTTGATTCTTTGGTGGTTCATAATGTCTATGGTGCGTAAATTTTCCCTTTGGGCCGCTGCTGTCACAATTCAGAGCTTATTTTTTATTAGGGAGGATGATTGGTATGGACAAATGATGAAGCGAGATGGAGGCTAACTACTAAATATGCTTCATATTTAAGCCTTTCCGTAGATGTTATCCTCAAGAGGAATCTTGAAATGAATGAGGGATTGCTCTTTGAGGCTTGGAAAGCAATCGGGAATTCCAAATCTCCTTCAACAATAGCCTACACTACTGAAAAAATGTAAAGGAGAGTCTACCTTATGGTGAACCAACGTTTCTAGGGTAAAGAGGATGCATAATATGTTAATTAGCTTCTTCTGCACTGACTGTTAGCTAGAAACCTCTGGGAGTTGCTGTATTTCATCTTTGGATTGATTGGGGAGGTTCTAATTCACTGAGGCAGCTTATTGCATAGCAAGGCACATTTTGTAAAAAGCAAAAGAAAAGAGTGGGATTTTTCAGCTTTGCCAGAGGGAAAAAGAATTGAAGAATATTTTATAATGAACAACTTTCATTCCATGCCTTGAAGGACAGATGGATCAAAACTCCTCACTTTTGGGTAAAGAGCCATTCATACTTCAAATGTCTTCATATCGTAAATTTTGTAAACACTTGCATTATTTTAAGTTCCATCATTTTCTTTTGAAGTAATAATTTTCATGACTCAAGATGACTTCCCAGCATCTTCCCTTTAATGCAGTGCTCCCTATGCTGATTAAAAAAATGAAAACAAATATATAAAATGCATGTGAAAACTTGTGTTTCCTCAAAACTTGTGTTTCTTCAAAGCTTGAATACACATGCAGAAGCACTGCTTCTATTTCTCCCCTCAGCCGCACCATCTTGTCTTGGATAACATACCACGAGCCCCCACACACCAGCCAAATGCTGGCAGGGCCGACCCCACGCACCAACGCGTGAGTTAAGTTCCGGTCACTTTTTTCTTTTCTTTTTTTTCTTCTGCCATGCTCTGATTCCTTCTTTAGACTATATTATCAAGCTGTTAGGCCAGTTTTTTGCTCAAAAATTCAACCTTTTTCAACCATGCACTCACGGTATTCCATTAATTTCTATTTAGGGTTTGTGAAAGCTTCCTTGTGAGTTTTTTGGAGCCGTGGAAGGGTTTGTATGTTCAGTTGTGACGTTGTGGCAGTGCTATATCCGTCAGTGAGTTGTTCACCTTGTCCGTGGTTGTGTCAATTCTTCACATGATTTGTGATTGTTCCAATTATTAATTGTTCTTCTTGTTTTTTGGTGTGGTCGCTGATTTGTGAGTCCTGTAGCAGCGCTATATCCGTTGGTGAGTTGTTCACCTCGTCCATCGTTGTGTCACTGCTTCACATAGTTTGTGATTGTCCCAATTAGTTTTTATTGTTCTTCTTGTTTTGAAGTATGTTCAAAGATCTAAAGCTGTTCGGATTTATTTAGCAAGATTGGGGAAATCTAACCACTTGCTCCAATCTAATTCTTCTGATGAAAAGAGAAAAGATGTGTGGATTCAGGAAGATGCCTTGATCATTTCCCTTTAATGGAATTCGATGGAGCCACAGATTACATGGATGTGTGTGCATCTAGATATGTGCAAGGAGATTTGGGATTATGTCAAACTTCTATACTCCAGTAACATTACACATATGAATGATTTATCCCAAGAGTACTTTAAGTTACAAAAAGGGGATAGGAACATTGCAGATTATTTTGGAGAGATGAAGTGTATTCATGAGGAGCTTAATTTCGCGCAACCTATAACCATCAATGCTCGTGAGATGCAGAAGCTAAAGGAGCAGATGATAGTTCTTCGTGTTCTAGCGGGCTTGAGACTGACTTTGAGGTAGTTCAGTCCCAGATACTTAGTAGTACCAGGCTACCATCATTTGCTGATGTTTATTCTCGTGTCCTTCGTGCTTCCTTCAGCACACATTCTCCTGCTTTTGCATCTTGCTCTGAGAGGACAGCCTTTGCTATACAGAGTGATTCAGTTCTCTACCAAACAACCACAAAATCTATCACAGTGATTCGAGTAGTCATAGTGGTAGAGACAGACAAGGTAGAGGTACTCCTCGCAAGTGCACCCATTGTGGAAAAAATAATCATACTATTGAGCAGTATTGGGATCTTCACGGCAGACCTTCATCTGTTGCCAATGCAGCCACCACTGACTTCACACCCTTGGGGGCAGCCAATGCAGCCACCACCAACTCCTCACCTTTGGGGTCAAGTGGGGGGCAACGTACCGTCTCTATGTTAGAGGAAGAATATTACAAGTTCCAATAGTATCAAGCGTCACAACAAACTTCTCTTCCCATTGCATCCCTTGCCCAAACAAGTAATCACACAGTATGTTTGTCATTCAGTGCTTCTCATCCTAGTCCTTGGGTCATAGATTCCGTTGCCACTGATCATATCACAAGTATACCTAACTCTTTCTCCACTCTTCAATATCCTGCAAATTTACCTTGTGTTACCCTTGCTGATGGATCCACTACTACAATCAAGGGAATTGGGACACTAAATCTCACTTCTTCTATTTCTCTTCCTTTGATTTATATATTCCCAAATTTCCTTTCAATCTTATGTTTGTTAGCAAAATTACTGAATCCATGAATTGTTCAATGACATTCTTCCCTGATTCTGTGGTTATTTAGGATTTGAAGACAAGGAAGACGATTGGCAGAGGGAGTGAAGCTGGCGGACTCTATCACTTTGAGCTGCTATCTCCTTTTACCGCTTGCACTACTACTATCACACCTTTCCAAATTCATTGTTGCCTGGATAATCTTTCATTGGAAAAGTTAAAATGTCTTGTTCCTAGTTTGAGTTCTATGTTTAGTCTCGATTGTGAGTCTTGTTAGTTGGGAAAACACCATCGTGTTTCTTTCGCTTCCCGAGCCAATAAACAAGCTGCAAGCCCCTTTACGTTAGCTCATTCAGATGTTTGAGTTCCTAGTAGAGTCATGCCCAAGTTGGGTTACTGGTACCTTGTAACTTTGTGGATGATTATTCAAGAATGACTTTGTTATATTTAATAAAAATTGTTCCAAGTTATTTCATGTATTTTGTGTCTTTTGTTCCGAAAATAAAGACTCAATTTGATTTTTCAGTTTGAATACTTCAAAGTGATAACACTAAAGAGTTTTTCAATGCACAATTCACTACTTATGACTCAGTGTGGTATTGTTCATCAATCATCCTGTGCCCACACTCCTCAACAAAATGAGGTTGCTGAGCAAAAAAATAGACATCTTCTTGAAATCACTCACACTTTACTTTATCAAATGCATGTACCTAAAGTGTTTTGGAGTGATGTTGTACTTACTATTTGTTATCTTATCAATAGAATGCCATCCTCTGTTCTTAGTGGTAAAATTCCTACTCCATTCCCTTTCCGAATTCACCTTTATTTTCTCTTCCTCATATATTTGGGTGTGTATCCTTTGTTCATCAACTAACTCCTAAGGTGGATAAGTTGGATCCTCGTGCTATAAAATGTGTCTTTTTGGGCTTACTCATATACTCAAAAGTGATATCGTTGTTATAGTCATGTGTTGCATCGCTTCTTTGTTTTTACCAATGTTATCTTCTTTGAGTCTACACATTACTACACCCAGTCGCTAAGGACTTCTAAGCTCAATGAGTCTCTTCCTTTGCCTAACCTTCTAGATTCTACGTTGCTGTCCTTGCTCAACCAACCAACCGAGTCTCCATGTAGCTTGAGTCTTTCTCATGGCCTTGATCATCCAAATTTCCAAGTGTATTCACAACAGCGGCTCCAAGGAAAAGAGTCCCCTCTAGCTTCTACTACCACGCTTTTGGTTTCCTCATCTGATGATCATGCTTCCCATGATGCTGATCCTCCTATTGCTGTTCGGAAAGGTACACACGCATGTACTCAACACCCCATTTCCAACTATATTTCTTATGACTCCTTATCACCCTCCTATTATTGTTTTGTCACTACTCTATCAACCACTACCCTTCCTGAATTAGTTTCAAAAGTATTAACCCATTCAGGGTGGAGGGATGCTACAGTTGAAGACATGAATAGTTTACATGACAATGGTACTTAGGACTTGGTACCTCTTCCTCGTGACAAGTTTGTGGTTGGTTGTCGCTGGGTTTACACTGTGAAAGTCAACACTGATAGTTCTGTGGCTCATCTAAAGGCCCGTCTTGTTGCTAAGGGATGCACTCAGGTGTATTGTATGGATTATTCAGATACTTTTTCTCCGATTGCCAAACTTACATTAGTACGCATGTTCATCTCCTTGGCTACTACTTGTCACTCGCCTTTGCATTAGCTAGATGTGAAAAAAAAAATGTCTTCTTGCATGATGACCTTTAGGAGGAGGTTTATATGGAGCAACCACCTGGGTTTGTTGCTCAGGGGGAGTCAAGCTTAGTGTGTCAGCTCAAGAAGACTTTATATGGTAAAATAATCTCCGAGAGCATGGTTTGGTTGTTTCAGTGCTGTAGTACTTGATTTTGGCCTTCGACGGAATATTGTGGATCATTCCGTGTTTTATCGTCATACTTCATTGGGTGGGATCCGTCTTGTTGTTTATGTAGATGATATTGTTATTACAAATTATGAGAATAACATATTCAGAGTCTCAAACTTTTTCTATAGACTAAGTTTCAAACCAAAGATTTGGGACAGTTGAAATACTTCTTGGGTATAGAAGTAACTAGATCTCACATCGGAATTGCTATATCACAGAGGAAGTATGTTCTTGATCTATTGGATGAAATTAGTTTGCAGAGATCTAAACCAATTGATACACCCATTCATACTAACAGAAAGTTAATGTCGGATATGGGTGATTTGCTACCTAATCCTGGACAATACCAGAGATTGTTGGAAAGTTGAATTATCTCACAATTACTCAGTTGAATATATATTTTGCAACAAGTGTTGTGAGTCAATTTCTAGATTCTCCGAGGACAAGCCATTGGGACTCAGTAATTCACATCTTCAGATATCTCAAAGGTGCACCTAGGAGAGGTCTTTTATATCATGATTAGGGTCACACTTACATCCATGGATATACAGATTCAGATTGGGCTAGGTCGCCTTCCAATCTGAAATCTACCACTGGATACTATATCTTGGTTGGTGGGGATTTGGTTTCTTGGAAAAGTAAGAAACAAACTATGGTGGCAAGGTAAAGTGCTGAATTAGAATATAGAGTTATGCCTCACACTACCTGTGAACTTGTTTAGTTGAAGAACATGTTGGGAAAATTGGGTTTTTCGCATTCTCGGCCTATGAAGTTGATGTGTGATAATCAAAATGCTCTTCATAATGCCTTCAACCCAGTCTTTCATGAGTAGATGAAGCACATTGAAGTTAATAGTCACTTTTTTTTGGGAGAAAATTGTGTTAAATTCATCTACAACAAGCTAGGATCTTACGACATTTATGCTCCAACCTGAGAGGGTTGTGTTAGAGGTTATATATGCCTCTTAGTATTATTATTGTTATTATTGAGTGTGTTAGTATGTTAATTAGTGAGAGTTAGTAAGGGTATTATTGTCATTAGAATGTATTTAATTTGTATTATAAATAGAAGGAGAGACCTATCTTCAAGTTAGGTCATTCATTTTAATCAAATCTAGGGGTATACAAAAATTACCAAAAATCCAAAAACCGGACCGAAACCAAACCGAAATCACAAACGATTTGGTTTGTTGGTATTCGTTTTTGGTTTCAGTCTAAATTTTCAGTTTCGACTTTGGTTTCCAATATATAACCGAACCAAAAAACCGATTTAAATTTAAATTATATATATAAATTAATATAACTACTTAATTAGTATGTTAATACATGATTGGTCCATTTAATATTTAGAAATCAAAATGCCCAATAGATTCTCACAACTCTTGTGAAAAACAATTGTTGAATATTTAGAAAATCGGTTAAAAACCAAAAAAAACCATAACCGAACCGCCAAATGTTCGGTTCTCCAAGGGATAATAATATCGATTAGATTTCGATTTCAGTTTGGGAAGACTAAAAACCGCAAAGTTCGGTTCAGTTTTCGGTTTTGCCCATAACCAAACCATAATAAACCAATTATACCCCTAATCAAATCTTAACAAGCGGGGGAATACCAATTTCACTCTGGTTAATGAAGCCAACTCACTTGCTTGGTCAATTTTTTTATGAGATAAAAAGAAAAAAAATCATTACAGGGCACCATGAGGGCGCAACCATGTGCACAGACTGACAAAAGAGAAATCACCCATAAAATGGGGTGTCAAAAAAATCAAAAACAGTAGGGTGTCTGTCATGCACAATCCACACTTATTTGACGAATCAACATCAATCATGACAAGACGAGATTATTGAATGATAATAAATTATGCTCTAGATGACAAGGTAAGAATAATTATTACGACAAGTTCCCCCTAGTTTGATAATGACAAGTGTCCTCTTTGAGACATCTTCTATATATCTACCAGGTTGGGGCATTAAATGATTCAAGTTCCTATGCATCAAAAACACACGCCCAGTTGAAAAGTGCCATGTGCAGAGTGTACATAAGCTTAGCACATCCACTTCATGCTGCATTTGCTTCAAATCAGAAATCTTAGGGTGAATTCCTCATCATATTTAGAATTAAGACAATTGTTACCATGGAGAGGGAGTTTACAACCAAATTTCATAAAATGCAGCAATATAAAAGGTTGCATAGCATAATATCTTGAGTAAAACATCAACACTCTAGTATAAAATATGATGCTCAGGTGCCAAACCTTTTAGGACTCTGCTCCTTCAGTATGTCAGAAGCTATTTCAGAAATGTACTCCTCCCAATCCATTGGGGGTATTGTTTGATTGTTTGTAAAAGGATACCTATAGCAACAATACATTAACAAGAACATGCACAACTATCAGACCATGTGATACAACAAAAAAATTTCAAGCAGAGTAAAGAAAGAAAGAGAAAAAAATTGCAAATTGCATGAAACTGTTGCTGATAATTCAGTAAGGTAAATGGAGATTTAACTGTTGAACACGGCATGTCTCAAATGACAGTATAGCCCTTCTTAAACTCCGATTTGATTTTTCAGCTATACGGTCAGCAAATCCAGCTGGGAGCTGCAGACCTTCCTTTTTCCCAATGAACTCCAATACTTTGACAATCTACCACCCCAACAAATAAATCCATAGTATTATAAAACAGATGACCAAATAAAA
The DNA here is from genome assembly GCF_029873635.1 of Malania oleifera. NCBI lineage: Eukaryota > Viridiplantae > Streptophyta > Magnoliopsida > Santalales > Ximeniaceae > Malania > Malania oleifera. The sequence continues at coordinate 132,158,451 of NC_080418.1, forward strand.
TATTACCAGACATGCTTAAAAATCTTGTGCTGATATTTCTAACAATCAATTTTATAAAATGAAAGCCAAAGAGAAAGAGGGACAACGGGCATGCTAAGGCCAAGAGGGCTCACCACTGTGGTTGGTATGCTCATTGGTATATGAAGTATAGTAAAAAAAAAAGAACAAATAAACAAACAAATTATTCTTTGATTGCATCAACACGCCCCTTGTACATCTACAAAGTGTTATTTAACCCCTTCTATTGGTGTAGACAATTAAGAACAATTGGTGGGAGAGGGGGCTCTGACTCTTGCTGCAAAACACACACACACACACACATAAATATATATCAAGTCCTTAATTATCATTTAGGAGGGAGGGGGGGAAAGGAAATTGATGAATAAAAATCAAGATTGTAAGAAACCTTCTTATCTTCGCTTACACAGTTCCTATTCATGGGTAGATAAAGGGTTAGATTTGCGTTTTGCCCAAGTAGGAAAAGATGAAAAGAAGATTTTTGCCTTCTCCAACTTTTGATAATGGAGTTCATGGTTGTAAATTAGTCAGCTGCTCTGAGCATCATAGTAACCCCACCCATGGCACTGGTAAAGTGGGCCACAAAATCTAGGGAGGCAGCCTTGCAATTCTTAAAAAAAAAGGGCAGCCCAGTGCACAAAGCTCCCACATATGCGGGTCAGGGGAAGGCGCGGACCACAATTGGTATATAATACGCAACCTTACCTTGCATTTTTTTACAGTCTTTAATTAATTTTCAGTTTATATCAAGTGTTGTTATTTATGGGTGCTAGGGTATTTCTCTAATTTCAGAATTTTGAGGGTTTATTTTGGTCAAATTAGCTTTGGGGGGTCATTCTGTAATATTAAGGGTACTTTTGTGATGGGTAGGGGTGGCAAAACGGGTCGAAACCCAACAAGTGACTCGTGACCCGCCCATTTAAACTAGGTTTGGGTCAATACAAGCTGACCCGTTTATAAACGGGTGAACCTAGACCCGACCTGTTTATTAAACAAGTTAGGTGGGTTCGGGTCGGGTCACCCGATTTATCTTCATAAATATATACTTTATACTCTCATTCTAACCTGAAGGCTGAAATCATTTGAAATGAAACCTAACCTAGCAGCCGTGCAGCACCAGCACGTGGCGCAGCCGCGTAGAAGCCTCTCCCTCCTCTTCATTTCTCTCCGCTGCTCTCTCCTCTGCAGATCCTCTCACCTCTCGGCTTCGGCTCTTGCTCTTGCTCTCATAGTCCCAGCCAAGCAGTTGGCATGATGTCGCAGACTTGCAGCTCTCGCTCTCGTCGTCGCTGTCTGTATCAGATCTGCCATATCAAATCTGGTCTCAATCTCTCGTCTCCGTCTCACTCGGTCACTCACCGTCATCTCCATCTCACTCATCTCCGTCTCCTTCTCACTCTCAGTCTCCCTCTCACTCTCAAACTCAATCTCCCTCTTAGTGCTCTCACCCTCAATCTCCCTTTCCCTCTCACTCTCAGCCTCCCTCTCGGCTCTCACTCTAAGAGTCTCAGTTTAATATTTTTTATATATATTTTATGTTTTTTTAAATATCTAGTAAATAAAATAAGGTATGCTTTTCTTTAAAGAAAATTAAGAAAAAATTAAAATATATAAATTATTTTTTTTAACGAATCACCCATTTATGACCCGTTTATTAAAAGGGCGGGTTTGGGTTTATATGTTAGTCACCCATTATTAAACGAGTCAACCCGAATCCGAACCATTTAACGCTACCCATTTTATGACCCGCCCGAACCCAACCCGTTAACCTATTTTGCCACTCCTAGTGATGGGAATTATTTTAGGTGGGGCTTTGGAAGATAAATGGATTTTAGAGGGGGTTTTATGCAAAATGGGATCTGGCTTCTCTTGGAAGCCTTAGGCCTAGTATAAATTGGAGTCTTCAGCCACTTCACAAGGTCTTATGCAAATTTGGGATTTGAAGATTTGGAGGCTTGGGTTTTGAGGATTTGACCCTTGGTGCCTATCAGTCCCTCCATCGCTGCTAAAGGCACATGAGGCTAGCAGAAAGCTGCAGTGCCAAAACAGGTACAAATATGAGGATAAACTTTTGTTGTGCCTAGAAAGCGCCCTATTTGGTATTGTGCCTAGAAAGAACAGAGATCTCTACATTATTTTAATGATTTTATAGTTACTTGAATCAAAAAAGATTGCTAAAACACTATTCTGAAATCTCAATCTTTATTTGTGAATTTTTCTTTTACTCCTACCTATTTGCATCAACTTGGAGTCAGAGCAAGTTCAATCTTGTGGGTTCATGGCCACAAGGGGTTGAAGAGGAAATAGGGGCTGCAAAGGCAGATATGTAACTATTGAGATGTTTGGAGAGCTTCAGGAACAAGTTAGACAACTTACTTAAGCCTGTTACACAAGCTTTGGACCACTGAAATGGCAGCAATAATGAATATGATTTTGCTAGAGGAGAAAGAAATGCAATCAATGAACAATCTGAGACTGAAAGACACTACTAGTGATGACGGGAGTGCAAATATGAAAGGCCCACACGACAAAATGAACAGCTTCCAAGATGCAAAGATCACATTGTATGTGCTCCACAAAATTTGTGAGTATGGTGTACAAGTATATATTTCGGAATTTGATAGCGGTATGGAACTGAAGAATTCTTGGACTAGGATGATAACATTTATTTTGAAAGCAACGATGTACCATAAGCGAGGAAAGTCAAGCTTGTTGCAGAAGAACCCAGGGTACTAGCTTCTACTTGGTGGAAACATTATCAAATGATCATGAGAACAGAACATGGGGAAAGGGAAAATCAAAAATATGGGACAAGATGGAAGAGAATATGAAGGCTCAATTCCTACCCCGGGATTATGAACAAACCTTGTACCAAAGGATTCAAAACTTAAGGCAGCCTGAGAAGTCAGTTAATGAGTATACTCAAGAGTTTCATAGGCTTTCCTTGAGGTACAATCTTGCTGAAACAGATGTTCAAAGGGTTAGTTGCTATGTGAATGGTCTCAAAATGACCATACAAGACCAAGTAAGCTTGCAGCAGCCTGATGACGTGACTAATGCCTATCAGCTTGCACTAAAAATTGAGTCACAACTTGTCAGCAACATGCCTGAGAAGTTTGGAATAGATTGCAGCAGTGGTGCATCAACTAGTAAGGTGGGTGGCAGCACTAGAGGTGATCGGACAGCAGCCCCTGCACACACTGACCAACCAACAAGCAATAATAGTGGTAAAACAGCCAAGTAAACAAAGGGAAAACAGTGGTGAAATGCTACAAATACTTCAACCTTGGGCACAAGTCCAACGAGTGTCCAAAGAGGTCTGAAGCCAAAGTTAATTTTGCCTAGGATTGAGAGGCTGATTGTGGATAGAATTTTGCAATTCTGAGGACCAAGGGCAGCAACTACGAGCTAAAAATGATTTCCATAAGGGATTGAGGGTGATATCCTTGGTGAGGCTTTAGTCATTCGAAGGTCATTACTTTCCCCTCCAGCCAGCAGTGATAATAGCACACAAAAATATCTTTCAAACTAGACACACAGCTGGTGGAAAGCTTTGCAACTTGATAATTGGTAGTGGGTGCAGTGAGAATCTGGTTTCTCAAGAGATAGTACAGAGGGGCTTGAAAACTGAAAGACATCCACAGACATACCAGATTATGCGGTTCAACAAAGTTAATTCAATGTTGGCCTCTGTTTTTAAAAACCAATTGGTTCAGTTTGGTTTTCAGGTTTGCCCAAAACTGAACCAAACTGAACTGATTACAGTCCTGTCTCAAAGTGCAAGGGTATGAGACCAGTGTTGGTCTGAAGTTTTTCTATGAAGGAGCTTTTGAGGTGTTTGAGAGAAGCGCTCCTCCCGATCAAGTGATCAACAGATAAAGGAAACCTGCCAATTCTAGGCAAAAAAATGGTTCTCCCAAAAATTTGACCAAGTGAAAGAAACACCAAAAACGGGAAGATCAATAAAGGAATTCAGACTTTAAAAATCACAAAAGTCCATCGTACAAGCAGTTTCAGAGTTCAACCTGCTCCTTTCTTGCCCAAAAAGCATCACGTTCAAATGCACTCCAAATAACCAAGGATCATCCTATCCCTGCATAGCCCTAAGGAGTTCACTCTATTAGTGTCCCAACCTTCCCTCAGTTCACAGAGCTATAGAAAACCCATGTAAAGTCATGGTCCAAATTTTTTTAAAGAAAAATAGCCCAATACTCACCTGACCTGCAAACAGTTATCTTCATGAGGACCACCAGTTCCTCTTGCAGGTAAAGCTTCCCAACTGAAAACCCTGCTTCCACGTATCCTGCACAACAATTGATCAGTGACATTTTCCCACTTCATTTCTTGAATGCAATAAGATCACCTTTCCAGATTTTCAAGTAGTGCTTATGACTACCCCTTTCCTAGTGTCACTTAAGCCCTGAAGATTACATTTGATAATCTTAAGGGGGTGTTTCGTTCGCAGGCTCGGCTAGGCTAGGCAAAGGACCCTTAGCACATGTTTGGTGCAACAAATCAGTAGAATATGATTGGACAAGCGGCAGTTCATCCATATTATGTAGGATACCCCCCAAAACAAGCCAGCCCTAGCTAGCCAAGAAAAATAAATAAATAGACAAGGATGCCCCCAGACCGTCTTCCGTCCGCCCATCCCAAACTCCTCCATGGTATTGGTCATGAACAACCTCCTCTTTGCAGGCCCTTCCATACTAGCCTAGAAATCATTCACCTTCGCCACCTTATACCTTAGCCCCTTCACTACCCCCTCTCTTCTCATTATTATCACCGGCACCACCCACCTCCACGTGAACACTGACCCTGCCTTCCTCTTGCTCTAGACAAATCAAACCCTAACACTGTCAACATATAAACTCAACACGTTGAAAAACGCTGGTGAACAGCACCAGCCTTGTCTTCAATTTTTCCAGTGACATGATCTTGTCCTTCTCCACCTTCAAACTGCCAATCAGAAATGCAACCGGCCTTGCGCATCACTCACAGAGCCACGAGACAAAAGTTATGACCAGAATCACGATTCTCTTTCCAGGTCTGAAACCAAGAATCTCAAATTTAGGCATTTTTTGTGGCTTTTCTCTTCCCTGTTTGAGTTTACCTTTTCTTCTTTTGGCCTGCGGTTGTGACTTTCATTTTCTAAAGAGAGAGATTTCAATCAAAAATTAAAGGTTATTTCTTCTCATGGGTTTGGTATAGTAAGGCTCTACCCATAGCCACAGACCGAATTCATCATTGATGCCCAGCACTTAGCTTGAACTAAAGCTGAATTCTGCAGCTTTTAATTTAGTCAAAACACTCAATTTTCTAAAATGTGAATCAATCTGGCAACCCCCTCAGCATGATGGTCTTCTCCGGCAATACCCAAATTAAGAAGCAGATTTTGGTTCTTAATTTGGGATTTTCATTTTTTAGGAAGAGAAGAAAGATCTCAAAATTAAAGGATATTATGGTCTTTTTAATAATTAACCTATTCTATGATTATTACCAATCCAAACACATGACAAGATAATAATCATAGGCGTCCATTAAAATTCAGTTCAGTCCAATCCAGTCCTGTAAACATTAGAAATGGGAACCAAATGCATCCTTAAGGTCTTCATTGGAATATAATTCCCTTCCCTTCTACCTTGCCTCCAGTTTTCTCATCCTCCACCCCATTCCGGTCATAGCTAACTGCAAATTCAAACCTTTTCAGTTCCTTGTTTTTGCTGCAGCTAATAGCTCCTTTTTACAGTGGATCAACTTCTCGTCCTTTCTCTTTCTTCCTATTTTTTCAAAAAAACTATTAACTCTGGTCAACAAGAATTTCAAAGGAAACCTTCCATTGTTTTACTGACAGCTTTACTTTGAAGAGGATCCAACCCAACATCTGCTTTTAAAAATGCTTCCTATTGGATTCCCTTCCTAATTTCAAGATGTTCATAGGACTACAATCAAGGATTTCGCTTTATCCCCAATGCATGAGTGGAGCATTCAGGGGGCAACAGCAATAAGGGTGAAAAGAATGCCCTTCAAAAAATTGGCAGATCCAAAATATGTCTTTTCTCCAATTGTACTCAACCTCATGCTTCATCATCAGCCTCTACAATCTCATCCTGTGGGCACACAGATCAGCTTCTTGAGACGTGGGATTCTTAGTCACCTTTTGAACCTCCCTCACACCTCCATCATTTTGTCAGTTAAACCCCAGCAGCTGATCCATTATATCCCTTCTTCGAAAATGACTTACCTATCAAACCTACAGCCACAATTCACCTCCTAAAAGACCGGGACAGTGGGTTTTCTAAAGTTAACCTGAACTCTTTTGTAAATTCGCTTAAGAGGCTTGGCTTCAGTCTAGAGTGAGAAGGGCCTGATTTGAGGGTACTATCAAGGCTGGAAATTGGCTCATGGAGCCCTCCCCCTCCAATGCTTTGAAGCTCCTGCATATTTTGGGCCTAAGAGGGATGGAGGAGAAGTTTTTTGAAAATGAATTGGTCTGTCCAACTCCACAACATTCCCCTATTTCCACCATGCTAAGGAGTGCGTGAGCTCAAGTGAGTGTGTCCTTTGACGAACCAGGTTAGAGTCTCATTCCGCAATAGCTCGCTAAATCTTTGAGATTTGAACCACAGTGTGGACAAAATCCAATTAGAACCAATTCAGACTTCAGTGATAATAAGAAATTGTGAGAAGTCAGTAAGCTCCTGAAATTGTGATGGTCACCAGAACAGGAATTAATCTTGAAGGGTGCCATGATCATCAAGCCCAGATCCTCAGTGGCATGAGATTTTCAGACAGCCTTTAGCACCAAAGCCCTTTGGGGGGGGGGGGGGGGAATGGAAGGAAGACTGCCTCCAGCTCTTTGTCCAGAAAGACAGAACTCTTGCACTTCCTTCCATATTCTGTGACTCATAAAAGTCGTCCTTAAAGAACGAGCTGGTAACAAAGCATGCTATTCCTTTCTTTGCCATCTAACTATGAAATCAAAAAAAAAAATATCAGTTCTTTGAAAAAAAAAAAAAGGTTCAAAGTGCTGCCAGTATTAAGAAAGGCATCTAACAATTAATTAGCTTGAAGACTTTAAGACTTGTTAATGGAAAAATTGATGGTCTTCTCAGTCGACAAATAGCAATATGGCTCCAAAACTAAATCAATTTCAATTGCTGCTTACAGTCTTAACTTTGTAAACAAATCCCCTCATAGATAAGCCTCCAACATCAAAAGGGGTACAGTGGTGGACAAAGAATTCCAGGATTATTCACAGTCACAAGGTTCTCAAATCAGTTATTTGATAGAAAAGCACATCTTGCATTTATATTTAATCTTTCTTATCTAAAATAACAAGCCTAGTCAATGAGGATGAGAATAACAGTGCATGTGGTCCTCTCAAATGCACAGGACTAATCAATTACAATAAATTAAATCCAAAATCTAATAAGAGAAAACAAAACTTTCCAACCTGCTCTTCTGTCGGTGCATTTATTCGCACATTTAGACAGCGAGACCGGATGGCTTCAGTAACTTTTGAGGAACTGTTGCAGCATAATATCAGCCGGCATGATGCACTGTATTTCTCCATCGTTCTTCGAAGAGAATGTTGGGCTTCTCTTGAAAGCTTGTCAACCTCATTCAGCACTAATACTAACACCACAGAAGATGATTATCTCATCAGAACAGAAATTTATGCCCCCATAAACAGTCTTGCATGCTAGTAACAGATACCCAGCTTGCGCCACTATTGTAATCAAACAGGGGGATTAACAATACCCAAAACCCTCAACACCAAGGCCTCATTCAGGATGGATAGAGGGGAAAGAAATTCCATCTTCTATGGATAATTATTTTTAAAATATACTATTAAATATCAAGAACAACCAGGAAGCAAATAAAGAATGCACGTAGTTGTGATATAAGAAGATTTGTAAGTGCTAAAAACTTAGAAAGGAAAGCAAACATAAATTAAAAGAAGTCATTCATTAACTAAATGTGTGTTGTGTCAAAAGAATAACCACTTATTAATATTAATGTTATATCTAACATGATTTCTCATAAGCAATGTTTTCATTATCATAAAATTTTCATCTCTATCAGCATTCTAAATACACTTTATCATCATAAATAGAGACGAGGATACATTTTGGATGTTAACTAGGTTTGAATATATTCATTATGTTTCATATAACATTAGAAATGTGAAAATCCATCATTGTGAATGGAATTATTGAGTGTGGAAAAACAAAAACAAAAACAAAATAATAATAATGATAATAATACTCAAAAATAATAATAAGAGCATTACATAAATAAAGGTAACTTTTTGCACAATATCATTTCAAGAAATCAAGAACTGATCTCTACCAAGTATCATTTCTCAATGGTTATGGTCGCACAATCACTTTTAATGGCCCTAATCTGGTAGATGGATCTACCCTTCCACCTTTAATTAAATTAGAATGAGTCATTGAATACATAAGGCATCTGATGAGAATGGAGTCATTAAATACATAGGGCATCCGATGGACCTTAATTTTTATAGTCAAATGACTAGTATTTAGCATAAGGCGGAAAATACACAATTACCTTTAAATCCTTTTTTTCCTTTCGTGTCAATTGGTCTATTCCTGGCCATTTCCTTGATTATCTCCTGAACAATGTATCTGTCTTGAAAGCCTGCATCACTGGGGTTCAATTCTACGTGATGGCTACTTGATAATGTTGTAAGCTCAAGATCAATATTTCTGGTTCCAGCCTGAAAATAATAATAGCCAAGAGTTCAACCAATCAGCTGCAGCGAGACATATATCCAATGAGGTTGGAACAACTGAAGGACTGATCTTTTTGGGGTTCATTGTCATCAAACATGAAGTTCACTAAAATTTGGAATGCCAAAGAAAAAAGCCTAAAATAGGGTGATCAAGATTACAAATCCAAAGTATTTCAGGCTGCCCTATCCATAAATGATTAAAGATTGGCATGTTATAATACAAATTATGATAATAAATAAGAAAAGATCTTGAAATTTTTTACCAACAGAATATTCTCAGGAAGAACTTCTCCCTAGAAAAAATACATATATGGGGCATGGCAAGATGAGATTTAACCAAGAGCAAGGAAATCTTGAGTTTTCTTTCTGGAATTTTTTTCCTAAAAATTTGTTCCCATCAAAACAAATAAAACCAATGGTGCAGTCTCGACTTTTCTTCCTGGAAATCTTTTCTTAAATGTTACTTTAGGAAAAGCAAATGGAACCAAAGGCTCCTTTTAAATTTATGAAAGAATGAAGGGAACCAAAATAGTTCTCCACAATTTATTTTTAAGCATTTTTATTTCCTTTTTCTTGTCCTTGAGAGATCCAAACAGAGGATAAGGATCCTTTTCCTTGGCAGAAATATTCCAAGGAAAAGTGTTTCCCAAAGAAAATGAAAGATTTCAAGAGCATTTTCTTATAGGAATAGGATCATGTGAAACATATCCCCAAGAAACAAAGTGGGCAGGTAAAGACGTTAGTTCAGGAAACTAAGATTAGATTAGCAACTTGGAATTTAGGGACACTTACGGATAAAAGCATGGAAATTGTGGATACAACGATTAGAAGAAAAATTAATATAATTTGCCTTCAAGAAACTAAGTAGATGGGGGAGAAAGCTAGAGAAATCGAAAAATCGGGATTTAAACTTTGGTACACTGGAAAAGAAAAACATAAGAATGGAGTAGGCCTTATTATAGACAAAAACTTAAAAGATAGCGTTGTAGATGTAACTAGAGTTATAAAAATCAAGATGGTATTAGGACAAGAGATAATAAATATCATTAGTGCGTATGCTCCCCAAGTTGGCTTAGCAGAAAATCTTAAGAGACAATTTTGAAAAGATGTGGATAGTATTATACAAGGCATACCAAGGACTGAGAAAATATTTATAAGAGGAGATCTGAATGGACACATTGGAAGAGATAATAAAAATTATGAGAGGATATATAGAGGATATGGATATGGAGACAAAAATTAATCTTGGGAGATGATCTTAGACTTTGCTATGTCATATGATTTTAGTATAATGAATACTTGCTTTAAGAAGAGAGAAAAACACTTAATAACCTTTAAAAGTAGACAAAATAGAAGTCAAATAGATTTTTTTTTAACTAGGAGGGTTGATCGTTTATCATGCAAGGATTATAAAGTTATTCCAGGTGAAAGCCTAACCACACAACATAAAGTTTTAGTGTTAGATATATGTATTAAAAAATGGAAGAAAAAGGATAAAATAAACCAGTGTAAGAGAACTAGATGGTGGAACCTACAAAGAAAATATAATAAAATTTAAAGATTAAATGATCAAAGATGGGGATTGGACCATAGAGGATGGGATAGATACAAATACTCTTTGGAATAGATTAGCTAGCTCTATAAAAAAGATAGCAAAAGAGATTTTAGGTGAATCAAGGGGAAGATTCTCGAATAGCAAAGAGAGTTGGTGGTGGGATAAAGATGTACAAAAAATCATAAAGACAAAAAAAATTTGGTATAAAACGTGGCAAAAATGTGAAAACAAAGATAACTTTGAAAAATATAAGGAGGCAAGAAAAGATGCAAAAAAGACCGTTAGTGAAGCTAAATATAGATCATTTAATAGTTTGTATGATAGATTAGGTACAAAAGAAGAGGAAAGAGATATATTTAAACTTACTAAAACTAGAGAAAGGAAGAACAAAGACTTAGGAAATGTAAATTGTATAAAATGTGAGGATGATATTGTCTTGGTTAAGGACGAAGATACTAAAGAAAGATGGCGAAATTACTTTAGTAAGTTATTTAATGAAAACCAAATAAAAGGCTTAAACTTAGAATTTCCAAATGAGGAAAAGACTAAAAATATAAGATTTATTCGCAAAATTAGAGTTAACGAAGTTAAATTTGCACTAAAAAAGATGAAAAATGGGAAAGCTATGGGACCAGATAACATCTCAATTGAAGTTTGGAAATGCTTGGGTGATAACGGAATTATATGGTTAACTAATTTATTTAATACAATTGTAAAAACTAAGAAAATGCCAGATGAATGGAGGAAAATCACTTTAATACCTATATACAAAAATAAATAAGATATTCAAAATTGTAATAACTATCGTGGAATTAAACTTATAAGTCATACGATGAAACTATGGGAAAGGGTAGTTAAACAAAGATTAAGGTTAGAAACGAATATCTCATAAAATCAATTTGGTTTTATGCCTGGAAGATCTACCATAGAAGCTATTTATCTTTTAAGAAAATTAATGGATAAGTTTAGAAAAAAAAAGAGGGACTTGCATATGATATTTATTGACCTTGAGAAAGCATATGATAGGATACCTAGAGAAGTTCTATGGTGGGTTTTAGAAAAAAAAAAAAAAAAGGTGTATGTTGTAGGTATACCGATGTCATTAAGGATATGTACGATGGAGTAATGACTAGTGTAAGGACTATAGATGGAGAAACTAGAGAATTTCCAATTAACATAAGTGTACATCAAGGATCTGCTTTGAGTCCTTATCTTTTTGCTTTAGTGATGGACCAATTGACTAAGAGTATTCAAAAGAAGGTTCCATGGTGTTGTTTGCAGATGATATTGTATTAATTGACGAAACTATGAACGGAGTAGAGGCTGAGTTAGAATTATGGAGAGAAACTTTGGAATCTAGAAGTTTTAGGATAAGTAGAAATAAAACAGAATATATGAAATGTAATTTTGGTAATGATAGGAAGAATATTGGAGACAAAGTTAAACTTGATGATGAAGAAATAAATAGCACTCGTATATTTCGATACCTTGGATCTATTATACAAGCTGAAGGAAAAATTGAAGATGATGTAATGCATAGAGTTAAAGCAGGTTGGGTAAAATGGAGAAATACTTCAAGTGTGCTATGTGATTGTAGAATACCCTTAAAATTAAAAGGGAAGTTTTATAGGATAGCTATAAGACCAGTTATGCTATATGGATCGGAATGTTGGGCAACGAAGAAACATAATATCCAAAAAGTAAAAGTTACCGAGATGAAAATGCTTAGATGGATGAGTAGTATAACATTGAAAGATAAATTAAGGAATGAACATATTCGTGGTAAGTTAGGTATAACTCCTATAGAAGATAAGATAAGGGAGGGACGACTCAAGTGATATGGACACTTGCAACGTAGGTCACATAATGCACATGTGAAGAAGAGTGACTTAATTACTATGGGGGGCAGTAGAAGGGGTAGAGATAAACCTAAAATAACTTGAAATGAGATAGTGAGTAAGGATTTAATATCCTTGAATTTATAAAAAGAAATTGTCCATAATCGCATAAATTGGCAGAAAATGATTTATATAGTCGACCCCACTTAGTGGTACTGAGGCTTGGTTTTGTTTTTGTTGTTGATACATATCCCCAAGCTTTCAAGGTGAGAGAATTATTCGGGATGAGTGTAGCCTTTAATTTAACTAAGAGATACAGTAAAGTATTCAAAAAACTAAACTATCACTCTTTTGATCGATTCTGACGAATATAAAAACAATCACAAAGTCGGATGATTTTCTCGTTCACATATCTTTAACAAACAAATAAATGAATTAAGAATACGTGGAAACTCGCCTCAATTTTCCATGTCTTATTCTCTATTTTCACCTGCAACAAAGATTCAAAACAACTAGTAAGAGCAGAGCAACACAATGCGCCAAATTTCAATCAAAAAGTGAAAAAAAAAAAAAAAAAAAACCGCAAACACGCATGGAGAAATTGGAGTGACCTTCTCGGCACCAGGTCCGAAGATCTGTCGGAGAAGAGCCGTGATTAGGGTTTTCTTGCCGGAACCAGACGGGCCATAGAACAGCAAATGTGGACAATCTTGCTCTGTGACCTACGAAACAGTAAGGATGGGCAGCAGAAACAAAAAAAAAAATATATCGAAAGCCGCAGAATTGGGGAATCGCTAACAGCCATTAACGTAATGCATCGCAGGTCATGGAATACAGAGATATACCAACTTCTTGAGATTCTGGGCGACGTCTTCATGCACGATGACCTTGTCGAGGGTTTTGGGTCGGTATTTGTCCACCCACAACATCCTCAAGCTCGGAGGTTGCAGCAGAGAGAGAGAGAGAGTATGCCTGGCGAGTGGCGGGAAAAAATAGCTGTGACTTAGAGAGGACAGAGTCTTTCCCTAGCTGTGCTTGTAACAGTACAATTGTGTTGCAAGTAAAAAATAGATAAATACGTTTGTAAATTTTTTTTAAATAATCATTAATTAATATGTCGTAAATTTTTTATTAAAATTTTTAAATAAGTTTTGAATCAATATGTTAATAGTATATAATATTTTTTATTATTTTTTTAATTATTTAGATTGTTAAGGATTGAGAATAACAAATATATTGGCACATGATGGGTCAATTATCTTCTATTTAATATTTCAAATTAAGCAATAAATACATATTTTACTTTTTTGTGATTATTTGATGAATTTATTTTTCTAATACATGTATCAAAATTATATAAATTATTCCTATTTCTCTCAAACAATCTTAAATTACACAAATTATTCCTATTTTCTGATACATGTGCCAATATTGATGTATGTCGATCAAGTCACCACCATAAATTAAGAGTATTCTTTATTTACACTTACTATATCTAATGCTACCGAGTGGATTGCCCACCTCTTACAATTCTCTCTCTCTCTCAATAGTCTCCTATTGTTCTCTGCTTTTTTAGAACTTAGATGCTCAAACTCAGTACAAATCCACCTGAATGTATGATGATCCATACTTTATATATAACCAATATCTTCACATATCCATTTGGATCCAATCTACTCTTGATCACCAAACCAATGGACCTATCCAAACTTGCCTAGATCCAAAAAATCTAGGTCAAATTTTTCTTAGATTCAAATAACTCAACCTAATATGATTGCGATCCAACACCAAAGAAAACAAGTTAATCTGATAGTGCCCGAGTCTTAATCCTAATACCCCAAATGGGTCTACCCACAAGATACCAAGTTTCGGAAAAAAAAATAAGCCAAATAAAAGTTGGGTGTGATTAGCCTTTCTAACTCACTGATATTTTATCATATTTCAAACTTTCGTTCAACTTGTTGGATCCAAATGCCTTTATTTACATCTCAAAATACACCCACTTAGATCCATTGGAACAACAACAAAACCAAGTCTTAAATCCTATTAGGTGAGGTCGGCTATATGAATCATTTTCCGCCAATTTATGATATCATGAACCATTTCTTTTGATAAATTCCGGGTTATTAAATCTTTACTCACTATCTCATTTACGTCCACCCCTATCTCCTCTATTATTCCCTACAGTAACTAACTCACTTTTCCTCACTAGCACACTATGTGATCTACGTTGCAAGTGCCCAAACCATTTGAGTCATCCACTCAAACCTCCTTAAAATTAGTCTTAGTATCTTCATATCTTCCCCGAGCATGCTCACATTTGCTCCTTTTTTAGTTTAATTACTCTCAACCATCAAACTTACGCAATATTCTCTAGATTTTTTTTCAAGTGCCAAAACCCCCCCTCCTTCTAAAGGTTTTCTATCTTCTTTGAATTTTAATACATTTTTTTCTTCCAAATCTTTTGCCTTTCCAGTTAACCCAACAAATAAGGATTATCAACTATGCATCTGTCGCTTTATCTCTCTCACCTATTAATCTCATATTTAATCAAAAAATATCTAAAATAGTTGCAAGTCTAAGATATTAAAAATGCAAAGGGATGAAATCAAAACAAAAGTAGAGACAACAAAGCAAGATGTATGTGGTATCGTTATCCTTACTATTCCAACAAGAGCATAAGCGCATCATGTAAAAAAAAAAACGAATGGAGATGGGATTTTTTTGCTTACAACTACATTGCATTAACACAAAAAAATGTGTTCATGAATGGTTGAGTTTGTCTAAATGCACGCACACCATTCAAATATTGAAAGAGATATGGAATATGGAAAGAACCTATCATGACTTCTTCATCACACTAACTTTAGCCCCTTTTTTTTTTCCCTGTGAGCAACAATAGATAGTAATAAGGAGAGGGCGAGGATGAGAAGAGGGAGAGAGATTGTCAAAAAAATGAATGGAGATGGGATTTTCATGCTTACAGCTATATTGCATTAACACAAAAAATGTTTTCATGAATGGTTGAGTTTGTCTAAATGCACACACACCATTCAAATATTGAAACAGACATATCATCACACTAACTTTAGCCTCTTTTTTTTCCAATGAGCAACAATAGATAATAATAAGGAGAGGGCGAGGATGAGAAGAGGGAGAGAGATTTATCTCAAATCAATGAAATCTATTTCTCTCGAGGCATGCCTCTTTATTCTCTTTAATAAGCAGCGAGCTAGATTTACATATTAATTCCCTATATTAAATTTTTTCCCAACTTTGCATGCTAAAACATAGCTTTGAACATTCCTCCTTTTGATTGATAATTGAATTCGTATCATTCTCAAATATTATAGGAATGAGCCAAACCTCTAGTAGGTTGCAAACCCATTTCCACAAGTTATGCACTAACCCAAGCGAGTATCTAATTTAGTTGCAAATTTCTGAATTTTATGCATAGAAATTAATGGATTGCAATATATGGACTCTACTTATCCTCATTTTGCCTCTTTCTCTTTGGGTTGACTTATGGTTTTCTATATTTATTTTTTTCATTTATTTTTTCTTCCTTGTCCAAGTTTTGTTTGGGGTTTGATTGACTTCTTTTACACTCTATATTATCCTTCAACTTCCTTTAACAACTCCCAAAAAGTTTCAAAAAGCTTATTTGAAAGTGCAAAGTTGAATTTGGAGGGTTTAAACCCATAGATCACAATGGCCACTACCCTCCTTGTTGTAGTTTGGGGAAACCTTTAATGCTTCAATATTAAAACATTCCCTTAGGTAGTCCCCATGCCTTTTTTGAGTCTCCGCAAGGCTCGAGGATGTCTTTATCATGCACAAGTGACTAACAAAGTAGCCCCATAAACCGAGTCTTGTATATTGTTTAAAGGATGAATAAATGGAAAGGGGTTTCACACTAAAATACCATGTCTGAGCTGATTTCTTAAGGGTTTTCATAAATGTTCGGCGCTTGATGTTGTCGAGCACATCATAAAGTATTGCCAAGGCCTTGGATGTTTGTAAGTGGTCCATTGTAAATGTGATGCCATCATACAAACTCTATTGCTTTATTGGCATCCCAAAACTAGTGAGCTAAGATTCATCTATTATTTTATTTTTACAGTGGTGTTTATTAAACTTTCACTTTGAATATGACAATTTGTCTCTTGGGATCCCATTTGATGTTCTTCCATTTAATTCTTCGACTTCAAACTTTTTTTCTCCACGAGTGAGCTATTTGTCTAGCTTCACTCCTCGCTATGCTTGGGATTCGCCAATCTCCCTTGTATTTCAGTTGTTTTTTATTTGTCTTGTGATTGTGAGTTGGCATCCTCCAAACTGATTTTCTTCAAGCCCTGTGCATTGTGCACTAGCAATGCTTGAACATTTTGCATTAGCAACTTCGTTTGCCCTTGTATAGCTTGAAAGTGGTATGACATAAGAAGAACATTTCCAATAGGTACTTGGGACACAAATTCTTACTACATGGATGACTCATTGAGAAAAACTAACAGAGATTCACACTTATCTTTAATCTTGAGCCACTTCCCCATTGTTTTTTCAAATGAGAATGAGAGCAAACCATGGCTATCCATCCATTTTCTAATAGATAACACCAAAATATTAAAGTTATCTTTGGTTTGATCTTCTACATAATACCCCTTGTAGATCATTTTTTACAACTTTATGTGAAACAATAAGGTTGACCAAAATTAATGCTCTAGGAAACTCTCCATTGAGTCAGCCATACTTTCTTAATGAATTCTTTATTGAAAGCAAGAGGTTGTTATGGTTCATAGTTACCTTCTTCTTCCTCATCCTTCCACCTTTATTCTCCTTTGTAAGGATATCTTAGACAATTATTTAGAGGTTCTATATACCCATATTCTCTTTATCATGGCGTAATTCATGTTTAGTGTTTTGGGCTCTCTAGTCTTCTTCACATTGCATACATGTACCTCAAAGTTTCCTTTACTATCAATCATTATTTAGCGGTGCAACTTTGTTAAACATATTTTATTGCTA
Source organism: Malania oleifera (assembly GCF_029873635.1). Classification (NCBI taxonomy): domain Eukaryota; kingdom Viridiplantae; phylum Streptophyta; class Magnoliopsida; order Santalales; family Ximeniaceae; genus Malania; species Malania oleifera. Next base: position 132,175,648 of record NC_080418.1, read on the forward strand.
GTAACGTGTATTATCCATTACTCGATTGTGTTTATGAAGTGCTTTTGTTTTAAAAATAAAGCATATTACCTTATTTTTGTGTTTTTTTTTTTTTTGGTGCTAAAGTGGCCAATTGTTGGTTTTATTTATTTCGTGTTGATTGATAGAAAAACAAAAGCAAATATGTATGTATATATATATATATATATATATATATGTGCGTATGCATGTATGCATACATTTGGCATATCAAAGTGCATGAAGTAGACATGTCCTTTTTCCTACTGGTTTTACTTATTAATTTGCTTTCTCTTTCTCAGGTTATATATGGTTGTCAATGCATTATACATGTCATTTCTACCAAAATAAAATGTCTTTTAAATTATGAATGTCTAAAACAAATAAAAAAAGGTGGCAAAATTATTTTGATTGGATTTGCTTGACTAAAGGCCAACATTAGGTCTGAACTATATATTAGGAGTCAAAAGGGAGTGGCATATTTTCCATTTTATACTCCTACTTATCAAAGAAATTTTGAACCCAACACTTCTTATATGAAAGTCATAAGCTTTAGCCACTAAGATGTCTATTATGAGATTTTTTAAAAAAATTATGATTGTATTGTTGTCTATGTTATTAAGATGTTCATTTTTTGGTTCATTTGGTGTTTCTTTGGGCTTCTATTACATATCTAGAAGTAACCATCTTTCATTTTGTATGAATTTTAATCCTTTTTAAAAATTAGGATAAAAGATATATCACATAAAAAATCTTCAAACTCTAAACATTGAGATATCCCCTTATAGAGGAATGTGTTGGAATTGTTTCAAGTGTTAAACAAGACAACCCATAGATTGGAGCTATCTCGGCTAATTTCTCTCCAACGGACACATAGTTTCCTTTCATGATTGTATCTCCTTATTTAGAATGTGTTTATAGCTAGCATGTTGTCGCGCTTAAAGTCTTTCCTTATATGTCGCGCTTATCAAGTCTTTCCTTATATGGAAAACTTCCTTGTATAGTTTTTGCAATTCTATAAATGAAACATGTAAAGAATGGTGTAAGTATCGATTACTGCACCGTGTTTGTACAATCTTTCATGGTATTAAAGCTATACAGGCCAACGCCCTTTCCTGCGTACCTGTACACTTCTACAAAAATGTCTTCCTCGTCCACCACTTTTAATCCCCCGAATATTGGGTAGCTTATTTTGGTACGGATGGATGGAACGAACTACCTAAATTGGGTTTCCCGATTACTTCCGATTTTACGGAGTAATGATTTGCTGGGTTTCGTGGATGGTGCTAAATCATGCCCAGCTAAACTTCTTCTAGCCACTAGAAGCGCTAGAACTTCCACTCCTAAAATTAATCCGGCTTTTCTCCTTTGGACAAAGAAGGACCAATTCGTTCTCAACTACTTTTGCCCGGTCTGGCTTGCCTTAGCCAATAGGTGTGCCTCACGGTCTCGTTCTCGCATCAATTACCTAAAGCGCCAGTTGCAGTCTTTAAATCAGGAAGGGAAAAAGTTGCGGGGAATATCTTTAGGATGCAAAGTCATGGGCAGATCAACTAGTTGCAATCGGACAACCTGTAGAGGATGGTGATTTAATTCATCATGTTCTTAGTGGTTTGAATTCCTTTTTTTCATCCTTTTCGATCTCCATGGGTGTTGTTTTGCATGACAAATCAATGAGTTTTGATGATTTTACCTCTTACCTATTGTCCTATGAAATTCAAATTCAAAGCCAGCGACCTATGCACTTCCCACAGTTGCACAATGAGGGCACTTTTGCTATAATGGCTCATCATCTTAGAGGCCGAGAGAAGTAGAACAAACCCTTTCAACCCAGGTTTCCCAATCCTCTTGGATAGAATCGAAATCAAGGCCCTCCTCTTTTCCAAGGCAATAATAATAACTAGAAGAACAATCAATTTCAATTTCAAGGGAATTTTCAACCATTCAGAAATAATCAGAACCCGAATGGTGATGTTTTTAATCCCTATGCCTGCCATATTTTCCAAAAGGAGAACCACATTGCATTGGATTGCTTTCACATATTCGACTATAGTTACCAAGGTCGACATCCACCCACTCAACTTGCCGCCATGGTAGCTTACTCGAACTCTCTGTTGGAAGATAATACTCGGTTGGCTGATAGCGGGGCAAACATGCACATCACCAAGAATAGTGGTGATATGGCTTCTCCAGCACCTTATAATGGCTCGAACACAATTGTTATGGGTAAAGGTAATGGTTTGCGAATTTCCAACACTGGTTCCTTTACCTTAAATACTCGTAGCTCCAAACTTTCTCTTAATCGTGTCTTACATTGTCCTGATGCTTTAACCAAATTGATGTTTGTTAACCAATTATGTGCTGATAATGATTGCTATTTTATCCTAACCAGTTCCTATTATTGTGTGAAGGATCGCAAAACAGGACACACACTACTAGAAGGGTCGAGTGAAGGAGGACTATATCCCATTCGTTTGTCTTCTAATTCTGCATGTAACAACCTACCTAATTTACCATTTTTTCCATAATAAATATTCATAATAGCTTTGATACCTACTAAATTGATATAATCATGATCAACCTGGACCCATGGGTACCAAGGATATACTAGAAATATAACTTTGATACCTAAGCAGCGGGAAACATAAAATCATATACATATCAAGTCATCCAACCAATACAATACCAAAGTTTTACCAAACCTGTCAAATACATATACACATCCCAAAAGACCAAAAAGTAATATAAGGTCACTCCCTAAAAATATATCCAACCCTGGCTCTACAACTCACCCTTTTAATAGGGTAGCTCAGTCGGACTCTACTGTCGCGGAGCTCTATCTGCTCCTCTACATGGATTTCCTGAAATGTTTGAAATACTGGGGTGAGACACCTCTCAGTAAGGGAAATAAACTAACATTAGTGTGTGGCGCTATGAGCATTTTCGTGTCATACATATAAATAGTATAATAAGCATAACTTATAAAATCTATCTGTAGCAAAATTGAGTCATATCATAATAAAGCATACTAAATTTATATACATGAAAATCATCTTATATAACTATACAATACTGAAATAACACTCAGAATGGATAGTTAGCTGATGTCATGTCTTACCCCCACATGACTAGGTTGTGCAGCCCGAAGGCGGGACCTAGCAATGGATGACCGACCATGCTAGATCAAACCTAAGTTTTTAAGTACGATGGGTCTACCCCTCCTGGTCCCGGACTGCCAAAGGGATAACTCCACTCTACACTGAAATCACATCGACTGTCATCTCCCACACTACTGATCGTGTGGTAGCATTATCATAATTTTGAACATATAGCTACGGTACCATGCTCCTGAAACTGAACTAAACCATACCATCCGGGTTTTGATATTATATAATAAGTTTCATATACCGAACATAGCTGTTTCATACTCCATAGCAATAACTAACATATTAATGTTTCATAAATCCTATCATATCTTACATGATTATGGCATCTACGCCAACATAAATCACGACATCTGTACCAACATGAATCACGACATTTGCGCCGACATAACATATCATGTAAATCACGGCATCTGCGCTGGCATAACATATCATGCTGAATCATGAAATATCTGCACTGTTTAACATAATATTTTAGAACATAGTTTATGTATTGTTTTATGGTTTTTCCTGAAAACTGGTAATACATGATTATTCTGGGAAAACATAATATTTTGTTAGCATAATTTCCATGGTAAATGTTACTCATGCCACATAGAAAGGGTAATATTCAAAACATAAAATCTGTTCTAAAATCATATTTCTGATATTATACATGAAAATCATATTTCTGATCAACAACAATATTCTCAAACATAATTCTACAATATACATATTTACCTGAAATTAAATATTGTAAAATAATAAATATATTTTCATAAGAAGGTTGACTTAGTTTATCCCCTTACCTGACTTATTGAAAACTCATAAATTAACCTATCCCGTGCCCATGGTGTTCTTAGCTCAACACTCTGAAATTTATATTTCCCCCAACAAAACTTTAGTATAAACCCATCTAATACCTTTCCTTAACTTAGAAATACCATATACCTTAATAAATATTAAAATAATCAACTTACCCAAATTTTGGGATGGTTCCCAAGTTAGCCTAACCAACAAATTACTCCAGCAGATTTGTAGAGAATCTTCTCAGGACTAACGTGGCGGCTTTGGATCATCGATTCGGTGAAAAACCAAGCCAAAAATCTAGAGTTAAGGTGAGGAGGGCGAATTTAGAGAGAGAGAGAGGGAAGGAAATTGCATGTCATTTTCTCGCTTCAAATCCGGCTTTAGCATATTTATAAAGTGTAGAATCGTCGACGAGCCACGTCATCTCATCAACGAGTGTGTTAGAATTGGTGTATTCCTAAGAGGGGGGGTGAATTGGAATTTAAAACTTTTTCTCCAAGGTTAATCTATCCAACAGCAGTATATACATAACCTAGGGTCAGTCTATTCAATTTCCAAATGCGTAGATAAATATAATGTGGAAATTAAGTCATACGCATCATTCACCCATAAGTAAATATAAAGTGCGGAAATATAAATGAACACACGATATGTTATCGGGGTTCGGCCAACTGTGCCTACGTCCCCGCCTCAAGCTCGCAAGCTAGAGGATTCCACTAATAGCTCACTTAAGGGTGGAGCGACATCGTTTACAACCAGGTCAAATTATCACAGGGCTGACCTCAACCTTAACCAGGTCAATTAGCGAGACTGACCTCAACCTACACGCTTTAACAGGACGACGCACCTAACTTTCCTAACCGGGTCTAAGCCAATCCGGGACTATTCCAGGGCTAGTCTCCCTCTTCAGGCCCGTGCTTGGAAATACAACCGTATTTCAAATACAATCAAATGGTACAGTGATTGTGCTTTCGTGTAAAGCAAATTTGTACCACAAATGCGCACAAACACAAACACCACAGATGATTTAATAATGTAAGCTCAGTGTGGTCTAGATATTTCTACTCTCAAATATATTTTCTATCAGTATAATGCATACGTGAGAGTGTCAAACAAACAATCTTTGTATCACAATCTATTCAACACATAAGTTCACACAAAGATGTCATGTCTCCAGTATTTCAATCAAACATGTAAGTATTAAACGATGTATATGCTTGGTTTGCAAAAGATATGTAATCTTTGTATTCAGCAAATAATATATGAGTAAAAGAATATTGCAACAAAGACCACTGTTACACAAACAAATATCTCTTCAAATATTTTACAAGATTAAAGTGCAATAGATATTTGGGAGTGTTTGAAAAGTTTTTGCAAACAAAAACAAATGCATTCTTCTCAAGATCTTGCAATGAAGGTGCAAGCTTAGAAGATCTAACAAAGTTTTCTTAGGAAAGGCTTATTAGCGAAAGCCCCCTAAGAATCCTTAGGTTTGGCTCTCAAGAAAGTCGTGTCAAACAAGTAGCAAAAGGAGAGCAAACCTATTTAAGCAAAACACTCAATCAACTTACAAAATATGTAGGCAATGATAGAAGGCAAGCTTGAGTGAATGAGGCCCAAAAATGAGTAGAATAGGGTTTTTATTTTTCAGAGAATTCTTCCCTAATCAAAGTGGCTAATCCCTGTTAATTTTCTCAAATGAAGTCATATATATAGACATGGGAGAAAATATGACCGTTGGGGACTTATTGGGTATTATTAGAAAAGTTTAATGATGTTTAAAGCATTTTAATCCTGTTTAAAAAATATTAACTGCGGTAAAAAATCAGGGCAACCCGAGAGGTCCAGTCGACCAGGGGTATTTTGAACTGAGTGGTCGATCGACCGGGGCAAGGCGATTTTCCAAATTTCCGAGGTTCGGTCGACCAGGTCATTTTGAACTGGCTGGTTCGGTCAACCAAACCGCTGGGAATTCTCCCGAGGACCCTCCGGTCAACCATGTAGTTGGAGTACAAAAGTGGTCGGTCAAACGGGAGGTCAAAATGTTGACTCCTAGGTGGTTCGGTCGATCGGGATCAAATGAACTACAAGGTCTCGGTTGACCGGGACCTTAGTCAACAGTTGACCAAGTTATGGTTCGGTCGACCAGGCCAAAATGAACTGATTTGGCCGGTCGATCAAAAGTGCACCAAGTGTGCATTTCGGTCTCGTCTTGACACAATCAAGCCCCATTTAAGTGCCTAACAAATCTATGTGAAAGTGTGAGTGTCCTAGGGGCACTTGGGTCCAAAATAGAGACACCGAAAAAGTCTGGTGTCGGTCGACCTTCGGTCAACCGAAAGGTACACCCTAAGGTCTTTCTAAGGTCCTTTCTTGTTCATGGTTTGTTTGAGTTTACGTAGTAAATCATACATGTGATGTGTGTGAGCTTATTACAAACCAAGTACGTACTTACTATTACAGACCAATTAAATATATTACATTATGAAATAAAACTTTGGTCTTCGGGCTTTACTTGACTTTGTGCACATCTTTATTTTAACACCCTTAGTTCCTGCACAAAACCTCAAACACTCATTAGATACAATGAGTATTTGTCATAATCAAAACCGGGCATGACCAATAAGGTCAACAGAGTGCAAGAAGGAGGTTCGTCGATGAGCACTTACTCCTCCTTGATGAATTTCAGGTCCGGAAACACCTCTCTTGGTAATCCCTCGTCGATGAGACACTTGTCCCTATTGATGTGCCCCAGAAGGCTCCTCATCGACGAATGACCTGGCCTCATCAACGAGGCCTGCTGAACACCTTTAGAAAACTTATTTTCTCCCCTCTCTTTTAATACTTAATTCGGTAAAATTCTTAGGGTCTCTACACTGCAAATAAAACCCGACCTCCTGTTGCATTTGTAGGAATTAAAACTTCTATTCATGTTTGGCATTCTCGTCTTGGCCATGCATCCCTACAAGTCACCGAGAGCGTCATCAATTCCTTTGATCTTCCCATTACTAATACAATTCAATGCGACTTATTTGCTCATCTTGTAGGCTGGGCAAGAGCACTTAGTTGCCCTTTATTCTCTCGGATAGGGTTTTTGAATTTCCTCTTGATTTCATCCACTCTGACGTATTGGTATCACCGGTTGTGTCTAGTGGCGGGTGTCATTATTATGTTTCCTTCATTAACGATTGTTCTAGATTCACTTTGTTGTATCCCATTGCTAATAAATTTGAAGTTTTCTCTTTCTTCATTCATTTTAAACTACTTTTTGAAAATTTACTTTCTCACAAAATCAAACAAATTCAAACTAATAATGGGGGAGAGTACATATTTGGGTAGTTTAAAATTTTCTTAACTTTCAAATAGGATTCATCATCGACTCACGTGTCCTTATACTTCCCAATAAAATGGTATTGCTTAAAGAAAGCACAGGCATATAATGGACATGGGGCTGTCAATGCTACCTCAATGTAATCTTCCTAAAACTTTTTGGGACAATGCTTTTTCTACGACAGTGTTTCTAATAAATCGTCTCCCTACAACTATGTTATAAAATAAATCTCCCTACCATGTATTTTTCAGCAAAATACCCACTTATACTAAATTTCGTGTTTTTGGGTGTGCCTGTTATCCTTTGCTTCGTCCATATGCTCATGATAAATTAGCCTACAAAAGCAAATTATGCTTTTTTCTAGGCTATTCATCTCATAATGATGGATATAAATGTTATGATCCTATATCCAAAAAAAATCTAGTTTTCTAGGCATGTCGTATTTGATGAGAATTTCTATCCTGCCCAAGAGTCCTCTGCCACTTGATCTTAAAGTAGTGTTGTAGCTGAACAAGGTTCATTACTCATTCAGCCTCAATTTGGACCAACACAATCCTTCACATAGCCCGTCACAATAACTGACCCCGTAGTTCTTAATAATCCCATTATCTCATCACTTGAACTCATCATGATACCTGATCCTCTAGACCTAAATCCCATTGTCCCATCTCCTAAGCCTTACGAACCCCCCTCTCCACTTAACCCACGTATACAAAATAACCCTCAGCCTGACCCATCACCTACGTTACAACCCGTGCCTCCTGAACCACGTCATTAGATCCCAAACCAGCTCCTCTCGTCCTAAGCAATACACAGACTATCATCTCTTCTATGCCTCCAAACACCCCATAAAATCCCTTTCCATTGTGCTTGAAATTTTTGAACTATCCTGCTAATCACAAGCTGTTGTGTCTAGTGATTGGCGCAGGGCAATGCAGGAGGAGTATTAGGCACTAATGGACAATGGAACCTAGAAGTTGGTTCCTTGACCTCTGAATAGAAAGGTGATTCTAGTGCACTAGGTATACAAGATCAAGTAGACTCCATCTGGGGCAATTGAATGGTATAAGGCAAGATTAGTGGCAAAGGTTCATCAAGTTTCTGGGGTTGATTTTTCTGAGACATTCAGTCATATTATAAAGCCAACTATAGTCCGAATTGTGTTGACACTTGTAGTGCATTTTGGGGGGCAGGTTAAGCAACTGGATGTTTCTAATGCTTTTCTCAATGGAACTTTATAGAAGGAAGTTTATGTTGAGCTACCACAAGGCTTTCAAAGCTCAGGGTTTCCAGATCATCTCTTTTTCCTTCGAAAGGCACTCTACGACCTTAAATAGGCCCCTAGAGCGCGATACCTGCGTCTATCATAGAGCTTACTAGAATTGGGTTTTGTTGTCTCACAAGTGGATACGTCTTTTTTCACCTGTCACAAGCATAACATACACATCTATTTCTCATCTACGTAGATGATTTGCTTGTTATTGGAAAATAATTATGTCTTCATTGAGGCTCTTGTCACAAAACTTCAGGCTGGATTCAAAGTTAAAGACCTAGGTTCCCTCAGTTATTTTTTGGGAATAGAGGCAAGTCAAGATAGTACAAGTTTGCATCTGAGGCAAATCAAGTATATCTTAGACATTTTGCATTGCAACAGGATAGTGGGGGCGAAGCCTTATATATAATACCTTGGGTGTCTCTAGCAGAAAATTGTTCGCCCTAACAGGTGATCCTCTTCATAACATTACTTAGTATCGACATTTTGTAGGAACACTTCACTATTGTACACTAACTAGGTTGGACATTGCATACATCGTGAATCAACTATGCCAACACCATCATGCTCCAACTTCTAAACATTGGAATGCAGCGAAACGGGTTCTTCAAAATCTAAAGGGTACTATTGATCATGGATTATATTTCAGCCGTGGTGCACTTTATCACGTCCTGAACTCGCGGATGGGTCCCAAGTGTGAATATAGTAACCGAACATGTCTCTGTATCCATTAAAATATACATGATACTAACCTGATGAGGGTTCAACCCCGTGGGGTACATCTACACCCTATACACATTTACATACATATCCATACTCATCAAATACGCAGCGGAAATGTTCTTTCTATACATACATCATACCATACTAGAGTCTATACATAACTAGAATATACGTTCCCAAAATACAATACATACACCGGGTGTCTATAAAATCCAACAATGACAACCCGGTTACAAAACTCGTACTTACACAAGTACTTAACGTAGCTAACTGACACCCACGCTTTCGGATGCTAGGATGCTAGTTTCGGCTACCCGAAAGACCTGAAAAACATTTGTATATTCAGGGTGAGACACCTTTCAGTAAGGAAGAAAAGCAGGTTATATCAGTGTGTGGCATACGAGTGTTATTCAATATAAAACATAACACAATACAGTTCTAGTCTTTTCACAATTTAGTTCTAGTACATACGATACCAAACATACGATTAGTGTCGTCACACTCAAGCAAACGATATCCTGCAATAACCAAAGCCTCAAAGCGATATCATGCTAATACGGTGTCCACTCACACCCATCGGTGACCAGCTGAAACAAACAAGTGATATTTCACACCCTCGGATATAAAGTCAGACATTCTCACTCACGGTAATTAGCCGAGGCATGGCATCAGCGTACGGTAATTAGCCGCCCCTAGCCGATTCAACGTATGGTAATTACCCACCCCTAGCTTATTTACAAAATCTAGAACATATTTGGAACTCATGTTCCTATACTCATCAGCGTACGATAATTAGCCGCCCCTAACTGTTATACAACAAATCATATCGTTTTCAATTCGAGAAATACAGTTTAATACAAATATTGGTACGGTCATCTTAATACTATAGTTTTATACAACATATGATTTTCCAACAAAAATAGAGATGATATCCAAAACCCCCAATTTTCCCAAAAACTGTAACCTGAAAATCCTGCATTTTTACCTGATAGATTTTCTAAATAAGTAACCAAAACATACATACGATCATAAACTAAAGGTTTACTGATACCGATTATAAAAATAACTGATATAAACAGAATCCCCTTACCTTTTCCCGAATACCAAGATACGAACTCTACGGCTCCAAAACTATGAACCGAGTCCCCAAAACCTAAACACCCAAGAACTATACTTCATTACAATTCTTACTACTATACATATTCCAAAACGAAATTGAAATCAAACCCATACCTTGTTTTTGGGCCAAAACCCAAAAATCCTCAAAATGACTTTCTGATCTGCTAAAAACGTAGAGCTTCTCCTTCTGATCCACGTGGTAACGTTAGATCATTGATTCCAGCAACTGACGGCCTAAAATCCTAGAGAGAGAGAAGATTCGAGTTCTAGAGAGACAGAAAGAGAGAGAGAAAGGATTTTGATTTCTTCCTCATTAAGCAAAGCTAAAAGATATTTATAACCCTTTTACCCAGAAAACCTTGTTAACGAAACAGCACCTTCGTTGACGAATCATCCACACATTTCGTTGACGAGCCGGCTCCTTCGACGATGAACCCTATTCCGATATTTTACAACATGTTCGGTATCTCGTCATCAACGAGGCTCTGAATTTCGGCGACGAAGAGTATGAAGGCCTTCATTTGACCAGGAAGAATGCCAGATTTGTGTGGGATGAAGAGTGTGAGTAGAGCTTCCAGGAATTAAAGTAACGGCTCCTCACTGCACCAGTACTGACGATTTCATCGGGAGGTGATGGTTATGTTATCTACAGTGACGCGTCTTTGAAAGGGCTCGGTTGTGTTCTGATGCAGCATGATAGGGTGATAGCATATGCGTCCAGGCAGTTGAAAGAATATGAAAAGAACTACACTACTCACAATCTAGAATTGGCTGCGGTTGTACATGCCCTAAAAATCTGGAGACATTATTTATATGGTGAGAGGTGTGAGATATTTTCTGACCACAAGAGTCTAAAGTATTTCTTCACACAAAAGAGTTGAACATGCGACAGAGGAGGTGGTTGGAACTTATCAAGGATTACGACTGTACCATCAGTTACCACCCAGGTAAAGCAAATGTGGTGGTTGATGCTTTGAGCCGTAAATTAGGAGACGCAGCACAGCTGGCAGCAGTAGTTTAGCATCCAATTCAAATGGACTTGGAAAGACTCAGTTTGGAGTTAGTGGAAGATGATCCTCGGGCACTTATTGCTAATTTAGTTGTATAGCCTACACTTTATGAGAGAATTAAAGCTGCTTAGAGGGATGATCCGAAATTTGAAGAAGTGATAGCCAGACTATAGGATGGTCAGGGGGAAGAATTCAGCATTTCTGACGATGGGGCTTTAAGATTTCACACCAGATTGTGTGTGCCTGCAGATGACAGTATTAGGAGGACGATTCTAGAAGAGGTACACAGATCTCTATACACTATTCATCCTAGTAGTACGAAAATGTATAGGGATCTGTGGGAGTATTTCTGATGGAGTGGCATGAAGAGGGAAATAGGGAATTTGAGCAACAGTGTTTGACATGCCAGTAGATTAAGGCTGAGCATCAGAGGCCGGCTGGGTCAATTGCAGCCACTTTTCATTCCTGAGTGGAAGTGGGACCACGTATCCATGGATTTTGTTACTAGGCTACTACCGATGCTGCATGGTCAGAATGCCATCTGGGTAATAGTTGATAGGTTGACGAAGACAATGCATTTTCTGCCTATTAAGGTTAGCTACCCTATGAACAGGTTAGCAGAGATTTACATATAGGAAATTGTTTGACCCCATAAAGTGCCAGTATCCATAGTCTTAGACCATGATCCACGTTTCACATCGTGGTTCTGGAGGAGTTTACAGGAGGCATTAGAGACTCAGCTAGCATTCAACACCGCTTTCCATCCTCAGACTGACGGTTAAACAGAGAGGACCATTCAGGTACTCGAAGATATATTGCGAGTGTGTGTTTTGGATTTTGGGGATAACTGGACTCAGTATATGCCATTGGTGGAATTTTCTTACAACAACAGCTATCAGGCAAACATATATATGGCTCCTTATGAGACACTTTATGGTAGAAAGTGTCGTTGCCCTTTATACTGGAGTGAGCTGCGTGAGAGGCGAGTTGTGGGGCCAGAAATAGTATAGCAGGCATACGATAAAGTCCGACTTATTCGAGACAGGATCAGTGTAGTATAGAATCGGCAGAAAAGCTATGCGGATACTCGCCGCTGAGAACTGAAATTTAAAGTGGGTGATCATGTATTTCTGAGAATAACTCCACTTAAGGGGATCTTGAGATTTGGGAAGAATGGTAAGTTGAGCCCTAGGTTTATTGGCCCATTTGAGATACTTGAGAAGATTGGGTCATTAGCCTATCGGCTAGCTTTACCGCCATCTCTTATCCGAGTTCATGACGTATTTCATGTTTTCATGCTAAGGAAATACGTCCCAGATCCTTCCTATATCATCAACTATGCAGAATTGGAACTCAGTGGGGATCTAGCATATGAGGAAGCTCCAATACAGATCTTAAATAAAAAAGAACAGGAATTGCGTAATAAAAGGATACTGCTAGTAAAAGTTCTATGGAGAAACCACGTTATTGAGGAGGCTTCATGGGAGCTTGAAGATGAAATCAGACGGAAATATCCCCACTTGTTTGATGAATTATAGTATTGATGTATATGTTAGGATGGTAATTTTATTTTGTTAAGTCTAGTGTAATTGTAATGTAGAGCATAGGTTAGGTAGTATTTTGGTTTTGGGGGAAATTTTCTTTTATAGTTGTAATCTCCCAGGACTATCCATGTAACCACAGTATTCCTCCACCATAAGTGAGGGCAGGTAATAAAATAAGTAGACCATTTGCCTTTATGGACGATAAAAGGTAATATAGATAGTAAATTTCGAGGACGAAATTTTATAAGGAGGGGAGAATGTAACGACCCAAAGAATAATGGTATTTAAATAATAAAGAGGGAGAGAAATGGAAACAGTAACAGAAGGAGGCAGTTGACGTGGTTGACGACATCGCACTTTGGGAAAATACCCAATAAATATATCAGGGCCTCGTCAATGAATATAGGGGATTCGTCGACGAGGGTACAACAGGACCTTGTTGACGAGGGCGAGCTTCGTCGACTAGAAAATACCGAGAGGGGTTTTACGCCGTCTGAAATTCGTCGACGAGGAAGTAAGGTTCGTCAATGAAATTACTTAAGGACTCGTCAGCGAGATGACGTGGCTCGTCGATGAAGGCCGCAATATAAATAGTGTTTAACTCGGATTTTTATGCATAAATTTCAGCCGAAACCCTCTCTCTCTCTCTCTCCACTATGGCTCCTCCTCTATCTCTCTTCGATTCCGGCCCCGTCATTCGCCAGATCGACGATCTAAGGCCACCACGACACCCCTAGCGGAGTTCTCTTCAAGTTTGCTGGGACAGATCATCGATGGATCGAGTCTAATTTCTTCCTAAAATCAAGGTAAGGCCTTTTAGTCAAATTTTGGCCTTCTGTCAGTTATAGGAAATGATGTAGGCAAAGAAATATTGATATTATGTTCTGGAGAATGTTGTTTTCAGGGTGTTGAGTGGAGAACCCTGCGGATGTAGGACCCACTACTATAAGGGGATTTTAGCAGAAATCAGGTAAGGGAAATATGCTATGCTAGGTTATTCAAGTATGATTTCAGTATAAAATTATATATATTCTACTAGAGTTCACAGTAGAGATTTATACAGTTTATCAAGTATGATTAATATGTTTTAAAATTACTGTGTGGCTTGAGAATATAGATAGAGTATAAACACATGTTTTACAGTATTTTTCAGAGATGTGGTTTATAGAATATACAGACAGTGAATGTATTTTATAGCAATTACAGAAATACCATGATTATACAGTTTTACAGTACCATGACATATAGATTTACAGTTAATTACATAAACACAGTTGATATAGATACAGTTTTCTACAGCGTCATGGTTTATACAGTTATTACAGAATCATGGTAAAACAGATAGTTGTATATAGAGATGTATTATATAGTATCAGACCCTGTTGGACCATACAGTTATAGAGCACGGTACGTAGCTACATATAGTATATAGAGTGCAACCACCTATTCAGATAATACGTGATATAAAGGTCAATCGCATAGAGCCCACGAGTGGAAGGGCTCCCCATCAGATATGGGTAGAGGAGGGCTGATAAGACCTATGGAGTATAGTGATCTATTCCTGGTTGGCCAGCTAGGGTAGATCCTGCCTACGGGCCGCACAACCCTGTCATGAGGGGTTAAATCATGACACACAGTTATCCACAAGGAAGATTTTAGTTATTACTATGTTTATACAGATTTACAGAGATAGAAAATATATATATATATATTTATTAGAAGTTTTTTGAGTAGAAGCCTAAAGTATAGAAATGTTGAGCAACAGATAAAAGATAATGATTTGTATTACTGGTTGTACTTTACATATTCAGTGATACATGATTATATAGTAATAGATTTTCACAGTATTGTAACTCATTTGTCACACACTAGCAATAGCATATTTCGTCTTACTGAGCGTTGGCTCATCTCAATTACTTTAACATTTTTCAGGTGATCCAGGTAGGCGAGCAGATCAGGCTCGCAGATAGAGGGGCCTCAATATTGCCCTGATATTAGAGTAAGTATTTTTTAGAGTATTTTTGTATAACCCTAACCAGTTGAGGATATTTATGGGGAACAGTCATATATGAATATTTTGGGAAACAACTTAGCACTCTGGTATTGTATATAATTACATATGGTTATGTTTATTTTATTTATGCTTCTCGCTGTTTAGGTTGATTATTGGGTTTAATCCAGTGTGGTATCAGAGCATTTTAAATGTTATATTATATATATATATATATATAAACCCAGTTAAATAGCAGGTTGTTACATACATACCCTCACTTATGGCGGAGGAATACCGTGGTTGCATACATACACTGTCTCGGGAGCTCACAATATTACAAAACTCTTCCAGAGACTAACCAAACATCATTACTACAATAGCAGAATATTACATACATACATACATACCATGTGACGCCCCGACCCGCCAAGTGGGGCCCGAGTGCCACATGTTCCAATCACCTGTATCTGATACCATAATTAACATACACGCAATAGCACATGAATAAATAACCTCAAATAAATACTAGAGTTCTATATAACAACCAAAAACCAACACTACAACATCCAAATATTTGTATTTACAACCAGCATTTAAAACGTAATTCCGTACAACTATATCTATACATATATCAGTATCTCACAATACCCCAAAAAGAAACTATCACAAACAGTCCCAGCCTAGGCCTTCAAACCCGGTCTCCAGAAGAACCTGAAAAATTGTTAATCCACTAGGGTGAGACACTTCTCAGTAAGGGTGGAATAAATTATAACAGTGTGTGACAAATGAATTTTAATATTTATATCTCAAAATAAACTGCTTCTCATATAACATCAATAATAACTGAGAAAATGTACCATTAATAACATTCCCGACATCCAATATCACACACACATTCAATATGCACAAGTACATAATTTTTATGCAAACGAAAGTCCCCAAGGATAGGGAAGATTACCCGCCCATACAAGTAGCTTCCCTCTGCTCTGGTACTAAAAACTACGTACCAGAGCACTCACCTTACTCAGTAAGCCCTTAGGTGAAGTATTACCTTGCTGCCAGTACACACATCTTTATTATTTTAAAGGCGAAGATTTCCGAGGATCGAGATGTCTACCCGCCCATACAAGTAGCATCCCTTTGCACTGATACCAAGAAACTACCTAACAGAACACTCGCCTTTCTCAGCAAGCCCCCGGTGGTATGTTTACCTCGCCGCATGCACACACATGCATTCACAATATGCTATACCATTATTTTTATGCTATAATTAAATTCACATGCACACAACACATCCACACAGGAATCATGCATCTTATACTTCATCTTCCAATGTCCTCAGTATGTGGCCCACACAGAGCAACTGCGTACATGTCAGTACGTGGCCCACACAGGCACCTACGTACTTCTTATCTACACGTGGCCCACACAGGTACCACTAACCATACAGGGTACATAACATGGCCCACACAGGCGCCATTATCCACACAGGATATAACATGGCCCACACATGCACCACTACCCACACAGGGTATATAACATGGCTCACACAGATGCCATTATCCACACAGGATATAACGTAGCCCACACAGGCACCACTACCCACACAGGGTATATAACATGACCCACACATGCGCCATTATTCACCAGTATCCAATCCCCATGACCTACCCGTCATACATCAGTAGAACAAGCTCCTCGACCTACCAATGTCCTACCCCATATAAATAACAATACAACGAGCTCCTCGACCTGCCAACGTCACATCATCATTTATATATAGGCAATATAACAACCTCCTCATGCCAACGTTATATTGAGATGCATACGAATAACCACACTAGTCAGTTCACACAGACACATCAAATCATTTCCACACAGGAATCCAACAGATTAATACATTCTCACACAATAATCCAAAAGATCAATACATTTCCACATAGGAGTCAAACATAACAACTTATTCATCTTGCCATAATCATTTCAAACACCCCCACATGCAAACCCAAATACCACAGTAATTCATATTCAATTTATTAGGAAAATTACTCCCATGTCACACGAATTTAATATCATAAACAATTATCCCAAATATAACCGTAAACCAAATCATCATTTTTCCAATAATCAGGCTATTTTGAAAATCATATAGAAAAATAATAAATTTCATATGCTTGTAAATAACCAGTTTACCTTAAAAAAAATACTGATATAATTTTATTCCCCCTTACCTGATTCCCTGAATTACGCTTGCAGGGCTCCCAAACTTATACCCGCGACGCTCACCCGAACCCTGATTCAATCAAATCAACCCCAATAAAATATTATTTTAACATTTTCTAATTTATAATAATTAAATAATAATTAATTTCTAAATAACACATTTATTTTAATTTTGGACTATTTCTACAATAACCCCACGAGAATTTCACTTCGCTAGACTTGTAGAGAATCATTCCTAGATTCTTGTGGTGGTGTCCGATCGTCCATTTGACTTAAAATTTAGGAAAAATTGAGATAAGAATGAGAATTTGGTTTACCCCATGAGATATGCCCACGTTACTCCTACAACAAATCCACTTCGGTAGATATGTCGGTGGCGAAGAATGGAGTTCGGTGGTATCTTTGGATTTTCAATTGGACGAGAATCGACCGCGAAATCGTAAAAAGAAAAGGAATAGAGAGTGAGAGAATATATTTAATTTTTTTCTTTCTCTTTCTTTCTTTCCTTTCTTTTCTGCGCGTGAGAAGGAATTTCTTCTTTCCTATGTTTTGTTCCAGCAGGAAAACTTACGCACTAAGTTTTCTTTTTCTTTTTCTTTTTTTTTTCTTTCCTTTATCCTTTCTTTAACCTTATCATATACTTATATATATATATATACACTTATATATACTTATACATATTACTTACATATATACTTATATATATATAATTAAATATACATATATATATATATATATCCACAATCCTCATATTCTTAATTTAATTAATTTTCTTAATAATTAATTAATTAATTAATAATAATAATTTTTTGAATTAATAATTTTTTATTATTTATTTTTTATTTATTTATTTTGGGTCGTTACATACCCATACCGATTCTGCTATCAAAAGTACTACTCAGAACAACTACGGATATTTCCGGCATATTTCCATCTCTAACTCCCAAGAAGCTTCCTCAACCGTGTGATTCCGCCACAGTACCTTTACTAACAGTGTTTCCTGGGTACGCAACTTCTGAACTTTACTATCCAGAATCTGAACGGGTATCTCTTTATACGCCAAAGCATCCCCAATCTCTAAGGACCCGTAACTAATCACATGAGACGGATCCGGCACGTACCTCCTCAACATGGATACGTGAAATACATCATGGACCCCCGAGAGCACTGGGGGTAGTGCAATCCTGGAGGCTACTACACCCACTCGTTCCAATACCTTGAATGGTCCGATATACTTCGGGCTTAGCTTTCCCTTCTTCCCGAACCTCATCACCCTTTTCATTAGAGTGATTCTCTGAAATATCTTACCCCCAACCTCGAATTCCAACTCACAACAGCGAACATCCGCATAACTCTTCTTCCGAATTTGGGCTAATTTAATCCTATCCCATATCAAACCAACCTTCTCAGAAGCCTGCTATATGAGTTCGGGACCAAATATCTGTCGTTTACTGGCCTCATCCCAATACAAAGGAGACCAACACCTCCGACCATACAATGCCTCGAAAGGTGCCATCCCGATGCTAGCCTGGAAGTTGTTGTTATAAGCAAACTCCACCAATGGTAGAAACTAAATCCAACTACTACCGAAGTTTAATACACAAGCTTGTAACATATCCTCCAAGATCTGTATCGTCCTCTCTGATTGTCCATCAATCTGGGGGTGGAACGTTGTACTGAATGTAAGCTTCATACCCAGTGCTTCTCGTAAACTCTTCCAAAATCGAGAAGTGAACCTCGGGTCTCGATCTGAAACAATGAACATCGGTACCTGGTGCATTCTGACTATCTCCTCCACGTACAAATTCGCTAGCCTACTCAAGGAGTAGTTAACCTTCATCAGTATAAAGTGATCCGATTTGGTCAACCTATCCACGATTACCCAAATGGCATTATGCCCGTGTAGTGCTGGTGGTAACCTAGTGACAAAGTCCATGGAGATGTGCTCTCATTTCCACTCTAGGATGCTCAATGGCTACAACGGGCCTGCCGGCTTCTGATGTTCAACCTTTACCTACTGACATGTCAAACATTGCTCCATAAATCGAGCAATCTCCCATTTCATGCCACTCAACTAGAAGGACTCGCACAAATCCTAATACATCTTCGTACTACCTAGATGTACCATATACCAAGAACAATGCGCCTCCTCCAGGACCATCCTTTTTATCCCCTTGTCGTTTGGAGCACACAGCCTGGTCCCAAACCTCAGCACACCTCCCTCAGAGATGTTAAAATCTGTAGCCAACCCTTGCTGCACTTTCTCTACAACATCGACTAACTCCGCATCATTAGCTTATGCGGCTTTAATCCTCTCAAATAATGTCGGTTGGATCACCAAGATAGTAATGAAAGCCTGATGATTACCATCCACCAACTCCATGCCAAGACTTTCCAGATCTTGTATGATATGATGCTGACCTACTACTGCAGATATTGACACATACTCTGACTTTCGACTCAACGCATCAGCTACCACGTTAGCTTTTCCTGGATGATAGCTAATGGTGCAATTGTAGTCCTTGATCAGCTCTAGCCACCTTCTCTGCCTCATGTTCAACTCCTTCTGCGTGAAAAAGTATTTGAGATTCTTGTGGTCCGTGAAGATCCTACACTGTTCACCGTACAAGTAGTGTATCCAGATCTTCAACGCATATACTACTGCCGCCAACTCTAGATCGTGCGTAGGGTGATTCTTCTCATACTCCTTGAGTTGCTGAGAAGCATAAGCAATCACTTTCTCTTGTTGCATCAACACACATCCCAAACCCTTTAGCGATGCATCGCTGTAAATCACAAAACCACCGTCCTTAGATGGGATGGTCAAAATCAGAGCACTGACCAGTCAGTGTTTCAACGCTTGGAAACTCTGCTCACACTCATCGGTCCAATCAAATCTCACACCTTTCCTCGTCAACCGTGTTAGAGGACCAGATAACTTAAAAAATCCCTCCACGAATCGTCGGTAACACCCAGCCAGTCCTAGGAAACTCTGAACATCCTGTACGCTCTTCGGTGTCACCCAATTAACCACTACTTCTATCTTACCCAGATCAACTGAGATACCACCCTTTGACACTACATGGCCTAGAAACGTGACCTAATTTAGCCAGAACTCACATTTCTTCAGTTTAGTATACAATTTCTTCTCCCATAGAACCTAGAGTACCAACCTTAGATGGTTTCTGTGCTCTTTCGAACTCCTAGAGTATACTAGAATATCGTCGATGAATACCACTACAATCTAATTTAGGTATTCATGGAAAACCTTATTTATTAGGTCCATAAATACCGTCGAAGCGTTAGTCAACCCAAAAGGCATGACCAGAAACTCGTCGTGACCTATCTGGTTTGTAAAGCAGTCTTCGCAACATCCTTAGTCTTAACTCTCACCTGATGATACCCTGACCGTAGATCGATCTTTGAAAGGACCTACGTTCCCTGCAATTGGTCAAATAGATCATCTATACAAGGCAACGGGTATCAGTTCTTCAGTGTTACCTAGTTCATCTTGTGGTAATCAATGCACATTTGCATCGACCCATCCTTCTTCTTCATGAATAATACTGAAGCTCCCTAGGGCGAAACACTAGGCCTGATAAAGCCCTTGTCCAGTAGTTTCGGCAACTACTCTTTCAACTCTCTAAGTTTAGTTGGAGTCATCCGGTATGGATCTTTATAGATCGGTGCCTTACCTGGTAGCAACTCGATGGCGAACTCCACATCTCGATTAGGAGGTAAACCGGGTAAGTCTTCTGGGAATACATCCAAAAATTCGTTAACCACTCGGATATCTTCAAGTTTCAGTTTATCCCGAGGTGGTTCCTTCACACAAGCTAGGTACCCCTGACAACCCTTCAAAAGTAACCTTCTTGCTTGTATAGCTGACAGAATCTGTGGCGTCAAATGCACACACGATCCTACGAACTCATACTCCTGCTCCCCAGGAGGTCTGAACACTATTACCTTCCTACAACAATCAATCACCGCATAACTAGAGAATAGCCAATCCATCCCCAGTATGATGTCAAATCCACACACGTCGTACACTACTAGGTTCCCCAGTAGTAGCCTTCCCTGAATAACCACTGGGCAGCTTCCTAACATCTTACTAAGATCGTTATACTCCCAGTCGGTGTAGCCATAGGCAACCATTCATCCATTACTTGGGTTTCAAGCCCACACCATTTCACAAAACTAGCAGATATAAATGAATGGGTTGCTCCCGAATCAAATAAAACAACAGCTCTATTCGAAAGCAATAACATGGTACCTTTCACCATGTTCCCAGTGTGTTCCGCATCTACTGGAGTAAGGGAGTACACCCTCGCTGGAGCCGTGTTTTCCTAATAATTCCCCCTAGGCATCTGATTACTTCCACGGTGGCTTTGTGTAGGCATATCGCTCCTCTATGCCTGATAGTTTCAGGAATGTGGCCCGATTTGCCACAGTTGTAGCACTTACCCCAGAATGGCTGACATTCACCATCGTGCCATTTACGGCACTTGGCGCATGGTGCGGAGGATGGATCCCCCTGAGAACTCTGCCATTCGGTATTTTGACGATAACATGAACCATAATTCTTCTTCTTCTTCCACTATCCCTATCGAAGACTAGTCTAAGAACCAGAAGATACTAGCCTCTTCTTCAGTTCCTGTACCACTTCATCCCCCTGAAGATCAGCCTCAACTATGGTGGCTTTATCCACCAGAACAGTAAACTCTCAAATTTGCAACATCTCTACAAGCCTGCGGATGTCCTTCCTCAGACCCTTCTCGAACCTTCGAACCTTCTCATACTCGTTCGAGACCAAGTACGACGCGAAACGAGATAGCTCAATATATCTGGCTGGATATCTCTACACTGTCAGGATTCCCTAAGTCAGGCTCAAGAACTCATCAGCCTTCGCATCATGAGTAGAAGTCGGGAAGTATCTCTCGAAAAATACCTCCTTGAAATGGCTCCAAGTCATACAAGATAGACCAACTCTCTGCTTCTCTAGTAGACTCACAGTTGTCCACCATTTTTCCACTTCTTCTGCCAGCATAGAGAACCTTTTGCTAATCAGTGCAGTGCAGAACTTCCAATATCTTCTCGGTCTTCTACACCCAGTTCTCTGCTACTATCGGATCGGGTCCTCCCATAAACGTCGGAGGGTGCATATGGGTGAACCTCTCTATGGTACAACCCGTAGCTATAGGAGAGTGCTCACGTCTCCTAACACTTTGCTTGATCTCCCGTACAACTTGCCTTATCAAACCCCGAGGCATAGAGGAGACTCGTCACTTGCAGTCCCCTCGTAACCACTATCCAAGTTGTTATCCTTGGGCTCCATTCTGAAAGTAAGACAGGAATCGGTTAGAATTCCTATATCGTACACAGTTAACACAATCATTGAAAGCTAATCATGTTAACTACAACTCTCACGGGTCCAATTCTGTCCTACCACACCTACACGAAACCATCAATGTTTTGCCGTGATTTTACTGAAATCGTCATTCCAGGAAAAACACAGAACACCGCCAATCAGTCCCCGTCTAGCAAAAAAACAACCTTCGACCTACTCTACCCATTTCCTACATCCTTTCCTCTGGTATGCACACATGACTACGCCTAACCAAGTCTACAAAACCTAACAACCCGGTTAGTTCTGATACCAAGCTGTCACGCCCCAAACCTGCGGATGGGTCCCAAGTGTGAATATAGTAACCCAACCTGTCTTTGTATCCATTAAAACATATATGATACTAAGCCGAATGAGGGTTTGACCCCGTGGGGTACACGTATACCCTATACACATTCACATACATTTCCATACTCATAAAATATGTAGCAAAAATGTTCTTTCTATGCATACATCATACCATACCAGAGTCTATATATAACTAGAATATACGTTCCCAAAATACAATACATACTCCAGGTGTCTACAAAACCCAACAATGACAACCCGGTTACAAAACCCGTACTTATACAAGTACTCAATGTAGCTAACCAACACCTATGCTTCTGGACGCTAGGATTCTAGTTTCGGCTACCCAAAGGACCTGAAAACATTTGTATATTCGGGGTAAGACACCTCTCAGTAAGGAAGAAAGCAGGTTACATTAATGTTATTCGACATAAAACATAACACAATACAGTTTTAGTATTTTCATAATTCAGTTCCAGTACATATGATACCAAACATACGGTCAATGTCATAACACTCAAGCAAACGATATCCTGTAATAACCGAAGCCTCACATCTATATTATGCCAATACGGTGTCCACTCACACCCATCAGTGACTAGTTGGAACAAACAGGTGATATTTCACACCCTCGGATATAAAGTCAGACACTCTCGCCCACGGTAATTAGCCGAGACATGGCGTCAACGTACGGTAATTAGCCGCTCCTAACTGATTTAGCGTAAGATAATTAGCCGCCCCTAACTAATTTACAAAACCTGGAACATATTTGAAACTCATGTTCCTATACTCATCAGCATATGGTAATTAGCCGTCCCTAACTGTTTTATAAAACCCTGGAACATTTTATATACAACATTTAATTCCACACTTATTTGAGTATACAACAAATCATATCATTTTCAATTCGAGAAATACAGTTTAATTCAAATACAGGTACGATCATCTCAATACTACAGTTTTATACAATATATAATTTTCTAATAGAAATAGAGATGATACCCGAAACCCCCAATTTTCCCAAAAAATGTAAGAAAATCTCATATTTTTACCTGATAGATTTTTCCAAATAAGTAACCAAAACATACATACGATCCTAAACTATAGGTTTACCGATCCCGATTTCAAAAATAACTGATATAAACCGAATCCCTTTACTTTTTCCCAAATACCAAAATCTAAACACCCAGAGAACTATACTTCATTACAATTCTTACTACTACACATATTCTGAAACAAAACTAAAATTGGACCCTTACCTCATTTTTGGGCCAAAACCTAAAAATCCATGAAACAACTTTCCGATCCGCTAAAAATGTAGAGCTTCCCCTCCTGATCCACGTGGTAATGTCGGATCATTGATTCTGGCAACTGACGACCTGAAATCCTAGAGAGAAAGAGAGAAGATTTCAAGTTATAGAGAGAGAAGATTTTGATTTCTTCCTCATTAAGCAAAGCTAAAAGATATTTATAACCCTTTGACCCAGCCAACCTCATCGACGAAACAACGCCTCCGTTGATGAATCATCCACACATTTCGTTGATAAGTCGGCTCCTTTGGTGACGAAGCCTATTCCGATATTTTACAACACGTTTGGTATCTCTTCATCTACGAGGCTCTGAATTTCAGCGATGAAGAGTATGAGGGCCTTTGTTGACAAGAACAATGGCTTTGTCAACGAAGCCTGCAAAATTTACCTTTTTACCCTTTTTTAATTTATTAAATCTGAAATTCTCTCGTCGGGTTCTTACACACTTGATCTTCATACCTTTTGTGATGTTGATTGGGTCGGAGACCCAAACGATCGGAGATCAACTACGGGGTATGGCGTTTTCCTTGGTTCGTGTTTAATTTCATGGTGTGCCAAAAAACTAATCATGGTGTATTGGTCTAATGCAAAGGTAGAATACCATGCTCTTGCAATGGTAGTTGCTGAGTTATATTGGATTAGAATGGTATTATGTGATTTACAAATTGTTCTCCCTAAGGCTCCTGCTATATTGTGTGACAATGAAAGTGCACTTGCTCTTGCTGCTAATCCAATGTTCCATGCACATACAAAACACATCTAGGTTGACTACCATTTTATTCGTGAAAAGGTGGTCAATCAAGATGTTAATATTCACAACATACCATCCAAAGATCAGATGTGCGACATTTTCACTAAGGGTCTCACCTCGAATCGCTTCTAGTTTCTCAAGTCCAAGCTCATGGTGTGTGAACCCCCCTTTTTCTTGTGGGTGAGTGTTAAACAAGACAACTCATAGATTGGACCTATCATTGGTCAATCAACGTGTGGTGATTGACTCGGTTAATTTCTCTCCAACAAACACATAGTTTCCTTTCATGATTGTATCTCCTTATTTAGAATGTGTCTATAGCTAGCATGATGTCGCGCTTAAAGTCTTTCCTTGTATGTCGCGCTTATCAATTCTTTCCTTGTATGTAAAACTTCCTTGTATATTTTTTGCAATTCTATAAATGAAACATGTTTAGAATGGTGTAGGTATCAATTGCTACACCGTGTTTGTATAATCTTTCATCAAGTGCAGAATTTTAGGTTCATTATCTATCATGGCATTTATCTTTCTTTAAATAGTTCCTTTGTGAGGTGGATCAACTATTTGTTTATTTTGATAAACTTACAATTGTTCCACTTTGTTCTATATGCCATCTAGAACACACGAAATGATTACTCTATGTACCATCTAGATCATGTAGAATGGTTCCTTCTTACATTTTCATAAATATTTGTAATATTATCTTTTTTATCAATGCGCATCAATTACTATAATTAAATATTATTCATTCTAATATGTCACAAATTTATAGGAATCAATTTAATCAATGCAAACAAGATTGAGTAAAGAGAAAAAAAATCATTAATAGAGGTCATACGCTGCTCTATGTTGTAGAGAAGATCACCTATCATAGTAAGATCATCGATCACATTTACTTATACTATTTGTTGATATTGACAATGATTTGAGGATAATATTATCAATTTTCTTTTAATGCTAACAAGATAAATCAAGTGGTAGCAAAATAAAATAAAATTTGATGAGTTGCTTTTGATGGTTTGGGGCATGAAATCCCTTGCTCCATCTCAATAGATACTTTAAGTAATATATGGTAAACTAACTCTTTTCAAGTATTAATATGAAGCTTTATTAGTCATGCATGTTTATACCATTACACTCACGAGCAAAATCTTAGCTTGAGCCTACCCTCGTCCACCTTCGTTACTCTTTAGTAGGTATCCTAATTAGTTGACACACTCTTCCCTGATTATACACATTAATTCGATTGTCGTGTTGATTGCTATAGCAACAATATACTTGATCAAATTATCAACGTGTTCGTGCCATATTTTTGCACACCTTGGAGTAAGATTAACATCAAATAGGCAGGTGACAATCACCTAAGCGGCAAATAACATATTGCCAAACTTGAAGAACAACAAGTATTTAACTAAACGAGAGAGATCGAGCTGTCATTAAGCAATAGAATGTTGCCCAATCATCAGGGATGTAGCCTCATCACTAGGTGAAGAATTGCAAATAGCCACTTATGCAATCATAAGGAGTCAACTACAATAATTATGTTGTTTAAAATTTGGTAACTTTTTGAAATTAAAATTTTAAGTCAATTTATATTTGTAATTATGCAATTTAAAGTTAACAATGACATGATTTGAATTTTAATTGTAATTTCAAGTTTGAAATTATAAGTCAATTTAACATGTGTAATGACCCTAATACTTATTACCATTTTTTTATAATAATAATATTCTCAAAAACATCTTGGTCCTAGAATGTGTATCGAGGGTATGTGTCCATAAACATACTATCTAAGCAGAGGAAAACATAAAACACCCAAAACTTTATATACAATACAAGAGTTCTACTGTTCCCATAAATATACATGTACATTTCCTAAAATCCACAAAAAGAAACTCTCAGGGATTACTCAAAATCCACTTCCCAGCTCAACACTTACCCTGATTCTAGGATGGTACCAACACCTCCTCTACCTAGGAGCTTATCTTGCCTGTCTATCTGAATCACCTGAAATGTTTCAATTCTGGGGTGAGACACCTCTCAGTAAGGCAGGATAAGTAATTACCGGTGTGTAGCAAATGAGTTTTTCATAAATAACATATTATTAACTAAATTGTAACTAAGATAACAGTTAAATGTAAAAACATTTCATAACTCACACCTATGCCAATTAAAATACAAGTTTTATATTAATCATACATTTAGTTGTAATATATAGTTCCTGTTTTTTATAAAACTACGTATATATATATATACCCCACATGATCGGATTGTGCGGCCTGTGGGCTGGACTTAACCATGGCTGGCCTACTAGGTTAAGTCAACTATAATACGTCTGTATTACGATCGGGCTGTTGAACTTGATCTGGATTGCTAAGGAGCTCATCTACTCTCCTCTGAGGCACAATCGACTGTCAACACCATTCTCTATTTGAGATGTGTGGTTGCACTATCTATACTACATTAATTACCGTACCGTGCTCTGTATTCTGTTATGGTCCATTAGGGTTCTGATACTATATAATACTATATTGTATATATTACTATTTTACCATGATTCTACAACGACAACAACAACAAAACCAAGCCTTAGTCCCACTAAGTGGGGTCGGTAATATGAATCCTTTTTCGCCAATTTATGCGATCATGGACCATTTCTTTTTATAGATATTAAATTCTTACTCACTATCTCCTCTCAAGTTATTTTAGGTCTACCCCTACCCCTTCTACTGCCCCCCACAGTAACTAAGTCACTCTTCCTCATAGGTGCACTATAAGGCCTACGTTGCAAGTGTCCATACCATCTAAGTCGTCCCTCCCTTATCTTATCTTTTATAAGAGCTACACCTAACTTACCACGAATATGTTCATTCCTTAATTTATCTTTCAATGTTTTACCATGATTCTATGGTAACTATATTACCATGATTTTATAATAACTGAAATATCATGGTTCTATAATGACTGTAATATCATGGTTCAGTAATAACTATGATAACTATAATATCATGGTTCTTTAGAAACTGTATAAAATTATGTGTTAAATCTCTGTACAAAACTAATATTACTCATGCCATATAATTTGAATGATACACATAATTCTATAATCAGTATGGGAAATTGTATTTTCCTACTGTATAGGAAATCTATATTTTTTGTTTTATGAAAATAATATATATCATCTATAGAGTTTTTCCTGAAACCTAAATTTCTGAATTTTCCCAAAAATATATAACACCAGAAAAATCATATACATGCATACTCATAATTTCATATCTTGTAATATCAAGAAAATTGTACACTGCTATCTCATTATCTTATACTATACTTTAACCGGTAAAATTTCTAAAACGAATTGGTATAACTTATCCCCTTGCCTGATTTCCTGAGGAAACGCTTGCAGGGATCCTAAATTTGTGCTTGTGGCATTTGCACAAAACCCTATACTCCATAAACCCCAATTCATCAACTCAATCCTAGAATGCATACCATTCTTAATATTCTTAAGTCCACATAATCCCAATAACTATTT
Source organism: Malania oleifera (assembly GCF_029873635.1). Classification (NCBI taxonomy): domain Eukaryota; kingdom Viridiplantae; phylum Streptophyta; class Magnoliopsida; order Santalales; family Ximeniaceae; genus Malania; species Malania oleifera. The sequence continues at coordinate 132,204,099 of NC_080418.1, forward strand.
AAACTTAAAAATAACTCCCTTATCCAAGTCTTGGAGTGGTGCCCAGGAACCCCAAACTGCAAAACCGTTCCGGTTAACTTGTAGAGAATCGTCCCTAGAACCTCGTCGTGATGTCTGATCGTCGAATTAGGCTAAAACTGGGCCAAAATCGAAGAAAGAGAGAGAGAAGAGGGGCCAAAACCCTAGAGAGAGAGAGAGAGTGAGGAGAGTGATTTTTTGTGGAGGAAATGACTTAAAACCTTTTTACAAGCTGCTGGTCCATGTGTACTCGTCGACGAGAACAGAGGATTTGTCGACGAGTCAAAGAAGGACACTCTTTGACGAGAACAATTGGTTCGTCGACGAGCCTTTTAAACCCAAGATTTCTTGGCTTTCGAGATCTCCTTGTCGACAAGTACAGGGCACTCGTCAACGAGTTCCTGTTTTTTTGTCCCTTTTAAATTTTTCTTCCTTCTTTTCTTTCTTTTTCCTTTTATTTTTCCTTGTTTTCTCATAAATTAATTTTTTTCGGGTCTCCACATTCTCCCCTCCTTACAAAATTTCGCCCTCGAGATTTGCTATCTATCACATTTTCCAACCTTAAGGAAAAACATTACAATTTTATTAATTACCCTCACTTATGGCAGAGGATTACCGTGGTTACAATGGAGGGTTTTGAGAGATTACAACCATTCACATAAAAAGAAAACTCTCCCAAAACCATTTATAAGTTAAAACCAAAAACACTATCTGTCACGCCTTGAACCCGCAGATGGGCCCCACGTGTGAATTTAGTAACCTAACCTATCTCTATATCAATTAAAACATACATGATACTACACTGAATGAGGGTCCGACCTCGTGGGGTACACGTAAACCCTATACACATTCACATACACATACATACACCTCAAATACGCAGTGAAAATATTCTTTCTAATATATACAACGTATCATATCAGAGTCTATACATGACTAGAGTCTATGCTCCAAAATACAGTACATAGCCTAGGTGTCTACAAAACTTAACAATGACAACCCGGTTACAAAAACCAATACTTACTCAAGTACTATACGTAGCTAACCGACAACCACGCTCCCGAATGCTAGGATGCTAGTTTCGACTACTTGAAGGACCTGAAACACATTTGTATATTCGGGGTGAGACACCTCTCAGTAAGGAAGAAAATAAGTTATATTAGTGTGTGGCGTACAAGTGTTATCTAGACATAAAACATAACATGATACAATTCCAGTATTTTCACAATCCAGTTCCAATACATACGATACCAAACATACAGTCAGTGTTGTCACACTCAAGCACCCAATACCTTGCAATAACCGAAGCCCTATAGCGATATCGTTGCTAATACGATGTCCACTCACACCCATCGGTGACTAGCCAAAACAAACAAACAATATTTTACACCCTCGGATATAGAGCCGGACACTCTCGCCCACGGTATTTAGCCGAGACAAGGCATTTGCCCACGATAATTACCCGAGACGTGGCAAATTTCACAAAACCTAGAACAATTTTGGAACTCATGTTCCTATACCCCCCAGCTTATGGTAATTAGCCATCACAACTATTTTACAAAACCTGGAACATTTTACATACAACAGTTTATTCTATACAACAAATCATATCGTTTTCAATTCGAGAATACAATTTAATACAAATACAAGTATGGTTATCTCAATACTACAGTTATATACAACATACGATTTTCTAACAGAAATAAAGATGATACCCGAAACCCCCAACTTTTACCAAAACTGTAATTCAAAAATCCTGTATTTTCACCTGATAGATTTTTCCAAGTAACTAGCCAAAACATACATACAATTGTAAACTACATGTTTACCAATTCCGATTTCAAAAATAACTGATTGAAACCAAAATACGAACTCTACAACTCCAAAACTATGAATCGAGTTCCCAAAACCTAAACAACGAAGAACAATACTTCCTTACAATATTATTCTCTACAGATCTACCGAAATGAAAATGGATTCAGAGCCATACCTCGGTTTTGGGTCAAAACCCGAAAATTCTCAAAACAAAATTCTAACCCTCTATAAACGTAGAGATTCTCCTTCTAATCCACATGGTAACGTCGGATCGTTGATTCCGGCAACAGGCGGCCTGAAATTCTAAAGAGAGAGAGAGAGAGTATTTGAGTTCTAGAGAAAGAGAGAGAGAGAGAGAGAGAGAGAGAGAGAGAGAGAGAGAGAGAGTTTTTTGGTTTTTTCTCCATTAAGCAAGTGAAATAAGATATTTATAATCCTTTAACCCAGCCAGCCTTGTCGACGAGACGACGTTCTTGTCGACGAGACGACGTTCTTGTCAACGGGCCGCAGAAGGAAGTTTGTCAACGCCAAGGGGAACTCGTCGACGAGCTGGAGATTTCAAGATTTCCCAAAATCAGTCGGCATCTCCTTGTCGACAAACCACTGAGACTCATTGCTGAGCTGTACAAAAGACTTCGTTGACACCAAGGTGGACTCGTTGACGAGCTTGAGATTTAAGGATTTCCCAAAATCTTTTGGCATCTCCTCATCGATGAACCACTGATCCTCGTCGCCGAGCTGCATAAGGGACTTTGTCGATGAGAAGAGAAGCCCCGTCGACGAGCCCTACTAATTTTACCTTTTAATTTTCCTTCTCTTTTCTTATTTATTTAATACACTTATCTTGGGTTGGGTTCTTACACTAACTATCCTATCCTACCCTACACTATACAAGTCAGAATACATACACTGTCATTTACTTTTACTCTTACTAGCTTAGCTCTGAGCTCCACTAAACAGGTGTAGATATATCTGGCGCATTTGTTCCTTTAATTCCCATGAAGCCTCCTCAACTGCATGATTGCGTCATAATAATTTCACCAGTGGAATTCTCTTTGTGCGTAGCTTTTGTTCCTTTCGATTTAGAATCTGCACTGGCACTTCTTCATATGTGAGAGTATCCTTAAGCTCTAGTGTCTTATAAATAATCACATAGGAGGGATTTGGGACGTATTTCTTCCGTCATGAATTCAGGACAAAGTTGGGGGTAACGCTAACCGATAAGCAACTGGACTAACCCTTTCCAGTATCTTAAACGACCCAATATACTTAAAGCTAAGCTTACCTTTCTTTCCGAATTTCATCACTCATTTCATCGGTGCAATTCTTAAAAACACATGATCCTCTATTTCAAACTCCAACTTTAATTCGGCGAGTATCTGCATAACTCTTATGCCGACTCTATGCTGTTCTGATCTTGTCTCTGATAAGCCTAACTTTATCATAAGTCTAATGGACTAACTCTAGCCCAAAATCAGTCTTTTACCGATTTCATCCCAGTGTAATAGAGATCTACACTTTCGACCATACAACGTCTTATACGGGGCCATTTCAATACTGGTCTGGTAGCTGTTGTTATAAGCAAACTCAACCAGTGACATATACTGGATCAAACTATCACTGAAATCCAATACGTAGGCCTGCAACATATCCTCCAATATCTGTATGGTCCTCTCTATCTGTCCATCGGTCTGAGGATGAAAAATCATGCTAAAAGTTAGTTGGGATCCCAACACTCTCTATAAGCTTTTCTAGAACTGGGACGTGAAACGTGGATCCTGGTAAAAAACAATAGACACCGGTACTCCATGCAATCTGACTATCTTCTGAATATATAGTTATGCCAATCTACCCATGGAATAGTTAACTCTAATGGGAAGAAAATTGGCAGTCTTCGTCAATCAGTCCATAACGACCCATATGACATTTTTCCCATGCTGTGTAGGTGGCGAACCTGTGATAAATTCCATGGAAATATGCTCCCGCTTCCATTCTATAATATGAAGTGGTTGGAATGATCCTACTAGCCTCCGATGCTCAGCCTTTATCTACTAAAAGGTAAACACTGCTCCACATATCGGGCTATTTCTCTTTTCATATTGCTCCACTAGAAGGATTCCCACAAATCTTTGTACATTTTCGTGCTTCTTGGATGTATCATATACAAAGAATGGTGCACCTCCTTCAAAATGGTCCTTTTAATTTCAACATCATCAGGTAGACATAGTCTGGTACGAAACCTTAGAGTACCATCATCAGAAATAGTAAAATCGGCTCCCTGTCCACTCTGTACTTTATTATTTGATCTTTACTAATTTTGCATCTTGCATATGCGCGCGCAATCTTAATTTTCTCTAACAAAGTCGGCTGAAGTATTAGACTAGTAATAAATTTCTGGTGATCTCCCTCTACCAACTCTACACCAAATCTTTCCAAGTCCATTATAATTTGATGTTGCGCCACCACTACTAGTACTGAGGCACTTCCTGACTTCCAATTCAAAGCATCAGCTACCACATTAGCCTTTCCTAGGTGGTAATTGATGGTACAGTCATAATCCTTTATTAATTCCAGGCACCTCCTCTGCCTTATATTCAACTCCTTCTATGTGAAGAAATATTTCAAACTCTTATGATCTGCAAATATTTCGAATTTTCCCTCATACAGATAATGCCTCCATATTTTCAATGCATATACCACTGTAGCCAACTCTAAATCACGCGTTGGGTAGTTCTTTTCATATTATTTGAGTTGCCGAGAAGCGTATACCACAACTTTTCCTTATTGCATCAATACACGCCTAAGCCCTATCAATGATGTGTCACTGTAGATCATAAAATCTCCATCCTCTGATGGGATGGTCAAAACTGGTCCGGTGACGGGTCACTTCAATTCTTGGAAACTTCGCTCACAATCATTGATCCACTAGAAGTTCACATTTTCCTCATCAACCGTGTCAGAGGACCTGATAACCTAGAAAATCCTTTCACAAACCGCCAATAGTATCCTGCCAAACTTAGGAAACTTCTAATCTCTAGAACATTCCTCGGTCTCGCCTAGTCTACTACCACTTCTATCTTGCTTAGATCTATCGAAATACCCTCTCCGAAGATCACATGTCCAAGGAATGTAACTTCCTTCAGCCAGAATTTACATTTCTTGAATTTAGCATACAACTTCCTTTATCTCAACACCCGTAGTAACTTCCTCAAATGATCTTCGTGTTCCTTAGGACTCTTCGAGTAGACCAGAATATCGTCAATGAAAACCACAACAAACTGGTCCAGCTATTGATGGAAAACCTTATCCATTAGGTCCATAAATGCTGCTGGTGCATTAGTCAATCCGAAAGGCATAACCAAGAATTCATAGTGGGCATACCTAGTTCGGAAAGATGTCTTTGTAACATCATCAGCCTTTAACTTTGCTTGATGGTACTCGGATCGAAGGTCAATCTTTGAGTAAACCAGTGTACCCTAGAGCTGATAGAACAAGTCGTTAATGTGAGGAAAATGATACTTATTCTTAACTATCACTTTATTTATTTCTCTGTAGTCGATACACATCCTCATCGTCCCATCTTTCTTCTTCACAAACAGAACTGGTGCTCCTTAGGGCGATACACTGGGTCTGATAAACCCCTTATCTGGTACTTCCTACAACTGCTCTTTAATTCTTTTAACTCAGTTGGAGCCATTCTATAGGGAGCTTTAGATATCAACGTCGTATCTAGAAAAAATATCAATGGAGAATTCAATATCTAGGTTAGGAGGCAGTCCAGGTTAATCCTCTGGAAAGACATCTGAAAATTCCCTCACTATTGGAATATCTGTAAGATTCAATTCCCTTCCTAGTGCTTCCTTTATATAAGCTAAGTATTCCTAGCACCCATCCATAAGTAGCCTCCTTAATTGAATAGTTGTCACTAGCTGTGGTGAGGCACGCACACACGACCCCAAAAATCTGAACTCCTGCTTTCCAGGAGGTCTGAATACCACCTCTTTTTGATGACAATCAAGACTAGCATAATTAGCGGCTAGCCAATCCATACCCAAAATCATGTCGAACACCTGCATATCTAATATTACAAGATCAACTGGTAACACTCTTCCCTGAATATCTACTAGATAATCTTTAAGCACCCTTCCACGCCTTACCACTGATCTGGTCGGTGTGGCTATTAATAATTCAATGTCTAGCAATTAAGTTTCTACCCTACATAGCTTGATGTACCCTAGTGACACAAAAGAGTGTGTGGCCCCTGAATCAAATGAAACAATAACTTTATATGATAAAATAGTAATAATACCTGTCACAACGTCACCTGCCGTCTCAGCGTCTCTAGAAGTTAGAGCACAGACTCACGCCATAGCAGTCTTCCTCTGCTAATTTCCTCGGGGTGCTTGATTGTTTCCTCGGAACAGTCTAGGAGCTCGTGCATTGTTCAATGGCCCATGACATGCCTGCGCGATGTGTCAAGGTCTCCCACATCGATAGCAAACTTTCTCTCCCACACGACATTCTCCCACGTGCCTCTTGCAGCATCTAGGGCAGATAGGATAAGTTTTCTCACCCTGATACCCACGGTTTCCCATTATTTGCCTCTGACCTCCATTATATTGGTCTCCCTTCCATATGCCCCGGCTGGTACCTGCCTGAAACCCAAGAGGTGTGGGTCTCTTTCTCTGGCTTTGTATCCTAGCACCCCTCTACCTACTCGCCTCTGCTATGACGACCCTGTCTACCAATTTTAAGAAATCCCGCTCCTTTAAAACTACCACCTGTTCATAAATTTCTTACCCTAAGCCTCTCTCAAACTTCCTTACCTTCTTAGCCTTATCTAGTATTGTAGTGATCCAAAGAATTATGGTATTTAAATAATAAAAGAGGGAGAAAAGGAAATTATAAAGGGGGGTCACAGCAGGTTCTCGTCGACGAACTCGATCATTGATGGGGACACGTGTCTCGTCGACGAGAAGATACCAAGAGGCTATTTTCAGTTCTGAATTTCATCGACAAGGAATAGGTGTTCGTCGAAAAATTTCCTTTGTGACCTCGTCGAATAAGTGACGTGGCTCGTCGATGAGTGCAAGTGTATAAATAGCCTAAACTCAAATTTTTCATCAGAAATGACGTGAAGAACACACTCTCTCTGTCTCTTTTGTTCGTCCCTTCCCTCTTCTCTCTAAGATTTTGGGCCGGATTCTTGCCGGTTAGATGATCGGAGGCCACCACGACACTCCTTGGAAAGTTCTCTTCCAGGCTACTGGAGTAGATCATTGGTGGGGCTATCTTGAACTTCATCCCAAATTTAAGGTAAGACTTTTTATTCAATATTTGACTTTTCTACAATTGTAAGAAAAGTAGTACTTGAAGAAATACTAAAGTTTTGTTCAGGGGGATATTATTTTTAGGGTATTGAATGGGGCACCTTGCGGGTGTAAGCCTAGATGTTGTAGGGAGCTTTCCAGAAATTAGGTAAGGGAATAAACTAAGTCATTCTTTTTATGAAAATGTATTTATTATTTACAACATTTAATTTCAGGTAAATATGATTAATACCTCTTTTGTGTGGCATGAGTAATATTTACCATGGAAATTATGATGATAAAATATTATGTTTACAGAGTAAGTATGTTTTGCTGCTTCCAGGAAAATGTTAAAATGGTTCAGGGATTTTTCAAACTGAGGTTTTTTATATGATATATTGGCGTACGGGCCGAGGTTTTTGTATGATATATCGATGTATGGGCCAAGGTCTTTATATGATATGTTGGCGTACGGGCCGAGGGTTTTATATGGAATATTGGTGTACGGGCCGAAGGTTTTATGATATGCAGTATCGGCGTACGGGCCGTGATTTATAAAATACAAAATGCCAGCGTAAGGCCCATAGATTTTTATATGTTATGTCATGCAAAGATGTATGAAAATATTAACATGACAGATATGATTATGTATAGTCATGTATCATTATTTGGGAATATGTTATATGTTATTAGAACCTGGTTGGCTTGGTTTAAGCTTTCATGAAGCACGGTACCGTAGTTGTATGATCACGATCATGATTATGTTAGTGCTACCGCTTGCCATATGGGGCATTGGGAGATTGATAGTCGATGTGGCTTATTGTAGCGCAGGCACTCCTCTGGTGTCCGAACCAGGAGGGGTAGGCCCATCGTACTTACAGACTTTTTATTTGACTCGGCAGTGGTTGGCCAGCCATTGTCGGGCTCGCCTTCAGGCCGCACAACCCAGTCATGTGGGGCTAAGATATGACACCAGCCAGCTAACCATCCAGAATGTTTTCTATGTACAGTTATATGAGATGATTTATACATATGAAAAATCTGTATAATATACCATGATATGATTATGTATATGTTTTTCCAAATATGATACAGATAGTTTTATCAAGTATGATTATGTACTGTTATATGTATAATAGGAAAATACTCATGTTGCCACACACTAATATTGATTTATTTCCCTTACTGAGAGGTGTCTCACCTTAAATTATATAAACATTTCAGGAGCCCCATATAGGAGAGTGGATAAAGCTTCACAACGCTAGAGTTCAACTGTTTTACCTTGTCTGAAGGGTAAGTCTTATTGCGAGGGTCATACAAATTTTTGGGTGACAACCCTAGAACTTGTTTTTGGATGTTTTGGGTTATGTGTATGTATATGACAGTTGTAGTAAACTCTGGTATTGTTTTGTATGGTAGTTTGATATGTATATGATTTCATGTTTCCTGCTGCTTAGGTATTAGTATTGTACTTCAGGTTTACCCCTGGTAGCCTTGGGTCCAGATGGATTATGAGTTGACAGGATTTTTATATGAATACTACAAAAAAAAACTTATTGGTAAAATAAATTGGTCATTATAGGTACAATATATGGGCAAGTGTGATAGCTCAATAAACTTTGCTGCGTACTGCTGAACCGTCAAATGCCCTTGGGTCAAGTTCAAGAATTCCTCCACTTTGACTTCTCTGATGGTGGCGGGGAAGTATCGGTCAAAGAAAATTTCTTTAAATCGGCACCAGGTCATGGCTACTAGTATCGACCTCTGCCCCTCAAGAAATTTCACAGCTACCCACCACCTCTTAGCCTTACCCGTCAGCCTGTACGTGGCATAAAAGACCCTCTGTCCATTAGTACAGTGTAGCACCATCGGTATCTTCTCGATTTCCTGTATCCAATTTTCAGCAACTGCGGGGTCGACTTCCCCTGAGAACGTTGGAGGGTTCATACCAGAAAACTGCTGGATCGTGCAACCCCGATCAGCTAGTGGGCAGTCCCATTCTCTAGTATTTTGTGCTATTTTTGCCATAACTTGATGTGCTACACTACGCAACACCTGGTCAAAGTCACTGCCCCCCCATACTAGATGGTCCCACCTCGTTACTATCTCCAACATTTGTATTACTATTACTCGGGTCCATACTAAAAAATAAAACAATATAATCTTAGATTCCTTTATCATATCACAATTAGTGCATCTGTCTAACTACGAACCACAAATATCTTCCTACCACCAATCAACTAATTTAAGGTTCAGTTTTACTATTCAGAAACAAAAACCAATGATAATTTACCATGACTTTCTTGAAATCGTCATCTTAGGAAAATCACAGAAACCACCCTGAAGTTTCTGCCTCCAAACTGCGAGACAAAAATCCTAAATTCTCATACTAATCTATCACGTTGACTTTACTATAATCCAGTCTATCCACTTTCTATCCTCATCAAGATCCTTTCCTATACTCTGGTATTGTTTTCTGTTGTACACTAATGTCTACAGAACCTAGCAACCTAGGCTCTGATACCAAACTTGTAACGACCCCAATACTTATTACCATTTTTTTTATAATAATAATATTCTAAAAAACATCCCGGTCCCGGAATGGGTATCGAGGGTACCTATCCATAAACATGCTATCTAAGCAGCGAAAAACATAAAACACCCAAAACTTTATATACAATACCAGAGTTCTACTGTTCCCATAAATATACGTGTACATTTCCCAAAATCCACAAAAAGAAACTCTCAGGGATTACTCAAAATCCACTTCCCAACTCAACACTTACCCTGATTCTAGGATGGTACCAACACCTCCTCTACTTGGGAGCTTATCCCACCCGCCTATTTGGATTACCTGAAATGTTTGAATTCTGGGGTGAGAATCCTCTCAATAAAACGAGATAAGTTATTACTAGTGTGTGGAAAATGAGTTTTTCATAAATAACATGGTATTAACTAAACTATAACTAAGATAACAGTTAAATGTAAAAACATTTCATAACTCACACCTATGCTAATTAAAATACAAGTTTTCTTTTTTAATCATACATTTAGCTGTAATACATAGTTCTTGTTTTCTGTACAACTACGTACATGTGAGTTATGAAATGTTTTTACATTTAATTGTTATATATATATATAAAACTGTGAAAACTTCCCTAGATGGATAATTGTAATCATGAATTAACCCTGCATGATTAGATTGTGTAGCCCATGGGCTGGACTTAACTATGATTGGCGTACTAGGTTAAGTCAACTATAATATGTCTGTAGTACGATTGGCCTACTCAACCTGGTCTGGAATGCCAATGAGCTCTTTTACTCTCCTCTGAGGCACAATTGACTGTCAATACCACACTCTACCTGAGATGTGTGGTTGCACTATCTATACTGCAATAGTTGCAGTACCATGCTCTGTATTTTGTTCTGGTCCATCAGAGTTTTGATACCGTATAATACTATACTATTTATATTACTGCTTTACCATGATTCTATAGTAACTATATTACCATGATTCTATAATAATTGAAATATCATGGTTCTGTAATGACTGTAATATCATGGTTTTGTAATAACTGTGATAACTATAATATCATGATTCTGCACAAGCTGCAATATCATGGTTCTTTAGAAACTGTATAAAATTATGTGTTAAATTTCTGTACAAAACTAATATTTCTCATGCCACACAATTTGAATGATACACATAATTCTATAATCTATATGGGAATCTGTATGGGAAACTGTATTTTCCTACTGTATAGGAAATCTATATTTGCTACTGTATGAAAATAATATATATCATCTATAGAGTTTTTCCTGAAACCCAAATTTCTGAATTTTCCTAAAAATATATAACACTAGAAAAATCACATACATGCATACTCATAATTTCACATCATGTAATATCAAGAAAATCATACACCGTTATCTCATTATCTTATATTATACTTTAACTGGTAAAATTTCTAAAACGAACTAGTATAACTTATCCCCTTACCTGATCTCTTGAGGGAACGCTCGCAAGGATCCTAAATTCGTGCCTGCGGCGTTTGGACAAAACCCTGTATTCCATAAACCTAATTCATCATCTTAATCCCAGAATGCATACCACTCTTAATATTCCTAAGTCCACATAATCTCAATAACTATTTAAACTTAAAAATAACTCCCTTACCTTAGTTTTGGAGTGGTGCCTAGGAACCCCAAACTACAAAACTGCTCCGATTAACTTATAAAAAATAGTCCTTAGACCTCGTGGTGATGTCTAATCGTCGAATCGGGCTGAAACCGGGCCAAAATCAGAGAGAGAGAGAGAGAGAGAGAGAGTGAGGATAGTGATTTTTTGTAGATGAAATGGCTTAAAAAGCCTTTTTATAGGCTGCTGGTCCACGTGTACTCGTCGATGAGAACATAGGATTCGTCAATGAGTCAAAGAAGGACACTCGTTGACGAGAACAACGGGTTCGTCGATGAGCCTTTTAAATATGAGATTTCCTAACTCTCGGGATCTCCTTATCGACGAGCACAGGGCACTTGTCAATGAGTCCCTGGTTTTTTGCCCCTTTTAAATTTTTCTTCATTCTTTTCTTTCTTTTTCCTTTTCTTTTTCTTCATTTTCTCATAAATTAAATTTTTTCGGGTCTCTACAATGTGTGTGATTTATCTTGTGTTTCTTAAACAATTTTCATGCATAATATGACTAGCCCAGTGCTCTCTCTCTCTCTCTCTCTCTCTCTCTCTCTCTCTCTCTCTCTCTCTCTCTCTCTCTCCTCTCTCTCTCTCTCTCTCTCGCTCTCCATATTCTCTTCACTCTATATCTCTCCCTATGTCATCGAATTTGAATCTTCACCTCTCATTTGTTCCCTCTTCTTCTATGATTTTTATGATTCTTATCATTCCAATCTTTACATCTTTGACGAGTGGCGACCATAATGAGTCAATCGAAAATCCATTCACCACCAATCCATCTAAATCTACACCACTATTTAAGAGATGATTGATTTTTGATTAAACACAAAGACACTTGTTGACATTTTTTTTTTTTGCCTAACCCGAGCACAAAGTGCAAAAAAAGTAGTAGCTTAAATTTATACATTTATGAGGGTAAAAATTATAAATGAATTAGTTGAAATGTAGTCCATTCATATATTATTTGATTAATAAATTTAATTTAACAATAAGAGGGATGAAAAAATTGTTATTATATTTGTAACTTACTTTTTTGTTATATCAAAAACTTTAAACTGTAATTAAAGAAATTAAAGGTTTGTTTGATTTTGTTGTCATTTTCTATTTTTTGCATTTGTTTCTACACAATGAAAAAATATATTCTAAAAAAGTGTTCATTTATGTTGTTCGTTTTTTATTTTTGTTGTCACTTTTCAACTATTTGCGGAGAAAAATTTGAAAATTAAATTTTATTATTTTTAACTATTTTGGTAACCTATTATTAGAAATTTTAATATTCAAAAATTATTTTTCAGAATTAAATCATTCATTTCATACACACTTTTTAATTAAAATTAAAGTACAATGGTCAAATGAGTTTAAATATAACTAAGATAAAAATATACATAAATTTTTAAAATTAAAAATAATGAAAGAAAATTATTAAATAATTTTCCTCCATTTGGGAGTATGAATTTGAGATCTTATATTTGAATTTGTGTGGATTTGTACGAAACACAATACAAAATTTTATTGAATTTTATAAATTTAAATTCAAGGTCCCAAATTCATGTTTGCAAACAATACCTTATTATTTTTTCAATTGTAATGTATAATAAGATTGTTATTGTAAAGTAAATTTTGAAAATATAATAATTAAGTAAACAAATTATAATAATTTAAATTTTTGTTATAGTATTTTTAACCTGCGTTGTTTTTTAATTTTTTATTTGAATTATATATTTTTTAATATTATTGATTTTAAGATGGAAATAAATAATTTTAATAATATTTTTAATTTATTTTAATTTTACAAATATGAATTAAATAAATTGCTAATTTTAATTTTTAATGTTTGCTTCTGATTTTCATTTTTATAATTTTTAACGCTAAACAACTCTCATAGTGACTGTTTGGGAGTAGGGGTGAGCATTCGGCCAGTTCGATTAATTAACTGAATTAAACGAAAAAAATTATGGATAACAGATTTTCCAAAATCCAGCTGATCGAGTTACTCCTAATAATTGATCATTCCCCGACTGACCGAATTTTCAGTTAACTCAGTTAACCAAATTTAATCGAACCAGATTAATATACTATTAGCCTTCAAAATTTAAAAATTTATGGAGTTAAGAATGTGAAATAATATTGATTAAATTAAAAAGGAAAGATTGAATGTAAATGTATACTGGACTTTTCCTAAATCTATTTTGAGAGTACTGATTTTGAGGTTGAAAGTTGAGATTAGTGATATGTGATTGCGACTCACACGAGGTGACGTCCACGGTGAAGCCCCTACTAAGGCGAGGGTGAGCATTGAGAAGCAATGACCATGACTTAGGCTAGTGTTAGGGTGACAGGTTGACAAGAGTGAGGATACTCAAGCGAGGGCTAGGCCACTAGGGTGAGGGCAAGGGGGGTGACTCAGACGGCTGCGAGGGCTTGGGCAAGGACAAGGGGCCAAGGATGAGCCACAAGTGAGGCGATCGAACTCTCTCGAACTAGGTTGCCGTTGGAGAGTAGAGAGTAAAGTCAATGGAGATCGGAAATTGGAATGAATTATGGAAAGGGAGCCCTAAAACTTAAAAGATAACCCTAAAAGACAATTTATATAAATTACTTATTATTATTATTATATAATTTGGTTAATTCAGAAAATCAAAATTAATTTTAGATCAAACCGAACAAAAAATCGAAAATAAAAATTTAACCAAACTTAAAATCCAACTAATGCGAATGATTCGGTCTTCAGCGATTGTGCTCGCCCCTATTTGGGAGGAGAAACATTGGGAAACCATGTTAATGTATACTTTACCCAAACTTCAAATGTGCTGAGCTCACAAGAAGACATACAGGAAGGTGACACCATTTCCATGGCTGAAGATGAAGCTCCGGAGACCAACTGCAACATCCCAGAGCCTCCGCAGCTCTCTTCTCTTCCAGCTCCCGTACTCTCTCTCTCTCTCTCTCGCGAAAAATCTCTTTTTTTCGAGGATATTCAGTAGGTTTGTGATGCGTTTTTATCTTCCGGTTGTGTGATGTCTGGATGATTTTAGGTAGGGCATTCTGAGATGTCCTGTAGATTTTGATTTGGTTCACAGTCATTCATGTATTATTAATCGTCGCAAAAAAATAAAAAATAAAAAAATGACACGAAATATTGAAATCACGTGCCTTTTTTCATGAAATCTTTTGACTCCAACCTGCTCTCCTAATGGGCATCCAATCGTGCCTTAACCAGGAAAGGAAAATGGGCAAATTTGTGCTATATTCCTTAATAAAGAGAAGAGAATGGTTGCTTCTATGTTTATAAATAAAAAAGGTTTTTTATTCTTGATTTTTCATAGTTGAATTTTTCTATGAATTGTTTTATGAGTAGTTTGTGGAAGTTATGTGCAAAAGTTCGGGCAAGACGAGGCGTTTTGCTGCAGGCACCGAGGCCGGATTTGCACTATCTTTGATCAACAAAAAATTGGATTGTGGGATGCCACTTGCTTGGCTTATTGAATCTGTTAAAGAAGGGGAAGAGCCTGTCAGTTTTGGACCCAAATCGGTTCTTGTAGATTATGGCAATGGTTGGAAGTTGAAGACAGTTACTGAATTTGAAGGTACCTGCAACTGGGTTTTATTCAGTTTTAAGTTCTAGTCTTCTTTTGTTTGGGTACTAAAGGTGTCAGGTACACCGACTTGTTGATTGCTTTTGGAATTTGTGTTGTAGGTACTGGAAGAGGAGAAGGAGTTCAGCCAACAAAAATGCCAATGCCTACAGCAATGGTATGATGTCCTTACATCTCCTTGAAATTTTGTCTTCAAGAAACAATAGTATCAGATTTCCTTGCATTATTTATATAGAAATATATTTGATGAGGTTATGCCATGTTGGTTTTTGTATACCAGACCCTGTGAACATGTTGAACTGTGAAAATAATGGTGGAGTTGAAGTCTTTGGTGGTGAGAAATCAATAGTTTCCGGGCTAACAGCACAGTTGGTTATAGCTATTTATAAAAAATTATTATGATCTGTTATTTGTGCAAGATGAAGAAAAAAAAAATTGGAGAGAAGGTTGGAAAGAAATTATGTCTTATTGGTCTTATGCAGTTCATGACTTATAATGGGCTGTATGGATGCAAGTTGCTACAAAAATTACACCAATCAGGATATGAGGTGGAGCTATAGCAAATGTAAAACAGTGCAACTTCAAAGGACTTTAAAATTGCCACTTAGTATGGCCGACTAACCAATGACAAGGTACCCATCCCTTGATGTGGGAACGAAGTTCGGACCAAGCGCGTGAACCTCATCCACACAATCTCCATAATTGACCCCGCTAAGTAGAAAATTACTTATGGTGGACAACCTACTATTATTGATGAAAAGAGCATGTAGCAAGGTTTGTCATCATCTCCCACAAGTTACCTTACCTCCTAGGATTCCCTTATTGGTTGGAGCATAAAGGTTTCTCCTCGAGCCTTGTTTAGGATTACTCTTTCTTCCTTTATTTTACAAGCATGTTCGATGCCAAAGATTAGAATTTGTGTTGATAGATTGACATTGTTGAAACTACTGGAAAAAAAAAATGGTTCACTTATGTTCTTGCTGTAATAGCAATCATAATGGTTGTGCTCAACCATTCGACGAGGATGACCATCCTTTGGTCTTCTCACACTTGGGCAAGCCCTCTGATCCTCATCTGTTTGGGCTTGGGTTTTCCTTTAGCATGTTATTGTCGTCCTTGTTGCACAACTCAACATGATTAAGGATATCAAATGAGAACCTTAGCCCAAAATGCACATACGATCCTAATCTTGTTTCAAAAGAGGATAATTCTGGTCATCATGGAGAATAGAGTGATTCTAGGGTTTGCTCCTAGGTAGAGCCAAAGCCCAAGAATAAAATTACTATTGCATTGGAGATTTGGGGATGCATCTCTAATTGGAGCATGATTATGTTGAGGAGTTGTCACGTGGCTTCAAGATGCCACTAATGGAGTCATATGACGACAATGGAACCCACCTGGACCACCTTTAAGGTGATGATGATCCTTTATGGCTCCCCTCACTATCATGTAGACACCCCAATTTTAATCAGGCCTCTCTTTTCCTCTTGATTATGGGACCCGTCGTAACAACAAGGTAATTTACATGAAAAAGGGTTAATTTTATATTTCGGAAATTTGAGGATCATTTTTGAAAAATCCAATTGAGTCATTTTAAAAGCCTTTTTATTGAATCCCTTTTATTTTAAAATTGAGTCCATGCTATTTTAAAATGGAAATTTAGTCTCTTTAAAATTAAGTCTCTTTTATTTTAAAATTGAGTCTGTTGTTTTAAAATTAAACCCCTATTAATTAAGTCCTTTTTCTTAAATACTTATTTTTTAAAAAATTGAGTCCCTGATATTTTAAAAATTAAGTCCCTTTTATTTTTTTGAGTCCGTTAAGATTGGGCCCTTTTGTTTCCGCGAATTAAGTTTGTAACCAGGCCTCTCTTTTATTTTTGGAGGATAAAAAACTGGGCAACAAAACAAAGGGACATGCATGCTGGGCCATGTGCAGCAAGGAGGCCAATTTGGAACCAGAGGGCAGCCTTTTAATCCAATTGCATGGGCCATGCAGCCCAAAGCAATTAGGGCATGCAAGCATGTGGCCAAGGGAAGAAAGGAGCGGTACTCTCAAAGGGGTTTTAGGGTTTTATTTTAGGGTTTTGGGCTCATAAAACAACATGCAGCCAAGGCAAAAGAACACAATAAGGAGGCAGCGGCACACACACTCTCTGCCTCTCTCGGCACACTCTCTCTCTCCCTCACGGCCACCCCAGAGCAGCACAGCCCCCCTGCGGCCCAGCTGCCCTCACGGCCTGCTCCGGCCACAACCCAGCTCTCCCTGCGCAGTCTCTCCTGCTCCAGCCTCACCTTCTTCTCTTTCTCCCAAAGGTGAGATCTTTTTATGGTTTATTATTTTATATTGTTATTATTATTATTATTATATTTATGTATATATTTATGCAATATTATGGTTTATTATTATTATTATGTATATATTTATGTATATATTTTGTTATTATTATTATTATGTATATATTTATGTAATATTATGGTTTATTATTTTATATTGTTATTATTATCATGTATATAATTATGTAGTATTATGTTTTATTATTTCATATTGTTGTTATTATCATGTATATATTTATGTAATATTATAGTTTATCATTTTATGTTGTTATTATTATCATGTTTATATTTAGGTGATATTATTGTTTATTATTTTATATTGTTATTATTATTATTATTATTATTATTTTTATTATGTGATATTATGTTTAGGGTTTTGATTATTTGCATGTTATTTTTATGTGATAATTTTACGGTTGTGATTATTGTCATATGTGATATTATGTTAGGATCTTGATTATTTGCATGTTATTTTTATTGTAGTTATGTGGTATTTTTAGTGTTGTGATTCTTGTCATATGTGATATTATGTTAGGGTTTTGATTATTTGCATGTTATTTTTAATGTAGTTATGTGATATTATTTGTAGGGTTTTGATTATTTTCATGTTATTATTATTGTATTTATGTGATATTATTATTATGTTTCCTTGATTATTGTTATGTTATTATTAGTATGTAGTTATGCTATCATTATTATATATTATGATAGTGTATTATTATGGTAGTTTACCATGTATTAGGGTGGCTTATTATTATAGTATCATTATCATGTATATTATGGTATTATTATTACATAGTTTATATATATGGTATAGATTATGGTATATAACTATATATTTATTATTATTATTATTATTATTATTATTATTATTATGCATTTTTAGTATTTTAGTTTATATTATTGCGGTATTTTTAGTATTTTTATATTATATTGTATTTTTGGGTGGGTGTGTCCCTATGATTATAAAAAAGGCAATGGGCATTTCAGGCTTCACTTGTATTAGTTCTGAGAGGGTTTTTTCTAACGAGACCCCCTCTTTTGGGCGTCTTATTAGACATTCCTAAATCACACCCTGTTTTGATTGTATTATATTAATTGTGTATATTTGTTAATTTATTTGTTTATTTAAAAAAAAAGTAAATTAAAAGGTTATTAAAATTCAATTTAGGGATAATTCTTAGTTAATTAGGTACCATTTGTAGAACGGGTGTGTAGGGGGTGCGAATACCTTCTCCTAGCATAACCGAACTCTCGATCCCAATCCTGGTATACGCAGACCGATACTATTCTTAATTGAGTAGTAATCAGGTGTTCTAACTGCACAAAAAAAAAAAAAAGGTTAGTGGCGACTTCAATGCCAAATTTTTCTTTAAAAATCACATTTTTTTATATTCCCTCGCCTCCTGGGGCACATTCGCTCCCGAGATGTTGCGACATATCATGTGGAGGGTGTTTGGCACAATGCTAAAATTAGCTTAAAAATAGTACCATGGCTTAAAAGCAAGCTAAAGTTCTTTCAAGTTGTTGAAATTGCTTTTTGTTTCCGACTTTGATCTTGCAAGACCTTTACCAATCTTTATGTATATACGAAAAAGCTTAGAGAGTCCACTACGTTAGGGAATATGTGAGGCATTTTAATGCCGAAGAACTAGAAGTGCCATACCTAGAATATGGAGTGTTGGTTGTGCCTTGATGTACAAGCTAAGGCCCTCTAGCTCCAAAAAGCTTCCAAAGTCATTTTCTGAGCTTTTTGAGAAGAAATATAAAGGAGACAATGCAAGCTTAGAGGGACACAATGAATGATGGGGACAAGATCATATGAGGGGTCCTCTAAGCTCCAAGAAGACAAGTTGAAGGATGAGAACAAGGACAAGATACGTAAATTTTGTAACCCTAATTGACAGATTTAGGGTACAAACGATAATGTAGATTTGAGATTGTATTGGATTTTGTCGGTTGGACGTTGCAAGGAGTGACCAAGTGGCACTAGGAATGTTAAATTTATCGGAACTACAAGTATGACATGGAGGAACTCTGCCTTTGATGCACTTAATTCTTTTCATGCACAACTAGTTCCAAGTGGGTAAAAAGGAGGAGGATTGTGTTAGGTAGTTAACAACCAACGTAAAACTTAGTAGATCTATATGCGAGGGTTCCTTTTCATTTTGGATGTGGATAGGTAAAAAAGATAGTTCAAGAGACTAGGATTAGATTAGCAACTTGGAATGTAGGCACACTTACTAATAAAAACATGGATAAAAATATGGAGGTTGTTGGCACAATGATGAGAAGAAAAATTATCATAATCTAACCAAAAGGGGCCATTTGGTATCACCATCAAAAATTGGAGAAACGAAAACTAGAAATGAAAACCAAAAACCAAAAACGAAAACTAAAAACCAAAAACTAGCAACTTGTTTGGTTAACATTTATAAAACTAATGCAAATTAAAAACTTAATTTAAAAATACACATTTCCATCTTTAAATCAAAATATTTATAAAATTTGTTAAAATAATAAAATTACAAATAATACAAATTAAAAAAATTACTATAATAAAAATAAATTTTATTATAATTATTCTACTTAATTGTTCCACTTTCAAAATTTACTTTACAATACAAATTTTATTGGATATAAAAAAATAGTAAAAATATTTTGTAATTGACTTTATTATTATTTTTTGAAATTTGTGTATATTTTTATTTGAATTATATTTAAATCCATATGTTCATTTAACTTTGATTTTAATTTAAAAGTGTATGAAATGAATAATTTAATCCAAAAAAACTATTTATGGATATTAAAATTTTTGGCAATGGGTTGCCAAAACAACTGAAAATCATAAAATCTGATTTTTCAGTTTTTTGGCAAATAAATGAAAAATGGCATTAGAAACAGAAAAATTGACAACAGAAACAACCACATTTTTATAATTTTTTTTTAACTGTGGAGAAATAGAGATAAAAAATGAAATAGAAAACAACAACGATACTAAACAAATGCTAAGCAGGTGAGGGAACAAGGTAGAGAATTTTTTTTTTTTTTTTGATAGAAGAAGAAGAGAATATTATTAAACCTAAGAATTGAAGTACATTATTTAGAGGACAAGGAATCCTCCCCATCCAACTTGGAAAACTGAAAAACTATAATCAACAAGTACATAAATAGGAAAAAACAAAAAAAAAATGTAAACCCATTAGAAAAGCGCTGCCCTCCAATCTCTAATGAGATTGGGCAGTGGAAGACTTCCAAAGGAACCCAAAGAGTGCACCCACATAAAGGCTAGGAAAGTCTCTCTATCCCACAAAAACCATGTATGGGAGATGGAAAATTAGGATTTACACTTTGTTACATTGGGAAAGACAACATAAGAATCCTTGTAGACATACACTGAAAAGATAGTGGTATTGATTTTAAAAGAGTGGGAGATGGAATAACAAAAGCCCTTGTCTTAGTACGAGATGATAAATGTCATTAGTGCTTATGCTCTTTTAATAAGCTTAGCAGACACCTTTTTCTTTTCATTTTTTTTTTTATTTTTTTTAATAATCTAGGGAATATATATATATATATATATATATATCTAGTATTATGTATATACAAAACAACAATAACAATAGCAAACCTTAAGTCCCACTAGGTGGGGTTGGCTACATGAATCCTTTTCTCCCAATTCACTTAATCGAGGGCATTTTCTTCGTTAACTTGAGAGCTATTAACTCCTTCCTCACTATCTCATTCCAGGTCATTTTATGTCTTATCTCTACCCCTTTTAATACCTTAAACAATAGCCAACTTAGTCTTCCTCATAGGCGAGTTGCTTGGCCTGTATTTCAAATGCCCAAACCATCTAAGTCGTTCCGCATCACTCCCTCCTTTAAATTGTCTTCGGTCGTTGCTATGCCTAGTTTATTGCAAATATGTTCGTTCTTTAATTTATAGTTTAATGTTATACCACGTATCCGCCTTAATATTCACATTTTGGCAACTTTTACCTTTTTTACATTCTTTTTAGTTGCCCAACATTCTGATCTATAGAGCATGGCTGGCCTTATGGCTGTCTTATAGAGCTTTTCTTTTAATTTTAAGGGTATTCTATGATCAACATCATGCCCGACACAATCTTTCATTTTAATCAACACGCTTTAACTCTATGTATCATATCCTCATCAATTTCTCTTTCCGCTTGCATAATAGATCCAAGATCAAAATCTACTGGCGCTATTAATTTCTTGATTATCAAGTTTAATCTTATCTCCAATACTCCTCCTTATGTAACTGAAATTACATTTTATATATTTGTCTTATTTTTAGTTATCCCAAACCTATTAGATTTTAATGCAATTTGTCATAATTCTAACTTAGATTCCATTGCGCTTTTATTTTCATCAATCAAAAAAATATCATCTGCAAGCAACATACACCAAGGGATCTCATTTTGGATATTCCAAGTGAACTCATCAATCATTAAAGCAAAAAGATAAGGGCCGCAAAGTAGAACCTTACATTCATTGTGATTGGAACTTCTCTAGATTCTCCTCATACAATCCTAATGTTCAACATTAATCTATTATACATATCCTTAATGACCTTAGTATATTTACTGCATATTCCTTCTTTTCTAAAACACACCAAAGAACTTCCCTTGGTACTCTTACATAGGCTTTGTCGAGGTTAATAAAAACCATATACAAGTCCTTTTTCTTTTCCTTAAACTTTCCCATTAATCTTCTCAAAAGATAAATAACTTCTATTGTTTATCTCCTAGGCATAAAACCAAAATGATTATCTGAAACCCTCGTTTCTAGTCTTTTTCTTTGCTTAATTACTCTTTCTCACAATTTTATCATATGACTCATAATATTAATTCCATGATAGTTATTACAAATTTGAATATCGCCTTTGTTTTTATATGAAGGTATTAACGTGTTTTTCCTCAATTCCTCTGGCATTTTCTTTGTTTTTATAATAGTGTTGAATAGATTAGTTAACCATATACTTCCTTTATCCCCTAAAATTTTCCAAACTTCAATTGGTAGGTTATTCAATCCTATAGATTTTCCACTCATTTTTTTAAAGCCATTTTAACTTTAGTGACTCTAATTTTGAGAATAAGTCTCCTATTTTTAGTTTTTTCTTCATTTGCCACTTCTAAGTTCAAGCTTTCAGTTTGGTTTTCATTAAACAACTTATTAAAGTATTTCTATTGCCTCTTTTATGTCTTCTTCTTTAGTTATGACATTATTGTTCTCGCCATTATATATTTACATTACCTTAATCTTTGCATTTTCTTTCTCTAACTCTAGCAAGTTTATATGTCTCTTTCTCCTTTGTCTAGTTTGGCATAAAGTATCTAACTATGTTTAGCGTTATTAATGGTCCTTTTTTTGCATTTTTTTTTTTGTCTCTTTATACTTTTCAAGGTTTTCTATATCTCTACAATTTTGCCATGTTTCATACCAATTTCTTTTTGTCTTTATGACTTTTTTGACTTGTTGATCTCGCAACCAACTTTCTTTACTGCCCAAGTATCTTTTTCTTCTGGATTCATCTAAAATATCTTTTGCTATCTTTTTTATAGAGTTAGCATCCTATTCCGCATAGTGTTTAAATCTACCTTATCCCTATTGTCCAACCACACTTTTTGATCATTTTTTATCTTTGAATTTTACTATATTCTCTCCCTTCAAGCTCCACCGCCTAGTCCTCTTGCATTTATTTATGTTGCTCTTTCTCTTCCATTTTTTAGGAATCTATGTTGTGTAGTCGAACTTTGACCTTGTATAACTTTATAATCCTACATGATAAATGATCCCCCTTCCTAGTACTATTAATTTTGGATAGATATATATAGCATTGTGTATATGTATGTATGTATGTATGTATGTATGTATGTATGTATGTATAAAATTTTGGAAAGTTGAGAACCTTAAAAGATAATTTTAGGAAGACTATTATTATACAAGGGGTTTTCAAGGATTGAGAAGATATTTGCGGGAGCATATTTGAATGTTCACATTCAAAACGACAATAGCATTTATGAGAAGGATAAATGGAGGACATGGATATTTAAATGAGTTTGTGAGATGTCTTAGACTTTGCCATGTCATATGATGTTATAGCAATGAATACATGCTTTAAGAAGAAAAAGAACACTTAATAACCGTCAAGTGGATAAAATAAAAGTCAAGTAGATTTTTTCTTAATTAGAAGGGTAGATCACTTGTCTATATAGAGTTATTGCAAGTGAAAGTTTCACTACACAACATCGAGTATTAGTATAGAAAAATTGGAAGAGGAAGGGTAACATAGATCAATGTAAGAGAACTAGGTGGTAGAACTTAAGGAGAGAACATATAATACAATTTAAAAATAAAATGATCAAAGATGATATAACAGTAGTAGATAGCATAGGTAAAAAATGATCAAAGATGGCTGAACAACAGGAGATAGCAAAGTTTAACCCAATCTTTGGAGTGGGCAGCTAGTTCTACTAAAAAAGATAGCAAAAAGGGTTTTAAATAAAATGATCAAAGATGATTGGTTATTACGCATACGTGTGGAAGCGTTATAATTTAAACTTTGTACAACTGAAGTCTTATAATTTAAATTTCCTGCCTATGATCGCCGCCGACTTCCAGTCCATTTTCCTTGGACAAAATTCGAAGTTTAGTATTCACACTACTAAAGAATTTTCTGTTTTCGAGCTCCAGCATGATTTAAGACCCTAATACAAAGTTCAGTGTGAGCATAGAAGCTGGAATATTTAGGCCACTGTAGCCAGAGCATGGAACCACTACTCTCTTAGTCCAGCATCTGGACTGTACACAGTCGTGTGGGGCAACTAATATGGAATTTAGACCTGCCAATGACAGGGAGCCACATGGCCCAAATGAGAGGACAAGAGAAGTTCCACCCACTATTGTGACCTAGGATAGGCCCCACCCCCTAACCTGGGAATGAAGTTTGGCTCAAGGGCACAAGCCTCACCCCACAATCTATATGATTGGTCCTACTCACTAAAAACTATCCCATTATGAACAACCTACTATTTATTACTGAACAGGGCCTTCTTTACCCCTCCTAGAATCCCTTAATAACTTGAGCATCAGAGTTCACAGAGCTGTCTACTCTTTATTGGTTTGTTTTGTTGGCATTATCTTCCAAAACATTTCAATCTCATTCAATGCTCATTAGACACCACCTATCTAATTATTGTCCTTCATGTTTTAGCAGAAGACCAAATTTTGCTATTCCACATATCGCTCTTCATGATTACAAGCATGCTATGACTTTGTGATAGCAGCCTTAGACATGGTATTTCCAGGAAATCATCTACAAAAGGTAACAAGCTGCCTAGCCACATCCACATGGGGGGAAAAACCAAAATGGCGAGAGAAATGGTTTTCATATTATATGACGAGATAAATTCTGTTATATAGAAATAGCTTGATCTTTGAATCGGAATTAGAGCTGTGCTGTCTCTTAGGTCTTTCTGGCTTGATCTTTAAATAGAATAAGTTCATTTTCTTTTTCCTTTTTTTTTTTTTTTTGGTTTGTCAGGGTGGGGTGCTTATGGTTTTATCAGCCTCTTTGTAGTTGCATCATATGGAACCTTGCCTTGTAAATAAAAGTTCAATAAATTGTCAATATCAATTGCAAGGTTTGTAAGTTATGTTCCACCTTGTTACCTATCACTGGATGATGTCATGCATAACTTGTTCTGGCCAACATAGATAGAATTATTAAACACAGATGAGGTATTCATGCTTTGACTTTTCCCTGTGATGTATTTCATTTGTAGTTTCTCCTCTGCAAGCTTGTTTGAGTTTAATAGCACAGTGCTTCTAATGCTATGCAGTTGTTTAATGTAAACAACTTGGATCTGATTTTGAGGTCATACATCCGCACCAAAACCCAGTACTCCACAGATTATGATTATTGATCACCTTTACATGTTTGTGTGCATGGGAACACCATCCAATTATGACACAGAAACAAAGAAAATAAGTCCTATTTGTTTTCTGCATTGTAATGCTCTTTTTGGTAACCCTTAATGCTTGTTTCTTAAGTTCTGATTGCAGTTATGGTGAAAGTCCATGTTTTGGGTTTACAATTCAAAAATTATTATTACTATTATTATTATTATTATTTGAGTGATACTCTTCTTGTTAATTGAGGATGCAGCTGTAAATACTAAATAATAAGATTTCGATCATTGTGTTTAATAGAAGTGCTTAGTTATGTAAGTTACTGATACATTGCTACTATTTGATTCATAAGAAGGTGATTGAATTTATTGTCATCTTATATATTTTAATATTGCGATGGCAGGGTCCGGATGGTTTGCGACCTGTACAGAAAGCATCTCAACCGATAATAAATTTTATGTACATTGGAAGGATTATTTTGGCTTTTGTTGTGATTTTTTTTCTTGCTGCAATTTTCACTTTAGTTCTTGAGAATCTCCCCAGAATACTCACATTTATCAACTCATCCATGTAATTTTTAAAGAATGAACAAAATTTGAGTATTTGGATACATGCAACAGATATTATGTAATACTAGTTGTGTGGACATGCTCTTTGCATGTTTTTATTTCTAATAATAATAATACAAAAGACAGCAGTTTATAACATGGGAAATTGCAAGGGCAAATCTCAGCGTGATCAGAGTATGCTATGTTTTAATTTGCATTTCAACACATTACAACTTGTGATTAAGGAAATCATCCACAAGGAAATCATTAGTGGATGATTTGGAGAATTAGTCAAATTTCTAAATCTAAAGCAGATCTTAGTGTGATGAGAGAGTTGAATTTTGTTTTAAAGATTAAAGGGTATTTTGGTATGGCATTTAATCATCAATACAACGGTACAAATGTTTTGTAAAATTTATTTCTTTCACTATAAATAATATTTTCTAAAACAATATTTGAAAGTATGAATTTTGAGTCTTAAATTTGAATTTGTATAGATTTGAAAAAACGTAGTATAAAGTTGTATTAGATTTTTTTTAAATTTACAAAAATCTACATTTAAAATAAAATTTTCATTCTTTCAAAATTATAGAAATAAATTGATTTTTAGTATTTAGTTGAGAATAAAAATTCCCTTTGTATTACTATATATTTATAATAATAAAATATTATAATATTAAAAATAAAAGTAATCAAAATAAGAAGCAATGAAATTACTCAATATGATGATCAATTTTATTATAAAATTATAATGCTATAATAAAAAAATTTTATTATTAAATTATGTACTATATAATAATATAAGTAATTTTATCATTACCTTATCATAAATAAAAGAATATGATGATAATAAATCTAGTCCACCCATTGGTCTCATCTTAATTCATTGTTGATTGAGAAATTGTCTTATTGGTTTAATTTTCATTCTATACAACAATCTGGGACGATGAAAACTAGAGATGTAGCAACTTCCATCCCATAGTTTACCAATCTCAACAGACCATTTCATTTTTATGACTCCAAAGTCACAAACTTCAAGCACTTGGAACAAAACAAAATTCTATCTCATTCTTTTTACTATCTCTCTTAAACTCACTTATGAAAAACTTGAATTTAAAGAATACATAAAATAACGAAAGAGGTAAAAAAAAGAACTGTAACAAAAAATATTAGAGAAAGGAGTGGAGACAGTGAGTACAATAGAAACTATCTTCTTTTTCGATTTGATGAGTTATATGATTATTATGATATAATTTTTATGTTCTAGTAAATGATATTTGGAAGGCTTAGTGGCAATTGGCAAAAATATGCATGTAGTTGATATTTTTAATTTCAAAGGATTGAGGGAAAGTGGATCAATCATGCCTATGATCTTCAAATATTGGCCTACCATTACAAAATAGGGCTGCTCCTTGTTATCAAAATATACTCGGGTTATGATTTTTTAATCCATAATTAGATTGTAACACAGGGAGTTGAGTTTTACAGAAGTGTCGAAAGATAATAATAAAAAAAAAACTAAATCAATAAAATTTCTTTTTAGCATTTCATTGTTATTCTAATTTCATAAAAAATCGAGAAGGTATATGAAATTATAATTTTAGTGTAAAGTCATAAATATAATGCAGCTGTTTCGTGTTTCACGTAATCTGTGCTAAGAAAGTAAGCTCGTTCTCTTTTTTTATTTATTTATTTTATGTACTGAAATCGACATGTGATAGTTTATATTTTAAAGAAACAAATATATGAGCAACGTTTGCACAAAATCCTACGAACATCATACAAGTGAGGAATTCTTCAAATAGATGAAATTTACAGTTACCCATTATGTAAGATTAAAAAGTCACTACTAAGTAAAACAAAAGTTCTCACTAATAAAGGATTTGAGAAAGACCCAGTCTTTTCAAGTGGCCATCCATCTTCTACTTTAGCATTCTCAATGTATCATTTGATTATGCTCTTTTCATTTAATTTATTTCAGAAAACATTTCAAACAAAATGAATAGAACATACGATCGCATGACATGCCTATATGAAGAGGCAAGTCCATTTTGTAACTTCTTAGCAGGAATACTTTTACGAGAAGGTTTTATCGGAGTGTCTCTCCCAAGCACCAAGCATGGAGAAAATTAGAGGTGGCAGTATGAGTAATATTGTCGAACTATTATTCAACACATGAACATGTAAAATTAATATGGAGAGGAGAGGTATGATATCACCATGTCGTCCTTCAGCAATTATAATCACAATATAGCAGCAAGAACATAATTTGAGATGACATGATTGACCTGCCTTTAAGGCCATAGCATCTGAAAATTTATGTAACTCGAGAGAAAATAGAATGAAAAAAATTATAGAGAGCTTCCTTCATATTCATACAAATTCAAATACAAGTCCCGATATCCATGCTCCCGAATATTATCTAAGAGAAAATATAGCTAAAAACCATTTATTGAATATTAGTCATGCATGCCAATGATTCGCTGCACAGTTATTAGCCTTAAACATCCCCATTCCCTCCAGAATTATAAAACACAACAAAATCAGTTCCCAATTTGCATCCTTGATCAATAAGCTTGACCCAAGTAAAAAGAAAGAAGAATAGTTCAACTGTTTCAAACAAGGAAAGACATCTTTAATTTGAAAATTATTTACAGTGATGAAATTTCAAGTCCAGTCCTCCAACGGTTACTTACACACAAAGACTTGATCACACTAGATCGTTCAAGGAAAGCCATCTTCATCAATTTGCTAACTATTTACATTGAGGAAATTCCAACTCAACCACCAATTTTATATGCAATACTAGTAACAACAGACAGGTTGATCTCATCCCCAGTATCTAATGAGATTACAACATGCTGTGGAGAGACGGGTCAAAGAAGATTACAGGGGAGGGGAAGATTTTGGACAGATGAATGAAAGAATTTTTTTTTCCTTCCATGATATAGGGCAATCCAAAGCAGGGCAGCAAAAGTATCACCTCTTAACAAATGCTAAGCAGGACAGTTCAAGGAGCTGCGATAAATTTCATCAACGTGAGCAGCTGGCACATAGACAGCATCCAAAAGTGAGCTGCGCCTCCGTCCATATAATGCGTAAACAAGCACTCCAATAACCAACCATATGGAAACACGTATCCAGGTGGAAATTCTGTATGAATAAGAGGAAATATATTACATGAGAAATGAACAGTCACTGGGATTCATGGAAGATCAAATTACAGAAGCCTACATGGTGAATGCAGTAATCTAATGTTATTATTTTTTCTTTAGCAACTTAGTTTCTAACAAATTGATTTGAACAAGTTTTCGTATTGAAAAAAAAGAAAATAAAAAATATGAGATAAATAATGCTCTTTTTTTTGTAAAATTGATTAAAATAAGGTTCTGTTTAATCACGAGGGTGCTAAGAAATGAAAGGCTTTAAAACTTGTATGAAGTTGGAGTTGGGATGGCTGATATTACATTGCAATTTAGGTCATATCTTCCCCTACTTCTTGGTCAAAAAGATTTCTGAATAATAATGATGGTGTTGGGAGGGTGTTAAGTATCTGCATAATGCGAGATAAAACAAGAGTGGTAATTTCTTTTTTCCTGCCACCTCCCTGTTTTCCATAAAAATAATAATGATTGTGGAATTTGAAGGCACCAAGTGTCGGCAAAGTGCAAGATAAAACAAATTGACAAGGGTGGCCTCACAATATGGGAAAAAGCATGGCTCCACTTTTATTGATTATAGAATTAATTATTAACAAAGTATATGCCTTTTTCACGATGAGAACAGGATGCTGCATGAGTTTCTAGAGCAGTTACAGGGATTATTTTCCCCAAGGTCCAAATGAAGCATACATGTTTCCACCATCAGGTTAATCATATCAAAGGAAAATTAAGAATGTAAAATAACATTAATTAAGGGATTGATCAACTGAATACTCACCCAAGATTTATCAGCAGGTAAACATTGACGAGAATGCAAGCAATAGGTAGGAGTGGAACAAATGGGCAAATGAAACCTGAACAGAAATCAATACTTCCACTAAGTTTTCCCAGAATTTCTGGCACGGATAGTAGTACTTCTCTTTTGCAATGTAAAACTAATATGATCAGGTATAATTTGTAAAGATATTTGGAGGAGTCCAAACCAGCTGGAAGGATGAATTCTACATAAAAACTTCCTACATATAAACTTGAGTTAAGAATTTAACCCTATGCTTAATCAAATCCCATCATTAGCATCATGTGCTCGTTCTCTAACAGGACCCACAATTACAGCTGAGGCCTAACTTCAAAGCATGCATAACGAAGGTAGTAAATGTCTGACAGAGAAGTTTTTGCCAAAAATGAAAGGAGAAAAAGGGTATCCTGTCAGACATGTCTAACCTTGTTTGGCACTCAAGTCCATGGCTGCATCTGATATAAATGGAACATACCTCCTGTGTGCCCAAAGCTGTGCCTCGCATCATCTTGATCTATACAAGTGAGGACCACAAGACCAGATAAAAGAATAGCACCACCAACTCCACACAATGTGAACCGAAGATAGCTGGTCAAACAATCAACAAGATGGGATAGAGTAGTGATAAAAATTCAAACACTTGGAAAGATAAACTTAAAAGTAAAAGATGGGCAATAAAGGTGGAGGAGCCAAAAAAGAAGTCTCTGGCCCAAACTAAATGGTAACCAATACTTATGAAGATTTTGAAGTCGCCGCATTCTCATCACAACAATTGACAATTAATGGAAGAAAATATCATTCAATAATAACTTAATAAGTTGGTAAGAGCAACTATATGCCTCTCTGTGCGTGTGACCACGCACTACATGTACATGCATGCTTCAGGATAAATCACAAGTAGTTCTATATCATAGATATCAGTAAGTCTTTAAGAACAATTCTTTTCACCTAAAACTATATGCAGCTAAAACAACAGCAAACTATATTATGTAACCACAAATTATCACAGCTAGAAAAATCAGTTAGATAAATTTACCATGAAGGCATTGGATATCAACTTACCTGGGAAGGCCCAAAGCAGAAGCAGCAGATGTAAGGATAAGCACTCCCATACATGTAAGCATTATGGTCCATCCAGCAACTTTTCGCCTGCTTTTCTCATTTAGTGTGACTGCAGCGATCGACATGAAAGAGATAATTAACCACTTGATGGATTAATGGAGGAGTAGGAGGACTAATCCAACAGCCATATATTTGAATTTGGGGTAAAACATTCAGATGTGTAGTTCAATGCAGTATATATAACAAAGAAAACAATCTATCTTTTTTTTAGGAAAAAAAAAAAGAAAAGGAAGTGACCTACAATTGCCTTGAGCAATGTGCTTTGAGAGAAGAGGATATTTAGCAGATGTCTCTTCTTTACCAACTAACGGTTGAGTACCCTCATTAGATGTGCCAATCTGATCTTTATCATTTTCTCCCTCAATCTCCGGGCTGCTACCACTGTATTGCAATGAGACTGAATCAATTGACTCCTGAAGTGATGATGGAAGTGGAACCTCATCTGGGGGGATGTATCTCAGTATCAATACAGAAATAGCCACCATTGTGAATGCAAGAAGTGTACCCACACTGACCTGCAAACAAAATGCAATTATCTTGAATTTTGTACACATAATATAGAGATTAGAGAAAACTTCAGATAGTTATTCTGTAAGGATCCAGAACTGCCTTACTGGAATTCACCTAATTCAGGGTTTGCTTGGGAATCCGGAAATCCAGGCACCAGGGTCTAGTTCAAGAAAGAACTCCAGATAATGTGTTTCATTCACATAACCACTCATGGTAGGTTCATTTTCCAAAACAAAGAAATTTTTGGTCCCAAAAGAAAAAGGAGAACAAAAGGAGAGGCAGGGGTGTGAAGTGCAAACCAAACGGGGAAAAAGAAAAATAGAAATGAAGGAAATTTTCAGGCTTCATTAACTTGTAGAATTGGTTTAATGTAAATCTCTAGCTATCATTTCAGAAAAAAATACTATTTAATGGAACACCTTCTAAATTCTGATAACAAAGAGGTAATAACCTCAAGTCTCAACTAAACAACTCAACAGAATCCTGCTTTCTGTTGAAATTAACTTACCATCCCTGCCAACTGTGAAACA
Organism: Malania oleifera; assembly: GCF_029873635.1. Taxonomy (NCBI): domain Eukaryota; kingdom Viridiplantae; phylum Streptophyta; class Magnoliopsida; order Santalales; family Ximeniaceae; genus Malania; species Malania oleifera. The sequence goes on from NC_080418.1 coordinate 132,235,968, forward strand.
TCCATGAAGAATGCCAAGCTTGCAGCACCGATACCAGTCACTATTGTGCTCTTGAGAGGAACTTGGGTGCGTCTATTAATATCTGAAAAAAAAGATGGCAGTAATCCATCTCTAGCCATTGCCATCAGGATTCGTGGCTGAGACGTAAAAAAAAATTATATAAGCATTCATATTTAAAATGCAAATAAGGATCTTTTACGGGTCAAAATTGAAATAAAATTTCCCAGATTAGCCAAGCACATATATGTTAGAACCTTCACAACCCAAAGAAGGAACTCAGTCCATAATTGCACACAAGATTATATATGGTGTTTAAATTTTTTTTTTTCCTGAATTAATGAACAATTACATTTTCATTCTCTAATATGCTCAACAAAAGCTGTACAGCCCGTAATGCGCTGAACAAAACACAAACTTCAGGTGTATTTTATTAACAATATTTTAATTCTTTATTTCTATTATCATGTCTCAAAGCTTCATCTAAATTTTCATGTTTAACAAATTAACAACATTTTTCTAAATTTAAGTCAAATTTTCTATATGGTAGGATATCCTCAAATTCTCTATGGAAATTAAAATTCAATATCTTGCTTTGTGACATCCTCTGCTGGCAAAAAAAATCCATAAAAAGGATTCATTTGCAAGCTCCTGTCTTTGCTCTCTAATGTGGCAGAATAGAGGAGATATGTTAACCCTAAATGACTTGATACAAGACTAATCCAGATGGTGACTAGGAGTCTAGGACCAACTGCAATAACCCCAATAGCAACAGGTCCAGTAAAAGGACACACTAGTAGCAGGTATTCTTCAACCATAGTTTTCTTTTCTCTAATTAGTTCATTATTTTTTGGGCAAAAGACACTCACCTCCCCTAAGATTTGGCAAAAAGATAGAGACCCCCCCGAGGTTCCAAAAATGCCACAGACGTCCCCTGAGGTTTCAAAAATGTCACAGACCTTTTTTGAGATTTGCCAAAATGACACAAACCTCCCCTAGAAAAACTTGTCTTTTTGTAAAATACGAAGGGAGGTTTGCATCTTTTTGACAAACCTTAGGGGAGGCCTTTGAGAATTTTAAAACCTCAGGGGAGGTCTCTGGAATTTTTGAAATCTCAGGGGAGTTCATTGTATTTTTGACAAACCTCAGGGGAGGTTAGTATCTTTTGCCCTTATTTTTTGATGAACTCATGGGCACATTCAGGACGAAATCTTTTGGTTTATTTTATTTTATTTTTTGTTGATTTGCCTAAAGTAGTGAGCAATTCTACAAAAAAATGTTAAATAAAAAGGCTTTAGGAAAGCCAACCAAGACAAAGCATAATGAACGTAAATTTAGTAGTGACAAGAAGAGGAAATTATGGAATAGTTAACACTGAATAGTCAAAAACCCAAAACTGATCATTTAATTACCAAAGATCAATTATCCATTAAGAAAAGACTGATTACATTAAACAGAGCTTAAGGAGAATGTTTACATGATAAAATAACCATAAACTATTCTAGTGTTTATAGTGTTAAGATAACAAATATGATGAAAGGTAAATTCTATAAAGAGCAGCATTTTTTTATCTACCTTGTCACACCTTTTACAACCTTTATTAGAGCCTTTATATAAATCTATTTACAAACCCTAAGTACAATAAAAGATACCTAACCTTTTGCACATACATGGTATACTCAAAATAGAAAATATCCCTTGAAAAAGAAACAAATCTAAAACTAGAATTTTTAACTTATATGAAAATTTCTAAATGAATTTCCATAAAAAATATTAAGGGCTCGTTTTTGGAAAACATTTTCCATTTTCCACCTTTTAGTTTTCTGAAGAATTATAAAAATTTGCTCAATTTTTAGCTTTTCAAGATTTGCATTAGAAAGGAAGAACATAAAGACTTTTTCCAGTTATGCAAAACTTTTTTTCATTTATTATTTCTAAATTTTGAAATAATTACAAAAAAATACAAATTGTTTTGAATTTTCCAAAAATTGTATAAGGTAGTAACTGGGATCATGGATTTTGAGGCTTGAATTTTGGATTTGTGTGGATATGGAAGAAGCTCAATACATAATCCACACAAAAATCCATGATCTGAATTCTAAGCTTCCATTTGCGAAGTAAGAGTTAAAAATCAAGAAAATAATAAAAATATTTTTTCCAACTTTTTTTTTTTATATAAATTTAGAAAATTAGAAAAGGTCGCATTGTTGTGATTATTTGAAAAATAAGAAATGGACAATAAAACTACTCCCACAAGCAAATAATGCCAAAACTTTATACTGTTGTTCATTTAGTTCAACTTCAAACAAATGTTGTAAAGCTGAAAAATTAGCTAACCTTTTTGTAATTTTTAATGGAAAATGAAAACTATTTTTACATAAGCCATAGGAGGAGTTCTTGGCATCAACAGTCAGCACCCACCGTGGGGCTCTTCTAGTCATATGCAGATCATACATTGATGAGGGGTTGCAGTGATGCAAGGAAGTGAGGATAATATCCCACATTGGTTCGGTAATCAAGAGAGTTTCTGCCTTACATTGAGGTACCAACCTCTCCCACGTGAGCTCCTTCGGAGGAAAAGATTGTGAAGTGAGCACACAATAACTCACACAACCACATGGAGCAACATTCAGCACCAACAGCTGTCAAATTTTAAAATTGGTGCTCTTACCACCAGATTCACCCGAAAATTGATCTCAATGACACATTAAAATCTGTCTGCCCAAGAAGAGCTCAAGTACTAGTTCAAGCTTAATCTACTCCAAGCTCGGCTCAACTGATGTGCATAAGTCTAGACAAATTAATCAGGGCACGCCGCACAATCAAGTTGGGAGACATGGGCTAAACGCCAAATCACAGGAGTCAAGGTAGGGACCCCCCCCCCCGGCCCCCTGGACCTGGAATGTGCCACTTTAATAGGAAACTAAATAAAGCTAAGATAAGGATTTCGATCTTGAAAACCTTAGGGTCGCTTATATAAACAGCCTAACAGGAAAGAAAGCAGCTCCTAGTAATGTTCAAAATTTCCCCTTTGGTTGGTGGCTTGAATATCCATCCTTCCTCAGGATAATCTGAAGGTCTACTAATTGTTAATCTATGGCCATTGTGTATAAGGGATGAGGCAAGTGTGTAACACTTCTTCATTGCCCCTATATTTTTTTGTGCCGCAAGACATGAACCAGATTATGCCAAAAAGGAAAAGATCTATATAGACATGGGGAAGTCGCAAGGCTTTGCAAATTCTTCCAGGTCACATCATGTGGGCCATTACAAGGGGAAAAAAAACAGAAGTCTTTGATAGCTCAAAAACTGACCTTGGCAATCTGATATTTTGAGTTATCTTTTTATCTGGCTAAATTATACCAGACCTTCCACAGTTACACTTGTTTTATAGATTTTTTTACTGATATAATTCATTTGCTTTCTGCTTCTTTGTTGCTTTGCTCTCAGCTCATTATTAGCCCATTATATGCAGGCTTTGCCGCTCTTTTGGAACCTTTTTTAAATTTAATCTTCTTGATAAAAATAAATGAATGAATGAATTGACGAACAAATAAATAAACAGTCGAAGAGGATGACAAAAGGTCCACAAACTCGCAAAAAACCCAAATTCTTTTTCTTTGTATCACTGTGCATGAGATGATTAGGACATTGGGGGTTTCTTTGTGGCGCTCACAAGGCAAAGCTAAGGGCAACACTATGTTCAAGCTGCCACCAGAAATTTTCTGCAAAATACACATAGTTTTCCCAAGATCCAAAACAATAGGAGTGTACAGATCATGAAAAAAGACAGATAAAGTAGCCTATTGACATGACAGTTTGGGAGTGGCAAGCTGATGTATAGTTTGGGCTGTGTAGGAAGCATAGGAGACAAATTAAAATGGACAATGCGCTCTCTATTTTCCCCCCTGGTTTGGTCTGGTGTATATTTGATCATGGCTCCTTGTCACGAGCTGAACATGCCACATAGTGTGAAGGGCCATGAGGCACTAATTGTAGCACAAAGCTTAACTAATCGATAGTAAACCAGGGGTTCAGCACAAAAACAAATATACAAACATTGAATACAGAGTATGCAGAAGCAGTAAGAAAACGTGAATGCAAACATGTGTCAAGCAATAAACTTGTAAAGCAACACAATTCTTCTTATTACACCTTTGTAGGCGATGTGTGTTTGGCAAGGAAAGCCAGTAGGCTAAACACGTTCACAAAATCAGGCAAGTTATACAATGATTGACCAACACTTGCTCTCCCCTAAAGAGCTTTCTATGTGATTCCTACTCTAACATGGGAAACATCATTTTGAGCAAGCAGTCATACTCCCCTATTCACTGAGGCTTATCCTACTCAAATAATAAAATCTATTCCAATATTTACATTTTGGTTTCCCACCCAATGTGCGCAAGACAAGCAGCCACAGGCAAGCATAAGGCCATAAACAAGTGCTTGCCATGAGAGAAGGTGGCTCTAATTAGATAGTTTAGATTGAAGGAAATCCTTTGATCTGTGAATTTAGAGAGAGTAGAGGAGGGTGATATCATTTTGTCATTTGAAAGGAATCCTCCCTTGCAATCACTGGATTAGGGTTTCTTTGGTGGCAGTCAGGCAGTGCAGTTGTTCGTTGGTAAGGTGCCTTCAGTGTTTGGCCAGGTGAGGAGTTTTTCTAGTTGGATGGTGGTTAAATTGAAAAGGGAAAGTTCTCGGAATTAGGGTTGGAGTGGAGTTGGAAAAGGTTTTCCACTTTCATCTCAGGTGGTGGTCGTTAATGCTAGTGGAGTTCTGTGAAAGAGCTTCCTCCGTAGGTGGTAGATTCAGTTAAGGAATTTTTGGTGCAGAGCAGTGAGCTCCTCATTCTTGGAAAGAAGTGTTTTGGCAAAGGAAAGAGCAACTTTATAGTTTATATAATGTGTGGTATGAATCTGCAACCAAATTCCTTTGGAGCTAATGCGACAGTTGGAATGGCAAGGAGAAGATGCTGGCTTCCCACCCAATGTGTGCAAGACAAGCAGCCACAGGCAAGCATAAGGCCATAAACAAGCATGGCTCATGCACTCCTGCTTGCCATGAGAGAAGGTGGCTCTAATCGGATAGTTTAGATTGAAGGAAATCCTTTGATCTGTGAATTTAGAGAGAGTAGAGGAGGGTGATATCATTTTGTCGTTTGAAAGGAATCCTCCCTTGCAACCGCTGGATTAGGGTTTCTTTGGTGGCAGTCTGGCTTCCGATGATCTATAGAGGTGGTTAGGGTTTCGCAGGATACTACTCATGGGTGAGAAGTGGTCTCAATATGCATCAATCTCAATTGTTTTAGATCTGGGTATTTTGTTGGTTAATAAGTTTTCTTCATGGTTAGGCTTAGATTTGGCTCAAATATCAGCCTGTATGCAGGATTGCAACTCTATGTCCTGGCCATTGTAGCACGTGCATCACCCAGGGCAAAGGGGCCTGATGACTTGATGTCATCCTTACCTTCTTCCAGCTTCTCACCGGCAGTCTGTTCAAGGTTCCAAACTCAACGGTGGCAACTAAATGTGAGGGTTGCGCTTGTTGAAGGACTTAACCCAACACCTTACAGCACAAGCTGATGACAGCCATGCACTACGTGTGTCAAAGCTCCCGAAGGCACCCCTCAAGAGGATTCGCGGCATGTCAAGCCTTGGCAAGGTTCTTTACTTTGCATCAAATTAAACCACATGCTCCACTGCTTGTGTGGGCCCATGTCAATTCCTTTGAGTTTCATTCTTGCGAACATAATGACAAGGCCCAATGTGTGCAAGGTAATAGAGTTAAAAGGGCCTCCATTTCAGGCCCAATTGTCTGAACCGTGTCAAGGTTCTCGGCCCTATATTAAAGAGGGTCCTCTGGAGCAGGCCCAGGCCCGGCAAAGTTCAAGTTACATTTTAAAATGGGCTGCCTATGAGTTCTTTTCCTTTTCAAAGTAGGCACAAGTCTCACCATCTGCTGTTTCACAGCTGGAGAAAAAGCAGAAAGCTACCTTCTCCTCAGTGGAAAGAGAATTTAGTCCAAACAGCCTTGAAGGACAAGAGACAATGAAAGCTAGTCGTGAATCAACTAATTCTGGGAGTTTGGTTGATGTTGCACCGTCAGTGGGAGAGCAATCTCGTGCAAAGAACATAAATTCAAGTGAATCCATAGTGATGGCTGTTCAAAAAGAGGGGGGGGGGGGGGTATTACAAAGGATTTAGAAGCAGGTGTGGACAAGACTAATAGAAAAAATCATGGTTCTGGTGGGGGGCGGGGGGGGGAGGGGGGGTGGGAACCTGTTGGTATGAAAACCAATTCTGAATTTCTGATAAATTTAGGGGCCACGAGGTTTGTGCTCATTTGAAGGCAGTTCAAATGGGTGTGGAATTGAGGAAAAGATATGATCTCAGAAAGAGCATTTTGGGGAGATAGCGCCAAAGATCTTTTAGAGAAACAAAAAAGGTGAATTAAGCATTGTGGAAGATCCATATTAAGAATTAGCGGAAGGGCATGCGAAGGCATGGAGAAGAAATAGGGAGACCCATCTGTAATGATAGTGAGAACCTTAGTGGGTTTTGTTGTGATGGAGGATTGCTTTGGATGAGATTTAGGAATAACATAGATGTGGTTCTGACTCTTCTGACCGACTAGGGGATTTTTTTTTTTGTTTTTTTGGATAGCAAAAGTAGATCAATTTATTAGAAAAAGAAGAATGAACAAGAAGGAAAACAAGAAATTCTCCATAACAGAAGAAAGAAAAAGAAAAAAGAAAATAAATAAAATAAAATAAAAATAAAAAAAACTAAAACAATCAGATTTACTTGAGGATTTACCATATGTACATCCATCTCCAAAAGAATGTTTGAGGTTTCTATTTTTGAGGATGTTGGATTGGTTAATAAGCACTAGTGTAAGGATGGAATTCTGCCTACCCTGTGGAGGAGAGTTTTGGAAAGCATTTAGAAGCTCAGCAATATAAGATAGGTTTAAAGCTGTTTGATCCTAGAGGAAATGAAGCGCGTCTTGATGGTGATAAAAGCTAGAAGTCAAAGGGAGCTAGCTAATTTGAAGTGCTCAGGGAACTGTGATGGGAAGGATAAGGGATTGAAGAGTGGTTTTCTTGGTGAATTTTGTTAGTTTTTCTATTTCACTGTGTGTTTTCTTCTTATTTTATCATGATTTTTTATTTTCTGGAGGAATTACTGTCCCCACTTAGTTTGTAACCTCTCTTTTCTCTATCTAATACATTTTTTTATCCAAAAAAAAAATGATGGAAGCAAAGGAGACCTTATCAGAAGTGACAAACTATGAAGGAAATTTGTCTTCACTATGATCAGTATACAAAAACAAAAACAACAAACAAAGCCTAAAGTCCCACTAGGTGGAGTCGAGTACAAGAATCCTTTTCCGCCAATTCACACAATCAAGGACATTTTCCTCGGATAACTTAAGAGCTATTAAATCCTTCCTCATTATCTCATTCCATGTTATTTTAGGCCTAAATCCTTCCTCACTATGGTTAGTATGCCAATTTCAATTCCTAAACAAGAACCAGAAGCTACCTTGATGGGGTTAAGCTTGCTGAGATCTTCTTCATAGAAAAATGAATGAAAAGAAGAACTAAGAAAAAAAAGGGTGAACAAGGAGTCAAGGATCCATCTACAAAAATAAATAACTAATAAGAAAATCTAAAGACGGCTAATTGAGGAAGCCTTTTTCAAGACCTGTCCTTCGTGATTTTGGGGCTTGTTAAGTCGTTCAAACTCCTTTTAAGGTAGTAATTGTTGATGAAGTCTCAAGTGATGCCATCAAATTCAGTTGAAAGCTGATAGATGTTCCCCAGAAGGTTGCACATGACCAATGATATTTTATGAGACAATATTGTACATAAGATTTAACAATTTCAGTTCTCCTAGTCCAAAAATATCTGAGGTTTTAATTCCACAATGTCACAGTTTTCTTTGCTTCTTTTGTACATCAGAAAGGGACATTGCAGTGATTTTTCCTTGTATGCTTCTGGAAAAGTTATCAACCTTATAATAAAGGAAGCAAGTGGACGTTCATGTCACCATGAGTTTTGCTTACATTTATTTATTCACCCAATTTTTAAAACTTAGTGTTCAACTAATTACCTGAGGGAGAAGCGAACCCATCAGCGTTGAGCAGAGCGCGGTAACAGCACCAGCAGTTATTATGTACCTGCAATCAAAATACAGAAATTGGTTTCCAAAATGAAGAGGCTCAACTTAAACATCTTTAAGCCAACAGAAGAATAGGATACACCATTGTTTGAATAGAATTTTTGCTTACGCTGCCCATCGCATCCCATGGCTGGCAAATGCAGAGGAGATGGGGGTGTCAGTATCCAATGCATAATAGGGCACTAATCCAACAATGACAACCGAGACCAGCATATATAATGTGCAACATATAGACAGTGCGGCCCCAATACCCAGTGGTAGATCTCGTTGAGGATTCCTCACCTGTCAGGAAATGATCCTAGCGTTCAAAGCTTTTTAAAGCCACAACATTCTACAGAGTAAAGCTTATAAAGAGATCAACACAATTGAAAAGAAAGTTCATAAAAGGACCTCCTCGGCAGTGCTTGCAACTGAATCAAAACCAATGAAAGCAAAGAAAACAGTGGCAGCCCCAGCAAGCATTCCATCTACTCCAAAGGGAAAATACCTATTAAAAAAACACATCATGTCAGAAATTTGTCAGATCATAAAGGATATATACCAAAGGACCACATTACCCTGTTGGGAGTTCATATCCAGCCCATCCAGTCTTGAAGCCCAGATAACCACCAGCTGTTATGACAAAAATCATGGCACAGACATTCACAGTTGTGACAATGGCTTGTGCGAATGTACTCTGCAATGAAACAAGATAAAGATAATGAAGTTAATTGAAAAGAAGAATTGCTGGAAATGATGCTAGAAAAGATTTAAAAAAAAGGAAAAAAAAAAAAGAAAAAAAAAAGAAAAAAAGAAGAAGAAGGATGCAAGCGAAATGAAGGAGATAAAGACAATGGTTTTAATACAAAAGATATCTTTGAAAAGACAGCGGGAAGAAAATATGACAAAAGAACAAGATATAAGTGTACCTCCTTGATTCCCACACACAAGAGCCCCATGACAATAAAAACTAGGATTGCTGCACATGGGTCGACCACAACATCAAGCCAAGGAACATATTGACGAGACAAGAAAGCAGGTAAACTATCACTGCCTCCAAAAAGCAAGGCCTGAGCAAAAAAGGAAGGGGGAGATAATACAATAAATAATTGCGCAGTTGAGTGTCAAATACTTCTTGCAATAAATGATAAAAATCATAGAAGAAACTTTTCAAAATTAAAGAAAATGACATAAAGGAAAGAAAAGTAAACTATCATTAGCCTGCCTCTAGCTTTGGCAGGACAACAGAGTCACAGACAAGTAGACAACCAAGAGTCCAAGAGGCACCAACAATAATCTGTGTGTGTGTGTGTGAGAGAGAGAGAGAGAGAGAGAGCAAAGTGCTTTCCCTCTCAGTGGTGGTTCTCATTGGATTATGGTCCTTCCAGACCTGCTCTTAGGTTTTATTTTTGGGCAGGTCTGGAGGAAACGAATAAAATGTTTGCCCATCTTCTATGAATATGTCTTTGATCGTGAATAGGAAACCCAAGTATTGGTTTAGCACTTCAGGTTGAGGCAAGGTACCCTCTTTCTCCTTTTCAATCTGCGTTAGTTGTTGATGTGCTAGGCCACCAACAAATGTCTTTGATCATGAATGTGCTGAGCCAAATGATTTGTAATGCTTTGGAGTTGGGAGTGATTAAAGGACTAGTGTAGGTAGGGATGAGGTTAAGTGGCCCATCTTCAGGTTAAGAAATTTCATTACGCTCTTGTTTTATTAAAAAAAATTTGAGAACATTTCGAGGTTGAAATAAACATGCCTAAGAGTGGTGTAGCTAGGATTAAAATGGATCATGGTGAGTTAGACGGTTTTTGTCTTTACTTGGATGCATTATTTTTTCTTGACCTTTGTCTTGTGGGCAATCTTAGATCAATGACTTCCAGAATTTAGATGTTAAGAGGTAGGACATTAAAATTTTTTTTCTACCAGAAAAAAGAGAATGCATTATTATTTTCAAGCATCAAGGGAATGCCAACCCGTGGTACAAAACATCAACCACCCTGTAGAGTGTTGCAAATATCAAGGATTACAAAATAATCATTAACAATGTTCCCACTAAGCCAGCTAGAGTTAGCAGTAATCCATTGGGCTTTGCTGGAGATTGTAAGAGGGTTCTAAGATGGCTTACATTTCCTAGGGTGTCATATCACTCTCTCTACTTCTTGTCTTTCTAGTATCACCATTTTTTTTTTCTCTCTTTTAAAAATACCCATTAGTTTCATTGAGAGACTACAGATGATTACAAGAAATTTTTTATGGTTTGGTACGAAAGGTAGTAAGAAGGATCATTTTGTCAATTGGGAAGTGTCTAGAAGGCCTAAAACAAAAGGAGGTTCAAGACTTGGGATTTGGAGTCTAGGAATATTGCTCTAGTGAGGAAATGTTCATAGGGGCTTCTATTAAAAATAGACTGCCTCTGGCACAAGGTTATTAAAAGCGAGTATGGTAGGTAGGATTTTAGAGGAAGTAGTCATGCTTCATACATGAACCTCGGAAGTTTATCTTGCAAATGTCCTGTTTGTTTTAAGGTTGGCAATAATAATGCTATTCACTTCTGAGAGGATTTTTTGGTGGGTGAAACTTCTTTGACAGTCTTAGTGCCTCACTTTTTCAGGCTTTCTTCAACCACAATGCTTTGACCATTTCTTTTATTCTTTGGAAGGGGGCTCTCTCATGAGCTATTCATTTTTTTTTCAAAATCTTAATGCTAGAGAAGTTGATGAATTGGCCAATATGTTGAGAGTTCTGGATTCATTCATCCCTCACTAGAGATGTGACCATTGTATTTGGCTAGGGGATAACTTTTTTTTTTTTTTTTTCCTCCTCTTCTCAATAATTTTTCTTGCACTTATTGAAATCATTGAACTCTTATTCTTTTCCTTTAAAGAATGTAATTTGGACTGTCAAAGCCCTTTCTAAGAACAAGCCATTTGCTTGGAGTTTGTTTCTTAACATGATTAATAAAATGGCTTATTGTAAGTGAGAAGATCCAATATGGTGATGAGTCCATATATTTGCATGATGTGCTTGGATTCTAAGGAATGAGCACCTTTTCCAACATTGCTGGGTAGCTTTGGGTGGCACTTTTTTCTTGTTTGGAGAGGCATGGATGATTTACGTGCAGTAGATGACTTCATGATTGTCAAAATTTTGGAAGAAACAATAACAGGCAAAATTTTGTGGAGATGTGCACTTACGCTATTTTTTGGAACTTGTTGATGGAGAAAATTCTAGGATTTTCAAAGATAAGTAATGCGTCTAATGCCTTCCAACTTGTTATGGGACAGAGTTGGTTTTTTCAGCATCTCTTTGCCGTTAGCTTCAAAGGTATTTTTGAGGATTATTCTGTTTGATTTGCAAAGGGAATGTAGGTTGCCCTTCTATAATAGTAAGGACACATTATTTTCCAACTCTTGTACTTCTTCCTTTCTTTCACTTATGCATTTCTTCTCTTCTTTAAATAATACTCAGAATTCAATTTTTTGGATTAAATCATTGTGTAAACAAACTTTTCAGTGGAGAAAATCTTAAATAAAATTGCAATGTGAACTTAATAAAATTGTCGCTAAAACTTCTAAAAATTTGATTAAAAAAAAAGGCAATTTTTTTTTCACTATTTTATCAACATTCATAGTCAATCGGATTGTTCTCGGAGTAATAAAGAGTGAAATAAAAAAAAAAAAACATTTACTTAGTAAATAATCATCATGTGTTTCAAATTTTTATTGTAATATCTTTTAATTTGTACTTTTTTTTTTTGCATTTTTCATTATTACAATCACAGCGTATGCATTTTTGAAGATTCTGACACATACAGAGCATCATATCCATGTATTGCCACCCACTAGAAGCATTCATGCTTCATGGATAGAAAGTTAGAAAGATCAATATACTCTGAGCATTCACATAATTTGATACCACTAGGCTGCATTCGCCAAAAAGAAAAGTAGAACCAAGAAATGGCTTTGAAATGATCCAAGAGCTCCCCATTCATGAGCTTAAGAATATACTTGCAGTGAATAAACTAAAATTAAGAGAAGCTAGATTCGTTCAATGATTTCTCAGTTCAAACTACATGCATATACAATGATAAATTTTTAGAAGTGTCGAGCCATCATCAGCATCACCTTGATACGGCTATAACTGTGCTTTAGAAGCCTACTACAGCAATTATCAACCATTCTTTGACCACCTATTTACTTCTGAGGAGAAATCACCATAACCCTACTGTATTTAAGTATCAACCATGGAAGCAACTCTAAACTAATCACACATAACTGACCCTGATCAGTATCTAGAATGTCAAGGGTCGTGTTTAACTGAGATGCAGAAGGAAGGGACCGCATAAGAACAGAAATGAAAACAACTTCAACATCCACTATTACAGTTGTTCACTTATTAGCACAATTCCCACATTTGTAAAGCTACTAACAAGTCGCCTAATATCAAAATAAAATTCTCTGTGTTTCTACTTGTATCAATAGTTGGAGACAAATACGATATCAAATGATGACATTGCTAAGAAACAAATCAATCTTTATCTATAAAAGCTACCATTACTAAATTTTGGAAGATAAAGGCCCAAAGGAAATAGAAAAAGAGGACCAACTTCAGATTAGCAATGCTCTAAACTAGAAGAAACATACGGTAAATTCTACTTTTCAAAGTAATCCAATTATTGGAGCTTGAGTGTGTGCGTGTTGGGTGGGTGAGGGTGCGTGCATTAATGTCATTAACAAGGAGGAAGATTTAGACTAGCAGAGAAAGTGCACTGCACCAGATTTGGTGATATGCCTCGAGCAACTGCAGAACCACCAATTGTGTATTCCAATATCAGAGCCCAACCAATCAACCATGCAACACTGCAGGCAGTAAAAACACTAAATCACTAACTAAAGACATTAAAACCTCAAAAGAAAAATAACAACAAATGCGTTCGACGTCCTATTATATAAGATAAACTATATAAACACCATTATTTAAGGATAATTAAGAAAAAAACAGATATTAAGAACGGTAATTCATACCATATCAGCAAAGATATACTGGTAAATGAGGCCGAGAACCAATGCAGTGACAAATGAATGTAATACAGAAAGATTTTAGACAGTAAACATTAAAACTATACCCCTCTCCAACACATATATAGGAATAATGATAGGCGCTTCCAGCAGATGGACAACGACTTGCAAGTTCTGCATAGCAAAACGCCGAAAGTGCAGCTGCTAATCCAGCTACTAAGAACGAAAAGGCAAGGGCTGGTCCAGAATGCTCTCTAGCAACTGTTCCTACAAGAATATAAACTCCAGCGCCAATAGTTGAGCCAACTCCTAGATAGATGAAACATGAGCAAAAATCAGCAGTTGGTCACTAACATAGGACGTGTTTGAGCTAAAAATAACTTCATTGGAAATGTTTAAGTTAAAAATAAATACATAAAAAAAGAAATTAATGCATAATAGAAATCTCATTATTTATGGCCTAACAATCATTTGGGCTCAAGACAACTACTTTGACAATTTTGAGGCATGCATTTATTTCTCATAGAAAGGTGATATCAGAATTAACTGAAGATTTTCTATTTACTGTACATTTTAATTATTTTAATATTATTCTTTTCCCATCAAAATTAAAATAAAAATGATAAAATAGATATCCAAATTGCTGAAAAAACCTATTTCCTCTTGCCCCCTTTACTAATATATGAAGTTCTCAAGGCAATTTTGACTGCATATTTAATGTGTGTACTCAATGTTGACCCCACACTATGTCTCAAACACAAGGGTGAAAAGATTATCAGAAAGCCTCGTGCAAAAAGGGAAGAGTTGTTCATAAAAAATAACAGCAATGGTAAAAAAGCAATTCACAATTGTAGTAAGAAACTAAACATCATAGTAATCTGTAAAGAAAATGAAATGGAATATTAAAGCACTATCATAGCATGGAAGAAGTAATAATGGACGAAATACCATTATTGCCCCCCATTAATAAATCTTCCTTTAAAAATTATTTAACTAAGAGATAAAACAAGAAAAATGAAAACAGATTTCTTCCATCTGCAATCCCAAGCAAAAGAATTTAATAAAATTCACCATATCCATTCTAAGTAGAACAATTGAATTCCCAAAAGTAATGAATCCAACTGAATGTCTATTTTCCTTTTTATAGAAAAACAATAATTATATTAATGCAACTGAATTTCTATTTAAATATGTCTAGCTCCCAAACATGGTTGAAAATTTGGGATTTTTTTTTCTAATTTAGAAAATAACTGCAGTTGTATTTTTACTAATTATGCTTTTGTTGATTTATTTTCAATTAGAAAAAAAGAAAAAGAAAAGGAGCAGTTAAAGGTGGGCTGAAGAGTTTAAAAAATCAGGCCAGGAGTAACTGTAGGATGGAGAACTCAAAACTTTCTATTAGTCCTCATAGATCTCAAGCACAGTTCATGTTTGCATAAATACTGCTTAATTAATAAGTTGACTGCAACCCAAAACTTTCTTATCCCAACCCACATACAAAGAAATCAAACTATCCGCATAACAGTAGATAGTAATTAATGGTGTTCAAAAGAAGAAGAGAGACAACAAGAAGGAAAATTTAAAAAATTCAAAACAAAGAAATCATATTTGAGTAACAAGCAAAACCCATTTCCAGAAATAAGCGTAGGAATCAGAACATTTTTAGCAACATATGCAAAAAAGGAAAAAGAAGTAGCCGCAATTCGTTGAAGAGAGCACCCAAAGCCATGAACAGAAATATCCAAAGAATTCTACATAAAACAGATAGCGGATGAAATTGCTCAAACTAACAAATAGTTCACATAGAAGTTACCAATTGCAATAAGGTGAAGCACGGACAGTTCCTTGGCCAATTGATGACCCTCCGACTTTACATGAACCGAATCAACCTGCTTCCTCCTAATCAAACTCCCGAATCCCCACGAACAGAGTCCACCACCCTTCTCTGACTTCACCACAACGCCCATCGGAAACGCAGGCTTTTTGAACACGGAAACGATGATTTACGGTGTTCCCCACGAATCGAACGAGGCGGGCAGTGGAGAACTCCAACTGGGTACAAGAAATTTCAACGCCTGCTATCCTCCACCCTCCTCCTCCGAAAAATCAAACAAAAGGGTCTTCCACTACAATCTCAAATATCTATATTAATTAGTAATTACACAACAATCAACAATTAATTCTATGCACACAGGCGCCCGCTTTCCACATAGATTCCTCCAGAGATTCAGCGCAGGAAAGTGGGCACAGATTCCAGAGAGAAGATCACACATACACACACACCCAGAAGGCAGGAACAGGGCCAGAATGAATTATTCGGGTCAATTATTTAAGAAGGGTAAAGAAGAACAGAGAAGCGAAGAAGACAGCCACCACAGGCCACGCCTAAATCATTTCTTACGAGACAAGCTCGCAACCCCATCTGATTGGATGAACCAGATCAAACGGTTCACATCTCGTCAGAACGTTAGCCGCCCACAATCGTGCTGTTACTAATATTATATTTATATACATTATTAAGAATCTCTCTATACCTTATTTACTTTATTTAAAATTTAAAATTTATTTGACCGTTTCTTTTTGTTAGAATAAATAAATTATAAAAATGTATTTATATTGTTAATTTTTTCATTTTTAGAAAAAAGAATTAAAAATTAAATTTATAATTTTTGATTATTTTGTAGCCTATTGCCAAAAAAATTTAATATCTAAAAATAGTTCTTTCATTTATTTTATATATTTTTAAATTAAAATTAAAATAAAACAATCATATAAATTTAAATATAATTAAAATAAAAATATTATTTTTATAAAAATAATAAATTCAAAACGAATTTAAACAGATGAATAAAGAGTTATTTTTTTGAATTTTAAACTATTTTACTAACCTTTCAAATCATTTTGATCATTTCAATCAATTTTTTTAGGGTTTGAATATAATAAGATCAACATCTAGATTGACTCCACTTAATTTGGATATGGTGACCATTTCCATCATTCGTACTGTTTGTCCAATATTTTTCTAATATATATTTTATTCATATATTTGTGTAATACTCCATGACCAAAAATCAGGGGAAGTTGCATTAAAGAAATATTAATTAATGAATAAAGAATGTAAGAGAGGAGCTTCTCGTTGAATGGAGGAAGGAAGGTTAGGGCATGCTTAGGTCAGCAATTTAATGAGTTGGGGATTCTCTGAAATTGTGCAAAATTTAATAATATGTTGCCTGCCCTATCATATGCAGTATCAATGATGGAACGGAATTTTTAATTCAACAATGCTCTGCTCAACAAATCATTCCATTTTTGGATTGGTGATTTCATTTTCTCATGCATTTCTCCTCAAAATTGGTTCCCTCTTTGGCTGCATTTAATATGTTATAATTAGTATTTTACATTTTGAAGTTTAAAATTTTGTATATTTAATATTTACTATATTTTTATGATCATCTTTGTTGTACGAATCAAAAAATATATATATATATATATGGAAATAGAAGAAATGAAAATTTATATTTAAATATAAAAGTGTGCAAGTGAAAATTTTGATTTTTAGTTCAATAGTTTTTTATTCTTATGCACTGAATGGATAAAATAATTTTATATATTATTCGTAAAAAATTAGATGAGCACTAGTGAGTGTCAATTTTAGATGTTTTGCAAGCTAAAATCTTTTTTAGGCATACAAAATATTTTAATATTTAAATGTACTCCAAAAATTTGGATATAGAAATTAATACATGAGGGATTATTTTATTTTATTTTGTTATTTTTTTTTTTTTGGGCATACAATAGAAAAGAAAGAAAGAGACTACGGTCTCGTAAAGCTAACCCTTCAAGCATTCGCTAAGAGTAAATAATAAAAACTCAAAAGGGGAGAATATAAAATTGAAAGATGTGTTTTGTTTCATCCTCGTTTGGCCATGAAGTCGGTGCTTATGTTATCCTTACAAAGATCGTAGTTGAAGTGACAACCCTAATCTTGTTGAAGGAACAAATGAATATCACAAGTAGGGTCGAGTAAGAATGATAATCCAATGGTTTCTTAACAATGCAAAGAGCTTCTTGAGAATTCAATTCTAGGATGATCTTTCTAAAACTCTGATTCCAAGCATTTGCCACAATCTCGAAAGACCATTATCCTTAACAATTGCTATTAAATTGCCATTGTATTCACCTTTAGTACACCTATGTTGGGGTGTGTCCATAAGATCAACCAAGGAATGCATGGGGAAGTGCATCTCGATGAGGAATGAAAGAAGTTATTTTATGTAGTCTTCCTAGGCCTAATTTAAATTATTCATTGATTGATTGATTGATTGATTGACACTGTAACATATTGAAAATTTCTTGATTCCTTGAAATCAAGTTGGTCCAACATGTTTAGAAAGATCATCATCTCTCCATCAACATCGCAAGATTTCACATCCATATTTCCTTGAAATCAATTGTTCGAATTTCAATTGAAGAAACTAAGAACTTGGGTCATGCCAATGACTCTCCTCTACAGTAATATAAATGTAGGACAATCTCTAACACGATGATTAGTACTCCCAATGATTAGATTGCAATGAACATAGATTCGTGAAGGGGCAGCCATAAATTTGTTGTAGTTTTATTAGTTAGAATTCTTTGATTCGTCAACAATCAAGTGAAATATTTGAATTGTGTGAAGTTGAAATTTCTAAATCCAACTCTAAGAGACATCTACAAACCTTATGGCCCCTTGATCATAAAAAAACTTGTAGTCCCCATTAACAGAATAATATATCTAGGAGGAGTTGAAGTTTGAATGATATGGTCATGACCCTCACTGGATTTGTATGGAAGAGTAGCTAGAATATGGTCATGCAAATACAAAGGGATAACAATATAAGGGGAGTTCCAACAATGTCAACAACTGTTAGATGAAAGATGAATGTTTGGAACAAAGTAACAAGATAACTTTTAGTTAGCTAGTTTAGATCCACTAAAAATTATTTTATTATAATTTTTTGTTTTGTTTTTGGAGAGCTATTTTTACTATTAAAAAAAAAAAAAAAGAACTTTACAGTTTATGTATATTTATATATTAAAAATATTCTCTAATTCTCGAAGTTAAATGGGTAATATGCAAGTGACTGTATTTAATCCTATGAACAAACCTACTTAGGCCACTTAAACTTGTTTACATGATGTATGTCATATCAAATTAATTTTTTGTTTCCTTCTTACTAAATTAGTTCTTGAATGCAAGTATGTTTATTAGTTTTTATTTAAGAAAAAAATATTGACCTCCTCGGAAATTTAACAAATAGATATAGACAACCTGAAATTTTAATAATGAACCTCACTAGACGTTAAATTTCATACTTATACCTAACATATTATTTCATCCTCAAATGGCCAAATATATATATATATATATATATATATATATATGTATATTTTTTTCATTAATTCATTGTTAACTAGCCAAAACTTTATTTTGAAATATTTACTATGTCACGCCCCGAACCCGCAAATGGGTCTCAGGTGTGATTTTAGTAACCTAATATGTCTCTGTATCATTTAAAACATACATGATACTATACTGAATGAGGGTTCGACCCCGTGGGGTACATGTAAACCCTATACACAATTACATACATGTTCATACACATTAAATACGCAACAAAAATGTTATTTCTGTACATACATCATACCATACCAGAGTCTATACATAACTGGAAATATACATCCCAAAATACAATACATACTCTGGGTGTCTACAATTCCTTACACTGACAACTTGGTTACAAAACCCGCACCTACATAGGTACTAAATGTAGCTAACCGACACCCACGCTTCCAGACGCTAGGATGCTAGTTTCGGCTACCCAAAGGAACTGAAAAACATTTGTATATTCAGGGTGAGACACCTCTCAATAAGGAAGAAAACATGTTATATCAGTGTGTGGCACATAAGTCTTTTTTTAGCATAAAACATAACATGATACAATTCTAGTATTTTCACAATTCAGTTCCAATACATACGATACCAAATGTACAATTAGTGTCATCACACTCAAGCACACGATACACTGCGATAACCGAAACCTCATAGTGATACCGTTGCTAGTACGGTGTCCACTCACACCCCTCGGTGACCAACCAAAACAAACTAGCGATATTTCAAACCCTTGGATATAGAGCAGAACACTTTCGCCCATTGTAATTAGCCGAGACGTGGCGTTAGCGTACAGTAATTAGCTGCCCCTAACTGATTCAGTGTACGGTAATTAGCCACCCCTAGCTGATTTACAAAATTTTAATTAAGGTGTAATCTCAAGAGGGGGGTGAATTGGGTATTTAAAAAAAATTCTTTGAACCTATTTACCACTTAATCCCTATTTGTATATTTAACAAATCAATTGTTGGAATTATGACTGAATTAAATTGATTTTATCAATGAGTTCTTTTTATCCAATTAATTGTGTGTAAAGTATTTCAACATCCACATGCAATGCAAATAATATAATGTAATGCAGAAAGTAAAGAGTTAAGGGAAGAGAGAAGACAAACACAATTTTTACGAGGTTCAGCCAACTTGGCCTACGTTCTCGCCTACAATCAAATCTATAAAACACTCAAAATTGTTTCCAACGAAAGCTAGTGAGTGCAATTCAAATTCCTAATACATTAACATATAATGAAACTTGAAGCTCTGAATGTATGAAATGATACAATTGTTTATGTATGATATGCTTCCGCACACAAAACTTTTTTTATCAAAAACTCCCAAGTAAAGATATATTGAAACGCTTTGAAGTATATTAGGGATCTAGTTCACTTTGTAAAGATGTACAACAAATATATCTAAGGTGAACTTATCAAAAGCTTTATCTTGAATATTATATTAATCAAAATCAAAAGGCTTTCTTTTAAATATTCAATCACAACAAGATCTTTGTAATAAGCAAGTATATATATATATATACGATATGTATTCCAAAGATAAAAAAACTAATGTAATCTATTTCAGAAAATATCCTTCACCAATATATATATATATATATATATTTATTTATTTATTTATGTACTTCAAGGATATCTAATCAAGTGGATTTGTAAAATTAAAAATATCAACTCTTTGAATGGAAAAACTCACTTGAGCCTAAAGTATTCAATCAATAGCTAAAGCTCTTTTCAAGTGACAATCTTATCAAAGTGATTTAATATATGCACTCTCAAGATCAACTTCTTAACCAATATTCAAAGGTAGATCTTACAATGATAAGCTCTATGAAAAATATATATATACTGTTGAACCAAAAAAATATTCAACTTATAGCTAAAACTTTCTCAAATAATGATCTTGTCAAAAGCAATCTTTATATATATATGCACACTCAAGATCAATCTTTCTAACGATATTCAATAACAATTGATGAGATGAGAAACTCTTGAAAATATTAACTTGAATGACCAAATCTCAATACCAAGTTGACAATCAAGATGAATAAGAGAGATCCCTTTTTGGTTTACTGAGTTGATTTGCCCAAGGAAGATGAATATAGGTTGAAGTGCAGGCAATCGTATAGCTTTATGCTCAGATTTCTCAATTCTCTTTCAAACAAAGTTCTGTTCTCTTATCTTTTATCTTGGCTTTCTTTTTCTTACGTACTAGGGTTTAGATATTTAGTATATATAGTATCTTACCCTTAGAATTGATCTCAACCGTTGGATAAAGGAAATAGCTCACGAGTTCTTTTAATAAAAATCAAAATTTTAAGTTTTCTCGCAAGTTCAAGCGACTGAAATTGAAGCCCAGGCGACCGAAGTCCCTTAAAACTTTGAAAAATTAACTTGGAATACAGGGTCAGGAGCCTAAAATGAGGTTCAGGCTCCTGAAGTGGCGAGTTCAGGCGCCTGAAGTTCTAGGTTCAGGCAACCGAAGTGCCTCAGCCAACTTGCTATGTTTCCTATTAATTCTTCAGGCGATTGAGGTTGAGTTCATCTTACCGAAATCTCCTTTTTCTAAATTTTTCTTTTCTAATTTAAAAATATGCTTTGCTATCTTTCTTGGCTCTTTTATAAAAATATTTTTCAAGGTTTTAACAATATTTCTAAGTCCATGAATGTCCCCTAATGATGTTTATGAAATGCATGAGTCCTAAAGTCATTCTAAGGTATATGTTAAGTCTCAAATTAAATCATACGAAAATGTAAATACATGAGTTCTAAGTACCCATTCCTATGACGTTCTTGAACTTTGCCAATCTTGATTCTCATACTATTTGAGTTCCATGGATCTTGCCAAGATATGTTAGCTTTACTTTATAACTTCCATGACTCGTTATCCTTCCGTGCATGCTTAATATAGTTCCTATTCACAAACTCAATGCACAGATCAGATACCAAGTGATTTGTCATTATCAAAATCGGATTGGACTCGTAGAGTTAACACAAAACCTTGAACAATTTTGGAACTCATGTCCCTATACTTATCAGTGTACGATAATTAGCTGCCCCTAACTGTTTTACAAAACCCTGAAACATTTTAACGACAACATTTCATTCCACACTTATTTGAGTATACAACAAATCATATCGTTTTCAATTCGAGAAATACAATTTAATATAAACGCAGGTACGGTCATCTCAATACTACAATTTTAAACAACATACAGTTTTTCCAACAAAAATAGAGATGATACCCGAAACCTCCAATTTTTTCAAAAATTGTAACCCCAAAATCCCCGCAATTTTACCTGATAGATTTTCCCAAATAAGTAACCAAAACATACATACAATCGTAAACTACATATTTATCGATTTCGATTTCCAAAAATAACTGATATAAATAGAATCCCCTTACCTTTTCCCGAATTCCAAAATACGAACTCTACGGCTCCAAAACTATGGACTGAGTTTCCAAAACCTAAACATCCCGGAACTATACTTCACTACAATTCTTACTACTACATATATACTGAAACGAAACTAAAATTGGACCTTTACCTCGGTTTTGGGTCAAAACCCGAAAATCCTCGAAACGACTTTCCTATCTGTTAAAAACGTAAAGATTTCTCCCCTGATCCATATAGTAACATCGGATTATTGAATCAGGTGACGAACATCGAAGAATCGAAGAGAGAAGGAGAGATTTCGCTGGTTTTAGAGAGAGAGATATAGAGAGTTTTAGTTTTCTTAGCAACTAAGCAATGAAAGAGGATATTTATAGCCCCTTTAACCCGACCAACCTTGTCGATGACCTTCGTCAACAAATCATCCACACATTTCGTCGATGAATCGGCTCCTTCGGCGATGAACCCTATTTTGATATTTTACAACACGTTCGATATCTCTTCGTCGATGAGACTCTGAATTTCAGCGACGAAGAGTATGAGGGTCTTCATCGACAAGAACAATGGCTTCATCGATAAAGCCTGCAAAATTTACCTTTCTGCCCTTTTTTTATTTATTCAATCTACATATCTTGGGTCGGGTTCTTACAACCTCCCCTCCTTACAAAAATTTTGTCCTTGAAATTTGTAATCTCTTATTTACCAAATCAACTACATACCCAAACACATACTCGAACTTTAGAAAGAGCCGGCGGCCACCCATATAGCAGCCTCGTCCCAAATACATACATACCCTCACTTATGGTGGAGGGATACCGTGGTTACATACATACATTGTCTTGGGAGCTCACAATATTACAAAACTCTCATAGAGACCAACCACACAACGTTACTACAATAGCAGAATATTACATACATACATACCCATATCAATTCTACTACTAAAACTACTACTCAGAACAACTGTGGATGTTTTCGGCTTATTTTTGTCTCTAACTCCCAAGAAGTTTCCTCAACTGCGTGATTTCGCCACAATACGTTCACTAACGGTATCTCTTTGGTACACAGCTTCTGACCTTTACAGTCCAAAATCTGAATGGGTATTTCCTCATACCCCAAAGCATCCCCAATCTCTAAAAATTCATAACTAATCACATGCGACGGATCCAAAACGTACCTCCTTAACATGGATATGTGGAACACATCATGGATCCTCGAGAGTGCTGGGGGTAGTGCAATCCTGTAGGCCACCGGACCCACTTGTTCCAGTACCTCAAATGGTCTGATATACCTCGGGCTTAGCTTGCTTTTCTTCCCAAATCTCATCACCCCTTTCATAGGAGCGATTCTCAGGAATATCTTATCCCCAACCTCGAATTCCAACTCACAACGGCAAACATCCACGAAACTCTTCTGCCGACTCTGAGCTGATTTAATCCTATCCAATACATAGGAGTCCGACACCTTCGACCATACAATGCCTCGAATGGTGTCATCCCAATACTAGCCTAGAAGTTGTTGTTATAGGCAAACTCCACCAATGGTAGAAACTGGATCCAACTACCACTGAAGCCTAATACACAAGCTCGTAACATATCCTCCAAGATCTTTATCGTCCTCTCTGACTGTCCATCACTCTGGGGGTGGAACGCTGTATTGAAAGTAAGCTTCGTCCCCAGTGCTTCCTGCAAACTCTTCCATAATCGAGAAGTGAATCTCGGGTCTCGATCTAAAATTATGGACACCAATACCCTATGCATTCTGACTATCTCTTGCACGTACAAATCTTCTAGCCTACTCAAAAAGTAGCTAACTTTCATCGGTATAAAGTGAGCAGATTTAGTCAACCTGTCCATGATCACCCAGATGGCATTCTGCCCATGTAGTGCTAGTGGCAACCCGGTGACAAAGTCTATGGAAATATGCTCCCATTTCCACTCTGGATACTCAATGGCTGCAACGGCCCTGCGGGCCTTTGATGTTCAGCTTTCACCTGCAGACACATCAGACATTGCTCCACAAACTGAACAATCTCCATCTTCATGCCACTCCACCAGAAAAATTCGTGCAAATCCCGTTACATCTTCGTACTACCTGGATGTACCATATACAAAGAACGATGCGCCTCCTCCAAGATCGTCCTCCTTATCCCCTTGTCGTTTGGAACACACAGTATGGTCCCAAACCTCAGCACACCTCCCTCAGAGATATTAAAATCTTGAGCCAACTCTTGCTGCACCTTCTCTACCACCTCGACTAACTCCGCATCATTAGCTTACGAAGCTTTAATCCTCTCAAATAATGTCGGCTAGATCACCAAGCTAGCAATGAAAGTCGGATGATTACCATCTACCAACTCCACGCTAAGATTCTCCAGATCCTGTCTGAAATGATGCTGACCTACTACTGCAGATACTGACGCGTGCTCTGACTTCCGACTCAACGCATTAGCTACCACGTTAGCTTTCCTCGGGTGATAGCTAATCGTGCAATCATAGTCCTCGATCAGTTCAAACCACGTTCTCTGCTTCATGTTCAACTCCTTTTGTGTGAAAAAGTATTTGAGACTCTTGTGGTTTGTGAAGATCTCACACTGTTCACTGTATAAGTAGTGTCTCTAGATCTTCAACGCATATACTATCGTCGCCAATTCCAGATCGTGTATGAGGTAATTCTTCTATACTCCTTGAGTTGCCGAGAAGCATAAGCAATTACCTTCCTCTGTTGCATCAGCACTGTAACACCCCAACCCCGAGGGGCCTAGGATATTAACTTTTTACCATTGATTTGCAGCGGAAGCAAAATAAACTCAATTATTATTAAACCAGAGCGCTAATTATCCATATTACAATCATTTATTTCAAAAGAAGAAAATTACACAAACATAAATATCTGAAATCATACTAATATTTCTAATCAATCTTTATTTTTCTAATCTTCATTCGCATGCTTGCTAAGCCTGATTTCCAACATGCCCTTCAGAGTTATCTGAAATAAAAATATGATTGGAGTGAGACGATGCTCAATAAGTAAATAAGATTATTATTAGTGTGTGGCCAAAATGAGTTTTTTTTTAAAAAAAAAATTTCGTAAAACAATATTTAATACTATAACTTCAAAATTTCTGCATAAAACTTTTGTCATCAATTACAACCGTAAAATTTTATAATTATATACTATAACTGTTAAATTAAACTTTTAACTTTAAAACTGTAAAAATATTTAATGATAAACATACATATACTTTTCCTATACGTTTTCCTTATATCGTCATTTAAGCACCAAAATGATCCTTTTCACGTAAACTTATACTTTTCCTTCAAACCATTAGTAACTTTGTACACATAATTAAATATGTATAAACATATATTATAAAAACCACCCTTAGGCCTATTTGTCATAAGTCATGTTTACCCCCATGACTGGGTTGTGCGGTTCAAAGACTAGACTTAGCTGGCTGGCCGACCAAACTAAATCAACGTACGTAAACTTTAAGTGAGATTTTCCTTATTAAGTCTTGGTCCGGAACCAGGTGTGCACTTAGGAGAAATCCACTAACATAAATAACCACTCTGTAAACAGTGTGGGCGCACTCTGATCCGTATAAACTTTAAGCTGCGGTATCGAGCATCTGTAACTTTGAACTTTCGTTACCATAAAGGGTTTTAAAATCATCTTATTATAATTTATGCAATTTAAAATAATATTGTAAAAATCTCATCTTTACTCATATTTTCATAAAAAAAAAAATGCAACGTAGAAATAAACTCATGCCACACAATTTTTGTGTTAAAAATATATATAATTTTATTTTTGAATAGAAAGAAATGCTGAAAATTTACCCGAGGGGATTAGAACATTTCTTAACCCAAAAATAGATGCAAGTATATTAAAGATAGAATTGGTATAATTAAATATGCGTAAAAATAAACTCATGAAAATTTTGTGGAACTAATTAACATAATTGAAATTTACTTATAAAATAAACTCGGGTATGAATTTTAAATAAAAAAAAACTAACATAATCAAAATTTACTTACCTTCTTCCTTACGAACACTGTAACTATCTCTAAGAAATGAGATCGGAAAGAGTGGGTGATTGAGAACTTATTCAAAAATTCTCTCTCCACCACAATTTCTTTCACTCACTAATCCTTCTCTTCCTTGGAAAATTATTGTGAAAAATGAAGGTTGAGAGCTTCCTATTTATAGGAAAATTTTGGGGAAGAAATGGAATTTATAAAAGTGTGGGGAGATAGGTGAAATTATAATTTTTTTTAAAATTAAAGAATGGGCAAGGGATGGGCAAGGTATGGGATGGGGATGGAGGCCATGTGGGAGCGCTTGCCACCATTCCCATTAAATAAGTTTTAATTAATTGCTTTCCTAATTAATTAATCAATTAGTTAATTAATTATTTTATTATTTTATTATTTTTCTTAATCATTATTATCATTGTTATTACTTTTAAACTATTTTTAGTATTTATTTATTTTATTATTTATTTTTTAATAAGAATTAAATTTAAATTTTGAAAACTCATGTGGGCCCCACCAGGTCTTGTGGCCCTCACACAACTTCGAGACCCAAATGGATCCTACGTAACTCCAAAAATCCTCATACGATTTTATGAGCCCTACACAGCTTCGAGACTCGTGTAAACCTCCACACGGCTTCGGGACTCATATGGGCCCCACACAGTCTTGTGGGCCCCGTATAGGATACCTATATTATTATTATTTTATCATATATTTCTATAAATTATATCAGTCAAAACATTATTTTATGTACTTATTTATGTATATAAACAGTGTCTTGTGGCTCCGGGACTCATGTGGACCCCACATAGTCTTATGGGCCCCACATATGATACCTATATTATTATCATCTTATTATGTATTTCTACAAATTATGTCTGTCAAAACACTATTTTATGTATATATACTTATTTACATGTACAAACAGTGTCTATCCTGTTTATCCTATGATATTCCATTTTGACTATGCCAACCTCTAGGGAGCGACTGAGCCGCAATGGTCTCTGAGCACTCGCTTAGACAATGTCTTTCTTAGGCATCAAACATGGAATCAAGGATCCTACAGAAAAACACTTTTGTATTGATATTAACTCAATGACCATTTTTATTATTTTATTATTATTGAACTTTAATATTATATATATATATATATATATTTTGGGTCATCACAAGCACATATCTCAAACCCTTTAGTGTTGCATTGCTGTATATCACAAAACCACCGTCCCCAAATGGGATGGTTAAAACCGGAGCAGTAATTAGTCGGTGTTTCAACTCCTGGAAACTTTGCTCGCACTCATCATTCCAATCAAATGTCATACCCTTCCTCATCAATTGTGTTAGAGGGCTAGATAACTTAGAGAATCCCTCCACGAATCGCTGGTAATACCCAGCTAGTCATAGGAAACTCCAAACATCCTGTACGCTATTCAGTTTCACCCACTTAACCATTGCTTCTATCTTACTGGGATTAACTAAGATACCACCCTTTGGCATGACATGGCCTGGAAACACTATATGATTTAGCCAGAACTCGCATTTCTTCAGCTTAGCATACAACTTCTTCTCCCATAGTACCTGAAGTACCAACCTCAAATGGTTCTCATGCTCTTCCAAACTCTTAGAATATACCAGAATATCGTCGATGAATACCACTACAAACCGATCTAGATACTCATGGAAATCCCTGTTCATTAGGTCCATAAGTACTGCCGGAGTGTTAATCAACCCAAAAGGCATGACCAAAAACTCGTAGTGACCATATCTAGTTTGGAAAGCAGTCTTTGCAACATCCTTCATCCTAATTTTCACCTGATGATACCCTGACTGTAGATCGATCTTTGAAAAGACCTACATTCCCTACAGCTAATCAAACAAATCATCTATACAAGGCAACGGGTATCGGTTCTTCATTGTTACCTTGTTGATCTCACAGTAATCAATGCACATCCGCATCGACCCATCCTTCTTCTTCTTCTTCACAAACAATATTAGAGCTCCCCAAGGGGAAACACTAGGTTTGATAAAGCCTTTATCCAGTAGTTCCTGCAATTGTTCCTTCAACTCTCTAAGTTCAGCTGGAACCATTTGGTATGGAACTTTAGAAATCGGCGCCTTACCTGGCAGTAGATCAATAGCGAATTCCACCTCATAATCAAGAGGTAAATCGGGTAAGTCTTCCGAGAATTCATTCGAAATTCGTTAACCACTCGCATATCTTCAAGTTTCAAATCATCCCAAGGTGGTTCCTTCACACAAGCTAGGTACCCCTGACAACCCTCTAAGAGTAACCTTCTCGCATGTATAGCTAATAGAATCTGTGGCGTTGAACGCACACACGATCTCGCAAACTCATACTCCTGCTCTCCTAGAGGTCTGAACACTACTACCTTCCTACGACAATCAATCACCGTATAACTAGAGAATAACCAATCCATCCCCAATATGACATCAAATCCACATATGTTGTACACTATTAGGCTCCCCGATAGCAACCTTCCCAGAATAACCACTGAGCAGTTTCCCAACATCTTACTACAGATCGTTACACTCCCAGTCGGTATAGCCACAAACAGCCACTCATCCATAACTTGGGTTTCAACTCCACATAGTTTCACAAAACCAGCAGATATAAACGAATGTGTTGCTATCGAATCAAATAAAACAACAGCTCTATTCGAAAGTAATAACATGGTACTTGTCACCACGTTCCAAGCATGTTTTGCGTCTGTTGGAGTAAGAGAGTACACTCTCACTAGAGCCATATTCACCTGATAATTTCCCCGAGGCATCTAATTACTCCCACGGTTCTAGCTCTATGCAGGCATATCACTCCTCGGTGCCTGACAGTTTCAGGATATGTGGTCTGGTTTGCCACAGTTATAGTAGTTACCCTAAAACAGCTAGCATTCACCGTTATGCCATTTACGACACTTGGCGCATGGTGCGGAGGATGGATCCCCTTGAGAACTTTGTTGTTCGGTATTTTGACGATACCCTGAACTAAAGTTCTTCTTCTTATTCTACTATCCTTGTCGAGGACCAGTCTAAGAACTAGAAGATACCGGCCTTTTCTTCTGCTTCTCTACTACCTCATCCCCCTGGAGGTCAACCTCGACTATGGCAGCTTTATCCACCAAAATAGAAAACTCTCGAATCTATAGCATCCCCACAAGCCTGTGGATGTCCTTCCTCAAACCCTTCTCGAACCTCCGAGTCTTCTCATACTTGTTCGAGATCAAATACGACGTGAAATGAGATAGCTTAATATATCTGGTAGCATATCTCTGCACCGTCAAGGTTTCCTAAATCAGGCTTGAGAACTCATCAGCCTTCGCATCACGAGTGGAAGCCATGAAGTATCTTTCAAAAAATACCTCCTTGAAGCGGCTCCAAGTCATACTAGATGGACCAGCTCTCTGCTTCTCAAGCAGACTCACAACCATCCACCATCTTTTCGCTTCTTCTGCCAGCTAAAAGGTAGAATAGAGAACCTTCTACTGGTTGGTGCAGTGTAGAACTTTCAATATCTTCTCGGCCTTCTACACCTAATTTTCTACCACTATCGGATTGGCTCCTCCCATAAACGTCAGAGGGTGCATACGGGTGAACCTCTCTATGGTACAACCCGTAGTAGTAGGAGAGTGCTCACATCTCTTAACACTTCACCTGATCTCCTGCATAACTTGCCTCGTTAAGCCCTGAGGCACAGAAGGAGGCCCATCACTCGTAGTCCCCTCAGAACTACTTTCCAAGTTGTTTTTTTGGGCTCCATTCTGAAAATAGGATAGGAATCGGTTAGACTTCCTATATCATACATAGTTAACACAATCATTGAAAGCTAATCATGTCAACTACTACTCTGACGAGTCCAAATCTGTCCTACCACATCGATACGAGACCATCAATGGTTTACCGTGGTTTTACTGAAATCGTCATTCCAAGAAAAACACAGAACACTGCCAATGAGTCCCCATCCAGCAAAAAAACAACCCTCGACTGACTCTACCCATTTCGTACATCCTATACTTTGGTATGTACACAAAGCTATGTCTAACCAAGTCTATAAGACCTAAGTACCTAGTTTTGCTCTAATACCAAGCTGTCACGCCCCAAACCCGCAAATGGGTCCCAGGTGTGATTTTAGTAACCTAACTTGTCTCTGTATCATTTAAAACATACATGATACTGTACTGAATGAGGGTTCGACCCCGTGGGGTACACGTAAACCCTATACACAATTACATACATGTCCATACACATAAAATATATAGCGAAAATGTTCTTTCTGTACATACACCATACCATACCAGAGTCTATACATAACTAGAAATATACATCCCAAAATACAATACATACTCCTAGTGTCTACAAAACCTTACACTGACAATTCGGTTACAAAACCCATACCTACACAGGTACTAAACGTAGCTAATCGACACCTACGCTTTCGGACGCTAGGATGCTAGTTTTGGCTACCTGAAAGACCTGAAAAACAGTTGTATACTTGGGGTGAGACACCTCTCAGTAAATAAGAAAGTAGATTATATCAATGTGTGGCACACAAGTGTTATTTCAGCATAAAACATAACACGATACAGTTCCAGTATTTTCACAATTGAGTTCCAATACATACAATACCAAATATACGGTCAATGTCGTCACACTCAAGCACACGATACCCTATGATAACCAAAGCCTTATAGTGATATGGTTGCCAGTACAGTGTCCACTCACACCCCTCGGTGACCAATTGGAACAAACTGGTGATATTTCACACCCTTGGATATAGAGCCGGACACTCTCGCCCACGATAATTAGCCGAGACATGGCGTTAGCGTACGGTAATTAGCCGCCCCTAGCTGATTTAGCGTACGGTAATTAGCCACCCCTAGCTGATTTACAAAACCTGGAACAATTTTGGAACTCATGTCCCTATTCTCATCAGCGTATGGTAATTAGCCGCCCCTAATTGTTTTACAAAATCCTGGAACATTTTACATACAACATTTCATTCCACACTTATTTGAGTATACAAAAAATCATATTGTTTTCAATTTGAGAAATACAATTTAATACAAATACAGGTGCGATCATCTCAATACTACAATACAACATACAATTTTTCCAACAAAAATAGAGATGATACCCGAAACCCCCAGTTTTCCCAAAAACTATAACTCGAAAACCCCACATTTTTACCTCATAGATTTTCCTAAATAAGTAATCAAAACATACATACAATTGTAAACTACATGTTTACCGATTTTGATTTCCAAAAATAACTGATATAAATAGAATCTCCTTACCTTTTCTTGAATTCCAAAATATGAACTCTACAGATCCAAAACTACGAACCGAGTTCCCAAAACCTAAACATCCAAGAACTATACTTCACTACAATTCTTACTACTACATGTATACCGAAACGAAACTGAAATCGAACCCTTGCCTCGGTTTTGGGTCAAAACCTGAAAATCCTTCAAATGACTTTCTGATCTGCTAAAAACGTAGAGATTCCTCCCCTGATCCATGTAGTAACGTCGGATTGTTGAATCAGGCGACAAACAACGAAGAATCGAAGAGAGAAAGAGAGATTTCGCTGGTTCTAGAGAGAAAGAGTTTTAGCTTTCTTAGCAACTAAGCAATGAAAGAGGATATTTATAGTCCCTTTGACTCGGCCAACCTCGTCGACGAAACAACGCCTTCATCAACGAATCATCCACACATTTCGTCGACGAACCGGCTCCTTCAGCGGCAAACCCTATTCCGATATTTTACAACACGTTTGGTATCTCTTCGTCGATGAGGCTCTGAGTTTTGGCGACGAAGAGTGTGAGGGCCTTCGTCGACAAGAAAATTGGCTTCGTCGACGAAGTCTGCAAAATTTACCTTTTTACCCTTTTTTTATTTATTCAATTTACATATCTCGAACCGAGTT
The DNA here is from genome assembly GCF_029873635.1 of Malania oleifera. NCBI lineage: Eukaryota > Viridiplantae > Streptophyta > Magnoliopsida > Santalales > Ximeniaceae > Malania > Malania oleifera. The sequence goes on from NC_080418.1 coordinate 132,267,961, forward strand.
CTTACATACTATTTTTCCATTCTTGCCTTTCAAATATTTTCATTAGGAACAAATTTCTAGCTATGTGCCATTTCAAATTTGATGAAGGCAAAAAAAAAATATATATATATAGTTAAAAAAAATTATTTGGCTATCGTATTATAAATTAAGTGAGTGATATCAGAGCTCCATAAATCAAATGTTTAGGGAGCTTTGCATCTTTGTTCCAAATTTCAAGAGATGTCGGAGAATTTTTGTTGGAATTGGTGTATCCCCAAGAGTGGGGGTGAATTGGAAATTTAAAATTATTTTTTCCTAAGTATAACTAATCCAACAACAATATACCACAACTTAGGGTCTATTTAAAGCACATACCAATTCAATAGATAAACTACTGAGCAGATATATAAGCAATTAAAGTGATCTCAGTATATCAAACATTCAAAGCAATAAATATTAATATACAGGTGTAGAAGATAAATTGCAGAAAATAAAACTAACACCAGATATGTTATTGAGGTTCTGCCAATACTGCCTACATCCCCGCCTTAAGCTCACAAGTAAGAGAATACCACTAAAGCTCACTTGCGGGTGGAGTGACACCAATTACAACACCCTTTTCTTACTAGACAAGGGAAACCCCAGTTTAGATTAACAGGGCTGACCCCAACCTTTACAACGCCGTACCAGGATGGTGCACGTAGTTCTCTTAACTGGGTCTGAACCAATTCGGTGCTCACTTAACTGATCCTGAGCAATTCGAGACTATTCACAGGGCTAGTCTCCCTCTTCTGATTGCCCATCAGGAATACAACATATAATCAAATAATTTTTATGTACAAACAAATATGCTTCTAAACTAAGCTAATGATGTACAACAATATGCTCAATACACTCACATATGATAATGATTTATGCTCATGTGTGATAGGTGATTTTCTAAAAAATAATCTTTGAATAAAAATGAGTATAATGAGTGCTCAAAGATTTTATGCCGGGATAAAATTTTTTCTCCAAAAATATTTTTCTAACTCATGTGATGGAAAATCAAGGGTTTTGACTAACATATATTTTTGCAAGCACAAGCAAGTGAGCCTTTGAATCTTGCAATGAATGTGCAAGATTCATAAGCAAAGAAATAGTTTTTCTGTAAGGATATATATCAATGAATATATAGTGTAACGACCTGCTTAATAAACTATTTTTTTTTTTATATATACCATGATAATCTACATACTCTGATACCATACTGGGATAAACTCAACCATAAACCTAAGCAGTGAGAAGCATAAATCACATAGACATAACCATCTGAAAATATATACACAATACAAAAACCAATACCACACAATACCAGAGTACTACATGTTTTCCAAAATATATACATACATCTGTTCCCAAAATACCCTTAACTAGCTAGGGTATACAAAAATACTCCCAAAATGTACTCATTCTCCACTGGCAGGGCAGTACAGAAGCCCCTCTATCTGCGAGCCTGGTTTGCTCGCCTACCTGGATCACCTAAAAAATGTTTCAATACTGGGATGAGCCAATGCTCAGTAAGAAGAAATATGTTATTACTAGTGTGTGACAAATGAACTACTATATCATGAAAATCCGTTTTCAAATAAACATGTATAACTGAGTATATAAATAAAGTACAAGTGATAAAATACACCCCTCCTTCCATGTTGCTTAACATAACAGTATCGTAGGTTATTAATTAAAATACTTTTATTACACATAGGTATATTCCTTGTTTCTATAAATCTGTACATACGTAATAGTAACTGAAAATGTTCCATGTGGCTATCTGTGTGTCGTGACTTACCCCCTCATGACAAGGTTGTGTGGCCCGTAGGTGGGATTTACCCTGGCTGGCCAACTAGGAATAAATCACTATACTCCATCGGTCGATCTGCCCACCTCAACCCATATTTGGATAGGGAGCCTATCCTCTTCAAGGGCCTAGGTGATCGACCTTACCACGTATTATCTAAATAGGTGGTTGCACTCATAAAGTAACATAATATCTATAGCAACGATACCGTGTTCTTTAGCTGCAAGTCCAACAGGGTCTGATACTATATAATATATTTCTATATACAACTATCTAAATTACCATAATTCTGAAATAATTGTAATAACCATGATGTTGTATAACTGTATTGTAATTCATACGTCGTAATACAGAGAACTGTATAATTATAACACTGAAACTGCATAATCATAATACTGAAACTGCATAATCATAATACTGATATTCGTGTAATCATGGTACTGAGATTCGTAAAATCATGGTACTGAAATATCGTAAAATCAGAATGCTTAAGTATCGTAGGATATATATATATATATATATATATATTCGTACTATATTCATATTCAAAAGCCACACGATACTGTAATACATAATTTTCATCATTTAATAAATTGTACAATATTTTAAAAATACCTAGCATAGCATATTTCCCATACCTGACTACTGAAAAACCCCTATGGGATACTAGCCTAACACCCGCAGGGCTTCCTACAAAACACCCTAAAAATAATATTTTTTAGAACATAATATCAGTATTTCATCGCCTACATCATTTCTTATAACTACCATAAGACCAAAAATGGGCTAAAAGGCCTTACCCTGAATTTGAGATGAAATCCAACTTCGTTTCCCCAATGATCCGCTCTAGTGGACTTGTAGAGAACTTCGCCAGGAGTGTCTTGGCGGCTTCGGATCATCGATTCGAAGACTGGCGGGGCCAAAATCGAAGAGAGAAGGGAGAGAGAGTCGTAGAGAGAGAGAGGAGAGAGAGAAGGGCGTGAAAAATGGATAAAAATCCGATTTTTAGCAATTTATAGGGCCAGATTTGTTGACGAGACACGTCACCTCGTCGACGAGTCCTTCATTAAATTCATCGACGAGACCCTATATTCGTCGATGAAATTCAGAGTAGCCCAAAACCGTCTCTCGGTATTTTCTCGTCGACGAAGCCCTGTATTTGTCAACGAATTTCCTTATGCACTCATCGACGAAGCCTTGTATTCGTCGGCGAATCTTGGCAGTCCCTCGAATTTATTATATTCTCCAAAATGCAATGTCATCGACGAACACAGAGCGTTTATCGACGAAGTCTACGGCCTCCTTCTATTTCTGTTTCTATTTTTTTTTCTCTTATTATTTAAATACTATTATTTTTCGGGTCACTACATATAGGGAGAAAAATTTTGATTTACTCTCAAAAATAAGATATGAAAATTGAATAAGATATGGGTTTTGATTTGCAAAACAAATGCCCAAAGGATGTTTAAAACAAAGCTCTCTTGAAAGATTTTTCAAAGTAATAGTAAAGAGATGTTGTGATATGGATCGAATAAATAGAATGCACAGTAGAATAAACAACAAGTAAATGCAAACACAACTAGAATAAGAATAACAACAGATTTTACGTGGTTCGACAAGCCTACATCCACGGAAGCAATGACACACAAATTTCATTATGAAATCACAATGTACACAATACACTTCTCAAAATGATCACTCTCACTTCAATATATGCCCAGAATAACATATATAGAAGTTCCTTGGAGGTTTCCCTCTGTTTACCCAACCACCCAATGTTCAAACATTCAAAATTTAGGAAAACTGCTTGCAGCCTAGGCACCTTTCGTCGACGAGTACAAGGCTTCGTCGATGATCCATAGAAGACAATTCAAAACTCTGAAATTTTCCCTCTCTCAGTATTTTCTCATCGACAATTTCAGAACCTTCGTCAACGAGTCCTTGCTATCCTCTCGTCGACGAACACAGAGCTTTCGTCAACGATCTCTTACTGTGCCACCCTTTCGTGTTTTTCCTTCTTTGCTTAAGAAAAACAAAGTATAAGAGCAACAAACAACAATCTCCACCTTGGAGTTTATACGCCCCTTAGGAGAATCCCGAAAAATATGTTTAACTGCTCCACCTTGAATTTATAAACGCTTGGTTGGGTATGTCTCCCTTTTATCACTTAGAGACATGGAGTAAGTCCAAACAATGCTTGAACTTCTCTGAAGTAACTGATTTTGTTAGACTCTGCTACATTTTTAGACATGTGAACTTTCTCCAACACAAGCTCACCCAAAGCAATCAATTCCTGGACCCTGTGAAACCTTACGTCAATGTACTTGGTTCTAGTATGGTTTATCTGATTCTTTGCCAAGTAAATGACACTCTGACTATCACAATGCAACACCACACCATCTTACTGTAACCCCAGCTCTCTGACTAAACTAGTAAGCCATAAGGATTCCTTTGTAGTTTCGGCAACTGCCATATATTCCGCCTCAGTCGTGGACAATGCTACTAGTGACTGTACCATGGATCTCCGACATACTGGTCCTCCTACAAGGGTAAACACATATCCCGTTGCAAACCTTCTGTCATCCATATCTCCAGCATAATCAATATCAACAAACCCCATAACTAAAGGACAACCCTGTTGCTTGCTGAACATATATGATGCCATATCTCGATGTACCCCGTAAGTATCTAAGTATCCATTTGACAGCTTCCAAATGTTACCTTCTTGAATTAGAAAGAAACTTACTTACCATGCTCACTGCATGAGCCAAATTTGGCCCTTGACATGTCTCGAATTTCCTCATCCGAACGTGGGCAATCTGCAGTAGACAATTTAAAATGATTCGCTAGAGGTGTACTCACCGGTCTTGTATCAGTTATGCAAACCTCTCCAACACTTTATGCACATAATCGTCCTAAGATAGCCATAATTTCCCTACAGTCCTATCTCGGTGAATCTCCATCCCAAGTATTTTCTTGGCTGAACCAAGATCCTTCATATCAAATTCCTTATTCCTTTAACTAATTCACCTCAATTAAATATCTTGTAGCTATCAATATATCATCGACATACTATAACAAAAAAATAAGTGAGCCATCATCAAGTTTATTCACATATACGCAGCAGTCATACTCACATCGTTTATAGTCAATTTTTATCATATAGGAATCAAACCATTTATACCATTGCCTTGGAGACTGTTTCAGCCCATAAAGAGATTTCTTCAACCTACAAACAAAATTTTCTTTTCCCGGTTCAATGAATCCCTCCGGCTGAACCATGTTGATTTGTTCCTCCAAGTCATCGTGAAGGAATGTCGTCTTCACATCCATTTGTTCACAAGATCATAATAAGCTACTAACCCCAACACAACTTTGATTGAAGTATGTCAGACTACTGAAGAAAAGATCTCATCATAATCTATCCACTTCTTCTATGAGTATCCTTTTGCCACCAAACGTGCCTTGAATTTCTCACCTTCCTTTTCTGATATTGCTTCATTCTTCCTATAAACCCATTTGCAACCTATCGGTCTTTTCCCATTTGGAAGCTCCACCAACTCCCAAGTTTGATTTTTACGTAGTGACTCCATTTCCTCAATCATTGCTCCCATCCATCTATCTTTCTCCTGGCCTTGCATTGTTTCTTGAAATGTAGTTGGATCATTGCAACTAGTAAGAAAAGCTTAAGACACTAGCTCTTCAAACCCATACGTTGGCGAAGGCCGAATAGTGCGTCTGGATCTTCTTAACGGAATATCGTCGACTTGCTGGCTTTCCAAGCTAAAGTTCCCTGCAACCACAGGACCATGATCATGTCCATTGCCCTAAGCTTCCAACTCTACCTGCACGATATGTTCATCACTGCCCCAACTTTCTAGTTCCTCTTTTTGTTCATCATATTCTTAAGTACGTTTCACCATAGCCTTCTCATAAAAAACTACATCCCTACTGATCACCACCTTGTTTGCCACTGGGTCTCATAGTTTGTATCCCTTTACACCTATTGGATACACCAAAAATATGAAATGACGAGACTTTGGGTCAAGCTTAGACCTCTCCTTACTAGACACGTGGACATAGGTTGGATACCCGAATACTTTCAATTTGAAATAGTCTATTGTGTCCATACCTCTTTCATCACTTTACCCTCCAGTGATGCTCTTGGTGATCTATTTACTAGAAAACAATCCATACTAATTGCCTCGACCTAGAAGTTCTTTGGTAGCCTTGTATTCAATTTGAGACACCGAGCCTTATCAGCAAGAGTTTGGTTCATTCGTTCTGCCAAACCATTTTGTTGAGGTGTCCAGCGAACTGTAAAATATCTCTTGATTCCCTGCTCTGCACAAAAATCCATAAACTGAGAATCAGCGTACTCGGTCCCATTATCCGACCTTAAACATTTGATTCTCCTCTCTGTCTGGTTCTCCACTTCAGCCTTTCAAATCTTAAACTTGGCAAATGTACTTGATTTGTGAGGCATGAAGTAAACTCAAACCTTCCGTGAGTAATCATCAATGAAACTCACATAATACACATGTCCACCCTTTGATGCAACTCTAATTGGGCCCCAAACATCTAAATGTACATAGTCAAGAATACCCTTTGTCTCATGAATAGCTAGTCTAAAATTTGCCCTGTTCTGTTTTCCAAGAACACATATCCTGCAAAATTCCAGTTGAAATGATTTTAAGCCCTTCAAGTGTTTCCTCTTGTGTAGTTCCTTCATGCTATGTTCCCTCATATGCTCAAGGCGCATATGCCACAAGACGGTCTCATTTGATTCAGCATCCACGACTGCAACTCCACCTACAATGGTAGTTCCCTACAACGTGTAAATATTCCCATCCAATTTCTGCCCTTTTATTACAGTTAGATTACCTTTCCATAACATCAAAACTCCACCTTTGGACTTGTAATTGAAGCCATTACAATCCAAAGTGTCAAGAAATATTAAACTCTTCTTAACTCAGGTATATGTCTTACATTACACAATGTTCTTACAGCACCATCAAACATCTTTATCTTTACACTTCCTATGCCAACGATCTTGCACGAAGCATCATTATCCATAAGAACTGATCCAAAATTTACTAACCTGAAAGTGCTAAACCACTCCTTGTTCGGAGTCATGTGATGAGAACATGCTGAGTCAAGTATCTAAGAGTTTGTTAGATTATCCGACCCCGTTGAAACTGATAGAACATCAGTATCCGCTGAATCTTCTTCTTGAACAACATTCATAGATTTTGAAATCCCCTCATGATTTTCAGCATTTCCCTTCTTCCAATCCAGACACTCTGGGTTCACATGTCCCTTTTTACCGCATTTATAACACCAGATTTCCTTCTTCTTCTTGGATTGGTTTTGGGATGATATCTGACTAGACCCATTCTTAAACTTTCCTTTGCCTCGCTCTTTACTACCCTTTACCACAAGTCCTTCTCCTTCATCACATATCTTCAACCTTTGATGAAAATTTAACAAGGCACTTGTTACCTCTTCTAAATCAAGAGTTTCTTTTCCCCACGTAAGAGTGGTCACAAGATTTTCATAGGTATGAGTTGAGGACAAAGAATTTAATAGCATCAAAGTCTTATCATCCTCATTAAACTTCACATCAACCCTCATCAAATCACTTATGATTTAGTTAAAAACATTGATGTGTTGATCCAGACTTGATCCTTCAACCATCTTAAGTCACTATAAATGCTGCTTAAGAAAAAGTTTGTTATTGAGGGATTTAGACATGTACCGACTTTTTAACTTTCACCAGATAGCCGCTAGAGAATCCTCTTCCATCACCCGATAGAGAACTTCATCGGGCCAAACGCAAGCGTATTGTAGATGCTGCCTTTACTTTCAAATCTACCCATGTTGCCTCATCCATTCCTTCTGGTTGAGTATCAAGTAAAGCCTTAGCCATTCCTTGTTACACACGAATGTCCTTCACTCTCCTCTGCCATAAACCAAAGTTTTCGGTTCCATCGAATTTGACAATGTCAAATCTTGCAGAAGTTGATCCCGATGTCATAACAACAATCGCCCTGATACCAATTTTGTTGTGATATGGATAGAATAAATAGAATGCACTGTGGAATAAACAACAAGTAAATGCAAAAACAACTAGAATAAGAACAACAACAAATTTTATGTGATTCGACAAAGCCTACATCCATGGAAGCAATGACACACAAATTTCACTATGAAATCACAATGTACACCATGCACTTCTCAAAATGATCACTCCCACTTCAATATATGCTCAGAATAACATATATAAAAGTTTCTCGGAGGTTTCCCTCCATTTTCACAACCACCCAATGTTCAAAAATTCAAAATTCAAAAAAACTACTCGCAGCCCAGGCGCTTTTCGTCGATGAGTACAGGGCTTCGTCGACAATCCACAGAAGACAATTCATCGATGAGAACATGCCTTCATCAACGAGTCTAGAACTTTGAAATTTTCCCGCTCTTGGTATTTTCTCGTCGACAATTTAAAAACCTTTGTCAACGAACACATGACATTCGTCGATGATCTCCTACTGTGCTGCCATTTCATGTTTTTCCTTCTTCCTTCCTTGCTTAAGAAAAACAAAGTATAAGAGCCACAAACAACAAGAGAGGATAAAACTAAGCTTAGAAAGATGAAAAAAATGATATAAAAATTTGAGAGGATTTTCTAACTAATCATCTTGCTAATTATGAATTATGAAGGGGTATATATAGAGTTGGGTGAAAATATGACCGTTGGGGACATGCTGTGTATTATTAGAAAATTTTAATTAATTTTTAAGCATGTTTAGGCATTTAAAAATGGTATGACCCGAGAGGTTTGGTCGACTAAGGAGAAAGTTTAGTCGATCACTTTTATAAGTTCGGTCGACCAAGGCAAATTTGAACTGCAGGTTTGGTCGACCAGCTCAGGGTGATTCTAAATCCTTCATAGGTTCGGTCAACCAAGGCAAAAGCTAGTTGACCATCTATGAGGTTTGGTCGACAAAGGCGATTTTGAACTTCAAGATCGGTTGACCAAGTAGTTGGAAAAGTAAGATTTGTATAGGTCGGTTGACTAAGAAAGACTAGTTCAAAAATAGGTTAGTCGACCAAGGCAAGTTTAGTTCAAAAATAGGTCAGTCGACCAAGGCAAGTCAACCTGTTGACTTTTCCAAGGTTTGGTCGATCGAGCTAATTAATACTGAAACTGGTCAGTCGACCGAGCTCATTATCTTCCTCAGTTTAAGCCCTAATTTGACCCTAAAGCTATTCCAAAAACTTTTATAAGTTTTATGTAATTTTGAAAAGTTTTTAGGCAACGGGTTTGGTCGATCGAAGTCAGTTTATGGTATTTTGATTTCCTTATGGTCAGACTAACATTTGAACATAAACCTATCATGCATGATATGCAAATATTATAGTCCATTATTACAGACCCAAAATATAAAATAAAATGCATTTTAGAATAAGAACAAATATTTTCAATCTTCTTACTTGTGTGACTTCATGGAATGCACCAGATACATATAATGTTGGAGTTTCTTTTGACTTCCAAGTTCCTCAATCTTATGTGTGCTGAAATTTAGATATGTTCACATATTTAAACACATATAAGATATTGGTACTTTGTCAGCATCAAAATAGAGATCGGACTCAAAAAGTCAACAATTTTACTTATATATTTAAAGATTGTTTTCTATTTCTTTCTTTTATTTATACTCACATGTTGCAATTTTTTTTTTATTTCTATAATCTTGCTATAAATAAGAGAAAGAAAAATAAAATAATACAAACACGCTTAAACACACACACAAACAAATAGTCTTTTCTAGCCATCAAAATCTCGATTTTAAAAAAACTAAATAAATTAAAATAAACCCATCAAATATCATAATTTTTTGTAAAAAGAAAATTTCTTTGAATGGAAAGTATCCACATATTTCCTTACATCACTCATTATATTTTAATTCATATGATTTTTTGAAGAATAAATAGAAATATATATATTTATTATTATTTTGAATAAAATAAAGCCTAGGCTTTTTCATCACTTATTTATTTTATTTTAATTTTCATTTTTTGAAACAAATATATATTATCTTTATTATAATATAAATAAAAAGATAATATAATTTATGGGATACTGTTAGTTAATATTATAGTTTTAGAGTTACTTTCATCCCTCCCCCCAAACCCAAAAAAAAAAAACAAAAGTTTGGGTTCATTTTCAATGTCCCCTCTAAGATTTAAAATTAAGAGCTTAATTTGAAATTAAATGTCAAATTGCTCATCGTTCAATTAGAGTTAACTATGGTTTAAGTGACTTGATTTCAATTTGCTTCCCAAAGTTTGAAATCGTTTTCAATGTCCACTTGAATTGTAATTGATTAGATTGTATACATTTTTGGTTTACATAAATCCACTCAATTTTAGACTTCGATCACTTATTTTTAGGTTAGGTTAGTTGAGTTTGATAACTTTGGTATTTAAAAAATTTTCTCAAGTATAAATTGGCAAGAAACTAAATCAGTTAAACTATTAAAGCTACTATTAATTTGGGTGGTGAGGAGGCAATCTGACAATTAATTTAAACTTAGGGTGAACATTACTTATATGAAAATTTAGGGAGAATATTCAAAATAATCCTAAATTTTAATACACTCACACGCACATACAGAGGATAGTGTCACAATCAAGCTCCTAATTGCTAGCAGCCATGTGTTTTGATTCAACTAAAATCCCATCTTAGGTGGAGTTAAAAAAAAAAGGGGGGGGGGGGGGGGGGGGGGGGTGGGGAGGTAACTTGGTTACACAAGAGGTAAAAGAGTAAGTAAATTTACTAGAAAGAGCATGGAAATGAAAAGGGAAGGCAAGTCACTTTGATGAGGACCAAGCCATTTTAAAGGTCACCAAGCCATTTTAAAGGTCTTACTAAGGGCAGTTAATCAGATGCAAAAAAGTACATGCTTTTCCACCATGCATGGAAGATGGCTCAGTAGAAAGGTTTAGGACAACAAATAAAGTACCACCATTCACTTCATGAGGTTGACTTTCCAATCAAAACGAAGCCTTGAACACATTTATTGAATGCTGATGGCCTCCTTGAAGGAGAAGAGAGGCAAAATGTAAAGGTAAGGTAGGGTTGAGAATAGATTAAAATAGATAATTAGACCTAAAAAAAGCTACATGCTTCCATCCTAAAGAGCACACCTCAACACTAGCAAGGTGGATGCATGAGACTCCCCTTAGGGAATCTTGTATCAAGGTGGAGGGAGATCCATAGGACTGCAAACTAAGAGAAAAATAAATTACAAATAAAAGTGGATCAAACAACTAATGAACAAAAAGCAGGGTTTTGTCCCTTGAATAAATAGATTAAATAGTCATCAATCATGCAAGAATATCAAAGAACAAATGAGGAAAAACTACTAAACAAAGGGGGGAAAATTAAAGAGAGGATACCTAGAGAAAGAACTTGAGGTTGCACTTTGAAAAAAAAAAAAAAAAAACTCAAAAGAGTTTCTTGAAGATGAGAGAAAAACAAAGATGGGAAAAAGTAGGTTTTATGACGAAGAAATGACTTGGAAAAGGGAGATTTTTTGGCAACCACAAAATGGCCAAAATTGAGGAGTCACCTTAGGAAGATTCCCCCCCCCCCCCCCACCCCCGAGGCCTCGACTCCCAAGAAAGAAGACTAGCTTGGTTTAAAAGATTAGATGTATTAACCTTAGAGAATTTCCAACAAATAATGCCACTTTGGTTTAAAATCAGAGAAGGTACCCTTAGGGAATGCCTAAGAAAGGGGAGCTTCTTGGCTCTAAAGCTTTAGCATGTTAGGAGCAGCTCAACTCAAAGGCCCAAGTAGCCACTTTGATCCCTAGTAAAAATACAAGGAGCACCCTGGTTCCAAGGCTTAAGTAGGGCAAGAACAGCTCGACTCCAAGGACCAAGTAGGATACCTCTTGGTCCTAAGTAAAAATACAAGGAGCACCTTATATCCAAGGCCTAAGTAGGGCAAGGGCAGCTTGGCTCTAAGGCCCAAGTAGAATACCTTGATCCAACCAAAAAAAAAAAAAAAGAAAGAAAAATGGGAGCACCTCGACTCAAAGGCTCGAGTAGGTTAGGAGCAACTTGGCTCCTAGGTTTGAGTAGGCCACTTCGGTTTGGATAAAAATAAATAAATAAATAAAGGGAGCACTCGCTTTAAGCCTCGAGTAGACCACCCTAGTTAAAAAATAGAAAGAAAGAAAGAAGCACATTGGCTCAAAGGCCCAACACAAGCTTAAAGGAGCTCAATCCCAAGGCCCAAGCAACTCGAACAACAATTTCAATCTATACCTTAAGGTAAAAACATTCCTTGTCAGGCTCTGGAATGGGGGACATTTAATGTGGATAAAATTCATCCCATGCTCAAAGATAGACTAAATGGCCACTTAGGGAGACCCTTCGGTTTCCCTAAGATAAAAACGGGGATTTGAGGAGATGTAACCCACAATAAAGGCATTTAACCTAGGGAATCAAGTTTGTATATGGGGAGCAAGGTGAAGGTAAGACACTCACTATTTCCATTATTATTGCCGACTTCTATTATCTCCATTTTTCCCTATCATAACCCTAACTTAAACATAGAAAAGTTCCTTAGGCCAATTGAAGCTTTCTAATCTTGTTCTTTTTTATTGCAAGCGATTAATGAGCAATCCAACAGAAAAAAGTAGCAATACTAACATTTTTATTTCACTTTATAAATCTATATAATTATCTTTTTTAATAACACTCAGCATATAAAGCTTCCAAGCCATTGGAGTTTGTAGAGGACAAGATGAATGCATTCTTATGTTCATGGTTAGGGAGATCCTTCTTATAATTTGAACTCTTACGCTTGGATGCAATGATTTAAAAGGCTTAATTGAAGCTCACCTTAAGGCAAGATATGACTAAAACACCTTGAGGCTCAATCTAAAATACCAAAATTTAAAATTTCTAACACATTACCTGTTGAGGCTTTTGCATTTGCATAAAAGACACATTTTTGGCGCCTTTTTGAGCTTCTATGTATCTCTCAAGTTAAAATTTGCTGGAAAGTTTTCTAAAACTCTTGGACCTCAACCTTCGCAAAATAATTGAGAGTTATATCTTAATTCATGAAAATAATTTGAGCTTTGTTATAATATAGCTATCTCATGACTTATATCATGAATTCAAGTTAATAGGCCATTAAGTAGTTTGCAAGGTATATCTAATTCTATTTTTTTACATTATATCCATAATTTTTTTTCTTTATTTTTTTTAAAATATATAATTTACTTACGTATTTTTTTTTATCTAAAAATATTCTCAAAAGCTTCCACTTTGCAGTTAAAATGCCTTACCTTCTAAAACATTGCATGGATGTAACACCACAGATTATAATATATTATATTATAATACCATTTAATATTATATTATTAGGATATCATAGTATTTTTATTTCCTATTTTTAATATTATAATAATAAATGCTTTTTATTGTAAACATTATAATGGTGAGCTGTAATACTATATTATAAAGAATATTTTTGACTTGGGCAGCTAAATACCAAAGCATTTCAATCTTAAAAATTTGGACACATGAAAAATTCATGTCACCTAAGGTGAGCAGCATGAAAGATGTTTGTCAAAATCTTCATACCAAACAATATAAGAATTATTGTCGCGTTAAATGCCCGCGCCAAAACAAGCACGAGAATGGGAGGCATCACGTTTCTAAAAATCTTTAAAAATTCTTCAAACCAAACATCCCCTCAGTATCATTTAGCTGGCAGCCTGGAAGAATATTTTTACTAATCCAAAAGAAAAGATTTTGTTCAGCGCAAGCAAGGTATCAATGCTGACTTTATCAGAAATGGATAGGTACAAAACCCAAACATTGTCTAGTTGGCTCTTCACCAGAAACAGCTGCCTCAGGGATTGCTTGGTCATACACTCTAAAACCTGTGGATTGAAGATGTTAAGCAAAGCCTCAATCATCTCTTGTGAAAAAAGAATAGGGAAGGGCACAATAACTGGAGAGCCGGTGCCATAGCCAGACCAGACTCTGCAGCTAAGCTTCAGAAAACTCTTATTTATTTGTTTATCATAAGGTGAAGTACATGATGTTATTAATTAACTGTTTGCTATTGCCATTGCCTTTACTGCTGTTGTCGCTGTTGCAATTGTAGTTGCAGCCAGCTGCCATTACTGCTGAACATTGTGATTGAAAAGAATTAAATTTTGGAATCTTTTGGTAACCACCAACTGCAAAAGTTAGATTGTTACCAGACACTGAAAAAAAAAAAGTAGAACTTACTGTTGCAAAACACTAAAGATTGTCAAATGCTTAAACTGCTAAATGCAACCTTCAGAAGCATTTCAAAAAACCAAACCAAACACATTAAAAGTGGAATGCACTGTAATTACTAATTTTATAGAAATGATGTAACAAAAATGAAAACATACCATCTCCTAGCATTTTAACAAGAGAACTTGAGGTGAAAACAGTGCCAGTTTTCATGGGCACTAACCATTAATGAACTGCCAGTTCCCAGGGATCATTTGAAGGGGAGCTTCCGCGCAACAGTAAGGTTGTCGCCATGTGACCTGGAGGTCATGGGTTCGAGGCATAGAAACAGTCTATTGCAAAAATGTAAGGTAAGGCTGCGTACTATAGACCCATTGTGGTCCGCCCCTTCCTCGGACCCCACATACGCGGGAGCTTTGTACACCGGGCTGCCCTTTTTAGTTTCCAGGGATCATTTCTCAATTCTACTTCTCTATTTCACCAAATGTTCTGTTTTCCTTTAAATTTTATCCACAGCCAAAAATGGATGAACAAAAAAACAAGTCACAAGCACAAAAAGAGTAATGTTTCTCTATGCAAGAATTCTGTGAAACAATTTTATTGAATGTTCTGAAGAGACCCTTTGGCCATTAAGCTATTTACATGTTTTTACACAATGAAAGGATCTCCCAGTTCGAACACCAACCCAATCAGGTTTAATTTACAAATGAGACTGATCTTGATCAGTCTTTCTAAATATAGAGAGTTCAATGGATTCTATAAACAAGATGAACAACAGTAGCAGAAATGCTTTTGTTAATACTGAAAATGGATCTAAACCTGCAACAAGCAGCTGCCAGCAAATGCCTTACTAAACTAGATAGTTTGATGAAGTTTGGGAGATCTCATCAGCATGGGCTATGGGCACATATACTGCATTTAAGAGTGAGCTGTGTTTCCTTCCGTAAAATACATAAACTGATGCTCCTATCACCAACCAAACGGAAACGCAAATCCATGTATCAGCTCTGAGAGTTCAAGGAAGAACATATTATCAGATCAAGAATGTAAAAAAAAAAAACACATTTAAAAAAAAAAAACTAATTTGCTGCACACGTTCTCTATGTGTGCATAAGAGAGAGAGAGAGAGGAAAACTTGTACTCACCCAAGATTTATTAGCAAGTACGTGTTGATGAGAATGCAGGCAACAGGCAAGAGTGGAACATATGGGCAAATGAAGCCTGAAGAGAGTCCATGAATCATCTAGAAATTTATATGCAGTCTTGCATGCAGTTGGAATTTATTTATTTTTTCAAAAATCAGACAGTTAAAATGATTAAATCAAAGGACACACCAATATTGGTCTAGCATAGTACCACTGTTAACGCCAGCAACAAACAAAATCAGGTTTTCTAAACCTCATTAATCAACTGTTCCGGTGTTCCCAACTTTTTTCTCCCTCAAAACTACCATATACAGTATAAACTTTCATACATGCTTCCAAAATTTCAAGCAATTAATTTCACTTCCATAATAGCGCAACTCTAATTTATAGAATGTGTCAATGGCAGTTTGGTTTCAATAGTGACTAATTCCACTTTCAATAGAAACTTGCTTCCAAAAGATTCCAAAAGGTTTAGATGGTTACAATGACGGAAGTCCAAGGCAAGATCCAACAACACAATATCTAATTTTATAAAACTCAATAACATTAATTAAGCATACCTCCTGTGCGCCCAAAGCTGTGTCTTGTCTCATCTTGTTCTATACAAGCAAGCACAATCACACCACACAACAGAAGAACACCGCCTATTACGCATAACATGGAACGGGGAAAGCTGGCAT
Organism: Malania oleifera; assembly: GCF_029873635.1. Lineage (NCBI taxonomy): Eukaryota > Viridiplantae > Streptophyta > Magnoliopsida > Santalales > Ximeniaceae > Malania > Malania oleifera. Next base: position 132,283,920 of record NC_080418.1, read on the forward strand.
AATGCAACCGACAAAATGAGAGAGAGACAGAGGGAGAGAGGCCATACAAAAACCAGTGCAAGTGCAATATAAGTGACACTGACTTTGTGCCCTGGAGCCATCAATCACCAACTCTACATAAGGCAGAAAATATACAGACAAGATACTTGTACCAAACAAGCATACTCTAGCCTAAGCTGGATTAACTTTGGAAAGCTTCATTCAGCCCAGCCATGTAAAAACTTGACTAATTTTATAACCAAATAAATAAGGGGAAAACTTCATTATACATCTAACTGTGTGAATTACATAATTTTTAATTTTTATCATATAAAAAGATTTTTTTAGTGGAAGTATATTAAGGAAATTGAACTCATATATTTGTGATTTTGGGCTTTAATTCATATATATGCTGTTTTGATTTCGGTTTCCAGACCTTGAACTTGGAATTTTGTAGATTTCCACACAAATCCAAATTCAAAGCTTGAAATCCATCCTCCCAAATACATAGCAAAGAATGGGGAAACCAAAATCAACACAATATAATTATGAACTAAAGGCCAAAGTGGCAAGTATATGAGTTAAAGACAATCCTGAAAAAGCTTAAATGGAGGAACGAAACAAAGCAAAGAATTCCACTATCACCCATAACAGGTGAGAAGGAATAACATCATCTTTGAAGAACCTGGCATTTCCTTCCAGCCACACACACCAAAGAGCAGTGAATATGGCACATACACAGGTTGTTGTAATGTGCAATGAATACTCTATAGCCATTAAAACTAACTGTTTTCAGTCAAATTTCAAGTATTCATTCTAGGTCTACGATTTGCACGCTGAGTCCAGAAAAGTACTGCTGCATTGGAAATTTTCTCCCCCTTCTGGGTAGGTAAACTCACTAAGCTGTGAGCCTGCAATCTATTGTTTAAACATAGGCATCATTTCATGATAATACACAATTTTTCCAGAATAAAAACAAAATCAAGCTCAGGGAAGTCACAGCATGTAGTGTTTTATGATATCAATTTCAGAGTGGTAAGAGTTTGGGTGGATTTTTGAAAGTTCACAGACCTGGGAAGATCTTCAGCCGAGGCTGCAGATGCAAGGACTAGAACCCCCACACATGCAAGGGCTATATTCCAAGCTGCAATTTTCCGCCTTTTTTGATCACTCTGTTCATCTGTATAATTAGAATAAGAAGCCAATCAATTAAAACATCCTGGCATTAGGTGCAAATCATCATCTACAAAAAAAAAGATGAGGGTTGCAGAGGAGATGTAAATTTTGGACAATGCTAATTTGCTAAGTCAGAATACATAGGGCACTTACATGTCAAAAGTTATACACACACACTTTCATATAAAAAATTTGTCCTGTGTATTGCATATGAAATTTTTACTTACGTGTATTGTGTAAACACAAGTTTATATATATATATATATATATAATTTTTTTTTAATGTTTGTGAGTATATTCTAGTTGATATCAAAATATAAAGAGTGCATGTCCAGCCCATGCATCATGCTGCATCAGTCATCTGCAAGGCAGCATCAAATTCTGAACAGGTCCCAGGATGTAAGTATCATATTGAACACAAAAGGCTCTACTTTATAGTCTGTCCACGCTGTAGATACAACATCCATAGGAAATTAAATCTTCTTCTTAATATTGAAGAATTGAGGAGAAATCTACTGGAATAGGTCACCCCTTTGCCAAAAACAGCTGCTGAGAAATATAAAACCCTCCAAGAAGATGGTTATTACTTCTAAAAGCATGAACCTGGTAGCTGCACTCCACTGCCAATTTTTTGTAGCTTCACTCTACTTGTTATTCATGCAACTCCTCTTCTCTCACATAATGGAATAGACACATTCAATACCCATTCTATGACTGCTCTAGGTACTTGTAAGGATTTGAATGTCCCAAAAGGAGCAAAATGCTAATGGTAGGTCTACTAAACTACTACTACCATGCTCCCTACTGTTCACTTGAGCCAGAAGTAATCATCTTTGTGGTCAACCTTTGTCCTGATTTTGTATTAGGTGTTTACATGCACTTATTTTTTTATTTATTTTCGTCAAAGATAGTTGCCCAGAAAAAGGGTGAGCTGGTTATTTGCATAGATAAAATGTATTTCATAAATGCTGAGTGCTCAGTGAATGATGATCAGAAATATTTTCATTCACTATTGGACTTCATCCTGATAGGAACTTGAATTTCTGACAACTTTCAGTTGAAAAGGGACTTGCTGAGTTTTTTTTTTTTTTAAAAAAAAATTCTACAGTATTGATTCTTTTTTGATTAAAAAAAAAAAAAAAAAAAAACTAAAATTGATGAGCAGACATCAGTTTAAAAGAAATGAAGGCATCAATTAGCATAACCTCCAGCTATTTCCTTCCCAATCAGCGAATTTGCAATTAATGCCTCTTCTTTTCCATCTAAATGCTGACTATTGTCCTCACAGAAATGAGCAGGGTGTTTAGGCTTTTCTCTGTCCATCTTGTGCAGGAATAACATTGAATCAGTTGACTCATGAAGTGATGATGGAAGTGGCACCTCATTTGGGGGAACATATCTAAGTATCAAGACTGAAATGGCAGCAGTGGTAAAAGCGAGTAGTGTACCGACACTAACCTGTACAAAAGAGATATAGTTCCTTTGTATATCTTTATATTCTGAAAATCATGTTCATATAACAGCACTGACCTTCCAAACCAAACCTTCCCAGTTCATTATCATTTAACTTACCATCCCTGATAACTGTGAAATATCCATAAAAAAAGCCAGAGTAGCACCAAAGATGCCCGTCACAACAGTGCTATTGACTGGAACTTGGGAATGTTTATTAATGTCAGAAAAGAATGAAGGCAACAACCCATCTCTAGCCATTGCCATCAGGACTCGTGGCTGCAAAGGAAACATCACCGATAAAGTACAAGTAATAAGGTTGAACATGCACCTATTTTGCAATAAGGAAAAAAGACAGTATGCTGCTAGTTAATTAACCAGGATCTATTTCCAATAAATAGATTGTGTGGAAACTACCAACAGTGAGAGATAAGCCTCTCCACATTCAGTCTTTCATTTACTGCACAGTATAGCATAGTTCTGGATATTTTTAAACCATGTTATATTTATGGAGATATGTTTGATTAGAAAACAAAAACTGGAATATCTTATAACAAGCCAATTCATCTTAACACTACCAAAATTTCAATTCTTTTTTTTTTTTTTTCTTTCTTTCTTTTTCAATTTTCTCAATTTAAAGAAAGAATAATGTAATTGACATGTGAGTACAAATTTACAGGAACACAAAACGTTGCAAACAAAACATAAGCATAGTTGGTCACAGGTGATCTTACGGAGATTTTCCCAATATAAATGTCAGCAACAACCCAAACACAACCAAATTTTAGCCACCAATCAAAATATCAAGAAACTTGAACTAATTTATGATTATTATTTACCCATGTTAGTTTATTCCTTCATCTAAAAGCTTAAGCTATTAGGTTGGGGGGCAGCAATGTATATCAAGCTTTTACACTCCCCTGCGTGTGCAATCCGATAGCGTGCAGAGAGATAACCAAGCGATAAATAACACCCATTATAGGTAATACAATAATTTTGGAACATCATACAATAAATGCGGGCAACAAGATTGAAACCTAGGACCTCCTAGTAACCTGTTCTCATACCATATTAGGTTAGCACCTTACCTAAAATCTTAAGCTATTAGGTTGTGGGCCAATGAAGTATATCAAGCGTTACCAAACCCAAAAAAAAAAAAAAATCAATTACTAAGAAAAGAAGCTGAAAAAATTAACTGGTTTTTGGTTCAGCAACGAAGTCAAGTTTAGGCAAGTTTTTGGCATTTGGATGTTTTGTTACTTGTCAATCATTAGTGAATTTTATGATTAAATAAAAAATGAATTTATAAATAAAAATAATTATTCTTGTTGAGAATTTTATTTTTTTTTGAAAAAAAAAAGCCTTTTTATGGAATTAAAAGGCTTCAAGAGCCATTGAAGAAACATTGATAAGCATGAATGAATATGGGATTGATTCATATAATAACTGGGATTTATTCGTCAAGTAGGTAACTATTGTCAATCTCAAATATTCCAGCTCCCAGGCTGCTTTAAGTTCTCATGGGGCTGCTGCATTTTTTTTGTTCTTCAACAACAATAATAAAAACAAACCCAGTCTTAAGTCTGACTAGGTAGGATCGACTACATGAATCATTTTCTGCCTATTTAAATTATCAAGGGCAATTTCCTCAAACAAATTAAGAGTTATTAATTCTTTACTGACTATCTCAATCCAAGTTATTTTAGGTCTACCCCTACTACTATTGCCACTAATGGTAACTTACTCCTCACAGTTGCACTACTTGGCCTACATTGCAGATGCCCAAACAATCTAAGCTGCCCCCTCCTTATTTTATCTACTATAGGTTCTATGCCTAACTTATTGCGAATATGTTCATTCCTTAATTTATCTTTTACTGTTATACCACTCATCCACCTTAGCATTCTCATTTCAGAAACTTTTAATTTTTGGATAAATTGGTTAGGATTCAAATCATATAGATCTAACAAGTTTTTTGTTGGCTGTCAACTAGTTCTTCTCTTCTTCTCTCCATCTTCAACTCTACAACATGTTATCAGTGTGTTGATCTGCTCTAAATCTGATTTATCTGAGTTTATTTTGGAGACTCTTTTTTTTTTTTTAATCTCTATTCAGTTCTCAAAGATGATTGTCTGTTTGGTTTGAGAGTCATTTAGGGACACTCTTCCTCTTAAATAGGCGTACAGAATCCCTGTGTGTTTGTAGTGTTTGTTGACCTGAAGTCAGTTATACTTTGTTTCTGGTATACTGCTGCCACTGTTCCGCTGTTCCACAGGCTTCTTGTGGCATAATGATGCTGTTTTGATACTGAACATGTTCATAATTGATTGCTTGCAACCTTGTTCAGTCTCTGATTAGTTTGATTGGTGTTCAATGACTTTATTTCCACTTCTTGTCAGCGCTTGCTTCTAGTTGCTGCTGACCATAATACCTGTAGCTACTGCCAGGTTGTTTATTAAGCACCTGAGCTGCTTTGTTGAGGTTTGCCCTGTTCTTTGTGGTCAAGTTATTACTCATTGGATATTGTAACCAGTTCTGCATCAGAGACCTCTTTAAGTTCTAGATCTTTGAAGTTCTGAAATGCTTGTATTGGGGGTGGTTTTGATGGCCTCTACAAAGATATCTTCTGCTGATACCGTTAACAAACAAATCACAGCCATCAAACTGGCTGGATCCTGCAACTAGTGTTGCAGTTTCTGGCAATGCATACATATTAACACAAAAGGATAGTCCAAGTATTTGTTGTATTCTCCTCTCTGAACCGCAAGGATTATGAAGTTGGATGAGAAAGAATGACATATTGCCTGTGGTTGTGGAATAGAATGGAACCACGATCTGCTGCAAACATGATGTTTTATAGAACCGACAAGGCCATATGGGATGATCTTCGTGAAAGCTTCTCACAATATAAGAATCAAACTTGTTCTTTTGACCTAGATGAGAAAATTTCAAATATGACCAAGTAGGTCGATTATATAGAACTCTCAAGGGTATGTGAGAGAACTCAACATCTAACAGCTTGTCAGTTCCAATGTGGAGTTGATTAAGAGGCAACAAAGAGATTTCTTGGTTGCCAAGTTCTTGTCTGGGTTGGATCCTAAACTTCAACCCATCCGCAAATGCAATTAGATTTTTGTCAGTGATCCATATCCACACCATCCACGAATAAAGCATACACTAGAATCCATTGGATCACCAAAGATGGCTCTTAGTTTTCTTCCCAAGTTTCTTTGCATGATAGTTGAGCCATGATTAGTGTTAAAACTTGATATACATTGTTGGCTCACAACCTAACAGCTTAAGCTTTTAGGTAAAGTCGTAAACTAACATCGTATTAGAGTTGGTTATCAGGAGCAAGGCCTTAAATTTCCACGAAATTGTCGAAATTTCTGGTTTCCATCACCCTCAAAATCAAAAGGGCAATCAATTTCCATCTTGCATAATTTCCGTCAAAATCTCAATGAATCATCCAAAATTTATCGAAATTTTAATGAAATTTGTTGAAATTTTAACTATACAATGAAATTTCCTTGAAATTCAAATGAGAAATTTAGGATTGAAGTGAAATTTATCTCTTAATTTATTTTATTTATTTTTATCGAAACAAAATTATTACAAGTGCTTTTGAAATTATATGACAAAATAAACTTACAACAACATTTTATTTAACCATTCATGTATAAATTATCATTATTTGTATAATAAATAATATTTAAATGATTTATGAATTTCATTTGCATAAACTGAATATGTTTTATTGCATTATCTTACAAATATGTTTGATATACAGACTATATTACAACATTTCCACCTTATACACAACATAGATGTATTTAACTTGTAATATATTAGTCCTAAAACTTACATTATTATGTCTATTAACCATTTTTAAATATCACAAAGAATTCCATGCTTTACTACTAATTTCCGTTATTTTTTCAAATTGAAATTGAAATTTCCATAGAAATTTCTATATTTTTGGAGCTTTCGAAATTTGAGTCGAAATCGAAATTTAAGACCTTGATTAGGATGGCCTGGGCTCTAGTCTCATTTCCTGCGTTTAGTATGCAGTGTTAAAAAAAAAAAAATTATTATATTCCCTATGATGGGTGTTATCTATTATGTGTGTACCTCTCCAAGTTCCATTGGGATACACGCGGCGAGGAGTGTTAAAACTTGATATACATTGCTGGCCCACAACCTAATGGCTTAAGCTTTTAGGCAGAGTGGTAATCTACAATTAGCATAGCCTCTAACCGTGGCAAGGAAAGTTTTGTAGGATGTAGTTGAAACGGAGGATGAGATTTCAATGGTGGTTGCAGCTGAGGTAGTATATCAGGATGAGGAGTTCATCATGGTAATTCTTGCATTTGCACAAAATGTAAAGACAATCATATTGTTGATTGCTATTGTGTCTCTACAAGAAACCGACTTAGGTTGAGAAGTCCCTTGCCGAGGGTGATTCTTGTCTTGAAACTTCAAGCATATGTAGCCACCCCACTCAAAGTTTAGTACATAATCTCATGTCCCAGGAAGCGTATAACAATCTTAATTGCACGGTTCAACAACTCCAAACTCAGTCTTCTACATCTAGTACAACTATGGCTCATTCAGGTCCAACTGAGCTTCTTGACTTTTCATCCTTCTCACATTAGGTAAATCATTGTTTTGTTTTACTCACTTACATGTTTAGGGTCCGTGCAGTTGCAAGGTCAAGAATTTGATTGGTCAGTAATATTTTGTGTCCTTTGGGGATGATTTTTCGTACATGACATGGATCTATTTGTTAAAAGACCAGCATAATTTCTTAATGCATTTACTCAATTCTACCAAGAAATAAAAACTCAATTTATCATCAGTGTTCAAATCTTTCAATCTGATAATGCACTTGACTTTGTTCAAAATAAGCTTCAGTATTTTTGCTAGGCCATAGGGATTACTCATCAAACATCATTTGTACATACACCTAATGGAGTAACTAAATAAAAAAAATAGACATTTAGTTGACATAGCACAGTATCTACTCTTTCATAAGCATGCTCCTAAAACCTTTTGGATTGATGCTTTTCTTACAGCATGTTTTTGCTCAACAGGATGCCCAACAAGGTTCAACAGGGACAAATTTCCTTTCTATCATGGACCCAGAAACATCCATGTCCTTTATTGTGCCTCAAGTCTTAGGGTGCATGAGTTTTGTTTATTTTCCACATACTGTTCATGACCCATGTTTATTTCCTAGAAACATCCATGTTCTTTATTATGGCCCTCATGTCTTTGCATGCACTTGTTTTGTTTATGTTCCATGCATAGTTGTCAAACCGAGATTTGAATCGTGAATCAAAATTCCAATTTTGGGAATCAAGAATCAAATCAAATTGTAAGATTCGGTATAATTTTCCAAAATTGATTCTAAATGACATGCATATATTGATATACAAACAACAAGAAAAATGGTAAAATACATTTAAAATTTGACAATATAAAAATCATATTTCATGTGTATGCTTTCCCTAAGCAAATGAAAACTTAGAGAACAAGTAAAGAAATATAAATAAATAAAAACTTTACGTTGTTTAAGGGAAGGAATCAAGAGAAAATAATTAAAAAAATGAACTTTTGGTGTTTATCAACAATTAAAAAAATAATATTTCTTACATATTCTTTCTCGCACTAAATAGAAAAAAATAACTAACCTTAAAAATGATAATAACTAAACAAGTTACTACAAAAACCCATTTTTAATCTTAACAACACAATGAAACATGAGTACCACTTTAGCCGATGAGTGTTCTGCCCCTTCTTCTTAATGGAATAACATAGTACTCCTAGAGTGAAGAATGGTATGTAAAGTTCTATTTTCTTCTCTTTTTTAGCACAAAACTAATTTAGACAAGGAATGGAAGGTAATCGTGTAAAATAAAAAGTAATAAAAAAGAAAGAAATGTTGTTTTGGGGATTTTAAACTAGTCAGATTTGTCAAGATATGATACATCCAAAATCGTGTGAAATTGATAGATTTAGATTGATTCATAGATCCACAAGGTGAATCGATAGATTCGGCTATGATTCAGTAGTTTCTAGATTCTCTACTAAGATTCGAATCGATTTGGTGTGGAGTTAATAGGAATCATATGAATTGAATCATGAATTGTAAGATTCTAACAACTATGGTTCCATATTCTAATCAACGACAAGTACTCTCCTCTGCTGCTAGATGTGTCTCTATTGGGCACTCGAAAACTCAGAAAGGATATAGATGTTACGATTTTCACACTTGCAGGAGATATGCTAATGCACATGTTACCTTTTACTAGAGGACAATTTATTTCTATAGTGTCAAATGACTCAGATCCTCTTTGGATGAATCTATTTTGAGTCCATCAACAATTTTCAATTCCCCTTTGTATGCTGATACTGGAGATCCAACCTTTATCACTCTAGAGGGAACTTCCTCTCCTTTTCCAAACCCATCAATTACTGAATAGAGAATTGAGATTTTTTGAATGGTAGGTAACAAGAAAGGACATCACAAGTCCAATGCATTCTAGTCCTATGCTTTCTTTTGCCTGGTCTTGGTCTATTTCCTCTGTTTCTATTGCTTCCTTGCATGTTGAAGTTCTTACTAGCTTGTCTCAAAGCATGCAATAGATGTAGAAATGGATGCCTTGACCAATCGAGGGAATGAGACTTGGTATCTTTCTCCTAGTAAGGAGTTGGTTAGATGTTGTTAGGTCTAACCATCAAATGTCTTCCAGCTCTGTATCTTTCTCCTAGAAAGGATTTGGTTAGGTGCTGTTAGGTCTATACCATCAAATATGTTCCAGCTTTACACCTAAAACTCGATTAGTTGCTAAGGTTACGCCCAAACAAATGGTATTGATTACTTAACAACCTTCTCTAATTTTGTTCAACTAAATTCTATTCGTTTATTGATTTCATTGACAACTAATCTTAATTGGCCCTTATACTAATTAGATGTGAAGAATGCCTACTTTATGGAGATTTATAGGAAGAAGTATATATATGGAGCAACATCCTAGATATGTTGCTCAAGGGGAGGATAGTAGGGTATGTAGGTTGCATAAGGCCATTTATGGTATTAAGCAGATTCCTCAAGCTTGGTTTGACAAGATTAGTATGGTGGCATCTACATTTGGTTTTATCCAACACTACTCGCATTCTATCCAATTCCAGTGCTATTCACACAATAGGATCACAAGACAAATTTCAATTCAAGGACTTGGGTACTCTACATTACTTTCTTGGTGTTAAGATTGTAAGGGTTGAATCTATCACAGCAAAAGTATACCTTCAACCTTCTGAATGAGACTGGTATGTTGGGAGCTAAACCATACTCTTATAGATCCAAACATGAAGTTGTATAGGAATGTTGGACTAAACTTTGACAAACCTCAACATAGGATTGATAAGGTTTTTTTTTTTTTTTGGATAAAAAAGATGTATTACATAGAGAAAAGAGAAATCACAACTTAAGTGGGGATTGGAAGTCCATCAAAATTTTTGTAAAAAAATATTGAAAGAACAAAAAAAAATTAAAAGAAGAAAATAAAAACAAAAAAAAGAAATAAAAACTAAACAAAATTAACCAAGAAAGCCTCTTTTCAATCCCTTCCCGTAGTAATTCACCAAGCCCTTCAAATTAGTTAATTACCTTTGACCCTTCACTTTATTTTTACCACCTTCAAGACTCACTTCATTTCCTCTAGGATCACAGAGCTTTTATTCCATTTTATCCATTAATTCTTGAGCTTCTAAAAATCCCTCTTATGAATCTCCTCCATGGGTACAGGCAGAATTCCTGATGCCGTGTTGCTAGAAAAGAAGAACCAGCAGACCAAACACACACAAACGCATACAAGTAGCTTTGCTCGCTATTCAATGAAATCTATCAAAAAGATACAAAAACAAGAAAGCTCATCACTCTAAAGTATAGATAACTCACTACTTTAGAGATACAGAGATTAAAGATAAAAGTTCACCACTCACCAAGGAGATACAAAACTGAAGAGAAACAAGACAAAGCCAAAGCCTACAATTTTCATTCAAATTACACTTTGCTCCACTAATGCAAGCCTCATATGAGGGGCTTGGAACAGCCCTCCAAGTTTAGGAAAATGATACTCCACGTTTTCTAGCTAAATATAATTGATTTTGACAAGAATAAGACTCAAAAGAAGAGCTTGATGTGTTTTCTTACATTGGGAATACAAGCAGACACATAAGAAGCTTGAACTGGCAGACTGAACACTACAAATTCAAACTACCATAACTTCTAGTAGACAACTCCAGTTAATATCTAATTTAATCTGTTGAAAAGAGAATTTCTTCAAATTTAATTCCATATATGACATGCATATTTTCAGACTATAGATTATTTTTGAAAATGGGCTCAAAACTGGGCCAAAACCTGCTGGTTCACAACTTCCATAACTGAATTCGTATGCTTTGTTAAGCCACCTTCCGAAAGCCCAAATCCACTTGAACTCATTGAGCACACTCCTGTGTCATGCTCCCCTGGTTGAAGAAGACTCGTCCTCAAGTCATGTGTTCTATCATCACCATAATAAGGAGACAAATCAGCAACACTGAAAGTTTCCAAAACATCATAATCAGCTGGAAGTTCAAACTTGTAGGCATTTTCACCAATTCACCTGAGAATTTTGAAAGGACCATCAGCCATTGGCTTCAATTTTCCAAATTTTCCATGACGGAATCTCCTTTTTGCAAGGTAAACCCAAACCAGATCACCTTCATTGAGTTCATATTTTCGATGCTTGTTGGCTTGACAATGATACTTTTCATTTTTGCTTTGCAATCTTCTCACAAATCTGTTCATGCAGCTTCTGAATTTGTTTAGCTATTTCTTCTGCTTCTCCACTAAAATTATTAGAAGTTGGAAGAGGAACCAGATCCAATGGACTCAGTGAATTCTGGCCGTAATCATCCTAAAAAGGACTGCAAGAAGTACTTCGGCTAGTTGAATGGTTGTAAGCAAATTAAGCTTGTGGCAAAACAAGATCCCAATCATTCTTGGGCACATGAAGAGCTGATACAGCACATGGTCTCTTACTCACAAAAACCTCTGCCATAAGCTCATCTACTTGCCTTTGCAATTCATCAAGCTCCTTTGGACTCATTTTGTAGGCTGATTTGTTGGGAAGCATAGAACTGGGAATAAAATCAAAGCAATGCTGCATGTCTTGCATTGGAGGAATACCTGGAAGGCTGGAAGTATAACTTCAGGAACAGCATCATTAAACTCATCAAGTAAAGGTTGCACTTCAGGTGGCAACTCACTTCTGCATTTTCTTCAAAAACAACAAGAGCGTATGCGGTATGCCATCTCTAAATTATCCAAAATATGTTATAGTTCAGTACAAGTAGTCAAACTAATTTCCACCCCTTTCACAGGTTTGGAAAAGATCTCAGGTTTAGAAGGACCCAAGACAATCTTCACACCATCATTTCCAAAAGAGTAACGTTGTGTTTGGGAGCATGGATTACGGATCTTGAATTTGGATTGGATTGGGGAGGATTTGAAAATTTTTCAATACAATTTATATTACGTCTTATCCAAATCCAATATCACTCCAAATCCAATAGTTCTCCAAACAATGGGTAAGTATTTCTGTAACCATCATGATAAACTCTCCTATCATACTGCCATGGATGATCAAGCAATATAAATGACATAGTATAACATCACACTAATCTGATCATTGTACTTCACAATTTAAAATGAAACAAGGCAAACAATTTAAAATGAAACAAGATGCCTTCTGTTTACCTTTAGTTCATGCCCTTTATCTAGCCACCACAATTTGTAAAGATAAGGACATCATCAGGTTGAAGCCAATCAATGAAATCATCAGGTTGCATTCTTTCTTCAAATCCTAGAATATCAACTTTCACATCAGAATCTTTAGAAAACTTTCAGATTGTTTCTTCTGCGGTAATGAGAAGAAGAGCAATCACTTGAGACATGATCCGGAACATGATGGAAAGGATTAACATCACCATCACAATTGCTAGAACTAGGATTAATATCACCATCACCATTGGTGGAACCACGCTTAGAACTATTTTGTGATTCTCATAACATTCAAGATGTTGCTAGAGTTCCTGGATTTGCCTTCTCATCTCATCCATTTCAAGATCACGAATATTTTTATCATGTTGTTCTTGTACATAACAACCACAAACAGCCATGATAACTTGGCTCTGATACCAAACTAATGTCAGGTTGCTAGAAAAGAGGAACCAGCAGATCTCCAGCAGATCTCACATACGCACATACACACATACACGTGGTTTTGCTAACCACTCAATAGAATCCACCAAAGAGATACAGAAGCAAGAAGACTCACCACTCTAAAGATACAAATATCTCACCACTTTAGAGATATAGAGTTTAAAGATAAAGTTCACCACAGCTTCCAAAGCTGAATTTTTATGCATTGTTAAGCCACCTTCCAACAGCCCAAATTCACATGAACACATTGACCACAATCCCGTGTCAATTCCATCCTCACATTGTTGTTCATTAACCAAACCATCATCCTCAAAAATAGAAACCCCTCCAATCCTTCCAACTATCACTGAGATAAAGCTTATTTGCATGTTTCCAGAAAAATAAGAAATACAGTTTCCCTAATTTGTATTATACGCTATTAAAATGTGGTTGGATTAAATACACCTCATCAGTTTATTGCTAATCTATCATTGTGAGGAACAATCACAAATTTAAGATCTGATTTTATTATGTGACTTTGAGTCATTACTCTGATATTTGAGAATTAAGGAAGCTAAGGAGCCATTTTGTATTGCCGTAAAAAGTTATGAAAAATAAAAATAATAAACAAAGCTCAAAACCAGAAAAAGAAACTAACAAATGAAAACTGACAATCTATTGGGTTATATTCCCAAAATTGGAAAAAAAAAATGGTCAATAACTATGCATTTCAAACACACTTTTAGTACTCCAACAGCAATAATGGTAGTAGAAAATGGTGAAATATCTTTAACAACTTCTCTTATTGTAGCAATTTTTTAAAATTTTATCAGTATGTTTATTTTAAATGCACATGACAATTTTATTTTAATTTTACTCGATTAAAGTAGTTGGCTTACACAATGATTTGATAAGCAAAAGTGAATTTTGGATATTAGAGCAGTGTGGCTGCATATTGCAACAAGTGAAAATCAGAAAATTTAATTTTCTGTGGCCACACTCAGGCCACATATTGCAATAACTGCTGTGTTACATTACCACTTTAGATTAAGCTGTTAGGTTGTAGCCAACAATTTTTTTGATAATAACAGAAGGTATATTAGATAGAGAGAGAGAAATTACAATGAAAGGGGATAAAGAGAAATGACAATGAAAGAGGACAAGAAGTCCATCCCAATAAAATAAAATGAAAAAAACAAAAATAATTAAAAAAACAAAAACGAAAAGCTAACAATTAAACAAGGAACCCCCTCTTCAATCCTTTTCTTTCATAGTTCAACGAATTCTTCAAGTTAGCTAACTCCCTATGACCCTTTTTAGCTTTGTTTTTTACACCCATAAAGGCACACTCCATTTTGCCCAGGATCACAAAACTTTAAATCCAATTTATCCATGAGATCTTGATATTCAAAATCCTTCCCTGAAATCTCCTCCACTGGTGTCGGTAAAATACCATCCTTGTGCTGCAGCTCATTAACCAAATCGTAATTTTCAAATATAGAGACCCCCTCCATCCAATCCTTCCAAAGGGGATGGGTGCACATATGATAAGTCCCCTAAACCATCACTGGAGTCAGAAACATATCCATATTGTTCCCTGATCTCATCCAATAGTAAACTCCCACCACAATCACACTCACTTAGATCATCGCTTTCGTTATCTAATAAAGCCCCCCATTTCAATAACACCTTTCCTTTGCTAACCCCACCACAAGAATTGCCGCGTCTTTTTCTTAGCATTTATATCTTCCACAAACATGTTTTTTATTTTGCTAAAATTAAAACATTAAACATGAAAAAATTGATACCAAACAATCCCTAGGTTCCCATTTTCATTGGTGCCCACGTTAAATAAAAACTTTAACTTTCATGGGTAAAAAGAATCTTCCCACCAATCTAGACACAATAAATTAAAAATTGTATGCATAAATTAACAAGAATAGAACATTGAAAATGCTAATTCTCGCCTAACTTTCCAACCACAACTCTCTCTCTCTTTCTCTCACATTCTCCCTCTAGGACTCGTACTAACAAAAAAACTTTATAATCCTTTCACATCTCTATTCTCCTTTCATTGTACTTAAACCAAAAAGAGTGGAAGAGAATATTGAAGAGACTGACAGCATGACTTCTAACACCCTTCATCAAGGACAAACTCTACATTTACAACTTATCAAACTCATACTACAAAAATTTTCCAATGAAATTACTTTTTACATCTCTCTCTCTCTCTCTCTAACAGGCACAAGCTCAAACTCAAAAATTCAGTAAAAAGAAAGAGAAAAGTAAAAGATTAACAACATAAAATTTTTCTCATGCACTTATCGAAACTGACACCGTGACACGATATTCAATGCTTGTCAAAGACAATGCGTTATGGCAAAATTTGGAAGGTCAGGAACAATTCCCTGACACAACCAGTGCAGGTAGTTGATACTTCATAGCAATAATTCTTTTACATTGGACTTTAGTTGAAGCTAGGCAATCCGGAAGCAAAATTAACTCAAAAAAGCATGCAAAAGATTGCAAGAGTTGAAAGGGAATGTACAAAAATAGAAACTGAAAATTAGCACTAATTCGCTTACTTGAGGAAGAATTGAGCCCATCAAAGATGCACAGAGAGCAGTAATAGTTCCAGTTGTTATTATGTATCTGCAATTATAAATCGGAAAAATGGAGTTAAAAAGGAATCAAGTCAACTGGAACACCTTCAAATTTAGAGAACGCTCAAGGGCACCACAAACTAGAAGTAAAAATCTTGCTTACGCTGCCCAATCCATCCCATAGCTAGCAAATGCAGACGAGATCGGCGTGTCTGGATCCAACTCATAGTATGGCACTAAGCCAACAATAACAATAGATACAAGCATATACAAAATGCAACATATAGACAATGCAATCCCTATACCAAGAGGCAAATCTCGTTGAGGATTCTTCACCTGTCATGAGAGTGATGTTAAGGGACCATAAGCATACAAGTGGAAAATTCAAACCAAAAAAGAAAAATCAATCTTCAATGAGAGAAGCAAATTTTAGAGAGATTTTTGTCCCAAAATTATCAATATTTATATAATCGAGCATAAATACAGAAGATTAAATGATTATGAAGTAACGATAGATGCAGATGATGAATACGAAAAACAAACTAAAATTGCATCAACTGAAATTACACCAAGAGCTTTGTAGCACAGACACTTCTATAAGGGTGTTTTGTCTATGTCATACATAATTGATGCTCCTCGAACACTCCTCAAACACGTATCTAATATGGCATCACCTCATAAACATGCCGAGAATTCTGAAAATATACTTATGATTCAGACACTTCTAAAAAATTTCTTGGAATAGTCCAAAAGACTTAAATCCACATAATTTTGGATACATCAAGCTGCTCCTAACCACTCTTGGCTCTTGCACAAAGGTAGAATTCAAAAGATGAGAGACGGATATGAATCCAAAGAGGAAGTTAGTGATATCTTTCTTACTAAATAGCATTATTCAACAAGAGAAGATTATGTGTTTTACTTTGTATAATTAGTGATTCAGCTACCTTATGGGGGTATTTTAAAAAAAAATCAAGATAAGAAGATTCTGCATAAAAAAATGCAAATATCTTCTGGTGGAGTTTTATTTAGTTTAGTACTTCTTGTTTATTAAAATAATAAAGTTCATAGATTTGCTTTTTCTGACATTCAATTGGTCTTAAATTTTTTTTTTTAGATGTATGAATTTTATTACAAACTAGCTAATCTTGACTTTGTCATGCCCAATGGTTAATCTATATCCATAATCATTTTATCCATTAATCAATTAGGAAGTTTTTTTTTCTTGCCCATCCTTTTTGTATCTTTCACAACCCTAACACGAGAAAACAATTAGTGGTGGTCATGTACTATCTAAAAGGTGATCTTTTTACTGCTCCTACAGCACTTTATTTTAGTGGAAAAGACTTCATAGATTTGCTTTTTCTGACATTCAGTTGGACTTCAATTTTTTTTACATGTATGAATTTTATTACAAACTAGCTAATCTTGACTGTGTCATGCCCAATGGTTAATCTATATCCATAATCATTTTGTCCATTAGTCAATTAGGAAGTTTTTTTTTTTGCCCATCCTTTTTGTATCTTTCAGGACCCTAACGTGAGAAAACAATTAATGGTGGTCATGTACTATCTAAAAAGTGATCTTTTTACCGCTCCTACAGCACTTTATTTTAGTGGAAAAGATCACAAGAGGCAGTTTCTTTTGATCATCCATGATTAAAATAATTGAAGTTCCTCAATCTAGCATAATTTAGAATGTGAGTTCAGTCCATAAGCAGCCAATCCAAAAGGCTCTAGTATGTGACACTTGTAGAGGAGAGATGAGCATTAGAACCCACCTTTTGCATCAGCAGAAAGATCGGAACCATATTTGGAGTCCGATAATTGCCAGGATTCTTGATAGGGTTAGAAGTGTTCCCTCAAAGAGGAGAGACTAGGATTCCTGATAGTACTAACAAGTATTCCCTACAAATCACTAACAAGTACTGCATACCCGTGACTGTGTACTAATGGAACGATGCCAACTTTATCCCAATACCTTCCCAGACTAGTTTGACGAGATGGAAAATTACTCTAAATGGAATAATAGAAGTAATCTCAAACGAGCCCACTTTGCCAAAATTAGGTTCATAAGAATCAGTTTTTTATACAGCTCTTCAACCTTGTGCAAACCACTATTGTGACTTGAATCAACTATATTAATATCTTCCAGAGGCTTACATTAGGACTAACATTGTTTAAGATCCAGGTCACAGAACTAGAAGGTTCATTAAATGGCTTTTGAGAAAGACACTACGAGAGAAGTTTTACTCTCCTTATTCTTTAGCAGGCCATCAAAAGACCAGTCCCAGGGCATAAAGAGTCATCTAAAAATTCCTTCTCACTTTCACATAGGACAATCTAGGTGTGCGAGTCTTGTCAGTTTGAATCCTTTAATATTCTAGAGCTGTAGCTCAATTCAGATGCATTTTCCTAGTCAACCACTTGGGCTAGTACAATTAGGAAATGGAGCCTTGATCCTTCTCTCATCCAGTGGTTTTTTAAGTCATCCTCACCGTCGTATATCTTTTGTGTCGTGTCATCAATGCCATAAGAGAGGTCCAAAAGTGATATAGCAACTGTGGAGGAAAAACATTACAGAATTAGGATTCACAGCAGTGATATTTAGTGGCAAAGACAGATCCTCTTGTACGGAAATGCAGCACTGGAGGCTATGGAAGATGCCACTGAGTGGATCCTTAACCCACACATCCATGTTCTCAGGAAAATTTTGAACAGATCAAAATTGATAACCAAAATGGAAAGGGAAAATTTGTACTCCGTCATTATCTACCAACATAAATATATGCACATAACAGACTAGCGCATTAAATGTGCCCAGGGAAATGACTATTGTTGACTACAGCTGTTTCTAACTTCTCTAGGACCAAAAAACCATATTAATGAAGTCTGAAAATAAATATCATAGCAACTAACAATATTAACTATGCTTCACTTGTGCAGCACCATTGCATCATTCCTCTCTTGTTAGAAGAAACTCAACACTGTACAAGTTGCCATCTTTAACAGTTCATGCAGCATGGCATCACTCAGCATAAGCTTCTATTTGCCTATTTAGGGCTTTCCATGAATCCATGGTCAGGCTTTCCTTTCCACATGACTAGAAATTGAAAGTGCTTCTTGAGGGGTGGGTTTACAATGCAATCAGCAGACTTTATTTAATTTTCTGCTTATATAAAGTGTTGCTATTTATGGGTGCTAGGGGTATTTCTGTAATTTCAGAACTTGGGGTTCATTATGGTCAAATTAGCTTTGGTTTTTTTTTTTTTTGGGGGGGTAATATTCAGGGTGTAATTTTGTGATGGGATTTGTTAAATCTTGATAAACATTGTTGGCCCACAAGCTAACAGCTTAAGCTTTAGTGGTAATCTAACATGATGTCAAAGCTAGTTACCAAGAGGTTGTGGGTTCTAGTCTTGTTTGCATTTATTGTGTGGTGTTTAAAAAACTATTATGTTCCTTATCATTATCTTACCACATGCTGTCGAGGTGCACATGGCGAGGGAGTGCTTAAGTTTGATATACGTTGTTGGTCCACAACCTAACGGCTTAAGCTTTTAGGTAAAGTGGTAAACAAAACTGGATTTATTTTTGGTGGGGCTATAGAAGATAAGTGGCTTTTAGAAGGGGTTATGGGCAAAATAGGAGTTGCCTTCTCCTAGATGCTTCATCCTAGCATTGTAAAGTTAGAGATGGAGGCAAGAAGAAGAAAAAAAGAGAAGAGAAGAAAATAAGACGAAAGAAAGAGAATGGAGGAGGCAGCAGTTTCCTAGAGTTAAGTTCAGCTCCAGGTCAGCCCATCTATGTATAATAATAGAAATGCTTGAAAGACAAAAAAAAACCCTAATTACACCACATAATTACCAAATAGCCTATTTCTTCTAACACTCCCCCTCAAGCTAGAGGTGTATAAATATCTCCTAACCGCAGCTTGTTACAACCAGTAGACAAAGGTACGCTTAAATAAAGCCTTCGTGACAACATCACCTAACTGATCCATAGATTTCACAAATGGAGTCCTTACAACGTTCTTCAACACAACATCCCTACAACAATCAACTTTAACATGCTTTGTCCTCTTATGAAACACTGGGTTGCTAGCAATATAAATGGCAGCTTGAGTATCACAAAATATATCTATGGGCTTCTTAACCAAGAATCTCATCTTTGATATAAGAATTCAACCACATAAGCTCACTCAAAATATGAGTCATAATTCGGTATTTTGCTTTAGCACTAGATCTAGCTATAATAATTTGTTACTTGCTACGCCAGGTAACAAGATTACCTCCCACAAAGGTACAATATCCTTTAGTAGACCTTTGATCATCACCTAAGCAGACCCAATCTGCATCAAAGTATCCCATGATCTCATAGTTTCAATAACATGTATTTATCAAACCTCTACCAAGAAAGACTTTGAGATACCTTAGAATCCTACAAACAACATCCCAATGTGGTTGTTTGGAATTTTCCATAAACTGACTCACCACCCCCAAAACAAAGGATATATCAGATCTAGTGACAATCAAGTAGATTAACTTCCCAACCAAATGCCTATATTGACGTTTATCTTCAAATTCCAGTCCAAGATCCCTAGACAACTTCAAATTTGGATCCATGAGAGCATCAACTGGTTTAGCTCCCAACATGCCAATCTCACCTAACAAGTCGAAGGTATATTTCCAGTAAGATAGATTCAACCCTTTGTTACACAGTATAAATCTCAATACGAAGAAAATAACGTAGAGCATGCAAGTCCTTGATTTGAAAATATTCTTGAAGCCACAGCTTGACATTTGCATTCCGACTTTCATCACTGCTAGTGATGATGATGTCTTCAACATAAACTACTAGAAACACCACACTTTTCTCCTTTCGGTGATACAAAAGCCTAAATGATCAAAGTAGCACTAAATGAAATCCAATGTTAATGCCACCTCATTAAATTTGTCAAACCAGGCTCTAGGAGACTGCTTACGACAATAAATGGCCATATACAACTTGTATAACTTACCAAACTCCCCCTTAGCAACATACACAATAGGTTGCTCCATTTATGCCTCTTCTTGCATATCTCCATACAAGAAGGCATTTTCACATCCAATTGGTATAAGAACCAATCAAAATTAGCTGCTAAGGAGATCAAGACAAAAACAGAATTGTGTCTAGCAACAAGAGAGTTCTCAAACTAGTCAATACCATATGTTTGAGTGTACCCCTTGCTAACCAATCAAGCCTTAAGTTGTTCAATAGAGTCTTCAGGAAGATATTTGATGGTATATACCCAACGACACCTAACCAACTCCTTACTAGGAAGAAGATCTACCAAATTCCATGTCCCCCTAGTGGTCAAGGCATCCATTTCTAAATCCATTGCATGCTTCCACCTAGGGTTAGAAAGTGCTTTAGCATGCGAAGAAGTGATAGAGACATAGATCATTGAAAAGGAAAAAGAATGCATAGGACTAGGACGGTGTTGAATTGAAACAAAATGAGCAATAGGATAAGCAATTAATGATTGTTGAGTGCATGTTTGAGTACCTTTCCATTATGCAGTTGGCAAATCCAAATCACATTGGGATGGATCTTCAAAACTAGAAGTCAAAACAATGGAGGGCAAAGAGACGGCTGAATAGTGGTAGCTAAATCTGTGCCTCTTTTCTATAAGTCATAAACCCTCAACTATTTCTTCAGGTCAATAACTAATGGATCTAAAGGAGGATCAAGCTTTTCCTTTCGAGGGATAAGGGTAGGGATCGGAGGATCAATACACGAGGGGGAGCTAGAAATCATTCATGAACTCAATGTGTTCATCCAAAGAAGACCCAATACAAGAGAAATAAGATGTCCCCTAAAAAAAGGTAACAATTGCACTAACATATTTCTCCCGAGTGCGGGAATCATAACATCTATATCCTTTTTGAGTTCTTGAGTAGCTAACAAAGATACATTAAACAACACAAGGAGAGAATTTGTCCTAACCCGTATGTAGAACATGAACAAAACATGTGCACTAAAAGACACAAG
Organism: Malania oleifera; assembly: GCF_029873635.1. NCBI lineage: Eukaryota > Viridiplantae > Streptophyta > Magnoliopsida > Santalales > Ximeniaceae > Malania > Malania oleifera. The sequence goes on from NC_080418.1 coordinate 132,305,414, forward strand.
GCACCACAGAGAACAGGGGTGTTTTTGGATACACAATAGAGAAGGGAATTTGTCCCCCTAGAACACTAGAAGGCATCCTATTAAGCAAAAAAATAACAAGCTATAAGAAGAGCATTGATCCAAAGATTTTAGGAACATGCATATGAAAGAGTAAAGACCATGTCATACCAATTAAATGTCTATTTTTCCATTCAGCTACTCCATTTTCCTAAGAGTTATGTACACATGATGTTTGCTGAATAAACCCTTCAGCCAAGCAAAAAGTCTAAAGCTCATTTGAACAAATTCAAGTGCATTATTAGATAAAAAAATTTGAATACTAATGCCAAATTGGGTTTCCATTTCCTCATTAAACTAAGTAAATACATTAATAAATTCAAACTTGTTTTTTAACAAATAAATCCAAGTCATACACTAAAAATCATCCATAAAAGACACAAAATATTGATGACCTATCAAATTTTTGACTTTACGTGGACCCCAAATATCTAAACGAATAAGAGAAAACAATGATATACTACTAGACTCAACTCTATATGGGAAAATGTACTAGTCTGTTTTCCTAATTGACATATAGAACTCTCAAAACGGGAAATAGACTTGAATATTGGAAAAACTAGTTTGGATTTTTGAAGTGATGGATGACCAAACAAACATGTCATAGATCCAAAAAAAACTTCTTGGGTATAAATTGAATAAGTCGTATGACAAGAACTGGATCTACCACCACCATCATTGATAGTACAGGCCATCCTTCTTAAGCACTCCACCAATCCTCTTCTTTGTTTGGAGATCCTAAATAACACAATGAGAAGGAAAGAAGGTGACATAACAACTATGTGATTTAGTTAATTGTTTTACTGAAGATAGGTTCCACGGAAATTTAGCCACATATAACACAAAAGATAGAGGAAGAGAAGGAAACAAAAGAATATTGCCACAACTAGAGACTAGTGTAAGTCAACCATTGGCAAAAGTAACCTTGGAGTGTAAAGTAGTGGGATTTATGGACTGAACTAAATTAGGACTACCTATCAAATAGGAGGCGGCACCAGAATCAATCCCATGGTGGGAAAATGAAGAGGCAAGAAGTTCGGTTGTGCTTGAATGGGCCACATTAGCACTAGATGTAGAAGACTTGGTTTGAAGTTGTTGAACCACGTAGAGAAGATTGTTATACTCTAGTCCGGACATGGTAGATGATGTACTCAACTCCTTAGTGGAGTGTCCAGGTGCACTACAAGTGTCAACCATAGAATCACCCTTGGAAAGAAAATTATTGGCCCAAGTAGGTTTCCCATGGAGATCCCCCAACATCGATTAATAGTATGATTTTCCTTCCCACAATGAGCGCAAATGCGAGAATTTCCATGACGAACTCCTCGTTCTGATACACTAATTTTGCCATGACTGCCATCTAAACCTCATCCTCGTCCTCTTAACACTTATCTGACCACAGTTAAACGTATAGATAACCACGGTTGAACCATCACTTGAAGAAGCCTAAGAGCCATCTTTGGTGATCCTTTGGATTCTAGAATATGTTTTATTTATAGATGGAATTGATTTATCGGCAAGAATCTAATCGCGAATGGGTTGAAGCTCCGTACTTTGCCCAACTAAAAACTTGGCTGCCAAAGGAGCATGAAGAGCTTCAAAAGCAAGTTAGGGAACTTCTTAGAAAGGAATTTATTCAAGAAAGCCTAAGTCCTTGTGTCGTGTTAGTAGGTTAGACAACAAACTTACCATAAATTATTCTACATTTATTTAGGGAAAAAATCTGTCAAACCTACCATAAATTGTTGTATAGTTATTTAGGAAAAAGATCTGTAAATATCTTTCTTGAATTAGGTGTCAATGCTTAATGTTAGGAGATGCTGTAATTAGGAGATATTGTAATTAAGGGATATATGCCATTGCTGTAATTAGGAGATATTGATTAAGGGATATATTGTAATTAGGAAAAATGACTACTATATAAGAAAAATACCACTCGATTGAGGGTTATCGAGCAAATCTGACACGGTATCAGAGCCACTCTCTGAATCAACCTTGTCTTTGGTCCAATTTTCGTGGTTCTAGGCTCTGGTTTTCTGGGTTCTTGGGTGTGGGTTCTGGTTTGTAGTTTTTTGGTGAATTTCAAGAGATTATGGCTAACAACTCCAACTCAGAAGTCTTTCAAACTCGGTTTACAGGGAAGAATTATGCTGCCTGGGAGTTTCAGTTTCAACTTTTTGCCATGGGAAAGGAGTTGTGGGGTCATGTTGATGGGAGTGATCCAACACCTACCGATCCTACGAAGTTGGTTCAATGGAAGGTGAAGATGCTCGCGTGATGACTTGAATTCTTGTGTTTGTTGATCCACTGCTTATACTCAATTTAAGGCCTTGCAAGACCGCTAAATCGATGTGGAACTGATCTTGCTGCCTATTCCCAAGGTACACCCTCTATTCAAGAATATTTCTGTGGTTTTCAGAATCTTTGGGCTGAGTTTTCCAACATTGTGTATGCCAATGTGTCGGCCGAGTCTCTCTATGCAGTTCAAGCAGCCCATGAAGCTAGCAAAAGAGACCAGTTTTTAATGAAACTAAGGCCAGAATTTGAGTCTATTCACTCCAACCTGATGCACAGGGGATCCTTCACCATCTCTTGATGTGTGTTTTGGAGCACTTCTTTGAGGGGAACAACGTATTCTTACTCAAATTTTGCTTCCGCAAGAGAATGCTGTCGTATACGCTGCTCAAGGCAAGGGGAGGGGTTGAGACATGCATATGGTTCAGTGCTACAGTTGCAAATATTATCGGCATATTGCTGCCCACTGTGCTACAAAGTTCTGCAGCTACTGTAAACAAAAGCGGCACATAATCAAAGAATGCCCAACACATCCTCAAAACCGACCCGTGAATGCTTATCATGCTACTGCTACTGGCCACACTTCGGATAGGGTAACCAGCACTCAAAATCTCGCTCCAGTGTCACCTTCCACTGCTGCTACACCTGCCCTTACACCCGAAATGGTGTGCAGCAAATAATTGTATTCGCATTTTCTGCTTTAGGGCTGCAAGGTAAGTGTACTATACCCTCTTAATCTTGGCTTGTTGATTTCGCTGCATCCAATCACATGACCAGTTCTCCTAATATGCTTAGCAATGTTCGTAAGTACACTGGTTCTTCTAATATTCAAGTTGCTAATGGCTATCTTTTACCAAACACTGGGATTGATGATATCGCACCATCACTCACTGATAATTTTGTCGGATTTCTAGGTAATAAATTAGGAAATTCTATTTTTTAAAATTTGAAATTACTATTTCAGTTTCTAGTAGTTTCAGTTTCCTGTTTTCTAGCCTAGAGATCTGCTGATTTGATTTTCTGATTTTGTGGTGATTTGATTTGCTGATTTTGTGGTGATTTGATTTCCTAATTTGGTGGCCTTCCTCTACTATTTATCTAGTAATCATGTCTCTTGAAATTCAATAGAATGGCTATTCTTCTTCCCAAAAATCCTTCATGGTATCAGAGCCTCGTGCTCTTTTTCTATTTTGTTCTTTATTCTGAAGATGCTGTATAAGTCGGCTATGACCAGTGCCCAAAGAAATCCTACCGGCTCTCCTAGTACTTTAGAAACCATTCTGCCCAATCCCACTATTCCTCCCAGGCCTGTATCTGCTGATTACTATTCCCAGAAGTCATCCCTTTATCTCGCAGTTACAAAACTCTATGGGCACAACTATCTCGAGTGGGCTCAGTCCATAAAATTAGCGATCGATGGCAGAGGCAAAATAGGGCATTTGATTGGCGAAATATCGAAACCTGCTGCTGGTGACCCTGATCTAAAAAAATGGCAGTCCGAAAATTCTCTTATTATTTCTTGGCTCATCAATTCCATGGAACCTGCCATTGGAAAACCTCACCTATTTCTTCCCACTGCTAAAGATGTCTGGGAGGCTGTTCAAGATCACTATTCGGACCTAGAGAATTCTTCTCAAATATTTGAGTTGAAAACTCGACTCTGGAAATCCAAGCAGAATGATTGTGATGTTACTACTTATTACAACGAATTGGTAATTTTATGGCAGGAACTTGATCAGTGTAATGATGATGTTTGGGAGAATTCAAACGACCATGCTCGCCACAAGAAGAGAGAGGAAAATGACAGGGTTTACATGTTTTTTAGCCGGCCTTAATCAGAGTTTGGACGAGGTCCGAGGCCGCATTCTCGGCAGGAAGCCATTTTGCCCTCTATTCAGGAAGTTTTTTCTAAAGTTAGACGTGAGGAGTGAAGGAGAAAAATCATGCTGCACAACACCGAACCTGGTTTTAACCTGGAACCTAAAAACTCTGCTCGTGTCAAGAGGTGTTAATTCTGACAACGATGGGCGTAAGGAACCGTGATGCAAGCATTGCAAAAAACCATGGCATACGAAGGAGACGTGTTGGAAGCTTCATGGTAAACCAGCAAATTGGAAGCCAAAATCCAAACGAGACAGTCACGCCTACCAAGCCACTGCTGAAGAGACTCATGAGCCTTCTACCAACTCGAATGTAGTCCCTTTTACCAAGGAGCAATTAGAGCACCTGTACAAATTGTTTCAATCTCCAAAATTATCCTCAACTCCGTCTTGTTCTTTGGTACAGAAGGCTAACTCTCTTACTACTGCATTTTTAAGTGTTATTCCTAATTCTGTTCATTCTTAGATAATTGATTTTGGCACAACTGGTCATATGACCGATTACTCCAAATTGTTCTCATCCTATAGTCCGTGTGCAGGCAATAAAAAGGTCAAAATTACAGATGGTTCACTCTCGGTAATTGTCGGGTGGGAACTATCAAACTCACTTCGTTCTTAACTTTCCATGATGTGCTCCACGTTCCAAATTTGTCTTGCAATTTGTTGTCCATCAATAAAATAACCTCTGATCATCAATGTCAAGCTAATTTCTACTGTTCTTATTGTGAGTTTCAGGATTTGACCATGGGGAGGATGATTGGCAGTGCTAAGGAAAAAGATGGACTCTATTATTTTGATGATGGACCTAACTCGAGTAGACAATGTCAAAGTACTTGCTTAAATTCTATTTCTATTTTCAAAGATAATGATATCATGTTATGGCATTATAGGTTAGGCAAACCTAGTTTTCAATATTTTAAAATACTTGTTTCCCAATTTATTACGAAATAAAAGTCCATCTTCTTTTCAATGTGAAGTTTGTCAGTTTTCTAAATATTATCGTGCATCCTTTTCCACCCAACCCTACAAACCAACTATACCATTTATTGCACAATGATATCTGGGGCCCATGTAGAACATCTACGTATTTTGGCAAAAAATGGTTTGTGACCTTTATTGATGATTACACGAGATTAAGTTGGGTTTATTTGATAAAGGAAAAATCTGAAGTGGAAACAATTTTCAAAAAATTTTACATCATGGTGCAAACACAATTTCAAAAAAATATTCAAATATTGCGGAGTGATAATGGTTGAGAATATTTCAAAAACACTTTGGGCCAATTTTTTCTTAAAAAAGGAACTGTTCATCAAAGTTCTTGTGTCGACACTCCGCAACAAAATGGTTTGGCTGAAAGAAAAAACGAACACTTATTAGAAGTAGCTCGGGCATTGCTTTTTACCAATCAGGTGCCTTAATATTTTTGGGGTGAAGCCATTCTTACTACTACATATCTCATAAATAGAACGCCTAATAAGGTTTTAAGCTTTGAAACACCTTTTGATGTTTTTCATAAGTTTTATCCAACAAATCGGTTGTCTTCTTCTTTACCACTAAAGATATTTGATTGTATTGCTTTTGTTCATATTCATAGTCATAATCGAGGAAAACTTGAACCCGAGCCACAAGCTGTGTGTTTGTTGGTTATGCTCCCACTCAAAATGGGTATAAATGTTTTGAACCCATTTCCAAAAAGACGTTTGTTACCATGGACGTTACGTTCTTTGAATTACATCCCTATTTTACGCCTCATCTTCAGGAGGGGAACCAAAACAAAGATTTGGCTATGTTTCATGATTTTTTCCAAACTAAAGACTTGCAAAATGATCCTTCTCCAACTTTGATTATTCAACCTGAAAACCCAAGCTTTATTATACCAGGAGAGGGTGAGTCGAGTTTTTTAGATACTGAAAAGGCAGGTCTTCCTACAGTGCCATCTCATGATGTTCATGATCCTATAATGACTAACAAAGGAGAAACAAAAAAAAAAACACCACAGCGTTGGTACCATTTGACATTGTCTACTTGCGACAGAGGACAACTCGAAAGAAAGGGTCTTCCAATCATTTACACTGTCCAGAATCTGTAAACTCTCCAGGTAATGTCCTCACCAAGCCTTTACCTCATGTTCAGTCCATTTCATCTTTGAGTTCTGAGTCCTCTAGTTCTAAATCGGAGTCTGGTTCAAATCTTGAGTTGGATGATTCTGCACTTCCCATTGTTGTCCGAAAGGGTGTGAGGCCTTGCACTCAACATCCATTGTCCAATTATGTGTCACATGAAAATATCTCACCTATTTTTCGTGCTTTTACCTCACAATTGTCTTGTATGGAGATTCCTAATACTGTGCAAGATGCTCTGAAAGTTCCTGAGTGGAAGGAGGCTGTCTTCAAAGAGATGAAAGCCCTTGAAAAAAATGACATGTGGGAGTTAGTTGACCTACCAAGAGGAATGACAATAGTAGGGTGCAAATGGATGTTTACAATCAAGTATAAATCTGATTGTTCTCTATAATAGTATAAAGCTCGATTGGTCGCCAAGGGATTCACTCAAACCTATGGCATTGATTGCTTGGAGACATTCACCCCAATTGCAAAGCTAAACTCTGTAAGAGCTTGCAGCTAATCGTTACTGGCCTCTGCAACAATTGGACGTAAAAAATGCATTTCTTAATGGAGACCTGGAGGAAGGTGATCCAGTGAATACCACTCGGTATCAAAAGTTGGTGGGAAAGTTAATTTACTTTTCACATACACGACCCAATATTGCTTTTGCTGTGATTTTGGTAATCTAGTTTATGCATTCACCCTATGATAAACATCTTGAAGCAGTTTATCGGATTCTCAGATACTTGAAAAGTACATCAGGCAAGGGTTTACTCTTCCATAAGACCACACAGCAGAACATAGAGGCATACACTGATGCAGATTGGGCAGGCTCAGTTATTGACAAGAGATCCACGTCAAGATACTGTACTTATGTCTGAGGAAATATGGTCACATGGCGAAGCAAGAAATAGAATGTGGTTGCAAGGAGCAGTGCCGAGGCAGAATATAGGGCTATGGCTAATGGAGTTTTTGAGATGCTATGGCTGAAGAGAATTCTTGAAGAGCTACGGATGTCGGTGAACATGCCAATGAAGTTGTATTATGACAACAAAGTTGCCATAAGTATTGCTCAAAATCCACTACAACATGATCGCACGAAGCATGTAGAGATTGATAGACACTTCATAAAAGAGAAGATTGATAGTGGAGTTGTTTGCATGCCTTTTGTTCCTACTACTCAACAAATAGCCGATATCTTCACCAAAGGACTTTTCAGAGCTAGTTTTGAGCTCTTTGTAAGCAAGTTGGGCATGATAGATATCTACGCTCCAACTTGAGGAGGGGTGTCGGATTTCTAGGGAATAAATTAGGAAATTCTATTTTTTAAAATCTGAAATTACTATTTCAGTTTCTAGTAGTTTTAGTTTCCTATGTTCTAGCCTAGAGATCTGCTGATTTTATTTGATGATTTTGTGGTGATTTGATTTGCTGATTTTGTGGTGATTTGATTTCCTAACTTGGTGGCCTTCCTCTACTATTTATTTTGTAATCGTGTCTCTTGAAATTCAATAAGAATGGTTATTCTTCTTCCCAAAAATCCTTCAATTTTTGTATCACCTAGGCTTTCTACGAGTCTTATCTCGGTTGGACAATTAGTGGATGATAATTATAATGTTTAGTTTTCTCGCGATGGTTGACATGTGCAGGATCCGGTGTCAGGGAGGACAATAGTAAAGGGACCTAAAGTTGGATGACTATTTCCATTATACTTTTCCATTCCTAGTATCATTTCTTTGGCTTGTACTACTGTTTCCAATAATTGTGAAGTATGGCACAAACGTTTAGGCCATCCAAACAATGTTGTTTTATCTCATTTGCTGAATTTTGGTTTGTTGGGAAAAAAGGATTCTTCTTTGCCTCATGCTTTGTCTTTTGATTGTTCTACGTGTAAAATAAAAAAAAAAAGAAAGATTTTTTCCCTTCCCTTCTTCCAGGAGTAGGGCAAAGAATTGCTTTGACCTAGTTCATAGTGATGTATGGGGCATTACTCCTGTCATTTCTCATGCTCATTACAAATATTTTGTGACATTCATAGATGGCTATAGTCGGTATACTTGGGTATATTTTCTGCGCTATAAGTCTGAAGTCTTTGCTGTTTTCAAATCATTTCTAGCATATGTTGAGAATCAATTTACCAATAGCATTAAGATTTTACGATCTGATTCTGGTGGAGAATATATGGCTCATGAATTTCTTGAATTCTTTGTCACAAAGGAATTGTTTCTCACCGCTCGTGTTCTTATATGCCTCAACAAAATGGCATGGCTAAGCGCAAAAATTGACATGTGTTGGATGTTGCTAGGACATTGTTACTTGCATCTTCTGTTCCTCCTAAATTTTGGGTTGAAGTTTTAGCTACAACAGTATATTTGATTAATAGGTTGCCTTCTAAAGTGCTAAATTTCGTTTCTCCATACTATCATCTGCATAAACAGCACCCTAGCTTTCTTGACTTACACACTTTTGGTTGTGTTTGTTTTGTGCATCTACCTCCGCATCAATGTCACAAACTCTCTACGCAATCTGTGAAACGTGCATTTATGAGATATAACTTATCTCAAAAAGGATTTGTGTGTTATAATGCTTCCTCCAATAAATTTCATATATTTCGTAATGTCATTTTCTTTAAGCATCAATGTTTCTTTCCTAGTTCTCTTACATCATCTCCTGCAGTTTCTGTTCTTACTCACTTTGATGATTTGATATGCCCTCCTAAACACTTCAAGCCTGGTTTTGTGCATGAACACCGTCGACCAACTCTACCCCTTCCTGAGTCTGATCTGCCATCTGATCCTGATCCTGATCCTGTTTTGCATCCTCCTCGATGATCTGGTCGTGCTTCTCATCCACGGGATAGGTATGGTTTCCCTCATACCTCCTTCACGGCTACCTTATCACCTGTGTCGATTCCTAATTCCTTCTCACAAGCTGATAAACATGAGTATTGGAGAAAGGCTATGCAGGAAGAACTTCAAGCTCTTCAAGAAAATCGGACTTGGGACATGGTCCCTTGCCCTTCTCATATCAAGCTAATTGGGTGTAAGTAGGTTTTTTCTGTGAAACTTCAGCCTGATGGGTCTGTTGACCGTTAATAAGGCTCATTTGGTTGCCCTTGGTAACCGCCAGGAGTATGGGGTTGACTATGGGGAGACCTTTGCTCTTGTCCCTAAAATGACCACTGTGCGTACTATTATTGCCATTGCAGCCTCTCAGGGACGATACCTTTGCCAGATGGATGTGAAGAACGCATTTATTCATGGTGATTTACAGGAAGATGTTTACATGACACCTCCTTCTGGCCTCTATTTGTCATCGACATTGAATGTGTGTAAGCTGAAGCACTCTCTGTATGGTTTGAAACAGGCTCCCTGGGCCTGGTTTGATAAAATCCGAGCTACCTTACTTCGCTTTTATTTCATCCAAAGCCAGTATGATTCCTCGTTGTTTCTTCGTACGACTTCTGTTGGTATCGTTCTTCTTCTGGTTTATGTCAACAGCATTGTCATCACTAGGACTGATTCTGCTCTCATTGATTAGCTCAAGCAACATCTTCATGATTCCTTCCATATGAAGGATCTTGGTCCTCTCGGATATTTCCTCGGTTTGGAAGTTTAGTCCGATTCATCTGGGGTTTTCCTGTATTAGCATAAATACACGAAGGACTTGATTTCCTTGTCTGGTTTGTAGGACTCCTCTTCAGTGGATACCCCTTTGGAAGTGAATGTCGAGTATCTACGTAAGGAGGGGGATCTCCTTCCTGATCCCATGGTGTTTCGACAGTTAGTTGGTAGTCTCAATTATCTCACTATTACACAGTCTGACATCTCCTTTGCTGTCCAGCGAGTCAGTCAATTTATGCAGTCTCCTTGTCACCTTCATCTTGCAGCGTTCCACCGAATTATTCGATATCTTCGGGGTTCCTCTCATCGTGGCTTGTTCTTATCTACTGGTACTCCTCTTTGCCTTGTGGCTTTTAGTGATGCTAACTGGGCAGGATGTCCTGATACTCGCCGGTCTGTCACCGGATGGTGTAAGTTTCTTGGCGATTCCCTTATCTCTTGGAAGAGTAAGAAATAGGATTGTGTTTCCAAATCTTCGACTGAGTCAGACTGAGTTAGAGTATCGTGCCATGTTGGCATCATGCTTGGAGATTGTGTGGCTCCATGGCTTACTTGCTGAAATAGGCTTTCCTCAATCTACTCCCACTCCTCTTCATGCTGATAATATGAGCGCTATTCAGATCACTACAAATCCTGTCTATCACGAGCGTACCAAACATATTGAGGTGGACTGCCACATGTCTCAAGCGACCTTCAGATAGTGGACATCTTCACCAAAGCTATGACACAACTACGTCATCAATTTCTTGTTGGCAAATTGATGCTTCTTGATTGACTAGCATCAATTTGAGAGGGGATGTTAGTAGGATAGACAACAAACTCACCATAAATTGTTCTACATTTATTAAGGAAACAAATTTTTCAAACCTACCACAAATGGTTGTATAGTTATTTAGGAAACAGATCTATAAATATCTTTCCTGAATCAGGGGTCAATGCTTAATGTTAGGAGATGATGTAATTAGGATGCTTAAAGTTACGAGATGCTAAAATTAAAAGATATTGTAATTAAGGGATATATACCATTGTTGTAATTAGAAGATATTGAAATTAGGGAAATGACTTCTATATAAGAAAAAGACCACTCGATTGAGGGTTATCGAGCAAATCTGACAGTACCAGCTTAACTCAGTCCTAAGAAGGATGGAACTTGGAGAATGTGTGGACAGCAGAGCTATATACAAAATCACCATTAAATACAGGTTTCCTATTCCAAAATTTGATGATATTCTAGACATGCTAGCTGGATCTCAAGTTTGTTCCAAGATTGACTGAAGAGTGGTTATCACCAAATCAGGTCAGGCCTAGAGATAAGTGGAAAACAGCCTTTAAGACCAAGTAAGGGCTCCATGAGTGGCTGATCATGTCCTTTGAGTTGTCCAATGCACCCAATACCTTCATGAGGTATATGAATCATGTGCTACGACCTTTCATTGGGAAATTTGTTGTTGTTTATTTTGATGATATTTTGGTGTACAGCACACACAAGCAAAGTCATGTTAACCATTTGAGGGGTATCTTACATCTCTTGAGGCAAAACCAGCAATATGCCAACATTAAAAAGTGTAGATTAATGGTGAGCAGATTGGACTTTCTAGGTTTGATTGTCTCGGCAAAGGGAATAGAAGTTGATCCATCAAAGATTGAAGCTATAACCAGCTGGCCTGCTCCAAGAACAATTATAGAGATAAGACGCTTTCATGGTTGCTCCTATCATTGAATGTCTCAGTGAGTGTCTCAGAGGAGGGAAATTTAATTGGACTTCGAAGGCTGAAGAGAGCTTTGAGAAGATAAAGAAGATGATGATCCAAATGCCAATTTTGGCCTTACCAAGCTCTTCAAAGTTGATTGTGATGCATCAAAGATTGGAATTGGGGCTGTCTTGAGTCAAGAAGGAAGACCGGCGACTTATTTAAGAGAAAAAATCAACAAGGCTCAGAAAAATACTCTACCTATGAACTAGAATTTTATGCTATTGTTCAAGCATTAAATCTGCAGCATTACCTTAATCAAAGAGAATTATTTCGAATTCTGACCACGAGGACCTAAGTATCTCAATTCTGAAAAGAAGCTAAGTAGGAGGCATGCTAAACGAGTGGCATTCTTGCAGGAGTACACCTTCACATTGATACATAAGGTTGGCTTGCAAAATAAGGTGGTAGATGCACCGAGTAGAAGGGCACATTTGCTAAAAACTATGTTTTCTATTGTTGAGTTGAAGCTGATCAAGGAACAATACAAATAAGCCCCTTATTGTCTTGAAATTCTTGATGAATTTGCAGCTAGGGATCATGATCTGTGTGCAGAATTTGTGGTGAAAGATAGGTATGTGCTTGAGGGTGTTAAGCTATGTATTCCCCATGGTTAATTAAGGGTTACTTGATATCTGAATTGCATGGGGAAGGTTTAGGAGGTCATTTCGGCAGGGATAAGACACTAAATTTAGTGTCTAAAAGGTACTTTTGGCCTTCCATGCACCTAGATGCATATAAGTATGTTGATCAGTGTCACACTTGCCAAGTTTCAAAGGGTCAGCAACAGAATACAGGTCTTTACACTCCTTTGCCAATACCTACTGCCCCATGGGTTTATGTTGGCATGGATTTTGTTCTCAGATTGCCACGAACAACTAGGGGTGTTGACTCCATTTTTCTAGTTGTGGATCAGTTTTCAAAGATGGCTCACCTTATCACATGCACGAAGATATTGGACACAACCCATGTGGCAACTCTTTTCTTTCAGTGCCTTGCAAAGGACAACATTTGGCAATCGGATTTGATCTTCCGACAGGTTGAATTTGCTTACAAGAGTACCATTAACAGACTGTCAAAGTCCTTTTCAGGTGGCGTATGGTAGAAATCCAAAGCTGGTTGTTGACCTTGTGGATGTCTCTAATCAGCCAAGGCCTAGTAATGATGCTATGGCTAATGCTGAAAATTTAAAAGGTCCAAGAAGAGTCCCAAGGAAGCTTGAAAGTGTGAACCAAATTTACAAGGAAGCTGCTAATCAAGATAGGCAGTTCAAGGAGTATCAGGTTGGTGAATGGGTGATGGTTTTCCTTCAGAAAGAAAGATTTCCAGTAGGAGCTTACCACAAGTTGAAAAGTTGAAAGGTTCTGCCATGCAAAGTGTTGTGCAAATTTGGTGAAAATGTCTATGAAGTTGAACTCCCTCATGGCTTGGATATATCAACAAACTTTAATGTATATTTTAAATTTTCCTCATGTTTCCAAATTGAAATTGATATAAAATACTATTGAATGTTCTGGAAATCAAAACCATCAAATTTCCATTAAAGTTAAAATTAAAGACTTGGATAAAATAAGACTACATACTTTCTTCTTTGGATATAGATATATCAAATGGTGTAAAGTTTAATAAATCAGATCCAATGTGCAACATATGGAAAGTCAAAAAACACCAACACATGCTCAATTATAGTGTTCATAATGATGGTTCTTTCCATGATTATTATATATTTCTACTGCTCCTTTCCACCTTACAAAATCAATACATAATCAAAAAATCCATACCTCCTCAGCTGTGCTTGTTACTACATCAAAACCAATATATGAAAAAAACACTAAAGCTGATCCAGCAAGCATCCCATTAACTCCAAAGGGGAAATACCTATAGAAATCATAATAAATATATGAGCCACATATGGTATAATAAATATATGAGCCACCTATACCATATGTTATGTTAGTATACATGTATGCATGTGCTGATTCAAGAGCATGTGCCCATGTTACCTGTTGGGAAGTTCATAGCCAACCCATCCCGTCTTGAAACCTAGATAGCTACCAGCTATTATGATGAAAACCATGGCACAAACATTAATTGTTGTAGCAATGGACTGTGCCAATGAACTCTGCAGAAGAACATTTGAATTTGCATGAAAAGGATATTAATACAAAAGAGGAAAAATAATGAATATTTTAAGAAGCATACCTCCTTGACGCCAATGCACAAAAGCCCAGTAACAATAAAAATCAGCATTGCTGCACAAGGATCAACCACAATACCAAGCGCAGGAATAGTATGGCGAGCTATGAAAACAGGCAGATTATCCTCCCCACCAAAAAACAGGGCCTGCAAAGATCAAAAATGGATAATGTTGTATTCATGTTTTCTTAGTGTTAATAGTTATTTGGTCATTTAGCATTATTTGTATGTGTTAATAAGTTACATCAGAAAGTGTGAGTTAGTAAGGATATTATAGGCATCGGTATTGTATTTAATATATATTATAAATAGAGGGACAGACCAATCATAGAGGTTAGGTTAGACATGTTAATGGGTAGGTATGGGTCAAGATGGGTAAGGTCAAAATGGGTAGAGTCATTTAAGACCCATTTATATAAAATATTTGACCCAATTATGATCCATACCCATTTAGACATGGGTCAATCCGGCGTACAAAAACAATTGTTCAATACTAACTAAAACTTATAACTATCTTCAAACATTGTCATTGTTACAACTTACCACCATCTTTGAAGGTTATTCGATATATTACTCAATTGAAAAATATATACGTAATTACGTAAATTACATACATGCATGCATTCATATTAATTGGTTTGCATAACTGAATCAAATCAATTGAGTATACTCATAATTGCGTAATTACGTACATATTTGAATTGACGTGTCAATAATTACAAAATTATGTAAATATTTACAAGCATAGTATTAATTACGTAATAAATTATATAGTTTAACTTTAAATGGTGATTATAGCAAATACTATAATTACGTATATGCATGCATGCATATTAATTGGTTTGCATAACTGAACTCATCCTATTAGTTATTTACTTGTAGTATATCTTTAAATGTGATAAATTAAACAGATTAATTAAGGTTGGAAATTTAAATGGTTTAATGAGTTAAGCGGGTACACCCATTTAGCTCATTTAATAAATGGGTCTAAAGGTGTCACCCATTTATGACCCATGTAATTATATGGGTGTACCCTAACCCTTTTATTTATCATGGGTAGGGTGGGTTAATAGGTATATTGCCACCACTAGGTTAGGTCTTCCATTTTACCCAATAATTCAACATGGTTCCAGAGCAGGATTCTGAGACCTAAACCCTAATCGTTACAACCACCATCAAAATTGAAGCCTAAAACCCTAGATCTGCTGCATGTCTACCATCATAGAAGAATTTCCAGCAACACTATAGCCTAGAAACCAGCCAGCAGCTGCTGGAAGTCAGACAAGTCGCTGGAAATATCCTGGGCAACACTGCCAGTTGAGGAACACAAAATCTACTATAGATTTTGCAAAAACAACACCATAGTCACCCACAGACACTACCGATCTGCCCCCCACTGAAATCCCATCTCCATATAGTGCCCCATGCACCCTCATGTACTGGTCGAAGGCTGCCAGGGACAATCCCAGGCTCCGGCACGTGAAGCCAATTTCAGGCATGTTTTTGGCCTGAATTCATTCACTATGCTTGAATCCCTCTACAAACATATTAGTGAAGTTTTTCGTGATGCTTTTTTTCCAAAAGATCTCACCTTTTTTAAATGCTCATGTGTGGCACCCGAAGAATGGTTGTTTGATGCTTCCTGAAGCTGTTGGTCAATAGTTATTGAGTTTATTGGGTCTGAAACAGTGGTAATTGCTTGATTTAATGTTTGAATTTCTCCCATAGACTATAATATCAAGCTATTGGGCATGTGTTTCCTATATTTTTCGTTCATGCACTTGTGGTAATTTGTTAGTTGTTGTTTGATTTTAGTAAAGGCCATTGGTGAGTCTCTTGGAGCATGGCAGTGTTCATAAGCTGTTTTTGTGAGGCTGTGGCAATGTTATATAAGTTTGTTGGTGACTTGACCATGGTAGTTTTGGTGTTCATGTTGTTCGTGGCTGCTCCAATTGTGGTCTTCTAACATGGTATCAGAGCAGGTCACAAGGAGGTCTTCAGTTCTAGTCTCATCGCCCATGTTTATTATGTGGTGTTCAAAAAAAATTATTGTATTCTTCGTAATGGGTGTTATCTATCATGTGTTTATCTCTTCATGTATTGTTGGGCTCCACATGCAGGGGAGTGTTAAAGCTTGATATACATTGTTGGCCCACAACCTAATAGCTTAAGCTTTTAGGTAAAGTGGTTGTTCGACATGGTATCATAGCTGGTTACCAAGAGGTCCTGACTTCTACTCTTGTTGTCCGCATTTATTGTGCAGTGTTCAAAAAAATTTATTGTATTCCCTATCATGGGTGTTATCTATCATGTATCTCTCCACATGCTGTCAAGCAGCATGTGCGAGGAAGTGTTAAAGCTTGATATACATTGTTGGCCCACAACCTAATAGCTTAAGCTTTTAGGTAAAGTGGTTGTCTAACACCCACATTATGTCACCAACACTTATCAAATGAATCATGTGAACCTGGAAAACTATGCATGCTGTGAGAAGTTCTGTTTCTGTGTATTTGAAGCCATAGGCTGTCAAGAGCTCGGACCATGATAACTCTCATCCAATCAGAAGTTTATAAATGGTACCAATTTGTATCCTATAATAGCAATATCAATTTTGGACCAAAGTTCATCATATCTAATTAAGATTGGTTATTAAAGGTGAAATTTTGGGACATTTTACATATATTTTTACAAGAATGGCGTGGTCAATATAATTTAGAAGTTAAAATAAAATATAAATATGAGCTTACTTGGATTCAGATTAAATTTAAGCTTTTCAATACAAAATCAAACATGAATTTACATGGACATATTCAAGATACATCAGAATCAGATTTGGAACTCAAACCCTTCAACATATCAAACAGGTTCAAATCCAGATCTCGCCAAGTCTACCAAAATCAACCCATTTATAAGCCTATTGAAACATAGTTCTGGAATTGAGTTACAGTCAGCAGGATTTTATGTTCCAAGGACATCAGAAATATGAAATAAAAGTTATAAAAGCTTTTACTCATACCTCAGGAGGAACTAGTCATGGCAGAATAACAAGCTGCCTTCAAGTTTGTATTACAAAATCTGCATATTTTCCATATTATGCCTTTTAGTTTGGGGCAGTTAATGACTGCCTGTGTGCACCAATTCAGCATCAAAAGAGCATGGCCTTTTTTAAGAAGATGGTATTATTTCACCAATGAATATGTTCACCGAAACAGGCAAAGGATGTTACAACTAATACCCACAAAGTTTACCTGTCAAATTTAGAAAGAGATCATCACAACTCAAAACGAAAAACACTCGAAGTTGTGACACTGTCCAACAGTCAAAGAATTCCAGCAGAACAGATATCCTGCAAAAACTCAATACCTTTCCACCATATCCTTGTTTCAAGAGGAATGAGATTGTTGATCCCGCCAAGAAATCATTGCCTACAAGAATGAATATTTTCTAGAAAAATATATGGGATTCTTATGCCATTAAAAGCATGTGTAGCATCCTCTGAAATTCATCTAATATTAAAGCAGCTCATGAGAGCAGAGGTAAATTGTACCTTAAGACACATCAATATGGTTACATTTACTTCACAGAATGTCTAGTCATTATATAGGTAATTGATAGCTTACAAAAGGAAGGATGTTGTCATCATAAAGCAAATGACAGTGCAAATTTTTTTTTATCAATCCATAACATGGAATAGACAAGGAAAGATTGTTAGGAACCTGTGAGCATCCAGATCAAAGTGACACCAAAATTTTACGTGGTTCAGTCAATAACGACCTACGTCCACGGAGCACACACCAAAATTCACTATCGCCGGAAAATATTACAATTCTCTCTCTCTCTCTCTCTCTCTCTCTCTCTTCCTCCATTCTTCCTCTCAGCTCTCTCTGAGCTTCTCACGCTTCTGCACTCTCACTGTGCTGTGTTATACATCTTCCACAGCCCTCCTTTTATAGGCTTGGAATTTAAATCAATTAAATAAAATCAATACAAATGGAAGTTTATAATGAAGAGATTAATGGAGAGATAATTCCACCGCGTTTCTGACTCAACTCTAAGCTTGCAACACGTTGTCTCCTAGCTGTCTTCTGG
The DNA here is from genome assembly GCF_029873635.1 of Malania oleifera. Lineage (NCBI taxonomy): Eukaryota > Viridiplantae > Streptophyta > Magnoliopsida > Santalales > Ximeniaceae > Malania > Malania oleifera. The sequence goes on from NC_080418.1 coordinate 132,323,410, forward strand.
CTCCATCTCTAACAATCTCCCACTTGGAGACAGAGACGCCTCCTCAACCAATATCATGAATAAATGATGTACTCATAGTATGTGTCTTCAAGCATGAAGACCAACTGAAGTTGAACACAACTTCAGCTTCTCTGTAGTCACCATCTTCCTGTTTGCTCGATTTCTGCGGACTAATCTGATGGCTATCATCTTCACAATTGGTGTAAAAATGCTAGTGTAGTCAATCCCTTCCTTCTACTCGAAGTCTTTGACTACCAACCGAGGCTTGTACCTTCTAGAGCCGTCATGCTCCTCTTCAATTCTGTACACCCACTTGTTGTGAAGGCATTTGGGCAACTTCCACATCTAGAAAGGTTGTTTCAAACTCTGTAGACTTAGTTGTGTGGCTATCCTTGTACATCATTTTTTCATCAAAAATCACAACTTTGCTTCTGATCACCTTTTTGTTTTCATCATCCCAAATGCGATATCCAAATTCAACTCCACCATAACCGATGAAAGTGCATTTCCGCGATTTCGGATCCAACTTATTCCTGACATGATCATGTACATATACAACACAACCAAAAACTTTCAAATGTGAAAGTCTTACCTTTTTGTTATTTCAAACTTCTTCAGGTAGACTATAGTCCAATGGTACTGAAGGACTTCTATTGATCAAATAAGCTGCTGTGTTGACTGCTTCTGCCCAAAACATCTTTGGCAGGCCTGATTGCATACGCATGCTTCTGGCTTTCTCTGTCAACGTTCTGTTCATCCGCTCTGCTATGCCGTTGTGTTGAGGCGTACCTGGCACAGTTCTTTCCATTCTGATACCATGCCCATAGCAGAATTTCTTGAACTCGGTGTTAACATACTCTCCACTGTTATCTGTTCTCAGCTTTTTGATTTTCAACTCAGTTTCGTTTTCTACCATCACTTTCCAAATTCTAAAAGCATCAAAAACATCAGATTTATACTTCAAGAAGTAAACCCATACCTTCCGTGAATGATCATCGATAAACGTGACGAAGTAATGCTTTCCTTCTGTATACAAAATGGTTGTCAGTCCCCATACATCTGAATGGACTAGTTCAAGTCTCTCTTTCTTCGAGGTGCTAATATTTGTCTGGAAACTAACTCTCTTCTGCTTCCCAAATATGCAATCCTCACATGTGTCAATCTGCACCGACTGTAAATCACTCAACTTACCCTTTGAGTGCATTACCTTGAGTCCCTTCTCACTCAGGTCTCCGAGTCATTGATGTCATAAGTTGCTATCATCATTTCCTGTAGCAACTGTAATAGACATACATGTATCAGGAGTTACATAAAGAGTACCACTTTTCTTACCTCGAGCAATTGTCAACGCACCCTTTGAAATCTTCCATTCATCACCCATGAAAGATGTGCTACAGCCTTCATCTGCCAACTGACCGACTGAGATCAAATTCTTCCTCAGGTCTGGAATATACCTGACATCTCTCAGTTTCCAAACTAACTCATTCATTTTGATCTTTATAGTCCCCTTACCGGCAATGTCGCACAGTTGATCATTGCCCAGATAAACTTTACCGAAATTACCTGATGTATATCCCTCCAGGCAATCTCTGCTGTAGGTGGCATGGAATGAAGCTCCGGAGTCTAACACCCAAGACTCCTGCTTGCTCTCCAAAGAGCATATCAACATATCATCATTTTCAGAAGTAATATGCTTCTGTCTTTGCCCTCATCTCGTACTCTTTCTTCTGACTTCTGCACTGGTTCTTGTAATGACCAGTCTTTCCACAGTTCCAGCACTCAATAACTTTTGTGCTCTGAGAACCTGTGTCCCGAGTACCTTTGGGATTTCCGGATTTAGACCGCCTAGGCCTAGATCTGCCGCAGTTGTTTGATCGTCCATGCTTGTTTCCTCTGCCTCGACTCTCCATGTTCAAGGCTGAACTCGAAGTGGAGCCATGATTCAACTGCATTCTTATTTCCTCCGTCAAAATCATGCTGACTACCTCATCGTATACAAGCTTTGATTTTCCTACGAAGCTACTGATGGCAGTAACGACACCATTCCAACTTTCAGGCAACTGACTGAGAATCAGTAGGGCCCGAATCTCATTATCAAAAGTTATCCCAACTGAGGCGAGTTGATCAGACAACTCATTGAAGTTATTCATATGCCTGCTGAAACTCTCACCTGCACATATGTTCATCGTAAATAGTCTTTTCATGAGATGTACCTTATTTGCGGCTGAAGGCTGCTCGTACATATTAAAGAACGCATCCATCAGAGACTTGGTGGATGTTATATGCTTGATATTGAACACCACAGATTTTGACAACATCATTCTGATGGCTCCGAGGGCTTTTCGATCAAGCAACTCCTACTCGTCCTCGTTCATGGATGTTGGCTTACCCTTCAACGGTAAGTGCAATTCTTTCCCAAACAAATAATCTTTTATCTGCATTTTCCAAAAACCGAAATTGTTTCCATTGAATATTTCGATTTTTGAGCTCTTTTCATTCGACATCTCGATTCGCTAATCTAGAGATGGAATTAGCTCAAATGGATAACGCGGTGGAATTCGGAACGATCGAAAACCCTAGAAATGGTTCAAGTCGCTCGAAAAACGGACCCAAAACAACTCCAAAAAGCTCAGTCAAAGTTTCAGTCAAACTTGGTCAAGCTTGCTGACGTGGCACCTTGCTGACGTGGAAGTGGGGTCCACTAATGACGTGGCAGAGGTGGGGCCACTGATGACGTGGCAACTAACGTGGCAGTGTGGGGCCCACCTGCTGACGTGGCACACTCCTGCTGACGTGGCCAGTTCTGAGCGGCGAGTCAGATCCGGTTTGTGGATCGGATCTCAGGTTCACCCGGGCTTGAATGTCTTGCCGGGTAGTGGAACGGGTCGGGTCAAGGCAGATCAGGCGAAGAAGACGCGTGCAACGTGTGAGAGACTATTCGCCGGCGCTTGGAGAGGCGTCTTTCTTCGGCAAGACGCGTGGGGGCACGTGAGGCTTCTACAGAACTCCGTTCTAGCTTCGGCTTGCACCCTTCTCTTCGTCTCGGCGAGTTGAATGCAATGGTGGCCTCAAAACGTAGTTTTGATTTACTGGACAGATCTCTGAATTTCGGGATCACTTCCAATCTAGCTTTTCTACTCCAACCGGGCTCTGATACCACTTGTTAGGAACCTGTGAGCATCCAGATCAAAGTGACACCAAAATTTTACGTGGTTCAGTCAATAACGACCTACATCCACGGAGCACACACCAAAATTCACTATCACCGGAAAATATTACAATTCTCTCTCTCTCTCTCTCTCTCTCTCTCTCTCTCTCTTCCTCCCTTCTTCCTCTCAGCTCTCTCTGAGCTTCTCATGCTTCTGCACTCTCTCTGTGCTGTGTTATACATCTTCCACAGCCCTCCTTTTATAGGCTTGGAATTTAAATCATAATTAAATAAAATCAATACAAATGGAAGTTTATAATGAAGAGATTAATGGAGAGATAATTCCACCGCGTTTCTGACTCAGCTCCAAGCTTGCAACGCTGGCTCCATCTCTAACAAAGATTATTCCCAAAATCTAACCATAGGAATGCCTGTAAATTACACAAACTATTGCATGAGTCACTATATTGTAAATTATTATATACTTATACAAGTCTATCCCATTCTTAACTTATTTCAACTAAACCATAAGTTTTTAGCAGTCAGTTTTAGAGGGACAATACTATGACTAGGGCTCCAGGAATCCATGCTAAATGAACAGTGGTTGTATCTACAGAAGATTTAAAGTTTCCTTGTTGAATTTGGTATTCCCTCTACCAAACCCACCAACCCATCATCTTCTGTTTTTGTGCTGGAAATGTTCTCCTATTATTTCTAGCACCTTTGTATAAATGTGAGGAGGTGATTTCAGAAGTTCCACTATTATCTTACACCATAAGTAGGAGAGTCCTAAAGGCTCTCGAAGCAAATACAAGAAGGTGCTGGATGAACTTTAGTGGGATATATGCCGCATAATGTGGTTTCCTTGGGAGTGTAACAGGGATTTTGATGCAGATCAGACCCACTACTACCAATTTTCCTGTTTAAGGGTTTTTAAGAAATACAAGTGCAACTCCTGTTCTTTTTTTCACATTTTGAGAAAAATACAATCAGTTTTTTTTCCTGTAACCAGTGACATCCAGGTCCCATTTGTGGTCCAACCAATCCACGAGGCTTGTCCTTCATTTTACTTCCCACCCTCCTCCAAGAAAGTAGGTATGATTTTATTCTTAAAATTTTTAGAGATCTACCATGGGCATTAAGAAATTTTGGAGTTACTGCTACAATAAATTAAGGATCATTAGATTTCATAAAATGCAACTGTGTCAAATTTTAGAGCCACCTGCCATGATGATTCCATTATTAGCAATGACATGAACATGTATAAACAATTATGTAAACCCTCTCCCCTCCCCCCCTCCCCTCCTCCACCCTTCAAAAAAAAAAGGAAAAAGGAGACAACACAATTTACATGGCATGTACAAATGTTTCCCAAATAATTTTTTACTGAGGAATGAAAAATGTAAAAAATGAATCTTATAAAGTTCATATTATTATGCACAGTTGAAAGTTCACCAAAACTTCAGTTACCACTTACCAGACTTGGAGATATGCCACGAGCAACAGTAGATCCACCAACTGTATATTCTAGTATCAGAGCCCATCCAATCAACCAAGCAACTCTGGCAGTGATATTGATACTCAGTCACTAACAGAAGTCACATCATATTATACATTTAAAACAAAATACAAAAAGAAAAAAAAACTAAGATGCACATTAAATCTTGTCCTCAATTTCTCATAAAATTGGATCACCTTCACATAAACCAGGTCTCACTCTATACATGCATCAATATATTCAACATTATACCTTTAAAAATATATATAAAATATCAACATGGCAGTTTATGTACAGAATAAGTAAAGAACAAATTTGTGACTCAGGCCATTAGAAAGATAAATACAAGCACAATAAGAGATCCAACAGTTGTTGAGTACCCTTCTCCAACGCATATGTATGAATAATGATAGGCACTCCCAGCAGAGGGGCAACGACATGCAAGTTCTGCATAACAAAGTGCTGACAGTGCAGCTGCTATTCCAGCAATAAGGAATGATACACTAAGAGCCGGTCCTGTGTACTCTCTGGCAACTGTTCCAACAAGAATGTAGACTCCAGCTCCAATAGTTGTTCCAACTCCTGGCCAAGTTTGACAGCACACATGAACATATACAACACATAATGAAAAAAGAAAGCGGGGGGAAAAAAAAAAAAAACATGTGATGCAACATATATGCCTTCTGGGGAATAGCAGAAGAAGAAGAAGAAGAATTTCATCTAAAAAATTTTGGACTATCAACCAAATTGTCAATCACTGGACTTTATGAAAGTGGCTGTTTAAAAAAAAAGAAATAAAAGATGTATTCACATATATGTATGTATTTACACAAATATATGCATTCACATATGTATGTGAGTACATACATTGTATGATATGCATACATGCACAAACACACATATACAACATATATGCATTTACATATATATATATATATATATATATATATATATATCTGTGTGTGTGTGTGTGTGTGTACGTACATATGAATGTGTATATGTGCATCAGCATCAAACGAATAATGCATTATAAAAGTTATGGACTGCAAGACAAACAAATTAAACAGTAAGGGTGCTTATTTCAGAATGTTTTGGTTTTTTTGATCTGATTTATGTTTTATCAGCTTTGTTTCCACTTCCAAAAGAAATTTTGAAAAATAATTGAAAGTTATCTGGAAATATACTTGCACATTTTAGAAACCAAAATACATGTTGCAACACATCTTCCATGGGGATTGCAGCAGCTGTGGACATGGTTGTGATGGTAGGAAAAAGCAGCAACTGCAATTATGGCAACAGGGATCAACAGCAATGGGAATGATTATTGACGTCAGTTGTCAGTTATGATCAGCAACAAAGCCAGGAATGTTTCCTTGGGTACCAGCACATTTTTGCTGAGTACTGGCTTCTGACTTGGAGTGGCAGTAAAGATGGCTAGAAGAGTAAAGGCCATGTTGACCATGATTCATGGAAAATTGCCAACTCTGACTCCAACAGCTCTCCTCATTTGGCCAATTCTCAACTGGCTCATTGCATACCTTCTTTGGTGGAGGCAGGGGTTTAACCTGCTATTGATTTACTCTCTATTATCTTTCCCTTGTCCTATAATGTGCCTTTTTGGATGACTGAGTTCATCACCTCTAGGTTGACTGCCATTGTTGATGCTGCTTTTTAAAAAATAAAAAATAAAATAAAAAATTTCTGCCTGTCTCCTTCCCCAAAGGCATCCAAGCTTAGTCTTGGAAAGGACTCACTCAGGTGCCCCTCTGTGGATTTTCATTTCCCTAGGCATCTGGGCCTCAAATCGCCCAACCTCATGAACATTGAATTCCTTGAAGGGATGAATGATAGAAAATTTTGAACAACCTAATCTTAATGGAGATTTGCCCTTTCATGCGAATCAACTCAGTGACTGACTGGAGACTTCCAATTTGTGGGCTTTCATTTCCTTAATGGTTGTGTCATGGTTGCTCCCATGGGTGTCGCTGCTATTGTGGAAGCGATTGTAGCCAACGTTTTTATTGTCTGACCTCAGTCCACTGCTTCAGGACATATGACCACCATTTCTGATCATCAGCTCCATGTTAAGGGGCTTGTAGGAGGAAATTGCCATGATCGTATATATTGGCAGAAAAGAATTCATATAGCTGACCCCACCTACCGAGACTTAAGACTAGGTTTGTTGTTGCTGTTGCTGCTGTTGGATCCATGTACAGGGGGCCTCACTCTCCAAGGTATATTCATCTTGAATACAGTTATGTCCATCCTGGGGAATGGACCCTGCCTACCTGCTTGGAGCATTGTTTTTCTCCAAAAACTTGATTTGGTCTTCATCCAATGCCTTCTGAATATGGTTCCTAATTACCACAGAATTAGCTGTTGTGTGGCTCCAAGCATCATGCTACAACTCTTTCATCTTTCTTTCTTTTTTCCCCCCTGATTTTCTTTGTAAAAATTAATCCAGGCGAAAAGAGGACATTTATGTGACCACCTAGACCTAAGTTTGGCGATTCAAACTTCATTTTAATGTGACCCTTTGACAATGACTTCCTCTGATCAGCTTCGTTCAGGACCATCTCGTAGCGAGCCACTCGCTAAGCCAGGTGGCATTAGTAAATAAACTCACTCCCCTGAAAAAGCACTCTCAATTTTAGGTTTAGCCCACTGAGAGAAGCTAACACCCTCCTTTTAAGATAAATAGACCTTCACTTGGATGGCATTTGGGTGACTCGAGAAATATTGGTCACCATACCTCAAGCTTGATCCAATAGAACTGTTCATGGATCTCAAGCTGCTGCCACAAACCAAGAGATCCCAGATGAAGGCTTACGTACAAACTAAAGGCCAATTTGGTGAAGGAGTTAACAGAAAGCCTTAAATGAGTAATCATCTTTGCCAGCTTCACCATGCTGTACTGAAAATATGGCCATGTGCCCCACTATAAACTTGTAATCTTCACCTTGTATCCTCTGGAAAAAGGATGCACTCTATTGACCTAGTCAGGACAAAGTTTCCAGGATGGATGAGCAAAATAGCGCATATCCACCCCCAACAGCAGCAGGGCATCTACTATTTGCCCCCTTTTTACAGGTAGAGTGGGTTGGGAGGACTGGGAGTGGCTGATTTTTCAAATAAATGCTATAATTCCAACACCCAGCTATTGCTTGGTTCTGTAACTGCTGACGAAGGTGATATAGCTAGCTTCTATTGAAGTACTAAGGAATCACGAGATTGCCCCCATGTTTGTCCCCAAAAGCTGTTGGGGTTGGCCAAGTGTCATTGCAGCCTCCTGCTAGGAAGTATAAAACTTGGCCCCTTCTGGCACTCAACCATGCGGTGGTGGGGGCCACTTCTGCAGTTGAAGATGATTATGTGTTCGGTGTCTTGATCCTGCATATGGGCAATCTAGACATGTCTATACTCTAGCTTTGGGCAACCACGTGTCTACGCCATAATATGTACACCTTGATATGGCCTCTGTCTCTAGCTCTCTCCTCATTCAAAAAGTTCTCCTTTCACCGATCGAACTTGCAAAGGGCCAACAGCCTATATCCATGCCCTCACATCCCCTATGAGAGACATATTACAGTGACCATCTCTCGAGTCATACGAGAGATGGTATAGCTACTCTTCCACAATCTGTCACTGAATTGCCATAAGGTCAACACTGGTAAGTTTGACTGGAACAGCTACCCTAGGTGAGTCAGGAATAGAGGTGCATGATTAGTGCTTTCTTGGTCAGCGGTATTCTGCACTGCACCAATGATGGTTGTATGCTCAATGTCCTCATACACATTTAAAGGAGAATATAACCAGAGATCACCATTCATAATGTTCAAATTCCTGGCCATAGTAGTCCCACGAGGCATGCCAAAAAGATGTTTATGTGAAAACTCTTTCAATGAAGATGGATAAAGATGGCAAGATTGGAAAGTGAGTTATGTACTCAGTCTAGATGCCCAATCAGAAACAGAAACGAGTGGAGACTGGGGAAAGAGAAGAATGATAATAGAGATTGAAGAAGATAGGGAAAGAATCAAGGATGAAAATGTAGAATATGAGTAAGAAGAAGAAGCAGACCTGCAAAATAGAGGAAGACCAAAGAAAGAGGACACAAGAAGGATGAGAAGAAGAAGAAGAAGAAGATTGTGGTTATGCTATTGCTAAGGTGCCTAAGCTACTGAATTGCTAAAAGATTGAAGACAGTGCTAATAATGTGTTGCTGGTGTGGAACTGACAAAAGGCCTTTACCATATCTCATTGACCATATTTATAGGGAAGACGGCAGGTCTAATGTAGTCTAATCAGGACTATTTTATGACAGAGACATCCATATCTCTATCAACTAATAATGATGTAATTAACATAATAGACCAACCCTAATCTATAAGCAAAAAAAATTTAAACATAAGAATTAAGATTTGCTTCAAGTGAGTCTGATCTTTAACCATTGCCATTTTCTATCCTTATCTTTAATGGGGATATCTATTTGCTATCAAATTAGCTGCCTCCCCGGATGCACTTGGTCCAGTTAGATGTGAGTCAATTCAAGGAGTAGTGATAGAGAGGTTAGAGAATCTCCTCTGCCATGCTGGCCAAGATCAACTTTGGTTGAGCACACTCTTCAATGTTCTTTGTCGCACACTCAACCACTCTAACTAGCTAGGATTCAATCTCTGTCTTTCCAATGCAAGTATTGCATATCTAGAATTAGGTATTCAATTGCTTTGCTATCTTGAACGCAGTGCACTTCAATGCACTAACTCAGGCTTGACACCCACAAACACACAGAAAAAGACAGATAGCTCACAACACTTCCTTCTTAAAAAGATGACGAATATCAAAATCAGATTCCAGAAACTGCTTCTACCCTTTTTATTATCGGCAAACATTCTACATGCTTAATCCAAAGAAAGTCTGCTTCAACCAACAATAAAACCCAGACAATGAATTAAAAAAATTCACACGGAAAAATGTAGAGGCCACTTGGCAGTCTTCATGAAAAATTTAAACAAAAATTCCAGCATAGACTCAAAATAAGGAAAATTGCATCACCAAATACTACATTTTAAAGATATAAACTCATGAAGAATCAAAACCCCGACCCAAAATAGTGAGACAAATTAAGAAGATGCAATGTAATTACCAATGGCAATGAGGTCGAAAACAGAGAGTCTCTTGGCCAATTCATTACCCTCTGGCCTTACAAGAATAGAATCAACCTTCTTCCTCCTCATCAAACTTCCAAATCCCCCTGAACTTCTACCCCTACCAGTACTACCAACGCCCCTTTGCATATCTGCAAGCTCGCGCAACAAAATCCAAATAACTACGCTTTCCTTCAACCGAATTGAAAAGGGATATACGTTTTCTGACGAATTTAAACAACACCCATTTGCCCGCTCGGCCTGAATCCGAGGGAAATTCAAGTGCTTCTTCAAAAGAAGCTTCCTTTGATTAAAAAGATGAATCTTCACAGCCAGAGAACATACGGGTTGTTGCAATAGTTGCGTGCAAGGAAATTTTTACCCCTTCACGCCCACAGCCTTAACAGAGAGAGAGAGAGAGAGAGAGAGAGAGAGAGGAGCGGATTCTGCGAAATGCTTTTTTAGGTAATTTTTGCGGAGCATTTAATCAGATTCTATTTTGGGAAGTTGATATTACAGCCTAGATAATACATAAATAAATAACGATCAATTAAACGAAAGAAATCAACGGAAGTCCGAAATCAATCGACGGAGAGGATAAAGCTTACAACATCCACTGATTTGGTTTTCATTTGGACCCCCAGACTGAGTACCCAAACCAGGAAGAACTCTTGCTTGCTCCTTCACCCTCAAAAAAACGTATGATGAAGAAGAAGAAGAAGACGAAAGAAGAAGTCATCTTCCTTCATCGTCCACAAATGCTCATCAAGATATCTTCAGGGAAGCAGCTGGTTTACATGCAGAGTTTACGTGACATCCATTGATGCGCTTGAGAGCGGCCTCTGCATCACATCAGAAAGAACGGCTACTCCACCACAGGTAAGAGACAATTTTCCCATATAGAGTTAACGATGTATCAATCACATGACATATCAGACACCCATCAATCAGATTCCAATAATGGTATTTTTAATTTTATAGTTGCAAATGTCAGCATCGAATCTTACAATTATTGGGTTCCCAATCATATGTAGAGACATTATCTTTCTGTATATTTTTGTAGGAAAATGATCTCTCAAATTAAGTACGTGTATATATATTTGAGAGACTACGCACTTTTAGCTTTTATGTGAATAATGTTAACTACCAACTATAATGATTGGAGATTATGCTCAACAAAAATAATAATCATAGAAAATTAGAATCAGATAAATTTTTTTAGTTTGAGTTTCTCAAATTGACCTCTTTCAATAATACTATTGGTCTAAAAGATATTCTAACTGCAGAATGTAGAAAAGAAAATTTGTAGCCGAGATAAAATAGATGATATTGTTTGAGTGAAAGCAAATTCACTGTTAAAATAAGATGATTTAAATTTATAAATTAAATTTATTTTTATTTTTTTTAGATTTTCAATTTTTACTTTGCATATGCAAGCGTAGAATTCCGATCTTATATTTTAATTTGTACGAATTATGTGAAAAATTTCTTCTAAATTTATACAAATCTAAATTTAAACTCCAACATTCAAGAAATATTACACTGTATAAAATTTAAAAAATTAGAAAAACAACTTCTCTTATTTGCGATTATCTTAAAGTCTAAAAAAATATTTAAAAAATATTTTGTCCATTTAAACAAACTCTTTATTTTTTATATTTTTAATAGGATCTTAAAAATAAAAAAATAAATTAAAATTTTTATAATTATTTAGAAAACTAAAAATTAAAACAAAGAAATTATTTTTTACAACTAAACAGCCTAAAAATTTTTTTAATCTACTAAACTTTGCAATATTTTCAATAGGAAATAATTTTCTAACAATTATTTTAAAAAGATATTTCTCAGTCACCAAACATGTGTCCACAAATCCTATGGCCATCAAGAAAAAGCAATGTTCTTAAGGCAAAAATAAGCAATGGAGAAAGCTTACGTGGAAAATTAAACATGATCTTGTATAAATTATTTACACCTCATTTGAAACTTTAAAAAATATTTTAAAATTTTGAAGGAATCACCCTTGTCATAATTGGTCACCAAAAAAGGAAGTAAAATATATGATAAATTAAAAACAAAACTTAATTTTACAAAACATTTTCATTCTTGATAATATTTGATAGTTAGAAATATAATATAAAATCAATTTTCTTCTTATTTTATTTTTCTCCTCTTGTTGTACAAACTTTTTTTTCTAAATAAAACCTTAACCTTAACCTTAACCTAAAGCATAAAATCATGTAAGTATCCTTCTTTGGAGAGGCCACTGAGGAGGAGAGAGTGACACTTCAAAAACAAAATATGTTATAATTAGAAAAATAGTTTTTTTTTTATTTTTATTTTTAAAAAATTACTGAAAAAAAAAAGGTTAACTAATTTTTCTTAAGACATTTGTATGAAATAAATGAATAATAACTGCCTATATTTTCTTGTGAAAAATATTTGTTTGATTTTTTATTTCTAAATTTTCAAATAATTACAAAAAATGCCACCTTATTTTTTAATTTTACAAATTTATATAGAAAAATGAAAAACATCTCTCCATTATTTTTCTAAATTTCCAAATCTTACTTCACATATGAGAACATGAAATTCGGATTTTAGATTTTAATTTGTGCGAATTTATTTTAAAAAAATTACAAAAAAATAAAAATAAATTCAAGCCCCAAAATCAATGATTCTGGATATTACCTTTCATAAAATTAAAAAAATTAAAAAGTTGTTTTTTGTGATTATTTTAAAATTTAAAAATAAGGAATAATATTTTTTTTTGCACATCTAACTTTTTATTTTCTACCTTATTAAAAAATTAAAAAAATAACAATATTTTTCACAACTAAACAAACCCTAAAATATTTTAAAATTCTTATAATATTGATTCAGTTCATATAATTGAAAAGATGACCTAAGATATTTACCCATCCCATTGAATCTACTCAACATCTCTATAACCTTTGATGACAAACCAACCTCTGTTAAGGCGCCAAGCCATGATTCATGATTGGTTCAAAAAGGTATTGACATTGACTAAATAATGTTAAATTGGGAACAATTATGGTTAGAAATGTAAACTAGTGGCAGTTCTTGCCTGCAATTCCGAGAACGAGAATTAAGCAAAAGCTGTTGTGTTATGTGAATTAGTCCAACACAGAATGGATGAGAGTTCATCATCTATTCAAATCCCATACCTATGCGCTTGGAGGAGAATGAAATTAAATTAATTATGAATTAGTCCAACCCTAAAAAGAGACTTGGATACCATTGCTCATGAGAGGAAAGGGGAAAAAAAACTTATCAGCCTTGCCCTTGTTCCTGATTCACTATAATGTCCCAAAAGAAAAAGAGAAGAAAAGAAAAAAGTGGACTTCATTCAAAATTTAAATCAATACCATAATGACATTACAGAGATAGTCGGGGAAGATGCACAGAGTTACAATGATGAATTCCAGCTGCTACTCTTGTGAATAACAAGAACTAGACAAACATTCCTTTTAGAATACAACAGAAGCACAACAGAAGTGCACCCTTTAAGGTACAACAAAAGCTCATTGTTAACATACAACAACGCTATTACCAACAAGGACTGAAAAACACTAATATGACAAGGCGCCTTGGCCACATGATGCTTCCTTCGTACTTTTCTTGCATTTATTTCATTTTTTTTCATCTTAGTCTTTTCCAATTTAAATGATCATTGTTATTTGCCAAAACAAAGCAATATTTATGTTAACGATATCAGGTTACTTGCCTTGCAACCCGATGACTTCTGTGTCACCGCCATCAAGAAGCTCTATCAACAATCTTGACTTCGTTTCCCTCAATTGCTACATTCCCAGGCCTGTTGCCTTACGCTTCTCTCATTTGTATCATCACCATCAGAAAACTGGGCCCACACACTTCGGCTCTTTCCTTCTCCACTAAATTCCACCTCAAATCCCGCCACTGTCTTCAGGAGCTCTGACTGCAGCAACGGGCAATGTTCTTTGACAAACTCGAAACCATCTGAGCGCATAACAGCTGCATTGGATCTGAACATCAGAGAATGCACAGCTAACAAGCACCAGGAAAATAACTAATAGAAACAATGAAAACCTTATACTCCGATCTTGAATCCTGGATTTTCAATTACTTGGGGATCTCCTGGACAATAGGAAAATTTAGAAACATAATGCACAGCAGTTGCCCAATCATAACATTTTCAATTAATTATAAATTTTTAATTTCATTGGCATACCACACTTCACAATCTAATTAACGAAAAAAGATACAGCCAGTTGCATCCAAATAACCAAAATAATCATTTACAGAATCACAGCAACAAAGAAATAGGTGTAAGTTTTCTATGGGATGAGAGAGAGAGAGAGAGAGAGAGAGAGAGAGAGAGAGAGAGAGGTGCATAAAGCAACATTGCCAAAATTTCAATAAATCCGAACACTCTAACCTACCAACCATGCCAATGTATAGGCAAAAACAACTCCACTCTGGAACCATCCATACCACAGAATTCACCCCTCAACCTGACATTGAGTAGTGCTACTAAAAATGACATCAAAATTTTTAGGTCTCAAGGTGCAAATGTTCCTGAGGAAAGAAACTTTCTCTTTTCACTGCAAGAGAGAGAGAGAGAGAGAGAGAGAGAGAGAGAGAGAGAGAGAGAGAGAGAGAGGGAGATGATATAATCCCATGGCACATGGCATAGACCGAACAAATTTTGGGAAAATATGCATACATTATACAACATGAAATGCAAATATCATACATCAATCATGCTCTAGCTGACTGGGTAAGAGAGAGAGAGAGAGAGAGAGATTAGAATTTATTGATGTGGGAGGACGGCAGCCAGCCAGTGTCTAAAAATGAGGAGAAAAGAACTTGATTGGGTATGCAGGATCTCTCAAGTTTAGCAATTTCACAGGTTTGACAAGGTAAATGTGACTTCAGTCCACCAATGATTAGTCTGTAAGGGCCTTGTGAGATTCTTGATGTTGGTCATGAGAAAGAAGTCAGGCACTCGTTGGCCAAGGATATAAGTTTATTTGTGATCTATGGGCCAAGAGATACATCACACATCAAAGCAAGAGAGCTGAATAATTTCTTCCATTGCATGTATAAAACAAGCCAAATACATTCATATTTTTAGATGCATCACACATCTAAATTCTCTTAGTACTTGTATCCTTGGAGCCTGAGGCTCGACTTTTTTCACAAGACTCCCAAGTTCCAACTCTCTTTGGACCTATTTAACCTTTCATATCTTCAAAAGAAACCTAAAACTAAAAGCCCAAACTCACCACCCAATGCTACATCCCAAGGAAAAAGGTAACAAAATTCTTCTACAACAAAAAATAGAAATAACAAGCTAAACTTGAAGTCAACTTAAGCAAATATTTATTAAAACCCTTACATGTACCCAAAAAACCAACAACTTGGCCCAAGTTCCAAACAAAAATTTAAGCTTTTGAATAAACGGCTTTTGAATCAAGGGTTCTACTATTTTTGTAAACTATGGCTCGCTGTACCATCTATACCCCAATAGCCATGGCACTACCTTAACATGGATTGTGTCTTAGGATTTCTGAAATTACTAGCCCTATCTTCGGGAGCTTGGAATTCAGACAAAGAATTTGGATTTGTGTGAATTTGTACCAAGTGCACTAAAAACTTCTGCTTATGGGTTTCTTGTTGATCCTTAATCCAATGGCTTTAGTTTATTATTAGTTGGCCTACGTGTTTACAGTGTTTTTCTTTGTAAATGAACATTTTTTAGGAGTCATTTGTTTTATTTTTTCCTATAAATTAGACTATTAGTGTTCAAGCCATGTAAAGACAATTTGTGAATTTAAAACTTGTCAGTTATGTGCAATTTACTCCCCATCTATCTTCTTCCTCCTCTCTTCTTTATCCCTCCTTGATTCTAAATCAGAGTGGTAATAGATCATGTATGTAACAATATTTTAAAATATTAACATCATATGTAAGTTCATTATATACTTAAATCTAATAATTAAATATAGTCAAATATATGCAGAGATAATTACACCTAGTCACATACTGACATATACACACATATATAGTTAAAAAAATATCCATAATCATAGTGATGCAGAACAGCATCAAGGAATTGCTGCCAAGGGAAAAATTAGAAGAAAAATGGAGAAAAGAGAGATGAACTGAAGAGCAGTAAGGTACTGCACAGGAGAGAATAGGGAAGGAAAAGGGCAGGAGGAAGAGAGAAGAGGAAGTAAATATAATTGGGGGAAAACTGTCATCAAATTTCTCAATTCAAATTCATCAAAAACAAACTCTTACATGCCTTTTACACCCTAATTATAAGAAAATATAAATTACATAAAATACACAAACTCATAAAATACATGAAAAACCCCTAACTAACACATTTATTACAAGCCAACCCCAAAATACGCATAATCCTACTACAAGCAACTAAACACACATACTAATCTAGCAAATAATTAAACATGTTTGGGTTTAAAACCCAACAATTCCTTGACTCTAAAATTTGAAATTTGTCTCCAAACTGGGTCAAAGAGATCCATTCAAACACTTGCTTCCAATCCCACATCAATTTACTCCTTCCAAAAAAGAAATTGGCTCTTTCATGTTAGGGAAGGACCAAGGAGTCCATCACCATGAATATGGAATCATCTCTGTTAGCCTTGGTGGCTACATAATCATGTTTTATATGTCTTGATGATATTAACCTATTTGTTGTTCCTAGTGCAAACTCCACCGGTGATGCACTAATGTCCTAATTTTTTCACACACAGCCGGTCCCAAGCCCGGTTTAAGGAGGAGGGTTGCGTTAGGTAGCTGACAGCCAGCTTAAAATTTGTCAGATCACTATGATATGAATCCTTACCGAATATTTGCTGGGGTGTCCCCTACGAGTGACGTGTTGCACTTGAACCACCTGGATGTAGAGAAAAGTGGGCGAGGGTGGGCTAGGTCGTCGCCCCGAAGCGACGCACTGTGTCGGCGCCCAAGTACGGTGTCAAATATGCGAGGGTTCCTGCATCATTCTGGACGTGGGCAGGTAAAGACGTTAATTCAGGAAACTAGGATTAGATTAGCAACTTGGAATATAGGGACACTTACGGGTAAAAGCATGGAAATTATGGATACAATGATTAGAAGAAGAATTAATATAATTTGCCTTCAAGAAACTAAGTGGGTGGAGGAGAAAGCTAGAGAAATCGATAAATCAGGATTTAAACTTTGGTACACTGGAAAAGAAAAATATAAGAATGGAGTAGGCATTATTATAGACAAAAACTTAAAAGATAGCGTTGTGGATGTAGCTAGAGTAAGGGATAGAATTATAAAAATCAAGATGGTATTAGGACAAGAGATAATAAATATCATTAGTGCTTATGCTCCTCAAGTTGGCTTACCAAAAAATCTTAAGAGATAATTTTGGGAAGATATGGATAGTATTATACAAGGCATACCAGGGACTGAGAAATTATTTATAGGAGGAGATCTGAACGGACACGTTGGAAGAGATAATAAAAATTATGAGAGGATACATACAGGATATGGACATGGAGACAAAAATGAGTCTGGGGAGATGATCTTAGACTTTGCTATGTCATATGATTTTAGTATAATGAATACTTACTTTAAGAAGAGAAAAGAACACTTAATAACCTTTCAAAGTGGACAAAATAGAAGTCAAATAGATTTTTTTTTAATTAGGAGGGTAAATCATTTATCATGCAAGGATTGTAAAGTTATTCCAGGTGAAAGCCTAACCACACAACATCGAGTCTTAGTGTTAGATATATGTATTAAAAAATGGAAGAAAAATGATAAAATAAACCAGCGTAGGAGAACTAGAAGGTGGAACCTAAAAAGAAAAAATATAATAAAATTTAAAGATAAAATGATCAAAGATGAAGATTGGACCTTAGAGGATGGGATAGATACAAATACTCTTTGAAATATATTAGCTAGCTCTATTAAAAAGATAGCAAAAGAGATTTTAGGTGAATCAAGGGGAAAATTCTTGAATAGCAAAGAAAGACGGTGGCGGGATAAAGATGTACAAAAAACCATAAAGACAAAAAGAATTTGGTATAAAACGTGGCAAAAATGTAGAAATAGACATAACTTTGAAAAATATAAGGAGGCAAGAAAAAATGCAAAAAGAACCGTTAGTGAAGTTAAATATAGATCATTTAATAGTTTGTATGATAGATTAGGTACAAAAGAACGGGAAAGAGATATATTTAAACTTGCTAAAGCTAGAAAAAGGAAGAGCAAGGACTTAGGAAATGTAAAATACATAAAAAGTGAAGATATTGTCTTGGTTAAAGACGAAGATATTAAAGAAAGATGGCGAAGTTACTTTAGTAAGTTGTTTAACGAAAACCAAATAGAAGGCTTAAACTTAGAATTGTCAAATGAGGAAAAGACTAAAAATAAAAGATTTATTAGCAAAATTAGAGTTAACAAAGTTAAGTTTGCACTAAAAAAGATGAAAAATGGGAAAGCTATGGGGACCAGATAACATCCAATTGAAGTTTGGAAATGCTTGGGTGATAACAGAATTATATGGTTAACTAATTTATTTAATACAATTGTAAAAACTAAGAAAATGCTAGATGAATGGAGAAAAAACACTTTAATACCTATATACAAAAATAAAGGAAATATTCAAAATTGTAATAACTATCGAGGAATTAAACTTATGAGTCATTCGATGAAACTACGGGAAAGAATAGTTGAACAAAGATTAAGATTAGAAACAAAGATCTCAGAAAATCAATTTGGTTTTATGCCTGGGAGATCTACCACAGAAACTATTTATCTTTTAAGAAGATTAATGGAAAAGTTTAGGCAAAAGAAGAGGGACTTGCATATGATATTTATTGACCTTAAGAAAGCATATGATAGGATACCTAGGGAAGTTCTATGGTGGGTTTTAGAAAAAAAGGGTATATGTTGTAGGTATACCGATGTCATTAAGGATATGTACGATGGAGTAATGACTAGTGTAAGGACTATAGATGGAGAAACTAGAGAATTTCCAATTACCATAGGTGTATATCAAGGATCTGCTTTGAGTCCTTATCTTTTTGCTTTAGTGATGGACCAATTGACTAAGAGTATTCAAAAGGAGGTTTCATGGTGTATGTTGTTTGCAGGTGATATTGTATTAATTGAAAAAACTAGGGATGGAGTAGAGACTGAGTTAGAATTATGGAGAGAAGCTTTGGAATCTAGAGACTTTAGGTTAAGTAGAAATAAAACAAAATATATGAAATGTAATTTTAGTAATGATAGAAGGAATATTGGAGACAAAGTTAAACTTGATGATGAAGAAATAAATAGCACTTGTAGATTTCGATACCTTGGATCTATTATGCAAGTTGAAGGAGAAATTGACGATGATGTAATGCATAGAGTTAAAACAGGTTGGGTAAAATGGAGAAGTACTTTCAAGTGTGCTATGTGATCGTAGAATACCCTTAAAATTGAAAGGAAAGTTTTATAGGACAGCTATAAGACCAGCTATGTTATATGGATCGGAATGTTGGGCGACGAAGAAACATAGTATCCAAAAAGTAAAAGTTGTCGAGATGAGGATACTTAGATGGATGATTGGCATAACTTTGAAAGATAAATTAAGGAATGAACATATTCATGGTAAGTTATGTGTAGCTCCTATAGAAGATAAGATAAGGGAGGGACGACTCAGATGGTATGGACACTTGCAACGTAGGCCTTATAGTGCACCTGTGAGGAAGAGTGACTTAGTTATTTTGGGGGGCAATAGAAGGGGTAGGGGTAGACCTAAAATAACTTGGGAGGAGATAGTGAGTAAGGATTTAATATCCTTAAATCTATCAAAAGAAATGATCCATGATCGCATAAATTGGCGAAAAATGATTCATATAGCCGACCCCACTTAGTGAGACTAAGGCTTGGTTTTGTTGTTGTTGTTGTTGTTCCTAGTGCATTCCATCATTGCAAATCATGTTTAGTATAGGTACAAGTGACGAATTCATGAAGTACTAGATCAAAGGCAAAGATCGGACCGAGTTGACGTCAAGAAAGAAAGATCAAAAGGACACTCACTCGAAAGGACTCAAGCACAACCAAAGCTTTATGATTGTATTATTTGGAATGTGGGTTATGTGAGGTAATATATTTTGTAACTCTTGCGGTTTTGTTTCTTACATGATTTCTAAGCAAGAGGTGAGCAAATGCATGCATACTAGGACACATGAGTTTATAGGATTGCACCTAAAGTCACAAACTCAACTTTCATAGTTTTCAAAGTTAAATTTAAGAGTTTGTCAAATGAATCCTAAACTCAAATATGTTTTTGAAAGGGGCAAGTTTTCAATATCTTGGTTTTATAAACATTTTCATACTTTGTCCCAATTTTGTGTCAAAAAGAGCTTTATGTCCTAAAGGTTCAAAGAAAGTCAAGTACTTTTATATATATAGGACATACTAAGCATATAAGATATCTAAATGAGCTTTAAAATATGTTTTCATAAATAAGATATCTTATATTCAAAAAAATTCATAAGAACAAGTTTTAAATTATATTAGTGTTATATTCTTTTACAAACTTTGTCTTGGTTGGGTTTAAAACCTCAGTTATGCACCTATCAAATTTCCTAAACACCTTTTGGTATTTGGGGCATAATTTTTCGTAGAAAACTCCGAAAAGGGCTATCCTGGTGTCTATGGAAAGTTAAGAAAAAATCCCACAACTTTCGTGTTGATGACTTTTTTCTAATTTGGGGTAATCGTCGACGAATGCAGGAAACCGTCAACGGTCTCAGAGAGCCCAAAAAAACCGTCGACGGTTTGGGACGGTGGCAAAACACCAACGAACGAAAAACGGCTAGTTTTCAAAATAGTTTTTGAATAAAACCCCCCAACGGCCATAAAATGGCTAGTAGCCCATTTTTGCCTATAAATACAAGTTCTTAGACTAGTTTAAACATGGTTTTGATTATTACTACAAGAATTTAGAGAAAAATATCTCTGAATCCAAAACCTAGCACTTTGCATTTAGTTCATATTCACAAGTGCTCATCTCTCTTGCTCACTTGTCTTGTATGATTCATTCCTTGAGAGATTAAGTGAGGTTTGCTTTGTATTTGATATTTGCTCAATCAAGGAGCATTTTCATTGTAATCATCGTCTTGTTGTAGGGTTCTTTGTGAACCATTATGAAGGTTCTTGGTGAACCGCTTGGTGAAGGCTCTTGGTGAGCACTGCAAGGATTTGTTCCCGAGTGTAGGGTTTGGTACCCAAGTTGTAAGGCTTGCTCCGCCGGTGAAGGAGTTTTGTAGTGGATTGTGGCATCCTTGGCTTGGTGTTAAGGCGTGGACGTAGGCTTGGTGCCGAACTACGTTAAATCTCCGGTGTTAACCTTTTTCTCCCTTCACTCTTTTATTTATGTCTTGTGCATGATTTACATTTCATTTATTGTGATTTAATAGCTTGAATCTTGCCAAGAGTTTTTATTTTGTAGAGAAAGCACAAATACGCAAAAAAAGTTCATTCACCCGCCCCCTCTAACTCTATATACTCTCGGCTGGGGTGATTAACAATCTCGTTTCGTAAGAAAGGAACCAGCAGTATGCTTCAGCTTACTGGGTGGAAGAACTCAAGATTGCATCAACTTTATACTTCTATTTGTCAATGAAGACAGAATATGAATTTTCATAGGCATCTCGTTTAACCCTCCTACCAAATAACAACGGATGGCCCAAAAGGGTGCGACAAATCTTTAAAGGATACCCCACTGAACTGTCTCCACAATGAACCAATCTTGAAGCTAAGCAAGCAACAGCCGTTGACCTTCAAGTTGCCATTATTCACCCAAGCAATTTTGCCAGATCAAAATGAGGTTCAATTTTCAAATTTAACTTCACAGATTCTTCAAAAATTACATTTGTACAACTACCAGGATTAACAAAGTACAAAATTGCTTATAACAAATCACTTGAGTGTGGACGAGGCTAGTTCATCTCCAATCTTCTTTTTTTTTTTTTAAACCATGTGAGTTGAGAGTATAGGTCAGAGTACTAAATAGATTATCAGGCTGCCATCATCATCTAAGTCACCTGGGACTTCTGTTTCAGCTACAATTACTTGAATGCCATCATCATCATCATCATCTTCTTCTGCAGCAGCCATGATTTGGTTAGGACATTCTGCAGCTCCATGCCCAAAATCTTGACATTTGAAGCACTTGAGTGATGGTTCGACCTTAGAAGTTGCTCCAGAATGTTCAGGAGTCTTCCAAGGGGTATTACTCTATAGCACTTTACTCAATTGCTCCACTGAATTCTCTCTCACAACCCCACTCATACTCTTCTCAAAGCAAATGGCTGATGTAGCTCTAGGAGGATGAGGTTCAGGTCGCATATCCTCCTCCATCTAAGTGGCAACTTGTACTGCATTCCCAACTGTAATAAGATGACATGCAGCAAGTTTGGAGGCAATAGCTGGGTTCCTTTCCTATACAAAGCTATCATCACATCCTCTTTACATTCTATGTCCGCACAAGTAGCCAAATGATACAAGCCGCTAGTGTATTCTATCATGGTCTTTCCTTCTTGCTTCGAATCAAAGGGCTCCAAATGAACATGCTGCTGGTAACTGGAAGGTACAAATTGCTACAGCATGGCTTGCTTAGACTCATCCCATGTTGTAATCTCACCAAATCTTCTTCTAAAGATCATTTGTTGTTTAATCCACCAAATTTGAGCAGTTCCCTTCAATTTTGGGTCATTGACTCAACTAAAAATACAACTTGCTAGCCTCATTTGTGTAATTCCATGGAAAATAGTACTTCAAAGAATACACCATATCATCAAATTCATCAGGAGAATTAAAATGTGAAACTTCTAGTTTAATTCCCCAACTCAAATGATCATTTTGGCCACAATGCACCTCAAAGTATGGGGACAGCAGCTGTACCACTTTGCTTTTTGGTAGGAAAATCAATAGGCCTCTTACCCAAAGCTGCAACTTCAGTTGTTAGCCTATTCAAAGCATTAGTAATAGTCTCCAAGGCAATCTCCATTTGTACCCTACAGGACAATAATTTTACTTTTGCAGATAACTTGGCATTAGTCACCATGCTGCTGATTTTTTTTAATACATATAACCTGTACATCGCCAAGGACCCTCAAGACAATTTACTAACAATCTTCGATCTATTCATGTAAACCACAAACTTGATTCTCAATTTCTCAAGAACTATCTTTAATTTCTCCTTTATTGCAGAGCTTCTCTTGGCAACAAAAATAGACAACTTACAAATCGCAAGTCTGATTTTGATGCTGGCAGTGCTGATGCATACTGCTGAATGTGTACCAACTCAAATAAGCAACCTTTATCGGTCTATCAAACAACTTCACAAAATTGGGGGCTTTTGGAGGGAAAAATTCAAAAGTTGCAGAGCAGGAGAAATTTTTCCCACAAGTGCATCGGTGGTCGACTTTCCAGCAATGAAATTAATGGCGAAAGTATTTCATTGGCAAGGGTAGGTCAGGGGACTGTGATGGCAATGGTGAGGGTGGTGGTGTGGCGAGAAAAGCACAGGAAATTCAGGTTTATGAGGGGCGATGGCTGGAGATTGTTTCTCCAGTACTTGGTGCTGCACAGGTGGTTGGACGGCGATGAGTTTTGGGGGAGGGGCTAGTCAGAAATTTCTGTCTCTGATGGTAGTGGTAGCGTTGCAAAATCATACTTGGAAAGTGACCCATGAAAATGAAGGGAATGTGAAAAATTGCAGGTGGTTTTTAAAAAAAATCTGGATGTACAGCATACGGACAAAAAAATCATGAATGGTGTGAAATAGATAGGAACTGATCATCATAGTTTGTGATTGAAGTTTTGGAGGAAAAAAGATTCAGCTGGTTCAAAGAAAATACGGATGAGAAGAAAAAAGATGGAATGAGGCCAGAGTATTGGAAGAAGAGAAGGTGAATTGATGTTTGCTCTGATACCAAATGATGCAAAACAACAAGGAGGGAATGCTGCCAAGGGAGAAATTAGAAGAGAAATAGAGGAAAGACGAGAGATGAACAGAACAGCAGTAAGATACTGCCTAGGGGAGAACAGGAAAAGGAGAGGGGAAGAAGAGGAAAGGGGAAGGGAGGAAAGAGATTACCATTGGGGAAAAACTCAAGTTAAACTTCTCAATTCGAATTCATCAAAAACCAAATCTTACATAGCTTTCACACCCTATTTATAAGAAAATCTAAATTATATAAAATTACACATAAACCCCTAAAACACACATATATTACAAACAAACCAGAAAATACACACAAGCCTACTACAAGCAACTAAACACAAATAAAAACTACAAATTAACTAAACACACTTGGGTCTCTCTTAACCCAATTATTTGAAATTGGTATCCTAATTGGGTCAAAGTGATCCATCCAAATACCCACCTCCCAGCCTACATCAGATGGTTGACAGCTTAATGGTAGGATTCAACCTCTTTCTTGTTTACAATAGTCCTGTCAACAACAATTTTCACCTCTCAACAAGTACGTACAATCCAATGCATCATACTCTGCCATACAACGAATGTGTGTCATGCAAGCATTGGCCATAAAAATATTCATAGTCAGCATGCGGATTTAACAGCAAAAATCTGCATATTTTACATGAATTGGCCCTCAATCTACAAATCACAGATTGGATTGTGTTGTTCTTCTTGAGGAATGAATTAGGTTGCCTAGGTTGTGACTCTTTGTGACTGTTGATTGGTTCTCAAAGATAGCACACTTCACCCCATGTTTAAAGACACTGTCCACATTGCAAAAATTTTATTTCAAGAAGTCGTGCACTTGCTCCATTCAAGATATCAAGTTTATGAGCTATTTTTTGTGGACCTGAGAAAGTTGTTGAATACAAATCTCAACTTCTCTACTTCTTTCCACCCAAAAACAGCTGAACAAACTTAGGTTGTAAATCGACCGAAGTTTGGGAGATCTCCATTAAGGTGTCTAGTTGGTTATCATGTTACTACTTTTAACTAGTATTAAGTACTTCATATCGTAAAATCTGCATCATTAGAATGACTGGATGCAGTCCCTTTGAGATGCTTAGGCTAAAAACAAAGAAAATCATTACCTCCCATTACCTATCAATGAAAGACCTAGTACTTGGACAAAAAAAATAGAACATTGCACTTAGCAATTAAATATTGTGAAGAAGATAAGCTCAAATACTTATGCTCTTGAATTACAAAAAAAGTTGGGCATTACTAATGTGTTCAAGGTACACCCATGGACTTAAATTTCCACGAAATTGTCAAAATTTCCGTCAAAATTTCCGATTTTCATCACCCTTGAAATCGAAATGGCAGTCGATTTCCATCGAAATCTCAATGAAGCATCCGAAATTTATCGAAATCTCGAAAAAGTTAGCGAAACTTGTCGAAATTTTAACTGTACAATGAAATTTTGTCAGAATTCAAAAGAGAGATTTAGGAGTGAATTGAAATTTCTCTTTTAGTTTATTTTATTTATTTAATCGAAACAAAGGATTATTACAAGTGCTTTTGAAATTATATGAAAAAATAAACTTACAGTAACATTTTATTTAATCATTCATGTCTAAAGTATCATTATTTGTATAATAAATAATATTTCAATGATTTATGAATTTCATTTGTATTAACTGAATATGTTTAATGTAGATTACCTTACAAATATGTTTGATACACATGACTTTTTACAACTTTTCTACCTTATACAAAACATAGATGTATTTAATTTGTACTATATTAGTCTTAAAACTTATATTATTTTGTTAACCATTTCTAAAGTTTCGCAAAGAATTCCATGGTTTACTACTAAATTCCGTGATTTTTTCAAATCAAAATCGAAATTGACATTGAAATCGAAATTTCCGTACTTTTCGAGCTTTGAAATTTGAGTTAAAATCGAAATTTAAGACCTTGAGTACGCCCTTTGATAATAACGCAACTGTTCACTTACCCCAACATCAACTCACTCTCTCTCTCTCTCTCTCACCAAGTCGCCCGTACGCCAGGGGATCAACACTAGCTAGACGACAACATCAACCACTTAGAGAATACTGCATTAGCCATTCCCACGCATAATTCAAGCAACAATGGAAATAATTCTTTACTCTCACTAGCTAGAGGCCGAAGCCTCCTTTAAATAGATGAGGAGCGAGGGAATATGCCATGGCATCTTGGAATATGCTTCCGACATAATCTTTTTCCTTATCTCCTTTACACAACTTTCAATAAAGATAAAGCTGACTAACAAAGACAATACATATAAAGCTGACTGACAATGACAACACATATAAAGATAAAGCTTACTGACAATGACAATACACAAAAAGATAAAGCTAAAGATAAGGTTGAACATAATTGCTTCAATGGTCCATTCTTACCCGATAATCCTCTTCTTCTTTAGTTGAGTAGACTGCCATTATTTCCAAGTATTCAATTGTCTCATTACTCTCTATTTGTTCCACATAATAAAGTGTCAGTCTGTTCATCAGATAGGTACTGTAGAAATGGGGAAACAACACTAGGTAATGAGAGCTTTTGGCTCTCTCATCATCTTGAAAATGTACTGGGTTGAATAAATCCTGTGGCAATCTGTCTGGGTTAACCTGATTTATGTGGCATAGGCTTTTCCTTATGTCGATCCATTTCTGTGCTGATAAGTGTGGATCCGCAAAGGGATTCTCTTTGAAGTTTCGTATCCTTTCATATACGGGAGAGATATTAACATATCTATTCCCATCTTAGACTTGAATCTCACCTTTGAGGTGGAACACAACCAAAACATAAGGGGACCCAGTAATAAAGTCTAATTGCTGAACCCATTGTGCTTCTATTTTGAAGCACGGTAGCCAATCGCACTTTATTATGTAGAACAAACAGAGAGTAATGGGACAATTGAAGACCTAGAGATAATGGCAGTCTAACCAGCTCAAGAAGAAGAGGATTATCGAGCACGAATGGACCACTGAAGCAATTATGTTCAACCTTATCTTTAGCTTTATCTTTTTGTGTATTGTCATTGTCAATCAGCTTTATCTTTATGTGTGTTGTCATTGTTAATCAACTTTATGTGTATTGTCTTTGTCAGTCAGCTTTATCATTATTGAAAGCTGTGTAAAGAAGATAAGGAAAAAGATTATGTCGGAAGCATATTCCAAGATGCCATGGCATATTCTCTCACACCTCATCTATTTAAAGGAGGCTCCTGCCTCTAGCTAGGTAGAGCAAGTGAGAGTAAAGAATTCTATTGTAAGAGTTCCATGTATTTCTCTTGTTTTTGTAAACCTTTCCCTTCCGTTTAATGATATTTCTCTTGGTGTGTTCTTATTACATCTTGTTCCCTTATTCCGCATTGATCTTACACTAAGTGCCCTATTGGTATCAGAGCCATGGCAGTTTAAAGACTCCTTTGGAGCCTCCATCACTCCTCGAGTGATGGATCTCTTTGCTCACAACAAAGGTGATTGTCTTAAACTCAGTATGCTCTTTGGATGCCACACTCCGTATGGATCCTCCACATCAGAACAATGATGGATGAGAACCAAACTGTAGGTTCGGAAGATCAAAGATCCACTTGTTGTCAACCAGACGAATCTACCAAGTAGGTATCCCCAGCTAAAGCAACTCTCAATTGGCAATCAAAAAATGCCATAGCCCAAAAAAGAATGCTCCAGCAAATTATGGATAACCAGAGAGAGCTAGCAAACAATGTCAAAAACAAGTTCGACACCACATCAATCCTCATCGATAAATGATAGAACCATATCCCAAGATTGCATGAGAAGCTTATGCAAATGATTGGGAACATGTCGGCTTTCTCTCCAGCTTTCAGAAAGAGAAGCAGAGATGCAACACCTCAAAGCCCAGCTAAATTCTCTCAAACAAAGCCAGCAATAACAACATAGACAGGAGAAGATTGACCCTCTCTTCCCTCCAACTACTTTGGCTTTCAGCTCTCCTTAGCCAACATTCCAACCAATATCAATGCAAGCATCTTTCAAAGGCAGTGACTCCTTTCTTCATCTCAAAAAGAGGCAGTATACCCAAAAGCCAGCCCAAACCCAAAGGGTTGAGTCAACGGCTGTCTGAACTACTCAGAAGAAGAAAGACAAGCAAAAATTTGGGGAATCAAGTGATCCAGATCGAGAGCCACAAATTGGGGTGCTAGAAAAGGATAATCCTATCTCCAAACTCCTTACTGACTTGGCTAATCCATTACATCTAGAACAAGCACCAAAATCATCACTTGCCATCATGACAGATGATGATTCTTCTGATGAAGAAATCCAAACTTCAAAGCCTACAATGATGACCCAGCCATCCACCCACTGAATTGACTACGACAGTCCTACTGACAATGGGGTAGACGACAACATCAACCTCTTAGAGAATACTACATCAGTCATTCCCATGCATAGTTCAAGCAACAATGGAAATGGGCCAACCATTTCATTGGAAGGAATACCTCCAAGCCAATGGAGGAATAAGATCCTTGAGCTCCATGCGTGGTGCACAGCAGAACTAATGAAGGAGGGAATTACCCTCAAAGAAGTCATTGGAAGGGTCGTTTCCAAATTCATTGGAAGATTAACCCACTAGGCTACCCATTCACCTATTCCTCCATGCAGTAGTCCTCATTGGACCCAGATTTTACATCGTCTCGATCAAAAATGGGGTCCAAATGCCAAGTATCTTCTTCTCTGTCGAGTTCCTCAAATGAGACAATTAGCCTATTGCCTCCACCCAAATTTCACGAGCATGCGATAGTCCTCATTTGACTCAAATTTTAAGTCATCTCGATCAAAACTATAGTCCAAAGGCCTAGTATATTCTTCTCCATCGAGTTCCTCAAATGTGATGATTGGCCCATCGTCTCCATCTCAATTGCTATTCTCTTGCTAATGGGACGATTAGGCAGCATTGAAAAAGCTTCTCGCTCAGATCTACTACTGTAGACCTAGGGCTAGAGTCCAAAGACTCATATCCCCTCCTCCTAGTCAAACCCCTCCGCAAGATGACTAGTTTCATCATCTCTCCCAATGTCTTCCCTTGCCAACAAGGCAGTCTAGGATGTCCACAAGAGTCTACCTCAATTATTGAATACCTCAACTCAAGAGTCATGCCAATTTCTCTCCCTCCTGTTTTCTACCGTTATTAGTTTCAGTCATCTCTTCTTGCCATCGCAAGCACCACCACCATCACATCTAGAACTGCTGCAATTACTACCACTTACCCCTAAGCCCAATTTGTCACTCAACCTCTCTTTATCCTATTCTAAGGCTAGGAGTGCAGTAAGGCTCTGGGCTCCAATGCACGAAACTCCACCGGCAATATCTTCTCCCACACTTAGTCTGCTCGATATATCTGTGAGGGTTTGCATTTTTTGTTCTTTCCAATTCCTAAAATGGCATATTTCAATTTAAACTTAGGCTTTTTAGCAACATTTTTTCCCAAACAAGTTGTTTACATGTTGTTTTTAAGATATACATTAATTTCATGTCTATTTTTTAGTCCAGGGCTAACCTTTCCATTCACATAGCCAGTCCCAAGCTTGGATAAAGAAGAAGGGTTGTGTTAGGTAGCTGATAGTCAACATAAAAACTTGTTAGATCCTTGTGATATGAAGCCTTAGCAAATGTTCACTAGGGCACTCCCTTTAAGCGATGCATTGCACTTGTACCACTCGGGTGTGGCAAAGAATAGACAAGGGTGGGCAAAGATGGGTTTTTCTAGACAAAAGACAATTAAGAAATTAATATAGGTAACTAGGGGTTAGGTTAGCATCCTGGAACATAGAGACACTTAAGGGAAACAACATGGAGTTATTTGATACGATTATAAGAAATTAACATAATCTACCTCCAAGAGACTAAGTGGGTAGGGGCAAAGCTATTTGCTAGAGAAATCAGAAAAATAGGTTTTCAACTTTGGTACACTAAAAAATAAAAACATAAAAATGGGTTGGGAATCGTTGTAGATGAAGACTTTAAAGATAATGTGGTTTACATTAAAAGAATAGGGGATAGAATAATAAAAAATCAAGATAGCTATAGACCAAGAGATAATAAATGTCATTAGTGTGTATGCTCCCCAACCAGTCTCAACAAAAAATCATAAAAGACAGTTTTGGGAAGATATGGATAATATGATATAAGGGATACTCGAGCCTGAAAAAACATTCATAAGAGCTGATTTGAATGGCCACATAGGAAAGGACAATAAAGAATATGAGAGGATACATGAGACTATGGGTATGGAGATAAAAATGAGTTTGGAAGTATGATTTTAGATTTTCCCATGTCATATGATCTTGTTATGATGAATACCTACTTTAAGAAAAGGGAAGAACACTATAATTTTCAAGAGTGAAGAAAATAAAAGTCAAATAATTTTTCTCCTAACTAGGAAGAGAGATTGTTTATCTTGTAAGAATTGTAAAGTTATGCATAGAGTGCTAGTTCTTTTTTTATCAATAAAGATAGTATATGTTAAAAGGGCATCAAGGGGATGCCAACTTGAAGTACATTAACTCAACCACCCTAAAGAGTGTCATCAAAATCAAAAATTACATTGAACTCATTTGCTACAAGCCATTATGGCAACTAGTAATCTTAGTAAATCACTGCTCTTTGCTGAATTGAAGCTTTGAGAATGAGTTTCTTTTCCTTTGTTGCCCAAATCCATCTTTAGACCCAGAGCTCCCCTCCAACAAATCTAGCAATAACCCACTGTTGTTCGATTATAGTCAGAGCCACATTCAGTAGATTTTTGGTCTAGAGGCAATGGAGAAGCATGTGGTCTACTTATTCAGCCTTAACCATGCAAAGGTCATATCTGTTGGAATGGAGAGCCCCTTTCTTTGCTAGTATTAGATGTTTTTACAAAAAAATGGAATAGAAAGAACAACATCTCAATGCAAGCGGATCAGGTGGTGGAGTCTAGAGGGAGAAAATATAGTAAAATTTGAAGATAAAATGATCAAAGAGGGTAAGTGGACAAAAGGGAACATAGTAGATATGGACACTATGTGGAATAGAATGACTAACAAAGATCTTAGGCGAATCCAAAGAAAGGTTCTCGGGCAACAAAGAAAGTTGGTGGTGGGATCAAAATGTCCAAAAATACATAAATACAAAAGGAATTTGTTACCAAAACATCGAAAAATTGTATAAATATAGAAAAATTTGAAAAGTATAAAGAAGCAAGAAAACAGGCAAAAAAGACCATTAATGAACCTAGAAATAGAGCTTATGGTAGTTTATACGCTAGATTAGATACAAAAGAAGGGGAAAAAGACATATATAAACTGGCTAGAGCTAGAGAAAGAAAGTGCAAGGATTTAGGCAATGTAAAATATAAAACAAATGAGAATAATAATATCTTGGTTAAAGAAGAAGACATAAAAAAGAGGTAACAAAGATACTTTAATAAGTTGTTAAATGACAATGAAATCGAAAGCTTAAACCTAGAAGTGATAAATGAGGAAAAGAGTAAAAATTTGAAATTTATTCACAAAATTAGAGTCACTAAAGTGAAGATGGCTTTAAAGAAAATGAAAAGTGAGAAATCTATAGGACCAAATAACATCCCAATTGACGCTTGGAAATGCCTACGGAATAAAGGATGTATATGACTAATCAACCTATTCAACACTCATAAAAAGCAATAGAATGCCAAAGGAATGGAGGAATAGCACATTAATACCTATATAAAAAATAAAAATAAAAAAAACAAAGGTGATATTTAAAATTGTAATAACTATCATGGAATTGAACACAAGTTATACGACAAAACTATGGAGAAAGAATAAGAATATAAACGAGGGTCTCAAGGAGAAGTTCAGGGAAAAGAGGAGGGACTTGCATATGGTTTTTATCGACTTTGAGAAAACTTATGGTAAAGTACCTAGAGAAATGCTTCAGTTGGTCCCAAAAAAAAAAAAAGGTAGTATTGCAGTAGGTATACTAATGCCATTAAGGGCATGTATGATAGAGTAATGACTAGTGTGCTAGGACTACAAGTGGAGAGTCTAGAGAATTTCAAATCATAACAGGGGTACACCAAGGTTCTACTTTAAGCCCTTATCTTTTTGCTTTAGTGATTGATGAACTCACTAGGAGAAAACAAGATCCCATGGTGAAAGCTAGAACTTTGAAGAACCACCTTAGAAAAGTATAGAGGTTTTAGGATGCATAGAAACAAGACTAAATATATGAAATATAATTTCAGCCAAAGGAATACTAAAAATAAGACTAAACTCAATCATCAAGAAATCAACAGCACTAGTAGATTTCGATATATGGGATCCATTATGCAAGTGTGAAGAGAAATTGAAAAGAATGTAGCACATAGAGTTGAAGTAGGTTGGGTAAAATGAAGGAGTGCTGTGTGATCGTTGGATACCGTTAAAATTAAAAGGAAAACTCTATTGGATGGCTAGAAGACCTGCCATGTTAAATGGATTAGAATGTTGGGTAACTAAGAAGCAACATATTTAAAAAGTAAAAGTTGCGGAACTGCAAATGCTAAGATGAATGAGTGGCAAAACATTAAAGGAAAAATTAAGGAACAAACATATTTGTAACAAGCTAGGAATAGCCTCGTGGAAAACAAGAAAAGGGAGGGGCGGCCTACATGGTTTGGGCATTTAAAATGAGGGCCAAGTAGTGAACCAGTGAGGAGGAGGGAGCTAGTTATTGTTAATGATATTGGAAGACGTAGGGGTAGACCCAAAATAACTTTGAATGAGGTTGTGAGGAAGGATTTAACAACTCTTAAGTTAGTTGAGGAAACTGCCCTTGACCATGTGAATTGGTGGAAAAGGATTCATATAGCCAACCCCACTTAGTGGGACTTAAGGCTTGCTATTGTTGTAAAGTTGCTTTGACAAATCACTTGATTCTAAAAATTGCTAGTTCATTTCCACTCCTCATTTCTTTCAACCTTCTGAAGAGAGAGGATAGGTTGGAATGCTAAACAATCTTCCACATTACCATCTTCAGGTATGTAACTTGGAACTTCCTCTCTTAGCTTCAATTACTTGGGTTTCACCATTTTTTTTTTTCCCGCACTGTCTTACCTTGTTAGCACACCGCATATTTCGATGCCCAAAACCTTGGCACTGACACACTTAATTGCTAACTGGACCTTAGAAGCCAACCTAGAATGCTCTGAAGTCCTTCATGGGTTAGCAGTATGAACTCCTTCACCCAAATGTTCAAACTGATTTCTCTCTCACAAAACCAGTAGTAGTCTTCACAAACTTAAGTGTCTATGTAATACCAAGAGGATCACGCCGTATATCCTCCTCTATGCTCTAAATTGGATCTCCAACTATAATAAGGCAAAATGCAACAAGATTGGATGCAATAACTGGCTTCAACCCTTTCCAATATAAAGCAATCATCATCTCTTCTTTCAACTCCATATCTACACACACAGCTAAATGCTAGAATCTACTAGTGTAATCAGATGCTAACTTGGCTTCATGTTTCAAAGTTCAAATCAAAAAGTTGTAAACAAGTACACTGCTGGTAGTTAGGAGGTACAAACAGTTCCTATATGGTGTGCTTCATCTCATCCAATCTTCAGATATCTCTCTAGAGATCTCTTGTTGCTAAACCCACCAAATTTGAGCAATTCCCTTCAATTTGGATTAGGCCAAAAAAATCTTTTGAGCTTCATTCATGCCATTCCACCGGAAATTGTTCTCCAATGAGTACACACAATCATATAATTCATGAGGATTATCATCATTAAAATTTTAAACTTCCAATTTAAATCTCCCATTCAAACGATCATTTCAGTCTTCACGCAGCTCAAAAGTGTGAGGAATTATGGTGGTTGTACCACTATCCCATTTGAGCAGAGAATCAACTAGACTCTCGCCCAAGGTTGCAGCTAGTAACTTCATTTGTTGGTCTCCAAAGCATTATACATCTTTTGCACCTAGCAAACAACTATTCCACCTCTGGATACAACTCAACATTAGTCAACAAAACACCATGTTGCTGGATACTTTTTTCTGCAGCTGTCTTCTTTGTTTTGTTGCAGCTGTTATTATTCTGTTTTTTCCTAAGGTCTACAGTAGATAGGAGGACTTAAAAGTGCAAATGAGAAGGACTGAGAGGAAAACAAGTTGGTTAGAAGAGAAAAAAAAATTGAATTTCAGGCACCTTTTTTAGGAATCTAATCTGAGAACATTAAGTGCAGGGAAAAATGACAACTCAAACCTGTGTAGGAGTCAGGCAGGTGGATTGACAAATGAACTGGTATCAGGTTGCTGCCATAGAAGGATGATGACAAGGCAATTTTCTGGCAGAATGAATGATGTGACCGAGTGTGGCAGCTCACATGATAGATGATGTGGCATGACAATGTGGCATAGTTCTGGGTTTAGCTAAGCATGGTCAGGAGAGGGAAGCTGGTTTATGTTTTTGTGTTTGCTTCGGTTTTTTTTTTTTTTTGCTGAATTTATTTCTTTATTGGGATGAACCTTGGAAATAAATAAGGAACTCAGTCAGGTTAAAATGAATTATCATGGAGGACTAAGATAATAATAACCATTTCACGCTCATCAGCATATGCAGCACGTGCGGCATCATCCAGCTACTTCCTGCATCAAGCCATAAAGGGTTTCATAGATCAGACAATGGGGCAATGGGAAATCAACAGATAAGGTCAGGATTGTTAAGAGGTTCAGGCAAAGGCGTAGAAGTGATGATGGTGGCAGCAAAGTAATTTCCAGCAGCAGGTGGTATTGCATTTATCCTCTTCTGGAAATTAAACTACAGGGTGGGGTGGTCAAGAGGCTCTGATTCTGATGGTGTCTCTGGTTGCTACCTGGAAGTATTGAAACAAAACTGGTACTGCTGTTGTGACTTGCAGCCAATATTAAGGGAGAAACAAAGGAGCTTAATAGGAAGAAAAGAAGAAGAGAAAAAAAATATTGAAGAAGAAAAGAGGAGAAGGAAGAGCATAGATGGAGAAACAAACAGTTACAATACATTCAAATTCGTTAAATTATCTATTTTAACAGTGCCACTAATTCTAATTTATAGGAACTACCAAAACAAGGAAATTATGAACAAGCACATCATGACAATTAATCAGACCAAAAACATTTAAGTTTTACAACCCAAAAAGCTCTTGACCCTATTCTTTGAAAAAACTCCTGAATAGGATTAAAACGATCCATCCAATGGCTGGTTTCCAGCCTTACATCAGAGTCTGTTCAAGGTCCTAATCAAATGCATACAGCCGTGAACAAGCCCAAATCCAACATTTCAGATCAACTTTTGGGATCAACATTGGGCTATGTAAATAAATGCCCTCACTTTTTTTTAGTACAAATGCTATCTTACTACAAGATAACATTTAAGATGAAAATAAAAATTTGAAGTAAAAGAGATTTAAATCACAAAACCCTGCAAATGTTTCTCCTTTTCCAACTGACCCAACTAATTTTAACCTAGTAGGGGGAAGGGGGGAACCGCTGCCATATATAGAGCTTAATAACTATTCCATCACTGAGTGAAGCTAAATTCCCTGTTACTGATATTTTTTGGGTGTTAATTTTTTTCTTTTTCTCCTTTGAACCCCTTCTCCAAATTAATGGCAACCTTTTTTGTAAAGACATAGCTCATGATAACAAAAAATGTATTATTATTATTATTATTAACACTTGGATTTTCAAAAATGTCAAGTTATTTTTACAACTTGCCCAATTTTTATTTTTTGGAAAAATTAAACTTCTAAAAATTTTGGTTAAGTTTGACCACTCGCATTTAATATTTAAATTTAAATGAAAGAACTACCTTCTACATTCAAGGACGTGTATAGAAGTTATTCTATTACTATTCTAAATAATACTCCCATCTGATGGAAATTGATCAAATTTAAATCCAATAGAATTTCTCTCAGTACTCTTTGTAATAGATTTTTAGAAATTTTTCTTCAAATATTACTTGACATTACCCATATATTTGCAGAAAAGCCTTTCACTCATTCAAACATTCTTACTTTTAAATTATTTGTAAGCCAAGGTTAACGTATAGAACTAAAGATCCTTTCCAAATTTTTTAAGCTCAAAATAAATCTTCTGTCAGATCTTACCAAATCAGCACTTCCCCACCACTGAGAGATAGACGTTGGTGCAATTCATTTAGAAAGGACAATACTCACATAAAATCAGTATGTTCCACAGATATATCAAAAGCGGATAAGATCAAATAACATAAAATCCACAGATTAAATAACACATGACAGCATGGTTGAATTTATTCCAGTTAAATAGAAAATTTAAGGGATAATCCATCTGAAGGAATATACCTACAAGGTTTTCAGCAGCAAATTTCAGGCAAACAGCTTTTAGATCCGAAGCATGATGATGATCAGCTAGGGCCAGAATTTTAGCAACAGAGTTCACAGATATATCCCTGCAGAGTAAAGATTCGCACATCACTCTAAGTCGATCCAGCCCATATTTGTCTGCTGCAGCTAACAACTTTGCAGGCAACGAGTCATTTATCGAAGGCAAGGAAGATGAACTTGAAACTAACAACTCCTCGTCTTCAATAAGAGTATCCCTGTAGACAAAGTGCAGCATGGCCTGCCAAGAGATAATAAATATTCCAAAAACATATTGAAACATTTTCATCTTAGAATCTGCAGCCATGTAATCTGGAAAAATGCAAACTTATTCTTCATTCAAACCCTATGAGCAAAAAAAAAAAAAGATTATTACCTTAAATACCTTAGGGTCCATATCAGTAATCACTATCTTATGATCATCTTCCTCTGCTCTGCTGAGAAGTTCAGCTTCAAAAACAGGAGATCGAGCGGCTAATACCAGACTATGAGCATGAAATGTTTCCCCACACACATCAAAAGTAACATCTGAACCTTCTTCATCCTCCAATAACATACCAAAGTGTGTTCCAATGTCAGAATCAGGGACTTGTATTGAGTGTAATCTTGAGCAGTCTATTGCTGAAACCACAACTCCAACAGTGCAATTAATTTTCAGGCAATCATCCTTGAGGAAATCTGATGTCTCAAGCATTGCTCGTCTGAAAAAACGTTTATAACCCCTAAAAAAATAAATATATAAATATAAAAGATCAACACTAAAATATAATATAAATATAAACTTCTAAAAAGGGAAAAATGCTGAGTGAGAACAAAGTGATGCTTATACAAGTAAACTAACAATGGTTCATAAATTCCAATTAAAAAAAAATGTCAAAAATCCATTTGCCTCAAAGCAAAGATAAGAGCAAAGGGATAATATGGTGGAATTTCAGCAATGAACAAGGTGATAAGCCCATTACATTCCAAGCACAAAATTTGCAGCCAGGTCAAAAAATATTGTGTACCATGTATCCACATGGCAAGAAAAAGGCAAAACCCTATAAATTTTAGTACATAAAGTAAAGAAATGAAAAGTATGCATTCAAATTCAGATGAGTAGCATTATGACAAAAACTCAAGGCTATAAAATTTCAAAGTGAATAAAGAGCTGCACTCAGGAGCAAACCAAACAAGGAAACATAATGTAAAACCTAGGGCACAAGGCAACCACACCATTGAGGTCTGGAGAGGGCAAGAAGTACAGTCTCTTACCTCCATGTTTCGAGAGACTATGCAATTCGGATACCACTCACCATTGAGTCAACGCTCACCCTCCCCAGACCACCAAAATAAAGGCATATGATCCTGTAACACAGGACAATTATTCCTGTACATAATTTGTATGTCTAACACCCATCAGCACAACAGCCTGGCACAGCAAGGGAAAGAAGGGAGAGAAAAGGGTGAAAAGAAAGGGAGAAAGATGAAGGAAGTGGGGAGAAAATAGAACATGAAAAGCAATGAAGGGAGGAGAACTCTGATTTGTTTAATTGATTCTATAGCTGCATACCTGCATTACAATCCTATATTTATTCTTAATAACAACCCTTAAAATCCAGCATTTGGGTCCATAACTCAATTATTACAATACAGCCTAAGCTATTAAAACTGTTAACAGTGTCATGTAAATTGAAAAATCTAATGACAAAGATAGGTCTCCTCTCTATTTATAATGGGTGTCATGTACTGTATGAACATCACTCCCTTCCTAACGCACGATGGTAATACTAAATAACTAATCCAGTAACCAATAACACTCCCCCTCAACCTAGACATAGATATCATATGCTCCTAGCTTGTTAGTTGTAATAAATGGATTTAACCTAAGAAACTCCCAGGGCTTTAGTGAATAAATCAAGTTGAAATATGGACTTCTCATGAGTGGTGAGAGTAATGAGCTTCTGCGCATGTTTCTCCCAAACAAACTGACAACCAACCTCAATGAGTATCGTCTACCCATGGAAAACTAGGTTGGACACGATATGAATGGTAGCTTGATTAGCACACATGAACTCCATAGGTTGAGAATATGGTAAGCCAAGTTCTTCCAACAAGTTCTTTAGTCAAACCAGCTCACATGCAGTGTGGGCCATGGCCTAATACTCCAATTCAGCACTCAACCAGGCCACCGCAGTTTGTTTCTAATTCCTCAAATGGATCTTCCAACAAAAACACAGTATCTAGTTGATCTTCTATTGAAAGGTGACCACTCTGCCCCCTTGAACACGAGTCACGATCCTGACATAAGATACATCTCCCTGATGCACAAGGTATCTCAAAATACAATTACGAATGACAGCATCCCAGACTTGTTCTGAAAGTATCAAGAAACTAGATCGCAACACTTGTTACAAAGGATATATCTGATTGACCGACCATGAGATAGTTTAATTTTCCAACAAGTCTCCGATATTGTCGAGAGACACTCAACAAATCACCCACATATGGCTGTAATTTGATGTTAGGACCCATGCATGTATGAAAACTATTGGATTCCAACATCACAGGTTCATCTCAAAGGTAGAATATACTTCCTATGTGATAAAAGGGCCCCCATACGAGATTTAGATACTTCTATAATCAAGAAGAATTTCAACAGCCCTAAATCTTTGGATTAAAATTGTTTGTAGAAAATGCTTCCAGCTTTAGATAGAACTAGTAATCACAATATCATCCACACATACTACTAACAAAATCCTGTGACCAAACTAGAGAGTGGTCTACCAAACACTGCTCAAGAACTCTAATTAGCACAGCATTGGAGAGAATAAACCATGTTCTAGGATACTATTTTAGACAATAGAAGGAATTCTTGAATCGACAAGCTATATTGACACCCCTGAGCAACAAACCCTGATGAAATAGACCTCGTAGGCATTCTTCACATGTAACTGATGCAAAGGCAAATGACAAACGGTAGTTAAAGAGATAAAAAATTGGGCAAGTTTAAGTTTGGCAACCAAGGAGAATGCGTCTTGGTCCAACACATACACCTAAGTATATCCTTTGGCAAGACAGCCAAGCCACAGAACCTTTGGGACTTGTACACCCAATGACATTTGACTACAAACTTATCAATAAGAAGAGGTACCAATTCACAAGTATTGTTGTCCTACACAGCATGCATCTCTTCAACCATAGGATCCCTCTACATAGACTGGGATAAGGCTTCAAACACAAATTTGAGAAGGGAAATAGTTGATAAAGTGGTAACAAAATAGTAGTTTAAAGGTGAGAAGAAATCATAACAAACAAACCAAGATTTCCTACTCGTTAAATATTCAGGTTTTAGAAAAAGTAGGATGGGAAGAGCTTGTGGACCCTTTGAACTAGGAGCAATTTGAAAACCTTTAATAATCACACAACCTCTCTAGTTTGTTGTGGGATGGAGTAGTGTTCTTGGCTTTTTTCATGTGCATTCGGGTTTTTCTTGAGGTGTTGCTATCCAACCCCAACTAGATATGTGTTGGGGTGAGTGGGAGGAGGGGGTGGGTTTTATATATACAAACACACATTATGTGTGTGTATATATATATATATATGTGTGTGTGTGTGTGTGTGTGCGTGTGTATGTATGTATGTATGTATGTATCCAAGGAAACATTCCATTTATTGGAACATTGTTTTCCCCACTTGAATAATCCAAAGAAGCCTATCCCCATCATAGGTTTAATCACAAGAAATGTACCCAATTCTCATTCCCATTCTACATATAATAACAATGTGCATTTTTATTATCATTGGTCAAGGCTATTCTGGATTAATAGTTTCATGATTTATCTTGAAGGTGACATTAGACAATATCTAGTTCCATCAGAGGTCACCCAGCTTCATATTGCTCCACGGCTCACTAGTGATGATGTTCATGAGAGTGCTCCTAAGTTGTTAAGAGTCATATTAGCAATTATACTTTCTAGAGTAGATTTCCTTTCAGTCAAGATATGAAAGAGGACCGCCGTCGTTGCTAAGGCAGCTAGTAGCATGCATATTTCTCATATAAACAAAGTATTAATAATTAAAATAAGGAGTACAACAAAGTTTACAAAAGGAAAATAGATAAATAAAAGAAAGTAATTACAAGACAATGTTATAAAGTAACGACAACCAATCCCACTGTCAGACTTCCAAAGAAGCATGCCAAAAGAATCCATTTTGCTAAGCACCAAAACACACAAGTTAAATGGGTTATTGGCAAATGGATTCTTTTGGCATGCTTCTTGGCTTTCTTTCACGCTAACAGGAACCTCCTCAAGCACAACTTGTTAAACTTGTTCGAGAAGTTTCATAGATCACGAAAATTCATGAGTTGCATAAATACCACTTTTGTCACTCTTGTCCCAAAGGGCTGCTAACATCAAGGATTTTCGCCCCATTAGCTTGGTGGGAAGCATTTATAAAATGGTTGCCAAAGTATTAGCTAAGAGATTAAAAAAAGCAATACCAGAAGTCTTTTGTCAATATCAACATGCTTTCGTGGCAAGAAGACAAACAAATTATGGATGCTACCCTTACTGCTAATGAGGTTGTGGATGCCTATCTAGAGGAGGGAAAGGGGGAATAGTGTGCAAATTGGATATGGAGAAAGCATTTGATCATGTCAACTGGAACTACCTTCTTTATCTCCTAGGAAAATGGGTTGTGGTGAGCTGTGGTGTAGCTGGATTGCTCAATGCATCAAAACCCCAAACTTCTCAATGCTCATAAATGGCTGCCCTTCTAATTTCTTTCACTCCACAAAAGGCTTGAGATAAGAAGATCCCTTGTCCCCTTTTCTGTTTATTTTCGTTAAAAGTGCTTAGCTTCATGCTAATGAAAGCTACTAAAGGAGGGATCTTTGAAGGTCTCAAGATGGGAAGAAATGGAAGGCTTACAAAAGTTTCTCATCTTCTTTTCACAGATGATACCATCATTTTTTGTAAAGATGACCCCCATCATATCCTCAACCTTTGATGCATTTTGTTAAGGTTTGAGGACATCTCAAGCCTGAAAGTGAACCTTGGTAAAAGCAAGCTTATTCCAATTGGAGAGAACACAAGGAGGGGCTTTCCTTACTGGTCTTTTGGGTTTCAAGATGAAAACCTTTCTCATTAATTACTTCAATCTCCCTCTCAGAGCCAAATTCAAAGATAAAGGAATCTAGGACCCTATTATTGAAAAGTTAGAAAGGATATTGGCAGTATGGAAAAGAAATTTCTTATCAAATGGAGGCAAACTCACCCTCATCAAGAGCACTTCGACGTATCTTCCAATTTACTTCATGCCTCTCCTTGCCTTACTGGCCTTTTTAGTTGCTAGGAGATTAGAGGGAATTCAAAGAAGATTTTTTTGAGAAGCTTCAAGGAGGAGTTAAATATCACCTTGTTTGATGGGGAGTGGTCAAACAACCCATTTGTTCGGGAGGTTTGGGGTTGACATCCCTCCTCACTTTCAATAAAGCCCACCTCGGGAGGTGGTTATGGAGGTTCATGAAGGAAAAAGATCACTTTTGGTGGGATAATATTGTTTCTAAATATGGCTTGAGCACAATGATTGAACAACTTCCTATGGAGTACGAGTATGGAAATTCAGCAAGAAAGGATGGGATGATCTTTTCCAATTTATGACATTTCAAGTGGTGAATGAGGCCAATGTTTACTTTTGCCATGATGTGTGGCATGAGAACAGTTATCTCAGAGCTGCCTTTCCTTCCATCTACAGCTAGGCTTGAGACAAAAATGCCCTCATCACTCATACACATTCTGACTTTTGCAGTTTTCTCTGTGAACTCTGTCACTAAAACATCACCAACGAACCAAGGTGTTTTCACAATTAAATCTTTCTACAAGAAGCTCTCGTCATTGGGAACAAATTGCAATAACTCCCCTTCGATTATTTGGAGGATGACAGCCCCTTCAAAGGTTGCCTTTTCTGCTTAGGAGTCCATAAATGGAAATATTTTAAACCCTCCACAATCTGGAATTTGGCTCTTTCCTTGGCTGGGCAGCAGTGGAATACAGCAAATTCAGTTGGAGGGGAGATTTGAGCTTGGAAAGGCATCGGAGCCACCATGGAGAAGCGAAAGGCTTCGAACCTCTTCAGTCGCACCATCTTTTGGTGTGCTCTTGGAAAGAAAGAAATAAGAGAGCCTTCAAAGATTCGACTACTTTGCTTCAGACTTGCAAATAACAATGGATCTCCAGCTAGCTTAGTGGGGAAATTGTTAATGATCATTATGCAATCCTTGATGTTTGCAACCATCTACAGAGTGGTTGATGTGTTGTACCACGGGTTGGGTTGGCACCCCCTTGATGCCTTGCTAATGTTACTTGCTCTTTAACGATCAAAAAAATAAAAATAATGAACACCAATCTGCTCCAAAGCATGCTACTGGAAGTGACCATCTTTTAAAGATTCTAGCATTTCTTCCCACCAAATGCACCAGGCAGAACAGCACTACACCACAAAGCTTTCCTATCCTTTCTCTTGCCAAGACCCCTAAACATAATAGCACAAAAACTCTCCAAATAAGATGGGCACACCCAGTTTTCACCAAAATTCTCAAACAAGTTATTCCAAAGAACCCAAAAGACAGAACAAATGAGAAAAGAAAGATTTGCACAAGAATTCCCCCAAAAGAATCTAAACTCCCAACACTTTTTTTTTATAGAAAAAGAAATTCATTAGATAAAGATAGAATTTACAAGCAGGATAGAGGACATCTCCTTAACAAAGTCTGATAATCCTCAGGAAAACCAAAATGAAAATTGCAAAAATAAACAATAACAAAAGCTCAAGATGCCCTTAGAAGAGACCTCCAATCGCACTGAACTTTTGAAACACAATTCCCTTGAAATTTCCATAGCCCATACACCATAAAGAAGCCATAAACAGAATCTTTTCCCACGCAAACCACTATGGTAACTTCTTCCATGCAAATATATACACATTACGCTCCTTCCACAAGCCCCAAAACACTGAAAATATAGCACAATTCCTTCCTTATTCCTACCAAACCCCACTAAATAAATTGCCAAGAACTCTCCTCTGCTGTTCTAGGATAATCGCAGCTTTCTCCAAAGTCCAAAGTAATTGATTAACTTGTTCCAGACCTTCCATGCATAATTGCAGTGCAGGAAAAGGTGTGGAACAGACTCCGAACAATTAAAGCACAGCATACAAATATCAGGAAGGAGAGCCTTTAAAGGTCTCCTCATCTGCAACAAGTCATTAGTATTTATCCTATTAAGCACAACCAACCAAAGAAACACTTTGATTTTAGGGGGAATTTTGACCTTCCATATAACCTTGTAAAGAGGAAAAGAAGAAGCTGATTCGTTTCTTCCTTTGAGATTCCTCCCAAAATGAAAATCTCATGAATGGCCATCCTCTTGCAAAATGAAGGCAGAAATAAGAGGCTCAAGAAGAGTAACAAAAAAGGGAAGGGAA
Source organism: Malania oleifera (assembly GCF_029873635.1). Lineage (NCBI taxonomy): Eukaryota > Viridiplantae > Streptophyta > Magnoliopsida > Santalales > Ximeniaceae > Malania > Malania oleifera. The sequence goes on from NC_080418.1 coordinate 132,367,098, forward strand.
CCCAAGGGTCAATGGCACATCCCAAAAGCAGATTCTCTCCCCGTTAATGAACAATAGGAAGGAAAGAAGAGACAAATTACCAAAAACTCAAGTGACTAATATTAACTCCTGCATTAGCATCACAACCATTTTGTCAAAATCTAAACTCACTACAAATTACATTATGTCAAAGGGAGTTAGTTTATAATGGAAAAAGTCATAGCCACTTCCCCCACCACAAAAATGTGTTCATGTTCCAATACTTAGACGGCTAGACCCAAACCTCTTTCCATTAGACCTACTTACAACAGTTCACCCTACTAGATTATATTTATCCCGTTTATAAGCACCAGACCACAAAAAATTACTCTTCAACTTCTCTAATCACCAAATAACTCTCACAAGGATTCTAGAATGGGATAAATAATCCAAGTGGATAGAAGAAAGACAAGCATGAATGAGTAATATGACCCCCTAAAGTGAAAAAAGATCCTTTCCACCTATCCATCCTCCTAGCAATTTTTCTCAAAGACCAAGTTTCAAGAAGTAAAAGTTATACCACTTGCCGAGATAAGAATGCTTAAATGGATGAGAGGTATAACATTGAAGAATAAATTAAGGAATGATCATATTCACGATAAGTTAGGTGTAGCTCCTATAGAAGACAAGATAAGGAAGGGACGACTCAAATGGTATGGACACTTGCAATGAAGACCATAAATGCACCAGTGAGGAAGAGTGAGTTTGTTACTGTAGGGCTCAGTAGAAGGGATAGGGGTAGACCTAAAATAACTTGAGAGGAGATAGTGAGTAAGGATTTAATATCCATGAATCTGTCAAAAGAGATGGGTCATGATCGCATAAATTGGCGGAAAATGATTCATATAGCCGACCCCACCTAGTGACTTAAGGTTTGGTTTTGTTGTTGTTGTTACCAGGTTTCAAGAAGAATCAGCAGGATTGCCCCTAAAAGGAACACCGAAATAGGTAGTAAGACAACTTAGAACACCACACCCTACTAGCCTAGCAAAAGAGCTTGGATCAATGCCCATACCCACAATACCACTCTTAGAGAAATTAATTTTAACCCCGATTACGTCTCAAAAACCTGCAAAGTGGTTAGCACATTAGAGAAACGGCTCATGTTGTCCGAAAGAAAGAGAATCATATCATCTGCAAACTAAAGGCAATGAACAGGCAGATCCTTAAAACCTACCTCAATCACTTCCACCAAGCCTCTTTTCAACCCCACTATCAATCATCCTACTTGAGCATCTGCTACAATAATGAAAAAGAAGTCTCTAAAAGCTCAAAACCAAGATTTAGCATCCCCATTCACCAATACTGAAAAACCACGGAGGAGAGACACCCACAAATAAACTTCCTTCATCTCCCTCTAGAATCTATTCTATCCACAACTCAATCCAATATGACCCAACAAAACCTCCAATTTCAAAACCAAACCCCCTTTCTTTCTTCTTACTGCATCCTCAACCACCTCAATTGCCACCAGTGCAGCATCAAAAATTTGTCTATCACCACTAAAAGCGTACTGATTATGGGAAACAGTATTCACGAAGACTGTTGCTAATCTCTTAAATAAAACTTCAGCTAGATCTTAATATCTGATAAACAGTATTCACCAAACTAATTGATCTAAAGTTCTTAAATTTTAGTAGGAGAGTCTTTTTTAGGCACCAGTGTAACAAAAGTAGAGATGAGGCTCCTACACACCACCCAATTCTCAAAGAACTCATGAAAGACTTCAAGAAAGTCATTCTTTAAAAAATCCCAACAATCCTTTTTAAAAAAAATGTCATCATAAAACCACCCAGCCCAAGAGCTTTCTCCCTATCCATCTCAAACGCAACACCTACAATCTCCTTCTCCTCTTCAAAAGGCCTCTCAAGCCACCCTACTTCGTCACTTGCAATAGGGCACCAATTCAACCTTCAATCATAGCTCATCCTGCATCCTCCTCTAAAAGTAAGCTCCTATAGAATGTAATCATACCCACAATACAGTCAGGATCTGTAGCAACCAAACCCCTATAATCCTCCATCTTTTTATAGAACTTTTTTCCTCCCACTCACCAGCCTATGAAACAATCTTGCATTGCAAACTTAACAATCCCCATCAATTCATCCTGGACTTCTACCTCCAACTCAAAGAACTCATATCTTCCCTCAAAAGAAGTGGTTTAAAATCATTAGCACTAACACCTTCTAAGAGACCCCCTTTCTTTTAAACCATCTAACACACAGCTAATCCCTGTAAAGTGTCTCTTTTTTCTTGACTGTACATCACCAAAAACTTCCATATTTCTAGATTTTAATTTTTTCCTTTTTCAAAAACATCAATCTCCTCATAAAACAGAACCCCTCCCAACCTTCCACACTGCATTCCGCCCAACCAATCTCTCCCCCGCTTCAAATGGTTAGACTTCAGAACTAAAGGACAATTATCAAAGATCACTCTAGGACAGAAAAACTGGGGAATGCATCATCCCACATTGTAGCGAACAAAAAACTATTAATCCTAGTAGCAATTGTAATAACATTATACAACTAAGGAAAATGGGCATAAGAAAGAGGATCTGCAAGTCACACTCTATATAAAATGTGTCAAAGCCGCTCATGGTAGAAGTAATCCTGAAACCTCCCAATTTCTCATTGGTGAGAGCGTAACATTAAAATCACACTTCCTAGACACTAATTAGGAACACACAACCATAAACTGCAGCTAGCTCATCCCTCAACTCCCCCCCCCCCCCCCTCCCCCTCCCTCTAAAAAAATAAAACAAGGGCAATGAAGTCCATATGCAGAAGCATCCCACCACTGCCCCCAACATATCTAAAAGAACAGACGGAAAAAGAACCTAAAAAAACATTAACCCCATGAGTGACCATAGGGTCCCAAATAACCATAATGCCCCCGAGGAACCAATAAAAAGCTAGCAAAACCCAGCCTTTAAACCTAGAATCTCTAATACTCCTCACAAGAAAGCCATCCACCACCGTTATCTTGGACTCCTGTAACAGAATAGCATCCATGGAATTCTGTCCAATAATCTCCTTAACCTTTCAACGCTCAACCATGCTCTCTAAGCCCCCCTATAATTCCAGCTCAGCAGCTTCATCCTAAAACCTTACCACCAACACCACCTCTCTTCCCCATTTTCACCCATAATTGAAAGTAGAAGCCAATTTTTGGCAATTTATATTCTACTTTACTTTTTTACCCTCACAAGTCCCAGGAGAACAAAAACCCTCAAGTCCTATCCTAAAGGAATAACAAACTTAACCCCACATTGTATCTAGCAACTTTTGTGGGTTAGGGTTGCTTTTCTCATCTCCAAGTGCATCTAGGGTCAATATACTTCCTTTAGTACCTTTCTCTCCTTGGCACAACAAGTAATTCGTTTCAATTAAACTTCAGCAAAATGCCTTTTCCACAATTAATAAACTTATGGTGAATACCTCAGGGTTCATGCACAGAATTAGGGGAACCACATTGCACCAGAGAAGGAGAGGCGGAGGCAAAAGGAGTAGAATTATCCAAAAGGATACCAAGAACTGAAGTTTCCTCTTCCTCAAGGCTTTCTGAATCTATTGGGATCCCTAATAAATTAATACCATGATGTTCAGGCAGAGACAAGCTATTATGAGTTCTTGCACCCTGTTGTGAACCCTTTTTATTCATCTCCCCCACTGCATTATCAGCCAAGTGACTAACTTCACCAGCAAAGAGCACTGGTCCTGCCAAGCCCATCAAAGAGGGTGTTTGCAGGTAGTTGTCCTCAAATTCACATACCTCTTCGTGTAACAAGTCATTCTCCTCCTCATATATTTTGCCCAACTCCTGCTCCTGTTCAAGTAGGCTACTGCTCTATCAAGTCTCTTAACTCCTCTGATGTAACTTCTTTCATACCTGAGTATGGCCTCGATACAATCTCCTTTTGTATTCCTATCTCAATGAAAATTGATTTCTCTTCTAGACGCACCACTACAGTGGTCTCAATAATTGATTTATCCTCCTCCTTAGCAAAACCACACACCCACTTCTCTACAAGTCCTGATGATGAATACCAGTCATCCTTGTCTCAGCAGTTGCAGACTGCCACGTGGATCGGAGGAGAACCCTGGCACGACCGATCTCAAAACCGTGTTAAAAGGCTCCCAAGAGGAGCTCCGCTCTCTCTTTGTCTAGTGAGGCTCCCATTGACTTCTCTATGACCTCCAATGTGCTTGAGCCAAGATTTCCTGTAGACTTTCTAACAGTGTTGCATCAAAAGTAGAGACAACCCCTACAAACTAGCTGATGATGAACCCCCCCCCCCCTTCTCACATTGGGCTATTTGGGTTAAATTCCACATATATTTTTTAGTGTAGATTTAGAACATGCTTGAATTTGAATATGGTGTTGCTTATTTTTCTACTGCTAGGTTCCCTTGTAATTATGTGTTTTAGATAACTACAGAAATATAAGTATACTTGTAGTTGTATGTTGGTTTCAATTTTTGTATTATGAACTAGAGTTTAGAATCTCTCCCTCCATCCCACCTCTTCTTCGTACATACAACACACTGCCCCTCTCTTCTTCTTCTCTACCTTATTTCTTTCTCCTTCCTTGCAATTCTATATTTGTCGAGCATCGCAATGATTTAACCCACAAAATGAATTCTTGATATTAAAAGTGGTGCGGCACTATTGATATTGAAGTGTAGAAACAAGTCATCAAAAGAAGTGAACACACACATACATATAAATGATTTTAGCTGTTGCCACTAAAATTAAAAACCAAGAACAAAAACTGAAAAGAAAGGGATGGAATGGTTGTCAATTGTCAACTGTTGCTCAATGGTATTGCACAAAGTAGAAATAATACCAAACAAACTTACAATGTTTGTGAGTTTGAAAGGGATGCAATGAAAGGATTTTTAGAGGAAGAGGGTGAAAGGGAGAGGAAAAGAAGGGTGCAGTAGTTACAGTCCCACAGAAGGGTGCACTAGTATGTCACAGAAGGGTAATTACTAATTGTCAAACTTACTCCAGCGTTCCATCCAAAACTCTTTGATTCAGAATTTTATATTTTAGGTGTTGGAGAAAGAATACAATGAAAAAATACAACCCTCTACCCCCTTCCCTCTAAAAAAATAAAACTCTTAAACAAGATATTTAAAACCCCCATTTCCATGGAAAATGTAGGTCGTACATGTGAGACATATTATTTGAAATGTTTTCATTTGATGGTAGGGTCTGATAGGCTAATCCTCATGAAGGACCTAATTTTTTCTCCATTTCCATTCCTTTCCCTTCTTTCCGCTCCCTTCTCCTCCTCCCAAACATAGTGTTGAGTTTCAACGAAAAACAACAATTCAAAACGCAACTAAGACATCAATCAGAACAATTACGATAATAGCACATTTTCTCAAGTGACTACCGCCATAATAACATAAAATTTATGTAAGCCCTACATATTAATTTTACACAATAATTTTTTTCACTGACCTCAACGTCAAAGTTGGGAAAGAAAATATTCATACTGAATGATTTCAAAGTAAAAAACTCACCACATGCTACCTCTATACTTCAGCGTATATGGCCCGCTCTCCAGAGACCGATCGAAATGACTGTGAACTTTATGCTTACCCTTCCCGCTCTGATCCACAAGCGTGAGCTCGAACAGAGCACGAACATCGGTGCCCTCGCTGGCGAGGGCAATAAAGACCGAAACATACGTTGAGTTATCCTCGGGGTTCTTCCCGTCGGGATAGAAATAGATGGCCCACTGGTAGCCTCCCACCGTGAAATTGTCGCTGGCGATGTGCTTGCCGACGCCGATGCCCTTGGCCAGGGAGTAACCCTTGATCACGAACCGGTGCGAGCCGTTCACTGTCTCCGTCACGGAGCGAGAGCTCGTGGGGGAGAGGAGAGATTTCTTGTCGAGCTCCGACATTTCTTGGCCTAGAAAGGGTAAATTGTCCAGGAAAGTATCAGGAACACGAGATCGACACCATCTCTCTTCCTGTGTATCAGAAATTGTCGAGCTCTCGCAGCGTTGGCAGCACGACGAAACTCGGACTGAATTGAAGTCCTTAAAAATAAGGAGATATTACCTGCACGGTGACTCGCCCTTCGTACCTTCTTTTCAAAATATCAAACAACTACCAAAAATTATTTTAAAATAATTATTTTTAATTATTTAAATATATCCTTATAATTATATTAAATTCATACGCATGACTATGCATAATTATTTTAAAATATTCCTATAATTATTTATAATTATCCTAAATTTTATACTATTTAATCAACCACCCACAACAGCCATAAAATTTCCCCATAAATGTGTCTAATTTATCCATATAACCACTCATACTTATCTCAAAATACCCTATAACTATCAAAATACTCTTTTAACTACCCACAACTATCCCAAAATACTCTTAAAATTATATCAAATTTATTTTTACAACTGCTTATAATTATCCCAAAATAGCCCTATAACTATTTACAATCTCTAATCTCTAATACTATAAAGGGATTTCTTCCTTTGATGTCTTCTTTCAAAAAAGGTAAATTTATCCCTATAACTACCACTAATTATTTCAAAATATTCTTATAATTTTGTCAAACTTCTCCCTCTAACTATCTACAACTATTCTAAAATTACCTTATCCTATTAAATTATTTATTCTAAAATACCCCCTCTTCATTCTATCGCCTATACATGCTTGGCCAAACACCCCCCGCTCCTCCAAAATTCAAGCACAATTCCTCTTAATCCCAAAATTAAGGCCTAATTGAATTTTAATCTTCTAATTGAAGCCCAAATACATTTGTATTTCTAAACATAAAGTCTAATTGGACTTAATTTTAAAGTGAAGACTCGATTGAAACTTTATTAAGCCTAATCTCATCGTGAGAACATCTAATCATATTTTAAGACGCCCTAATCACTATTAATCTTACTTTTACTTTTCACCATGTGCTCTTTGGTGGGATAGGGTCATTCAGTCCAAAGTCCTTCCTCCACATGCCCTAAGTGGTAGTCATCTCCTATTGGTCAAATATTTTTTCCTATCACATTCATTGGGACACTTGTCCCAATCTTCCCACAACACTAAAGCCTTTCCTCCACATGCCATAAAATGGTGTTCATCCCTTATCATGAAAAATTTCTTTTTGTCTTATTCATTGAGACACTTGTTCCATTTTCTCAAAACCCTAATGCCCAACAAATAAGATTCTCTGAATACACCATCCCTCTTTCTTATTTTTTTCACCTTATAAATATTTTCTTTGAGGGTTAGGGCAAGCACACACATACACATTTCTCAAAGAATTAACCATTTTTTTTCTGGTATTGTTCCTAAAGAAATTAGAGGGATAACAATGTTGAAGTTATTGTACCTTTGAGATAGTAACTTGAGCATAACAATTTCAACAGAAATTAGGAGGATGCTATCACTAGATTCTTGTGAATCCATTTTTTGGATTAATCAATATCCATTGTTTTATACTTTAGCTAACATTTGGTTGAATTTAATTATATCAATTCTACTATCATTACCTTTCATTAAAAAAATTGAAAAATACAGATGGTTATAGTCGACCATTTGCCATCTATACCAAAAAAATGAACAATATCCCAACATGATTACTTTGAAACATTAAGGTTGGTTCCCAATTTCAGTTGTAAACTTGATAAGTTAGGGCTCAAATCCATCCAAATCAAGTAGGACATGAGTGTGTGTGTGTGTGTGTGATAGAGAGAGAGAGTGATATGAGTAAATAAGAGATTGGGAGGAGTTTGCTATATACGTGGTTGATGGTGAAGATACACAAACTTCATATGATCTATACATATGAGTTCGTATGGAAAGAAAAATAGAGGGAGAGAAAAAAGAAAAAAAAAATAAGAGAGAGAGAGAGAGAGTGTCTAGTACTAATTCCTTACTCGCTCTATTATTGTGAAGCTACCTTTAGGTGTTCTTAAAGATCACATGACTATTTATGTTGTTATGAGCAATTTGCCAAACACTTGTTGAGGAGGGAATTTTAGTCCAAGAAAAAAAAGGGGTTGGTAAGGAGTAGAATTGGAGTTATTTGTGGTGCCCTAGAATGATATTAATTGCCTTGACATCGTCAGCATCACCTTATAAGGATTCAACTAAAAACCCAAACTAAAAAGGAGAATTTCTTGGAGATGACTGCCCCAATTTGCTATTGTTTCATCATTGGCTCCCCTCTCTCTAATCCAAAACTACCCTTTGTGTAACAATGTGTGTGGCCTCCCTAATCACTACCATTGTCTCAAAATGGAAACTGCCCATGTGTGATAACGACATCCCCCTCTAATCCTACCTTCACAAAGACCTAACGAACTAACTTTTTGCGATTTACTATTTGATACATTGCAATGATGCTCTAAAAAATGGTGGTAGGATCGAAATCTCACTCTATGTTTGACATCATTGGGTAAAAACTTGTGGAAATTCAAGTTGATTTTTTTTTGTGAAAAAGGGTGGTTGGGCTGAACTTGTCATATTGCAACAAGTTGCCTATATACCTGATTATAAGGATCAAGTCCAATTGTAGTTCACAAGTTTGTTTAACTAGGGAGAGTGATTCACTTTATCAATAAGGGCTTTTCTTTTGGTTGTAACAGGGCTAAGGGTTCAGCGCATTTGAAAAATGATATCTAAGCTTAAGGATTACATTTTTCAGTCATTGAAGATTATCTTGTAAATTTAAACATGATAAATATTATTCATACATCATAATTTTAAGACCTTCGAAACTCATAATTTTACAATCATTAACGTTAAAATAAAACATACCTTAATCCATAACCTCCAAATATATATATATATATATATATATATATTTCAGACTGTGTTTCTATCTCACAACTCTTGCTCTTCATTATGCTTCAACTTAATTTGATGGATATATTTAGCATAAACATCATAGGTTGAGATAGGACCAGCCCCCAACCTTTCTTTTATAATCACTTCCATCAAGTGATTAATAATGTATCACAATTATATCATAATTATAGACTTCTCATATTCCGAGACATCATTATAGTTTTACAAAATTCTAAGATCATTAATTAGAAAATATAATTACAATTATGATAACAATATTTTATTTAAAGACCTTTTATATTATCTCAACAAATATGATTATAATTTCATTTGAGGCAATTAATGTATTACATATCTTCCCCTTTTGTGGTATTTTGTTGCTCTTTTTACCTTTCTCTTTCTCTTTTCCTTTTGTTTTTAATTTGCTCTTTTTTTTTGGTTTAATGCCTTTTTGAGATGATTACGTCTTGATGATTTTCGATTCAAGGAATGCGAAGGAGAATATCAAGCTCAGTATGGTTGACTAGGGGCAAACATATATGTCATGGTAGCTAAAAGATGACCTCTTACGTTGCAAGGATTCACTTTCCTTAATTAAACAATATTTGGAAACACACAAAAATAGAAAGACAAATAGGCGAGGTTGGATGAACTTAAATTTTTATTACAAAGAACGGTATTTATTAGGATTCAAAGCTTTGTTTACAATCAAATTGATACATAGAGTATTTTTCATGCATGAAACTTTTTTATTACATCAAAATTAAATGATTGTTAGAACTTTTCTCCATTCATATTAGCTAAATGATGCCATAATTTTAAATTTAAAACTATTTTTAAAAAAATAATAATATCAAAAAAAAATTTAATAAGAAATGAAAAATCCTAAAAACATTTCTTCCTCCCTTTCTAATCTCCATGACTCCACTCTTTCATCCGTCCTCCCTTCCCTTCCACAACCAGCAGCGCCAAGACCCCTCCGGCCTCCATGTCGCCTCCACGCCGCCGCACAATCGGTAGTCCCAATACCCCTCCGCCCTCCACGTTGCATTCAGCCGCTACACAGCCGGTAGCCCCAAGGATGTAAGGCCCCCACCAAACGCAGTCGTAGCCAACCCCCTCCACTTTGCTAGTCGCAGTCAAATGCCTCCACTTCGCCACACATAGTCGCACGCCGTGCTCTTCAGGTAAATGAGTTTTAAAAAGTTAAAATATTCAAATTTCAACTTCAAAGTTCTTACTAATTGAACAAGAAGGCATTTTCTTTGATTTGTTGTGTTTAATCCATACTATTAAAATTAAGCAAGTTCAGCTTCAAATTTTAAGTTGAACAAGAATACATTCAGCTTCAAATTAGGCATGTTCAATCTGCTGTGCTCAATATTTCAATATGCTTCTTTAAGTTGGTTTGTTGAATTTTTTGTGCTTAATCCATGTTATTAAAAATTATGGTTGTTGTTTAATTTGCTATTGTACATTAGCTTTTATAGTTGAAATATTATGGTTAATATTTTTTGGGTGGTCAACACAGAGGCTTGAAATAAAATGGCGACATCTGAAAATATTTTAAATGAACCCCTATCTACCCCTGAGGCTGAGGATGTTCTTCAATGTGGGAAGACTGACCTAGCATGGAATCATTGTGAACAAGTGGCTAATAGGCATTTGAAGTGTTTGTATTGTGGAAAAATATTCCAAGGAGGGGGATATTAATAGGTTTAAACAACATCTAGCTAAGCAAAGAGGGCAAATTGCACCTTGTAAAAAGGTTCCAAATCATGTTCAAGAACAGATGCAGAGTTTGTTAAATGATGTAGAAAATGCAAAGAAAAAGGGTGCCTCCTATGGAACAGGAAGTTCCAATGTGAACAAAAGAATAAGTTCATCTTTCTCTACACCTAATTTTGATAAAGATGACCAAGACGCTGAGCAAAATGAATATCCTAAGAAGTTTAAAGGAGGGGAATATGACTCCAGTTCTAAGGGTAAAGTTGTGGTGATGCATAAACATTTTCCTCCTTGTGGTTCTCATGATTTTAAAATATGTCATTAATGGAAAAGAGGCTTATGAAAATGCAAAAATGTCTATATGTAGGTGGTTGTATGCAATAGTTATTCCTTTAAATGTTATTAATTCTACCTGTTATCAACCAATGTTTGATGTTGTAACAGTTGTTGGTCTAGGTTTAAGGGTCCTAACTATCATGAGGTCCGTGGATATTTTTTGAAAAAATATATTTCTGAATACAAACACATTATTGAATCAATGAGGCCTTATTAGCAAGATTTTGGATACACTATTATGGGAGATGGCTGGACAGATCAAAGAGGAAGGACTTTAGTGAACTTCCTTGTACATTGTTCAATGGTAAGGGAGATGCTAGCTGGACTTTTTGGTGACATTGTTGAATTTTTAGGTTTGAATTTTTAGGTCCTGAAAATGTGGTTCAAGTGGTCACAGATAATAGGGCTAATGATGTGTTAGTTGGAAAGAGATTGATAGAAAAATATAGGCACATATATTAGATTCCATGTGTAACCCATTGTACAGATCTCATGCTTAAGGATATCTACAAAGTGGACTATATTAAAAGTACAGTAGAAGCAAAGACCATTGTCACTTACATCTATAACCATATTGTTGTTTTGAATCTAATGAGAAAATTTACAATGGGAAGGGGGTTGCTTAGTCTGGGAGTCGCATGATTTGCTACTTATTTCTTTTCTACGTAGAGGATACTCCAAAATCAAGCTGGTTTACAAAAAATGGCTATAAGCCAAGAATAGAGGGAGGGTAAATAGTCCAAAGAAGCAAAAGCCATTAGGATCAAACAAACATTTATTTTTGACGATTTTTGGGATTCATGTTCTATTATTGTGACTGGGTTTGAGCCACTTGCAAAAGTTTTGCACATGGTTGATAGTGATGAGAGACCATCAATGGGTTATCTTAAAGATAAAAAACAACTATTAAAAAGGCATTTAAGGGGAGGAAAAAATCTTATGAACCATTTTTTAAAATTGTTGAGGAATGGTGAGTATCTCAAGTTTGTCATCCAATTCATGTTGTTGGATGGTTGCTTAATCTAGCTTTGTTTTACTATTTTGTTCCTAAAGAGATGAGACTTCATTATTGTGCTAAATGTATCAAAGTTATAGAAAAATTCTAAGGTAATGATGTGCACCTTCAAGTTCAATGTACAAAGGAAACCTCTTTATACATGGAAGAGAGGAATTTGATACAATTGTTGCCATTGCTTCCCATAAGCATACATCTCCTGCTAAGTGAAAATTCATAAATATTTTCATTATTACTCTTTTAATTTTTAGTAATGATCTATGGAATTTATATTCTTATATTTCTATTATTGAATGATAGCTTTATGGTGGCATTTTCTTGGATCTTATGCTCCACTTCTGCAAAAATTGGCCATTCAAATTTTAAGTCAAAACACCAGATGAAAGCATAATTAGTCTACCTTTGAACAAGTTTATAGTAAGAGAAGAAATAGATTAGAACATTCTAGACTCAATGATATTGTCTATATTGTTTACAACCTATGATTGCAAGAAAGGTAAATTGAATAATATATCTTTAATATTAAATTGTTTCCTTTTTTATTGAGTTCTTAATACTAAATTAAAGGTGAATATAGTCAAATATTTTGTAGGAATGGTAAGGATAAAGAATTTCTATGATCCTATATCTCTTGGGCACATTGATATAAGGGAAGATTTAATAATAGAAGAAGATTTTGGATTCTATAAATGAAGAAGTTCTTGAAGATTGGAAAAATATGAATGAGGAACCAACAAGTGCTAAACTTAAAGAGGGGGAGGATGACTTTGGTGAGGAAAATAAAATCAATTTCTTACATAATTTAATTGCTAGACAATCATGTAGTTATGTTCTAATTAAACTTATACATTCATTATTTAAGGTTTGTTTGAGCAAGGGACTTCATCTTCTGGACCTATTGAAAATGATGGAATTGAGAATTTGTATGATAATGAAGAAAATCAAGATCAAGGTGGTGGTAGGGAGAACGAAGGTCCTCATGAGGGAACAAGTGGTGTGGATGAACCATTACTTCGATTCACGCCTACTTTTAGTCTGTGAATGGACTCTACAAAGTATTAAATATAAGATTGTAATTCTAGGGGGCTTGAAGCCTTTAACTCTTGGGTTGTAAACTTGTAATGTTGTAGTGTTTGTTTGACTATTTTGTGTTACAATATTTAATGCTTATTTGAAGTTTGAAGTATTGAACTTTGAGTTTGATGATGAAAAGCATAGACTTTATTGTGCATTATTGTATTGTAATATATGTTTGAGTTTGAATTTAATTTTGATTGATATTTTGAAGATGAAAGGTAGTACTTACTACGATCTTGCTTGAATTTGAGAGATAAATGTTAAGTATACATGACAAAATTCTTAGATATCTTCTATTTTTCATTATTTATAATTATAAATTTATACATATATATATTATGGCATCATGCTGACATCACTAGTTTGACCTCCAAACTGATTTGACCGACCTGATGACCTTTTCAGGTCAGCCACTGGTCCGGTTTTCAAAACCTTGACTGCATCCATCCCATAGACTAAAGAATACAGAGTTTACCCAGTATAATTTATGATGGAAGTCTGATAGGTATGTAATGCGAACGATAGAATATCATGCCAATCCTTGTATATGACAACCATCTTCTCCAATATCTTCTTGATGTTCTTATTTGCAGTTTCTACTGCCCCATTCATTTTTGGCTAATATGTGGAAGAGTTGTGGTGTTGGATCTTAAACTATTGGCATAGATTTGACATCATCCAGTTGTTTAGATTGGTGGCATTGTCTGAAATGATTTTTTCTGGTAATTTGTATTTGCTAATTAATTCCTTTTTTTATAAATCGCACTCTAAGTAGTTCTTGCATAGGATGCAGCTTCGACCCACTTTGTGAAGTAGTCTATTGCCACCAATATGAAGCCATGACCATTTGATGCCTTTGGGGGAATATGATCAATGATGTCCATTCCCCATATAGAGAAAGGCCAAGGAGCTATCATGTTATGTAATGGTATTGGAGGAGCTTTCAACTTGGCTGCATAAATCTGACACTTTTAGCGTTTCCTTGCAAAATTGATGCAATCTATCCCTATAGTGGACCAATAGTAACCTGCTCACATTATCTTTCTTACCAACATATGCACATGCGGATGAGTTGAACACGAACCTGCATGCACCTCCTTCATGATTTGTATTGCTTCTTCTGCTTCCATGCATGTCAAAAGTGTCATATTTGGACTTCTCTTATACAAAGTATTGCCCCTTAAGTAGTATCCTATATTTAAATGTCGAATAGTCCTTTTGTCCTTGTTTGAAATATTTTCGTTCTACCGTGAATTGCTCTATGGTATTGTACCAAGATTTGCCATCTACCTCTTCGTCAATGTCGCAATGTCCTTGTGAAGTGAGGGTGCCCCGGGGTGGGCAAAGGAAAAAGGGAAATGTTTTGATTTTCGTGAAAAAATGGAGGGTGGAGTCGCCACTAACCTTTTGGAGTGTGGTTTAAACACTTGATTACTACCCAATTAATGGTAGAATCAGTTTGCGTTACCAAAACAGGGATCGAGAAAATATGTTACAAAAATACACTCCCAGAATTTTTGAAATTTTATAGGATTTTTCTAAATATGAAATGATATTTAGGAATCTCGGGAGGGTTTTGAACTCATTCGGGATAGAAAAGTTTACAAAAACAAATTTTTGACCTCAAAAATATTTTTTCAATTTTTTTTTCCTATTTTTAGAATTTTTTTTGTAATTTTCCTATATTTTTTCGGAACTTTGAGTAATTAAATAATATGATACAAAAAATAATTTAAAGAAAATAATGAAAATTGAATCAAAAATATTTTTTAGAATTTTTCTCTAATTTTTTTTGAATTTTTTTGTGAGTTTTCTAAACTTTTTGTGAATTATCAAATATTTAAGTAATATAATACAATAAATAAAATAAGAAAACTGGTTGGAAACCGGTTCGGAGGGCCAACTGGTTCAATAGGAATTGGATCGAGTCAGGAGCCAAGACATGTGGTGTCTTCAGAGTGGAGGGGAGTAGGTAGGTGGGATCGGGGACGTGGTTTAATCTTGCTCGTCCTTAAGAAACGGGGATCGAACGGCTCAGGGAGAGCCACGTGATGCTATGCGTGTGCGGAGGTGAGTGGGCCATATGTCGGTGGCTGAGTGGAGTGGGGTTGATGCCCAAGGACTTATGACATGGCATAATCCATGCCATCCCGAAAAAGCACAAATCGGACGGATGGGGGGTTTGTTTACTCGGATAGCTGATGTGGCAAAATCTTGTCCGCTTGTAGAAAACACAGATTGTGTAGTTAGGGAGTAAGCATTCACAGGTTGATGACATGGGTTGATCACGCTCATCCAAAGGAAGCACAATGCAGACGACCAAGATTTGGCCGTGTAGCCACTTTTATGAACGGAAGGCGTTGCTCCATGTGTCGGCTCGCTGTGGTTCCGAAGGTCAAACATACAAAAGCCAAATTTTTTCTTTCTCCTCATTTCCATTCTTGCTCGCGAAGCTCTCTCCCTCACCCCTCTCCCTTCTCCCTCTCCACAAACTCTCTGTAACTCTCTGAGTGAAACCCTAGTCACTGTGGAGCTCTCTCCCTCTCTTTTCCTCCCTTTGCCTTTGAGCCAAACACAAACCGAAACCCTAACCTCTCCCTGAAACTCACTTTTTCCTCTCGCTTATCTTTGAATGAAACCCTAATCCCTTCTGAACTTTCGTATCTTTGGTCTGAGTTTTCTAAGGACCCTAGTTTTCATCTCCCCCTCTCTCTGAAGTTCCTTTCTTCACTCACCCTCTCTGATGCTCTCCTCTCTCTAATCTCACCATCTCAGAAACTTCAACCGAGGCTCCGATTTCTGTCACAACAGCGAACAATAAACACCCCCAGAGGTGTCTCAGAAGAGAGGACTGATCTAAAACTCCGTGGGGAATTCCCTCAGCTTCCAAGGATGCCAAGAAAAATATATAAGCCTTTTTTTTTTCTTCCTTTTATCTTGATTTTTTTTGTTTTTTTTTGTTTTAAGACTTCTTGTTTGAAGTCTGATGTGTGTGTATGGTTTGAATGTGATATTGTTTGGATTTTTGTGGTCTGAAAATTGGATTTCATTTTATGTGATTTGAGTGTTGTCTGGTTTATGTTTTGAGTGTTGGCATATGAATTTGTTAGGGTTTCTGATTTGGTGTCGGGTTTAAGATGAGTCAACTCGTTTCAACTCAGTGAGTGGGTATCAGGTTGATTCACACGAGTCAATCTAGGGGGGCTGTGTTGACTCGGGCAAACCCGAGTGGGTTACGTGGGCACGTGTTGGGGCTAGGCACGAGTGGGCTTTAGTTTAAAAATGCCTTTGGGCTCGGGTTAAAATAGGGTTTTGGGTTTTATTTGAAAAAAAATTAATTTGGGCTCAGGTTAAAAATGAAGGTTGGGCCTTGGGTGGTTTTTTTAAATTTGGCCCAGGTCTGTGTTTACAATGGACTATGGGTTATTATTTTTAGTGGGCTCTGGGTTGACTTTCAAAATGGGCCTTGGGTTTTAAGCTAACAGGGAGTGGGCTTCGAGATGTTTCAAAGGGTCAGGACCTTTCGAGTTCAGTTCAAAGGGTTTGGTGGGGCTTCAGATTTCTGGTTCGAGTTCACGCTTGGTAGGGGCTTGGATCTGGTTCAACTTTAGGATATTTAAACCCAAGTTTGGGTTCAGGTCAAGGGGTGTCTGACCCTGAGTTTAGCTCAGAGAAGTTAGCTCGGGGAATTGGTTTGAGGGGGGGGGGAATTAGCCACTCTTCGGGGTGCATTCCAGGTTTATGTTTGAACCTCGATTTGGATTGTGGAGACCTACATTCACAATATTAAGCACAGTATATCGTATAGATTGTAAGGGATAGGAAGGCGAGTTTTGAATTTTACCCTTAGTCTTCCTCTCCTCCGGTCTTCTTTTCCCCTCCTCTGTGTCTGTCTAGTATTAGTTTGGGTATCGTCCTTTCTGTAGGCCTCTGAATTGGTTCCTGAACTTTGAAGTGGCTCTCTATAATGGCTTTGTCTGTGTTGATTGCTCTCCCTTTGATTTACTAATTGCTCCGTAGAATCCCTTAATGCTCTCTTTTTCCTCTATCAAATTTTGCAGAGCTCCTCTAATGCTTTCTTTTTTCTCTCTCAAATTTTGTAGAGTTCCTCTAGTGCTCTCTTTTTTTCTCTAATTTCTCTTCGAAACTTCCCCAATTTTTTTCTCTGAATTTCTCTCTGATGCCTTATGTTTGCACTGTGTGAGACACCCTATTTATAGGGAGTTTGGGCAACTCGTTTGGCGCCAAATTGGTTTCCCTCTAACAAAATTATTCTAACAGAATTCCCCTCCCCTTTATTTCTGTGCTGGCAGGGAATATTTTTAAAAAACTTCATTCCCCATCATTGTGCACATGCGAATTTATGTTTGTTTATTATATTTTTCTTATCAATTTCATTTAATAGGCTGATTCACTGATTCTTTTTGTGCGCACGAGGCTCTGGTGCGCTCAGCTATTCCAGTTGGCAACAGGGAGCTGGAGATGTTTTAATTTGCACTTTCCTTGCATTTATTATTTTTTTTTTGTTTGTAATTTTTGCATGTATTTCATGTATTGAATGTCCCCTGCATGTTTCATTTCCCTGTAACATTTCCCTGTATTTGCTTTCTTTTTCCCTATATTTTTTCAGTTGTAACCTTTTTGCATATACACTTTTTTTACATTTTCTTTTGTATGTATATATCTTGTCATGTATGCTGCTTCATCCCTTTGTGCTTCAAATTTAGGCACATGCCCCTTTCCTTTAGCAAAATATGTGACCTCATGCATGTTTTTTATTTTGACTAAAATCCCAACATCACAATTGATCAATCTTTTCCAAAGAATACCTAGCAATAAAACATGACCTTAAGACTCAACAAAATACCCGGTTTTAGAATTAAAAGACCCAATTTTAACATTAAAAGACTCAATTCAAAAATTGAAAGACTCAATTCAAAATCTAACAACTCAATTCACAAATTTGAAAGACTCCATTTTAAAAATTAAAGGACCCAAATTAAGAATTGAAAAACTCAATTTGCAAATGAAAAGAAGAAAAGAACTCGATTTTTTTTTTTAAATTTAAGGAACTCTACTAAAAGTCAGAAGAACTCAGTTTTTAAAATTTAAATTAAAAGGACTCAAATTTTTTTTTTTTTCAAAATACCACGGGGACTCATTTTGAAAAATAAAATCAAATTTAAAATTAAAGGACCCAATTAAAAGTAACCGGTACTTGAATTTGAAATAAAATGGTTCAATTTTGAAACTCAGGACTCAAGGATTTTATTTTGAAATAAATCAGGACTCACTTATCAAGACTTAAGACTCGATCGGTTATTTAAAAAAAAAAAAAAGGTCCTCCCACTCTCGGGATTCAAAGTCAACTTTTATTATGTTGGGTCATCTTAAAAATGACTTGGTTAAAATTGGGGTGTCTACAGTCAATAGTCATGTTGTGAGTTGGGCCATCCCTAGTGTTGACACAGTGGGGTTGGATCTTTTCTTCACCATTGGCCTTAATCATGGATGCCAACGTTGCCTAGGCATCTGCAACCTTGTTGTTGGTTCAAGGAAGATGTTCGAAGGAAAGGTATTTGAATCTATTCACTAATTGTTCCATAAATTGTTGGTTATGATCCTTAGTCTTCCATTCTCCTACAACCTAAAAAAATATCAAGGCACAATCCCTGCATACTTCCAGGTCTTGGATACTATTTCTAATACAGATTGTAGCTTTGTAATGCAGGCCTCATATTCCATCATGTTATTGGTGTATGGAAAGGTTAACTTGGTGGTGATATGGTATTGCTCTCCTTGAAGAGACACTAGAACTGCCCCTATTCCACAATCATTTATATTCGCAGCCTTTTCAACCATGACTAGAATGTCTTCATCAGGGAAACTCATATTTGCAGGATCTTTTTCTTCAGTCGTGTGGTTAGCTAAATGGTCAACTACCACTTGTCCCTTTAATACTTTGGATGACTTGTGGACTATGTCATACTCTATTAATAGCATGCTCCAACTAGCCACGTATCCTAACAAAGCTTGTTTATTCAAAGGTATGCTTCAAGGGGTCCATTCAAGAAATAAGGTATGTTATGTGGTACAACATGTATTGCCTTAAACTGTGGGTAGCCTAAGCAAGCGCGAAACATGTTCACTCCAGTACTGAGTACCTAGCTTCACATGGGTCAAACTTCTCACTCAGATAATATATGGCTTTCTCTTTCCTTTGTGACTCATCACTTTGGAAGAGGATGCATCCCATGAATCCTTCTAACACTGTTAGGTACAAAATAAGGGGGTTTTCTGGCACTGAATGCATTAAGATTGGAGGATTCCTTAAATATCCTTTGATTTACTCAAAGGCAATCTAGCATTCATCGTTCCATTCTCTAGGATTGTTTTTCCTTAACAACCTGAAGACTAGTTCACCCGTATTTGTCAATTGGGCTATAAATTGAGTGATATAGTTCAACCTCCTTAGAAAACCTTGTATTTATTTTTGTGTAAAAGGGGGTTCCAACTATTCAATTGCTAGGACTTTCTCTGAGTTGAA
The DNA here is from genome assembly GCF_029873635.1 of Malania oleifera. Taxonomy (NCBI): domain Eukaryota; kingdom Viridiplantae; phylum Streptophyta; class Magnoliopsida; order Santalales; family Ximeniaceae; genus Malania; species Malania oleifera. The sequence continues at coordinate 132,386,655 of NC_080418.1, forward strand.
TTCTATCCCTTTTTGACTTATAATAAATCCTAGCAACTTCCCATACTTGGCATTGAAGGTACATTTAGCCAGATTTAGTCTTAACTTGTGTTTTCGAACCCTTTTGAATAGCCTTCTTAGGGTTTTCAGATGATCTTCATCACTTTGGGACTTCACAGTCATGTCATCCATATATACCTCTACCTCTTTGTGCATCATATCATGGAAAAGGGTTACCATAGCCCTTTGATAAGTGGCGCCAACATTCTTCACCCAAAAGGCATGAACGTATAGTAGAAGGTGCCTCACTAAGTTATGAAGGTGGTTGTTGCCTTATTTTCCTTCGCCATTTTAATTTGGTTGTACCTTGAAAACCCATCCATGAATGAAAACATCTTATGTCTGATTGTGTTATCCACAAGCATATCGATGTGAGTTAATGGGAAATCATCTTTAGGGCTTGCTTTATTCAAAACTTTTTAGTTCTCACATTCTGACTTTATGATACTTTTTGGGGATTGAGACAACGTTTGTCACCCACTTTGAATAGTGCGAAACCTTTAGGAAACTTGTATCAAATTGTTTTTTCATCTCTTCTTTAATTTTCATCTGCTATTCAGGCTGCATCCTTTTGAGTTTCTGTTTAATTGGCTTATAACCAGGCCATATCAGGATTTGATGGACTACCATATGAATATCTAAGCTTGGCATGTCTTAATATAACCAGGCATACACATCTCTAAACTTATGCAACAAGCTTATTGTTTCCTCATATAAGGGTTCATCAATGTCCTGATCTTAACTTCCTTAGGGGATTCTTTTATCCCCAAATTCACAGTTTTCATTGCTTCTGTATGCAGCTTATTCCTTTGCTCTCTTGCTCTAACAACCTCAAGATTTCCCCTGACAGCTCTGGTTCGTTAACTACCTTTTGGGGGTCGTGTGAGGCACTTTTATTGCAATCAATATCATTAAAAGGGCATTTTGGGGATGGTTTAATCTTTCTACAAACAAAATGACAATGGGTTCAAATAAAAGAAAGTGGTTTTTATCATGACTATGGAGCAAGAAACAAACACATTCATTAAAAATAAAAGGATAAGCATGTTTACAATAAAAATAATGAAAGAAAGAAAAAAAAAGGGGGGGGAGGGGGGAGGGGAGGTGGGGGGCTCCCTTTGGCCATGGGTCAAGCCATTGGGAGAATAAGCATTTGGCAAATTATGCATACATTGGGAAAATCAAGAAGATTGCCTGGATGGAAATCCAGGAACACTTGGATTGCTCCCCTCTTGTGTGATCGCATTGACTAACAGTTAGCTCTTTAGTAGGTTCGGGAGTCCCTCAAGCTCAACATCTTCTTTTGGAATGACTTTCAATTTGGGATGAAAAATGCAAGAAGGCTTTGGAAAAGTGTAGTGGATATGCGAGAATACTAGACTAGGCTCATATAGAAGTCTTCCCCTAATCTCAAAGAGCCTCCGTTCTCTTCACAGGGCTATAACATCAACCCTATCCTTTTTTGTTGGGTGGAATCTAAGGCTAAAAATATCCTTATGGTTCTTTAGCATCCCTAGCTCGATTATCCCTTGCAGGTGTTTTCCAAGTCCTTTGCCTACCTCATAGTTTTACTTTAGCATCTGTCGGGTAGACATCATACTTATCTTTACAATATTTGGTTTAGGAGCTTTTGAATATTCACTGTTAAACGTCCCAGCCGGGAGTATATAGAGTCAGAGAGGGGGGGGGGTGAATGGACTTTTTTCGCGTAATCAAGATTTTCTTTACAAAACAAAAGTCTTGGTAAGATGCAAGCAATTATATCTCAATATATGAAATTTAAATCATGCACAAGACAAATAGTAAAGAGTATAGGGAGAGAAAATCAACCCTAGTATTTTTACATAATTCGGCACCAAGCCTACATACACGCCTTAGCACCAAGCTAAGGATCCCACAAACCACTAAAATACTCTTTCACCGGTGGAGCAAGCCTTACAACTTGAGAAGAAATCCTTACACTCGGGAACAAATCCCTACCGCTCACAAAGATCCTTCACCAAATGGTTCACAAAGAACCTTCACAATGGTTCACAAAGAACCTTACAAGAAGAAGATGATTACAATAAAAATACTCCTTGATTGAGCAAATATCAAATACAAAGCAAACCTCACACTTAAACTCTCAAGGAAAGAATCATACAAGATAAGTGAGCATAAGAGATGAGCACTTGTGAATATGAACTAAATGCAAAGTGTTAGGTTTTGGATTCAAAGATGTTTTTCACTAAATGCTTGTAATAATAATCAAAACCTTGTTTAAAGAAGTCTAAGAACTTGTATTTATAGGCAAAAAAGGGCTACTAGCCGTTTTATGGATGTTGGGGGATTTTATTAAAAATTTTTTTTGAAAACTAGCCGTTTTTCGCTCGTTGGTGTTCTGTCACCGTCCAAAACCATCGACGGTTTTTCTTGGCTCTTTGAAACCGTTGACGGTTTCTTGCTTACGTCAATGATTACCCCAAATCAGAAAAAGTCATCAACATGAAAGTTGTATGATTTTTTCTTAGCTTTCCATAGACACCAAGATCGTCGTATTTGGACTTTTCTAGCAAAAGTTATGTCCCAAATACCGAAAGGTGTCCAAGACTCGAGGCTGCACTACGTTAAACGACGATTGCTCGGTTTTTCCTTGTCAAAAAGTCTTTTGATGACTTAAAACATTCTTGGACAAAAGTATATGAAATATATTAAGTGTAATAAAGTTTAATACTTGTCCAAATGAGTTTTCCCTTGAATATAAGATATTTTGTTTGATAAAACACATTTGAAAGCTTGTTTTAATATCTTATATGTCAATATGTCCTTTAATGAACATATACTTGACTTCCTGAAGATTTTGGACATAAGACTCATTTTGATAAAACCGGGACTAAGTATGAAGATGTTCAAAATACTAAGATGTGGAAAACTTGTCCCTTTGAAAAACAACTTTGAGTTTAGGATTCTTTTGACAAACTCTTTGATTTAACTTTGAAAATCATATATGCTGAGTTTGTGACTTTAGGTGAAATCCTATAAACTAATGTGTCCTAGTATACATGCATTTACTCAACTCTTACTCAGAAATCATGTAAGAAACAAAACCGTAAGAGTTACAAAATAGACTACCTCAAACACTCCCCAAATATATATAAGATTACATTTAAGCTTCCTTTGGTCGTGCTTGGGTTCTTCCGAGTACGTGTCCATTTGATCTTCCTATTCGATGTCAACTCAGTCCGATCTTTGCCTTTGATTCGATACTTCGTGAATGTATCACTTGTACCTGTACTAAACATGATCTGCAAAGATAGGAAAACACTAGGAATAACAAATAGGTTAATATCATCAAAACACATTAAACCATGATAGTAAAGCCATCAAGGCTAACATTCACTAACATAGGTGGGGGACCCTATCTCCAAAGCATGAAAAGAAATCTTAATTCTCTGATCATCGGTCCCAATGTGAGGCACAACTTTCTTCTCCTTTAATTGTTATTAGATGATTCTTGGATATAAATTTCAACTTTTGATGCAAGGAGGATGGTACGACCCATACTGCGTGGATCCATGGATGCCCTAGTAACATGTTGAATGATGGCACAATATCAAGGCCTTAAAACACGAAGAAAAGGTATAGGGTTCAATACCAATGTCTTAATCAATCTCTCTTGCGATTTCTTTAGTTGTCCATCGAAGGCCTTGACTGTGAGACTGTTCTTTCTCATTAGTCACTTATCCACACCCAATATCATTAATGTGGCATAAGTGCACATATTAAGAGCGGGCCCATTATCCAACTGAGATATGCAATTGACTCATATGGCCTCGTCCTTCTGGTGGGATCTCATCATCTGTATATGCTATGTAGTTAAAAACTAGTATCAAATTGACAAGATGTTCAAATTGATCTAACTACACATTTTAGGGCATATGAGCCTCGTTAAGAACCTTTATTAGAATGTTTTGGTGGCCCTCAGAGGCAATGAGCAGCTAAAGTATAGAGATGCATGCTGGGGTCTTGCTTAATTGCTCTACAATGTCATACTCACTTATCTTGAGATAGTACATGAACTTTTTGATTTCCTCATCACTAACTTTCCTCCTCTTGTCTTCATCTTCTTCTTTTCCTTCTTCTCATATCT